>NC_139411.1:31472500-32110000 GCF_905368555.1 Meleagris gallopavo
GTATGTACAGCATGCTGCCTGCATCCAGCTACTGCTGTCTGAGTGCAGTAAATGACGATTCCAGCTCGGTTTCCAGCAGCACACAGAGCTGAGGTGACCCCAGGCACCGATGCACTGCTCTGTGTTTCTGCACTGGGTGCGTTGCAAAGGCTGCACCCCTTGGGGACAGGAGGGAGAATGTGGGCTAGCAGTTCAATTGCAATAAAACAAACTGCATCTGGGAAAATGACCTTAGTGGCGTCTCTTGTTCTGTTTTTCTATCTTTTGCCCTCAGGGTAGTGGTTCAGCCAAAGTCTATGGCTCAGTATGCATCCACACACGCATGGAGGATGCTGTAAGCCACAGTCCAGCATTAGTGCTGCAGTGGGTCACTGATAATTTCTTTTTTATCCTTAATTCTTCCTTTTTGTTCTGTTCTGCTAAGCCTGTCATTCAAATTAAAGTTAGGCAGACAAACTTTTTGGATTGTTCGCTCACTTAAGGAAACACAGCTGTTCTGCTTTCTGGTTTAAGAAATAAGTGAAGGCGAGGACCAGAGCACAGGCTGTAGGACACTGTCTGACTTCCACAGATAACAGAGGCCCCATGTGCCTTTATCTGGGCTTTCTGCCTTGCTCAGCTTCATAGTTTAAGAATGGGACATCATTAGATGTTAAAGTTAGGGTAGTATGATTAGATTGTGGTTGGACTTGATGGTCTTGAAGGTCTTTTCGAACCTGAGCAATTCTATGATTCTATGATTACCTCTGACCTTAAACAAGAAACCTAAGACACTGCACGGCACTCAGCTTTGTGATTCCCCATTGCCTCTCTCAGCACCATCAGAGCACAAAGTTCTCCCCCAGCTCCACATATGAGCCCTCCTACCACCACCAGAGCTCCGACCCACAGCGGCGCGTGGGAGCACAGAGAGGCGAGACGGCGGCCGGGCCGAGGGCTACGGAACCAGGAAGCTTTATTTACACAGTAAAAGTAACAAGCAATTTCCTGAGACTGAGCTGCTCTAGTGCAATCAAGTCATGGAGAGGGGACAGGTCAGCAGTCTTCTTGCTCACCCCAGGGCCACCTGCAATGGCCCGGGCACACACATACCTCTGCGCTTGTGCAGTGTGCAGAGACGTTGCTACGACAGGGCAGAGCTTCAGAAGGCTTTTTTTTTGTTGTTGCCATATTTCTTTTTGTTGTGGTTTTTTGTTTATTATTATTATTTTTTTTTTTTTTGGCCATCCTCTTCTTTTGATTTCTTCCACATCGAAAACATAAAACTCCGTAAAGCACGGCTACAATCCTAGAATATCCTACATCAGTCTGTTATCCTGTTCAGCCAGGAGCTTTGAAACAAAGCACTGAAAACACAACTGTATTGGCCAAGGAGGCTATGCTATAACGTGAAAAAATTACAATCTATGTTACAAACACTTCTTCCCATCTTTTTGTCCAAGATGTAATCTTCCTTAGAACAGGCTCGAAACACGTGCGTGTGTTACCGGTGCTAAGCGTTTCTCTATCCAAACCCTTTCTTTCCTTAATGCTGCGATCTTATTGCTGATGCCATGGCCTGCTGTCATCCTGAAGCTGTCGGATTGGGTCAAGCCTTCAACAAGCCATGGGCATCTTCACAACCACGAGCCTGCGAGCTGCAAGCAAAGGCCTCCACCTGCACTGCAGTACCACGTTCTGGCAGGGCTTTGCTGCAGGGGTCCCCCGTGAGGTCCTCTAACAACCAGCGGACCCCTGGGAGCCCCTGGGCTGCAATGGATCTCACGGAACTCGCACCGCATCTAACTACAATCAACAGGATGTCCCCTGGAGCTGAGGCACGTACTATATTATATTTAATATTTTTAAATTTTTTATTTATATATATATTTATATATATATAAATCCACAACTGTTTTACCTCTACAGAGAGAGAGATTTTTTTTTTCTTTTTCTTTTTTTTTTTAAGTAAGGCTTTCTCGAACTGAAAACAAGTACATGAAATCATACGAAACCAACAGAGAAACACCCAACAGAACACCACTGTGGCCTACAAACCGTCACTGCAGTCTGTGTCTAAGCTAATGTGCCCGGTATAAGGCCATTACTCATTGGAGAAGCATCTTTAGTAAGGCAAACGGGTTGTGCTGTATGTAAACTGTATGCTACGTCTGTGTCAGGTACAGTTGGTGGCCATTCGGTCACCGTCCTACTGCATGGGGTGAGCATGTCCTAGGTAGCAGCCCTTGGAGGGAGAAAAGAGCCCTTGTTACAGCCCCACGTGTGCATAGGCAAGCGTGCCCTGAGCTCTGCGGGAGCCCGGGGCTGTTATGGGGGTTTGGGACATCAGGAAGACTCAAAGCCAAAATATGGTTGCGTTGCTCCTGGGGATACGGGCCGGCAGACGGCACGTCCCAAAGGCCCTTGACTCATAGAGCCATACCCAGCTCTGGGCTATGGGCCTCCCACGAGGGGTGTGCAGCCAGGGTGGGTTGTTTTCAACAACACACTGAGAGACACTTGAAGAGAGATGGAGGATTCCCCAACAGGAGAGAAGGCCCCGGCACCGCTCTGCAGGGAGCTGAGATGACCGTGGCCACGAGCAGACGTAAAGCTATGAGTGGATGGGATGGGGGAACACCCAAAACCCCGCAGGAAAAGTGCAGTAACGTAACAGCAGGGATCGGTAAACCTGCGTTGGCCGCTCTCAGCCTCTTCTGGCTTGCAGACTCCCAATGGGATGTTGGACCCCTACTGAAGGGATTGGGATCCATTGGGATCTATCACTTCATTTTCCCTTTGTGCTTTTGCAGAACTTGGGAAATAACCCCAAGGAACCTGCAGAAGATGCTGGAAGCCGCACGTACAGCTTTCCAAGAGATTTAAACAAAAGAAAGGGGAAAAAAAAATAAGGATGTGTCCTTCTAAACCAGTTAGCAAGCAGACAGCTTATTTCATGGAGGAGTGTATCTCGTACAAACATAATGGTCACCGCTTTATCTGTGCTTTAGCAAGGCACAGCGAGAGGAAAAGCTTTCAGTGCTGCTACCTGAATTTTCAGCATTTTGACAGCTTACTTTTGTCAAGTAATCCTATGGCATTGGACAGGGATCCACTTCACAGTCAGAGCAAAAAGAGTGTGGCAGCCGTGTGATGGTTGGCGAGGGGCCGAGCACTGCTGGATCCTCATTGGGAAAAGGAAAATTAAAAATCTGTATAAAAAAAATATCCAGCTCTTACCATCAATAAATTTCAGCAAAAATTGTGGTTTCCATCTGATGGCACCGCCAGGGGCTGAAGGATCAGCGTGAGCTCTGGGCATCGCAGCTGCCCCACCACCAGCCCGGCCCCACCACTACACGGTTGGCAAATCTCAGCTGACCTTCTATTTCTTCCCCCAATTTTCCAGTCCTCCCCGGGGGTGTTTTTTTTTCCTTTTGCTTTCCAAACAAGCACATGTGTGAACTGGAAGCCATGGCTGGATCCATCAGCCACGGTCCTACATTTGCAGAAGTTGTTTTCTCACTGACGGATGAGCGTTGTTTGGTGATCCCCATCCCTCTGGTCTCCAAGTTCTGACAGGCGGTTTTCCCAAATTAGCTGATATCTGGCTACAGTAGTTACAAAGAATTTCAAGATTTACACACACACACGCACACACACACAAAATTGCTCTAAATACCTGATGAAATTTTGGCAAAGCTGCTTCATCCCCTCCAGCTGGCAGGGGGACGCAGGCAGCACGGCACAACCCACGTTGACCCCCAGGGGACCCTTCCCCACCGCGAGCCCCAGACCCCAGCACGCTGAGCCCCGTGTTCTCAGTTGTTTTCGATCTGCTCGATGTCTATTTCTCCATCCAGCTGGAAGGGGCTCTGGGTGCCCGCCCCACCGCCCTGCCACGGGGTCCCATCCTCCTCCTTCCCACCACCCTCATCGGACTCCTCACAGGACAGGTCGTCCCGGCTCGCCCCATGCTCCTCGCCCCGTGTGCGTGGCTCTGGCACTGGGGTGCAGGCGGGGGTCCTGCCCGGCATCACCTCCGGGGAGTGGGGGGCTGTGGTCCATGGTTGGGTGGTGGGGAGCCGCTGGGTGTTGTCCTCTGCTGCGTTGCTAAGGCTGCTAAGGCTGTTGAAAGTCTGGCGGTTCTGTGGAAGGAAGGGGAGAGAGGAGCTAAGATGGGTGCAGGGTGTAAAGGATCAACAAAAACCACTTTCTGGCTTTCTGTGGTCAGCTTCTTGGGTGTTCTGTGCTCCTTCCAGAAGGCAAATCTCTGTGCTGTTCCCAAGGCTTTCGCTTGAAAGCTCGGGCCAACCCATGGTGATGTTGGGGACATCCCACTACCCAAAGATCAGCCTTGCTCCCAACATCTTGATCCATGATCCCAGCAAAATGCAGCACATCTGCCTGAAGCTTTTAATTCTCATGTACTTCATACTCCAAGCTGGGAGTAGCTACCAAAACAACTTACCTCAGGCTCTAAATGAAGCCAAATCATCCCTTGATGTATCTCCTGAGAAATCTCCTGAGGTTGAAATCGCAGCTACTTTGCACTCCCGTTACTTGCCTCGTAATCAACGGGTGCTGCACTATTCAAGCACAGCACACAAGAAGCCATTGCAAAGACTAGATGACCCTGAAAGTCCCTCCCAACTCAATTCTATGATTCTATGACTCTAAGACAAGGGTTGCTCCACCAAGATGCCCTCACCTACCCCAGGGCACATTGCAGGTACCCAGCCCCAGCTCATCCCTTCCCTGTTTTTAACACAACCTTGTCATTCTGTGTGCTCTGCCTTGCAGGGGCTGAGTGTACAACAGTTTCAAGCAGAGATCTGCAAGCTGTGGTTAATGGACAACATGTAATTAACACAGAACTTGCAGGAGGCCTGAGGACACATGAGAACTATTTTCTAAGTACCTCAGAAAAATTCGCAAGCGTGTTTCCAAAAGTGATTTAGGTACTTGAAAGCCTAAGTCTCCTGAAAGTCAACAGCACTCTCAGAAGAGCAAATCCCTTCCACAAACAAAGCCCTGGCACTCAAGGAACGTTTATTTCCATTTGTTTCCAAGCTTGAACATGATTCAGAGAAGAGTCGTGAATGCAGTGAAAATGAAGCATCGAAGTCCTCTGTATTGGCCAAAGAGAGAAGCTTAGTGCAAGGTGGTGCAAGCCCTCCTGGCATCAGCACCATGCAGAGCCTCTCCTCCATCCCTGCTAACCTCAGGGCTCCTACGAGCCTCTCACAAAGCTGCCTGCTAACACCAGCTCAGAAGAGGAAGTTAGGCTTCTGCAGCAGTCCAGATGCCTGAGGAGCATTTAAAGCAACCCCTGAGGGAGAGGAAGAAAACAGATGTTAAAGAAAGCACCTGAAAAGTTGTCTACAAGCACAACTAAGGAGTTCTTGACAACTTAAAATGAGCTGCAAAGCTGGAATCCGCTGTCACCAGCCAACCACCAGAGCAAAGACCTTATGGCATGGCTCAGACTGCATAGGGATGCTCCACAGCACTCCCTATCAGGCAGGGAGCAGATGAACAGCTAAAGGTTCCAAGAAAGAGCCCAAAGCAAATTCCATCCACACTGATTGCCCTACACAGGGGCACCAAGGACAACAGGTCAACCAGCAACAGCCCTACCTGCTCCTGCGGTCACTTGAATTCTCTCTTCCAGGTTTTACAGGGGAGCTGGGGGGAAAGGAGCTGCAGGAAGGGACTCACCTCCTACACTTAACCTTTTCCATAGGTTTTGGTGCACGTTTCCATAGGTTTTCCCTCCCTCCCCTCCTGCTGCCTGCATGCCTAGCAGCCAGGGATGCAGGCTGAATTCTGGCAGCCCCTGCAGCGAGAAAGCTGGAGAAATTCCTTGGGAACATTTCTTCGTAACACTCTTTCCCTCATAAAATAAGGGTCTGTGAGTTTTTCCCCGAAACACATCTCCCTCAAATAAGGAGATCCCGGTGCATATGCTAGAATAAATATTAGCACGACCGTGATCCCCGTGGCGAAACGCTTGGAACGGCTTTTGCACAAACACCTTCTTTTCCACCCTGCCAGGTTATTGCTGCAATTTTCCCAGTGAAGGTGCAACGCTACGAGCTGTCAGCGATCCCAGCCCTACCTACTGAGCTGTCATCACCTCCCATTAGCACACTGCGCTCCAGTTTCTTCAGAATGCTGCAGACAACCTGGGCTGAGAAGGGAGTGGAGGAGCTCAGGGGACCAGTGCCAGCCTCCTCAGCCCCGCCACGCTTTGGTGGAGCAAAGCTATGGGCATCTCGCTGCCCTGCTGTTTTAAGCCACTCTCTGAGCCTGTTGCTGTGAGGTACCTTCACCCACAGCCTTGATTGCTATCTATCTTCTGCTTTGATCTCTTGTAGGGTGGCAAAGTGCTACGTGGCACCCGCATCCTGCACGTCCCATGCTTGTGCTGCCAAAGAGAACATCCACTGCTTCAGACTAAGAAATGGGTTTCCTGCCACAATTCAGATCAGGAATATACACAACACTCAGGTTCAATACTCGACCAGTTCTTCTCCGACTCCATCCCTATGCTCATCTCCCCAGGGCTGACTTTATGGAGAGCTGCCATCTGCCTCCCCAAGGGGCTGAACCATGCCAAGCCTAGCCTTCAAAGCCAACACCGTCATTGGGGCTGCAAAGCCATCACCAGCACCGCCTGTGCCAGAGAGAGCTCCTGGTGATGGATGAAGTGTCAGGGGAGAAACGGCCAAAATACCAGAGGAAAAAAAACACAGCAGGCAGTTATAGGTAGATGAAATGCAAACAGCTCCGTACATCCGGAGCTGGGCTATAGGCAGTGGTGTGTCAGGGAGCTCAAACCCATCCACTATTTTTTTTTGCAATCTATCTATCGAGGCATTGAGCTGGTGGTGGGCAGAGCTCCAGCTGTGCAGTGTTGCAAGCATGGGATGGCCAGCAGGGCAAGGGAAAGAAGCGGAAGCAAGTTTCCATTCCAAGGAGCTGGCCATCCCTCAGACATTACTGAGCTGTGAGATTTGCTTTGTTCCCCAGCAATGAGTTTGGAGGCACCCAGCTCTTCGTGTGCTCAAACAGGCCCAGGAGAGCCAGTTGGAGGGTGTTCAGTGCTCATTACCAAAACCACAAGCAACCACGTATGCCAGCTTCAAAGCAAACCGGTACAAAATGCAAAGGCAGCCTGCACAGCTCTGCTGCTCTATTATAGCCTTGTTTATCCCTCAAGCCCCTCTGGCCAGATACTTATCTGGGTTGGAGACAAGGAGATGCTGGAAAACAAACCTACAAGAAGAACCAACAGCCGTCCTTGAGGATGCTGAAATTCCGGCTGCACTGCAGGCAGCACCAAAACTCTGTGAACCCACCTCCACCCATGGTAGCTTCTGGGGGCTCGAGGTGCTCCCACTTCCACAACACAGGGTAATATTAAACAATCAGATGCTGCACGCATGTTGTAACTGCCCTCTGAGAGAGGTTCTTCCTGGTAGGGATGGCTTTGGATAGCTGATTGTGTCTGCCTTTGTTTTCCACCCAGTTACATCACTTGCCCCGTTACCTCCATTGCAAAACAGTGATTCACTTTTTGCAGCCACCCTGAATGTATTTTGTCAGCATCCAGGTGGCTGTGACAACACACCTGGCAGGGATGAGCACAGGATGTCACTGCTGGTGAGCACAGTTTGCTTCCCAACCTCTAATTTTATGATAGACACCAGCATTTCAGTGTTTGTGTGGATGCTGCACTGAAATTCTACAGCTTTAGCATTTAATTTTGCTTTTATTCTGCTTGGTGTGTAAAACAGCTTTCACAAGCATGCTGAGAAATATCTATTATCCTACCGAGTTGCTTCACACCACATTAATAGACCAAAAATAAAGAAAAAAAAAAGAGTTTGATTAAGCCTTCAATATTAACACTGCCTTTGAGAGCGGTTTCACTGGTAGCTTTACTCTCATGTTGGAGCTCTGTAACTGCCCCAGCCATAGTGTGGGTTTGTAATGGGTTTTCACAAATGGCAACCTGAGCTGGGGGGGTATCCCCACCCATGGGATGGAACTGGGTGGGCTTCAAGGTCCCCTCCAACCCAACCATTCTGTGATACCATGACTCTATGAGATGCTGCTGTAGGAGCTGTCAGTGGGAATGCTGCTGCTGCTACAGAGCCCCTGGGAAGTGCTGGAGAGGTGCAATCCTAAAATCCAGGAGGGATGAGCACAGCTATGCATGGCATCGGAGCGTGGTGCTGCCCAGGGATCACTCACCTCACGCACAGCAGCCTCAGCGAAGCCTCCCAGCTTCATACCTATTCATAACAATAATTGGCGGAAATCTTCACTTCCTGCCAAGAACAAATATTTTCCCTAACAGACACCGAACGCTTCAATATGAGCTGGAGAGATCCACTCACTTGGGTCATTGTGCAACCCTACCAGCCATGAGCTGGTAATAAAGACGTGTGTCTTTATTCCCAGTTGCTCACTGTGCCCATGGCTCCATCCCACATATGCCAGAGCAGAGCTGAAACGTGCACAGCTACGCATGGTTAGGAAGTGGTGGCTTTCCCATGCAGCCCCTCCAGCTTCTCCTCTGCTTGGCAGGAGCCCCGAGGCTGTGCCGTGCTCAAATCCATACCCTCAAAGACACAGGAAGGCAGGTGACTGCTAATATCAAAATATCACCTGGCTTCCTCTCCTCTTTAAAACCAGCTTCTATTTCCCCATTACCTTCCTGGCTCTGCCAGCTCCTGTTGATGCCTCAGCATCGGAGTGAGTGAGGGTCAAGATGTACCAACAGGGTCCTGTGGCTGCAGGGCAACGCTTGCACGAGGGCAAATGTGAGCACCAGCAAACAATGAGCTTCCTTGGCCCTTGCTTGCATAAAAGGAAGCTGTGGAAAATGGTTTGAGAAAGCAGAACATTTTCCAAATGAGTCAACGTGGCTAAGTCCAATACTATATTTTGCACAGTCACGTACCGTCAAGGCTGCGTCTGCCAAAAAATCAGTGCAATGGAGCAAAACTGAAGAGGAGGGTGATGGGCTCATTTCTGTTCCCGACATGGCCCAGAGCCAGAGCCATCGAGACCATCACAAAGCACGGCTCATTCTCTGCCCAGCTGGGACCCAGAGATGTCCTCGCTGGGACAGGACCTACAATGACACGTGGCTGCACAGGGGTTTGACACCACGCACTGTGCTGCACACCAGTAGCAGGTGGTAACTTAGTGTTAGCTGTCTCAGCACCACGACGGGAGGCCCTGCAGAAGAAGCAGGCTCCACTTTGTGAACACAGCCCCTATTTCGGGTGAGTTCTGAGCATCTTTGAAAAGAAGTGAGCTGCTCTCCTGTTTTATTCAGCTCTCTTTTCTGCAGTGCTTCTGGAGAGTTTTGCAGGAAAGAGATTCCCTCAGAACTGTTCTGACCATCACTTCTAAAGCTCTGCAGTGAGTAAATATTTTTTTACAATAACACCCGTTGCCCAGGAGGCCACCGCCATGCTTCCTCATGCCTGGAGGAGCCGTTGTGACAGCTGTGCTGGGCTTGGCTACAGCTCCAGCTTCTCTTTCATGCACTGCCACGTGCTGCCCTGCTCTACCAGCCCTACCTCCTCCCTGAGCATTGTCAGCAGCCCCTGCTAGGAGATGTGATGAATGAAGCTTCTCAGAGGGACACGGGAGAGGAACCTGGCTGCTGTTTGCAAATCCCATCACCGCATCATTCATCGGAAATGAGGAAAGAATGGACAAGCCCAGAACCCTCTGCACGGCTGGGTTTTTTTTGGTGTTTTTCTTTTCAAACAGCACAAGAAACTGCCTTTGGCCACCACCACTGAGCTTGTCAGAGCATCAGGAGTTGGCAGTGCCCTGGCCCTCATACCAAGGCAGCAAGGAGCAGACACAGCGTCAAATAAGCATGGAGGTGGTGACCTCTCCAGCTGTGGGACCTTCCTTTTCTTTTACACCTTTGCAGATTCCATTGCCAGAGTGGTCGTTTTTTTCTGCAATCCTCTCAAAGCAAAGACTTCAGCAAACAGGAGCTCAGAGTCTGTGGTGGAAATGCAAAGTCACAGCTTGAAGCAGTGATGGAGCACCTGATGGAAGGCAGGGCCAACCCAGGGCAGCTCAGGTGCATGCAATACAGCTGAGTGACCAGAAGGGCTGGAGCCAGGATCCACCCCTTCCCAGAGCTCATTTAAGGGTTGGCAGTGGAAATGAGGGTATTTCTTGCTGGAGATCCCTGCCTACCTGAGGCCTTCTAAAGGTAGTAAGCAGCTTTTTTCCTTTGTTTCTGTGTCCACAACTGCTGTATTTGGGTTCGTCTTCATTTGCTGTAGCCAAAGACTTTACCACCCTGCTCTTATCACCATACTTTCCAGCACATTACAGAGCTAAAGGATTACACACCAGGTTGGGCTCAGCAAAGCGAAGGGACCTGAGGTCAGCACCAGCCTCTGTGGGTGCTGTGAGGTTCCTGTCATGAACATGGAGGTCTCTAGAAAGATTCAAGAGGTCCAGGGTAGGGTGGGGATCAGGCACTGTGTTGCATGAAAGCTGTTTGTTAGGACTGAGAACAGTGCAAGCCTGGACATGCCTGGGTTAAACCAGGCATGTGATGCATCAGATGTGGGCATTTGGGACACAATTGGATTTTGTGTCTGCTCCAGACAGACACTGCAAAGCTCTGTTTGTGTTTCCAGCCCCATCTTCTCATGTGAGAGCAAATGGGTGCAATGCCTGGCCCCACAGGGACAGAGCTGGGCTGCATAAGGCAGTGGGCACAGCACCTGTACTGCTGGGACCCCAGGGCCCTGCTCAGCTCAGAGTGCTGCACAAAGAGCCTGGCCGTGCTCTCAGATCCCTGTGCTACAACCCCAGTGTGATGGCAGGGACACCCATGTCCCCAGGTACTGCCCACTCCCATGGCAGGATTTACTATCCACCAGTTCTGTCTGGTGAGTCAGAAATCTGTAATTGAAGCAGATGGGGTTATTTCTACTGTAAAACCAAAACAGCGTATGGAATTGCATTACACATTACTACTACTAAAACCTCTGCCGTGCCCCTAAAATAGAGCCTGCCACAACAAACCACCTCCTATAGGCATCTTCTGAGCAGACCAACGTACTGCCTGAAATGGTCACTACCATTACTTCTTATGTTAGGAATGTCACAGAATGGTTAAGGTTGGAAAAGACCTCTGATATCCCCAACCCACCCTCACTGTGCCCACTAACCATGTCCCTCAGTGCCACATCTCCATGTTTTTATGGCATGAAACTATAAGGGCATTCACAGAAGAGACAGGGATGGCACTGATGCATATGGGGTCCAGTCCAACACCATAATTTCAAAACCATCCATGCTGCATGAACAACAGTCTGACCAAAGCCAAACCCAGCTGGTCTCCAAAGTCTCTGCCCCTCCAAGCCACCTCACTTGCATTTGATCCCAAACCGAAGCTCAGTTCCAATGCATTTTTCCACCAAGCCACAAACTGACCTTTCCAGTCTCTCATTTGTGTTTATTTAAAAAACACTGGACTTGGAAGCTGGAACTTCTCTCAAGAAGTTACATCAACATCAAACTATTTCCTGGGACACGACTGGAATTTCAAACCTCCAGTTTTTCACCCTTCATCTTACCTTTGGGCAATATTTGCTACTCCTCAGAGTGGGTGCTGAGGCAGCCTGAGGTGCTGCCCATCCCATCCAAAGAAAAACTGCCACAACTCAAACAGAAAGCCTTACGTGGTGATTTAGAGAGTTTTACCATTCCAGGAAAGAGTTGGGTGGTCGGAGAGGGGAGGACAGAGCAGTTTCACCCATCCTACAGGTTAAAACTTTTCCCCATTCAATATAAAGACCAGCATAAAATATTTCTAAGCTGTTAACTTCATCTTCGAGAGTCCGTGAGCTCCTTCATCTATTGACCCTCATGGATACGTGCTCTTACTCTTTGGTTTGGAGAGGAAACAGGGGACAGCCCGACTCCCACCTATCACCAACATGAACTTCCAGCTCCAGCTGAAGCTGATTTCAATACTGAAAACTGCTAAGAACCACGTGACCGCATTTCAAGAGGACCCTCTTGTGAGTACGGGTGCCAACGTCTCCATCCTACGAAAGCACGTGGTCCTTGGAGAAGGGTGAAGTCACCCCATGAATGGCACCATGTGTCTGTAGAGCCAGCGCTGTGAATAGCCCCATTGTACATGGCACAAACACACCAGCACCCTTCCAGGACAATCAGCTTCAGGAACAAGGTCCTTCCAACCCCCTCCTCGCTCCAACCTCCTTTCAGGGAGCTGTAGAGAGCAATAAGGTTTCCCCTGTGCCCCCTCCAGGAACAGCTCTCTGTTACTGCATCTGACTGCTGTTGTCACAGAGGTGTCAAGGCACGTACCAGGAAGATGTCCATCTTCCCATAGCACGTCGCCTTGGATACGTGGCCATCCCTACTTTTAGGCCAGGGCTGCATGCTGCAGGGAGAGCTAAACAAATATACATATAAATGTGCCGCTTGAAAAAAAACCAACCACCAACAACTTTAAAAAGGATGGCTGCATTTGGAAATGTGCTAACACAAATCCACATCTCGTACTAACAGCCGTATCAACATCTTACAAAGCAGGAAGCAGAACGGCAAGAGATAGCAAGGACCCATTCTGCCATTACCAAGGATGATTTCAGATTCTGATCCAGGGCTGCCGCGATCGCAGCGACAGACGTGTTTTGTCTCCCTTGCCGCTCTCCAGAGCCTGTGTGAAGGAAAGCAATCTGCTCGGCACATACGGCAACACCAGGGCCGGCCCCTGGCTCGGCGTTCTGTGGATGAGTCAAACGGCACAGCATGAATCAACGTCTGTGCTGCAGTGAAGCTTTGCAGTGCTGCCCCAAATCCTGTGCCCCCCAAATCCGCCGGGCCGGGCCCTGAGACCCTGCAACGTCACCCATCTCCTGCATCTTCTATTGCACCCACCCAATGCTTTGAGAAAAGGTGCTGGAGAAACGCCGCCGCCCATGGAAAAGTATGATTCTGACCATTTTGTATCAAAACGAGTATTTCAAGGACAGCAATTTTCAGGGTTTGATTTCTGCCCAACGCTGATGCCTTTCTGATTTGGTGCTGTACCAGTACACGAGCAACATGAGTTCACCTCTCCTCTCTAAGGAAAATGCAGAAAAAATAGACAAAAACAGGCAACGAGGGCTTTGAGAAATTAAAGGCAATGTTTTTTCCAAGCATTTTCCCTCCCAGAAGAACTTTAACATTTAGATCCCTTTCTTAATTAGCCCAGCTATGTGGCCATGTAATTGCTTCCAGGAGCAGCTCGCTCCCCTCCTGCCTCACAGCCTCCTGCCTGGCCTAGGTATCCCTCTTGGTATGAAGAAAACATTTATTTCAGGTCAAATTATTCTTATTTTGATTATGGTGCTGGGTTTATGGCTTGTAAACACATGTGGTTACCAGCACGAGTAAGGAATTAACTGATGCGCTGCCAGAGCCGGACGCTGATCTGGGAGCCAGGCACAGTCCCTGGCTCTGCTGGTGGGACTCAGTTTCCCCAGCTGTGAAATTAATGCCTTTAATCCATTTCTACCTCCCCTAAGGCCAGAGAAGAGAAAACGTGCAGCAACGTGGACCCTTGCCATTTTTTCTGCTCTTCATCTCCAATCACCCAACCACTTTCATTGCTTGACAGTCATTAAAAAGGGAACACCGATCCCAACACCCAAATCTGCGTGGCTTTCTCAAGCACATTGACCACAGTGTCTCTCAATAGGAACCAGTTGGTTTTTGTGGCATTCCCTTCTTGAGGAGGGCTCCAACACAGTGCCTCACACCCCAAAATCCGGCCCCACCAAAGGCAAGAATGCTCACCATAACCTGCCTCATCTTGCTCCCTGCCAGTCCTCCCACGTGGAGACGGCTTTAGAGTGAAAAACTTTCCATACCCCAACTAAGCAATGAGGAAAACCCCTTCCCGTGCACAGCCCCCAGAACTGCTTTTTCCTCAGTCTGCTTTTGCAACCCATGCAGAACTGCAGCCCTGCTTCCTCAAACTCAGCAGCCAGCCCTGCGTGGGTCAGACCTGCTCCATGAGGACAGGCACAGGGCCGGCTCCTTGGGCTCTGTGGTGATGGCCACATTGTTTGTTTGTGCTAGCAACGCATGGGAGGCAGCCAGCAGCAGCCTGGCCACAGAGCTGGCACTGATGGGCGGGGAGGAGGTGCCACCAGCACGGGGGCTTCCTTCCTCGATGGCATTGCTGCTTGAGCAGCGTGAGCCGTCCTGGCAGCAGCACTCCTCTGATCCGGTGCCGGAGGGCAGCTGGGTAATGCAGGTCGTGCAGGCAGCGCTTTTCAGGCTTGGAGGACGTTTTGAGGTAGAGTACAGGAGCCAGAGAAAATACAGCTACTCCTTATGGTTGAGGTTTTCAAGGAACCGAGCTGCACTGAGCTACGAGTGATCTGATTTTTGTCATTCTTTGGGCCCTTGCTTGAGTCCAAAGCCAAGGCTACACAAATTATACGTGCACCCAGGCTTGGTGTCCAGAGGGAAATGGAAGCTCCGCAGTCTCAACCGGAGTCTCCCTGCACAAGGCCTCCACTGCTTTGCTTCCCAGCTGACAAACATCCACCTTGGTTAAGCTGACTGAGAAGCTTACTCTGCCCTGAGGGCTCCCAGAACAATTCGATGAGTTAACTCTGCAGTTGGAGTCCAGCAGCTTCAGGCACATCCAGTGCAAGGGAAATGTGACAAGCACACCTGACACCTTTGGGCAAAGGCCTACGAGCACCATTCAGCACCCAGGGACACCCCTGACATCCTCTGCTCAGAGCTCAGACTGCTCTTCAGCTTCACTCCAAGCATCCCAGCTCCCACTGGTCTATGGGTTGGGACCACATAGGGGCATTTCCCCTGGTTTTTCCTGCAGGAAGGGAACAGCTGATCCCCCTCTGCTCCTCTCACAGCCCCTCACTTGCCAAACAGGTGCTGTGGCACTATCAGCATCCTTTCTGTGGCAATTCCATTACCAAACACATTCAGTACGGTGACACACTGCTGCTTTTAGCATCTGCATTATTTCATAACCACGACCCTTTGTCCACGCTGTCCCCATTTCTCTTTTTCTTGTGTCACTTTTGCAGCCATGCTTGCAGGATGAACAAATGCAACCACAGCCTGTGGGAGCCGGTGGCCCAGCTCCCTGTGGTCTGGAGATGGTTCCAGTGGGCTCCAAACCTTTCATGCAGCCCTGGCACTGCAGCCAGCAGGCACCAAGGCCTGCCATCCTCTAAAAGTGCATCTTAGATTCTTGTGGGTCCTAATTTGGGCATGTGTTGGCATATACCCTGGTGTGGCTCACAAGCCTAGCTGACAGGCTAGGATTTGTTAGAATCCCTTAGCACTTCTTTTGAAACCTGGGGAGGGCTGGCACCACCAGGACATGCAGACGAAGCCCTGAGCCCTTGGTGAGTCTGCCAGTAGGAGGGCAGGATGGATGATTTTTGGGAGTGCCTCTCTACCTGCCTCTCTCCCCTTTCCAGCCCTTCATTTGCAAATGTTGGCAATTAAAGAACAGAAAATCACCAGGAGCCTTTGGGAAAAATAAAATAATAATTGCATCATAGGCATTTTCAAAGATTCCAGGGGAAGTTCAGTTTCAGGTTATTTATCTACTGCCAGGAGAGGTTCAGGTTGGATGTCAGGAAAAGGGAGTGATGGGACACTGCTCTCAGACATTGGGTTTGGGTGACCCTGTGTGGAGCTGGAGGTTGGACATGATGGTCCTTGTGGGTTCATGCCAATGTGGTATATTCTATGAAAGATAAACTCATCTGTTTTTTTAAGGAGAGACTGAAGCCCACCATGTCTGTGACCCAAGCAGTATGGTCCACACTATTCAGCACAGTCTGCTCTGTATTGACTTCAATAGCCCAAAGCATTCATCCCCAGGAAAACTGCAACAGGACTGGCACGTTCTATGAGTTCTGCTCCCTTCTGCTTGTCTGCATTCCTCCTACCAATGCCTGAACCTGCAGTTGGTTCTCCTCCGCACTGCACAAAACCATTTCTCACTCATCTCACCACAGCACAAAGCATCACTCTGTGACGGTAACCACCATGTGGGCTCTCAAAATAGCTCTGGGAATAAAAATAGTACAGTGTCTTTTATCTCTTCCCTTTGTTCACCACCAACTACTCCAGCAAATGCAGATGGGGCACACGTGCAGTAATCCATCAGCTCACTGGCCTTTACAACTCATTCAACACTTTGGTCTAATCCTGAAAGCTCTTGTGAACATCTCCCTGCTAAAAAGCGCTGTCAGCTCCCCTTGAACATTCAACATGTTCAACGCTGCACAAAACTCCCACCCAGGCCTGTAGGAGATTCTGCCCTGCAGTACAGGTGAAGCAACAAGTGGCTGCTCACTGGGAGAGAACTAGAGCGGGAGAGGCACGACAAAAAGTAAATGGCTAAACTGCATTCCATCTCCTTCCATCCAGGGTGAGAACTTGATGGATAGGACAAAGCATTCAGAGCCAGCCTGCTGCCAACCACAGTGCTGTGCTGGGTGTGTTTTAGAAACGTTTCCACCAACGCAAGGAAATGAGAGGGCCTTCAGTCATGCCAATTGTAGCTAGTAAAAGGCAGTAACAAGTGTCAGTTGTTTTCACTGCCCGTCCAGCTTATTAGCTAATGAAATAAGCTCAGCATATTAAATGTTACTGGCATGGTTTATCAAAAGATGATTGCAGTGCCATGCATTGTCCTCCGCAATCACCCCAACACGTCATTCTCTGACTCCTTTTATCTGTTAAGCTCTTCTGGAGGAGGAAAAACTAATCACATCCTCCAGCACAAATGAGCTCATTTGAACACCCATTGAGCTGCCAGGCATGAAATGCCATCAAGTATCACATCCCTAAGGGGGGAACAAATGCGTTTATAGCGTGGGATGATGAGGAGAGAAAACACCAGGATGTTTCTTAGCCTCACCTGATGCAGTGTTACGAACAACACTGGGACACCAATGTTGCACAGACGGAGCAAACCACTGCTTGGAACATAAAAGTGCAGCTGCTGTAGGTACAAAGCCCTGAGCCTGCTGCTGGGGTGCAGCACGAGCTGGATTCCCGCCACCACGCGTAGCACAGGGAAGAGGGAGGCCGTGCCCAGCTCCCAGCCTTACCTGTGTCATCTTGGCTAGGTCCAGCGAGGGCCGCGGCTCCTGTGCATCCTGGGGTCGGCGCCGCTTGACGCCCACCTTCTTGTCATTGAGGACACAGGGCTGCGAGCGGCTGCGGCACAGCCCACCGGCACGGCGGCCCAGCTGCGGTGTGGAGGCCGGCGTGCTGCTGGCTGAGGGCGGGCCGGGCTCCGAGGAGGAGAAGCGGTCGTGAGAGCAGGACAGGGAGCGCTGCATGTCCGCCCGGCCGCCCTCGGGGCTCCAGGTGTCACCTCCAGCCCCCGATCTCCTCGGCGGGCAGCCCGGACGGTGGTCGCAGGACGAGGCCAGAGGATGGGAGCGGGACGGCAGGCTGAAGCTGGAGCTCCTCTGCATGGTGGCCGAGCCGTTGGAGTAGCGCTGGACGCTCCCCCCGCTGTAACACCGCCTCTTCTCAACTGGCGTCCAGACCTTGGAGCCCAAAGGTCTCCATGATGTCCTACAGCTGGACATTTCATCCGAAAAAGACAGCGAGCGGCACTGGCGCTTGCTGGGCGGCGCCGATGGGTTGCTGTGAGGATCACTGAGGCTGAGCTCTTTGATGAGGTTGGTCACCGAGCAGGTGCTGGTGGCTTCCCGTGGCCACAGCGTGCCCTCCTCGCCCTTGTCGGCCAGGCAGTCCCAGATGCTGGTGCCCGGCTGCTCGATCTGCAGTGGACATTTCCTGCTGAGGTCTCCCCATCTGTCATTTTCTGGTTTGGAAATGATAAAAACACACACACCCACAGGCATTAGCGTTAATTAATTCTGTGATTCGCTTTCCACGTGCATAAACAAAGAGTAGCATATGGGACGTTTTGCAGTACAAATTAATTAACGCTCGGAATATGGTTTTCCGAAACGCCAGCACAATGGTTGCTGTGGCATAGATGGAGAGAGAGAGAGACAAAGTGATAATTGCAGCAGGAGCAAAACTGCTAGAAGATGATAGAAATTTGCCTTTGAATATCCAGACTGCACTGGCTAAGGGGCATCCAGCATTACGAAATGACACGTCGCTGCCATATCTCTGGGGTAGATCATGCCTTGGATGCTTTCCTCAGACTCCACAAGCAATGGTTGCCTGAGAGGTGCACAAGAAACCCAAAGTTGGGGCTGCAAACTCAAAGCTGCTGCAACACCAGGCTGAGATGCAGCGGGGGACTTCCTCACGGTAGAGGCTGTGGCACCACTGTAGGCAAAGAAATACAGACAGGACATCAGAGCCTATAGGATGTCAAAACAATATGCCCACTGGACTGTCTTGCTTGCTAACTGTTGAAACAGCATTGCTCCAGTGAAGCCAATAAAATTCCATCCCCATTAAGGCTCTGAGCATCTCTCCCACAGCCATAGAATCATAGAATGGCTTGGGCTAGAAGGGACCTCAATGATCATGAAGCTCCAATCCCCCTGTCACAGATAGGACCACCAACCTCCACATTTAATACTAGACCAGGCTGCCCAGGGCCCCATCCAACCTGGCCTTGAACACCTCCAGGGATGGGGCATCCACAGCCTCTCTGGGCAGCCTGTGCCAGCACCTCACCACTCTCATAGTAAAGGACTTCTCCCTGATATCCAACAGCTACCCAAAGACACCATGTCTAACAGAAATTAGAGCACGTAACAATCTCTATGCTGGCTAATACTGTGTTAGATGCCCACCTCCCAACCTTCCCCCCAAACTGGGGTTTCCTGGTGCTTTGGCCCAGATGCAAATCTCCCGAGTCACCCGTGCTGCTGTGCCCACCAGTTTTGCACATTTTGCACTGATCTTTCAAATCTGCAGGTTTCAGGGGATGGCGTGAAGGCATTCATCTTATGAGATGGGCTTTGGGGATCTGCGCAAAGCACAGAGAGAGAAACCTGTGGCTCCAAAGTCAATGGGTTCTAACTGCATTCAAAATGGTACAGCAATGGGTCAAAAGCCACTTCATAGAACCAGAGAATCATGATGGTTGGAAAAGACCTTTAGGATCCCCAAGCCCAACCCCATTGTGCCCAAGGACCACATCCTTCAGTGCCACATCCCCACGGCTGGAACATCTCCATGGACAGTGACCCCACTCCTCCTTGGACAGCCTATGCCAATGCATTACCACTCTTTCTGAGAAATTCTTCCTAATATCCATGGGGACATGGGGAAACTGCAAACCAGGCTGCAGCTGCATGCAGAGATCCCAGCGATGACCATGTGAAAAGAGGATTAAGCATGATGATCTCATTCACACACATGGTTCCCTGACTATAAAAGAAGAAAGGAGGACCATCAGGGCTGGGCTCCTTGTCACAGGCTGCTGGGGCCAGCAGGGCTCTGTACAAACACGCCGCTGATGCTCAACAGGAAAACCATGGTAGGGCTGCACCATTGGCTGCTGCGATGGAAAAAAGTCATCACCCAACAGACCTTCTCTGCTAACTGTTATTGTTGTCGGGAGGCAAACCCTGCTAGCTAACCGTCGCTGCAAAGTTTCATGTGATCATATCTAAATGGTACAGTATTTTTTAAGGTTGTTTTTTTGTTTTTTGTTTTTTCCATTTAGATGAATCAACTCGAAGCTGTGCCCGGCCTGCAGCTACAGGTACAGCCTGATGGCAGGAAAGATGCCACAGCACAGACCACTTCCTACCAATGCCCACTTCCAGTTGGGAGGTCAGACCTGGGGCCCTGCAAGGTGATACCCCATAAACCCCTCTTGGCTCCTTTCCCCATTTCCCCCTGCCAGCAGCTGCTGGGACACCACCATCCCCCAGCAGCTCTGCGCTGCACTGCGCCGTGCCTTAACCGCTGCTGTCCTCATTTCAAAAAGCACGATGAGAAGTGAGAAATCCGTGCTAAACAATTACATCTATGTTTAGATCTTTATTATTTTCCCCCCTTATTATGCTGCCAGCAGAGAGATTTCTCGGGTCAGGTCACCAGACAAAAGAAACAGAAATAGAAGCTAATTTTTTATGGCAAGCTGCCACGACCCCCATGCCCAGACGTCACGTTTTACAAAAGGCCTTGGTAAGCTTGTTCAAGAGGATACAGGATACCTTCCTCTTTCGACATTACTTCTGCACAAACAGCTGTAAAACTTCAAAAAAAAAAAAAACCCAAAAAAACAAATCACAAAGAAAATTGCAAGCATACTGTTATCCCGAGCGACAACTTTGGGTTATTGTTTGCTTTCCTCCTTTGTGCTCAGCTTGTGCTGAAGGAAGCTGGGGCTCTGGCAGGGCAGCTGCCATCCAGGAGATGCTCATGCATGGGGTGCTCCGTTCTCCTGCAACCCCCCAGGACAAACCACCCATGCAAAGCCCCACAATAACCCAGAATGTGGTCTTTTTCCGATGCAACGGGATGCTAACAGAATAACAAATTGAAAACAGGGATCATCTAAGCATTGAGGGTGTAATTAAAAGACTTGGGAGCCACTTGTGAGGAAAAAAAAGTCTGTTTTTCGGCTCAACTTTTTAAGACTAAGATTCACATCCTGAGAGCACTGATAACAATAATTGCAGTGGAACCATTAATACTGCTGCGGTTACGCACGTATTAAGTTTCTTAAATTACAAACCTCAGCTTGGTTTACCCAGAGGCAGCAATTTGTTCCAGGGCAAAATCCATCATGAGAACTCCTCAGTTCAGAAATAAACAGCTTTGCTGGAGAGCACTCTTTGCCCATCAGAAAACGATGGAAAGGCGTTCACAACCAAGGCATGATGTAGATACAGCACATGGGGCACTTCCCTGCTTAAAGGGGTCCTTCTTGGTGGTCAGTGTCCTCAGACAAAACAGCCTGGGCCTCTTACTTTTGGATTTTAACTTGAAACTGCAGAACTAAACCCTTCCAGCCCCTTGCTGAACATGCCCATCGATGAAACAAGATGAATTTATCAGACATCGGGTATAAAACACCGCCATCTACTTCTGAACTTCCTCTGGGGCAAAATCCTGGTGTTTCCTCTCACAAGCACACGTGTCTGGCACACAGCCTTGAACATCCATCTTTTTCCCTGGGTAACCTCTATCACATCAAACAAGCATAGAGGTCCAGGTCACGAGGCTCTGAGAAGCTTTGTTCCAAACCCACGGGGACTGGTACCATCCTCAATGTATCCCTAAGATCCCTGCACAAGCAGCTCTCATCAGATGAAGGCATCCAGGTCACTGTAGGCACATTTCCACGCATTGAGCTCCACGTTTTGCACAGGCCACACAAGAACTTGCCAGGTCCCTTGTCCATGAGCTCCAGAAAGGCATGTAACACCTGGAGGGCTCCTCTGTGAGGAGAAGCTGAAGGCATTTTGGTTGTCCAGTCTGGAGAAGAGGAGGCTGAGAGGAGACCTGGCTGTTCTCTGCCAATTCCCAAGAGTGAGTTCTCAAGAGGTGCCTGGACAATGCCCTCACTCTATGCTTTAGCATCAGTAAGCCCTGAAGCAACCACCACAGCCCATACAGCGAGATCTGGGCACCAAAACTTGAACAACCGGGCTCCTCACCACAGAGAAAGGCATCGAATCAAAACGCTGACACAACTTTCACTACCACGACACAAATGTGCTGCTGCAATATTTTTACGGCTCCTTTCTATACATAATGCATGATCCTTCTGCTCAAGTTTCCCCTACGTTCTTTTCCTGTGAAATCATTTACATTCATACATAATTTATTACAGCAACTTGTAAAGTGATTACGGGTTTCAATCAATTTTTTTTTTTTTCCCTCCTTTTTGGCAGATGAACTCCATTTGGATCCTAACCCAAACATTTCTCTTCCTTCAGGTGTGCATCCAGTTCCCTTTTTCACATGTTCTTTGCGTCGAATGTTGGTCTCCCAGCCTCTGTGCAACACGGAAAGGCAGTTTGTATTTTCCACTGCCCCCTGTTTACGTTCAAGAGATGATTCCTAAATGTGGAACAAATTTAATGGTTGTAATTAGCTGATGGCAGCGCCACGGAGCCTGACAGCCGTCCTGCTTTCCCATGGCACAAACAAGATTAAAATAAGATGTGTGGAGCTGTGCTTCAGTGGGAAATGCAAACAACAGGCCCATACTTACTGCCCGAGAAATGTGCCCAGGTAACGTGTGCTTGGTGTCAATAGCAATATGACAAGGGGAAAATCCACACCGTTTTGGTAAAAATCAAACATTCCTCATCACCTCTCTCTCACCAGCAGTCTCCTGGTTCACTAAACAGTTGGGATGTCAGATCAAAGATTACTTATTGCTCTCAGAGAACGTGAGGCTGTGGCTGTTGTTACAAATCCACTAAGCTTCTTGCAGAGGGCAGCAAAAGAGTACTGCTTGCTGCTACTGATTGACATGCCAAGTGCTTCTTACATACCTGCTTAGAGAGGACTCAGGCAATATCACCAGGGCATTGTTAAAATAGTGCAAATCTTCCACTACCATCCACCCACAGACAGAAAATTCTCAATGCAGCAAGCCAAAAATAATACCCAAACTTTCTAAAATGCTGGCTTCCTTCTCTGGCACAGCCACTGATACTTTCACAGGGGTGCACAGTGGAGAAAGCATGGCAAGAAAAGGAAAAAGATCTCCATCTGGTAACAGGACAATTCCTTTACTCCCAGGTGTTTTAAGAGCGCATCAAGGAGAAGGGAAAAAGGAAATAGGTTTTGTTTCTCTAAATAGCCCTTTGCTGGGAAAAAGAATCAAGATGAAATGCCTAAAACTACAAATTCAACAGACTTCTTAGTAATACTGCCATCATCCCACACATAAATCTAAATATTTAGCTCACCTTGAGAAATGGATCAAACATTACATCATCTGACACACCAAGTCTTTCATAAAGCTTACTAATATATTCAGTTTTTTAAAAGTTATAATTGATTTTTGGATCTTTCCAGACTTCAGTGCCTTACGAGATGCTTACATTTAAAAAGGTGTGGGCATCAATGTACTCCTTTCCCATTCAAAGTGGTTCTCAGGACATTTTGCCTGCACTGGTATCAGCAGAATGCCTTGTGCTGCTCACTGTGATGCTGCCGGCGTCCCATACTGCGGCCACGTTCATGTTTTCACTTCTTTACATTTGGCCCGAGGACAACAACACATGCTTTGGCAATGGGGGCAGCCCCCGTAGCTGGCATCCCCTCTGCTATTGCCAGCCCCAGTGCTCTGGCAGTCACATTAGGCAGGAAGCAAGTGACACTCAAACCAACCTTATGCCACACACAAGCATGTGCCAGCCCAGGCTAGCTGGGTTTGTTGGTTATGGGTGCACACCTGGGGCCTTGGCCAGCTTCTTCCTACCCCTCCTGTAGATATGCATCCCTGGACTGATGTGGTGAGAAGCCCCAGTGCCCAAGCCTTGCTCTGCTCAGGATATGGTACGTAACCATGCTGATGCTGTCTGGGACACCACTCCAACCTTCCCGGATTCATTCATTTCCATGCTTTTGCTCTCAGCCTGAAATATTCACTCACTGCACGTTCAGTGCCATCATAATCCTGCAACTCTTTTAAAATGCATCAGCAAGTTTCAGCACGGAGTTGGTTTGTGGTCGTGGCCCAAGTCTGAAGACATCAAGAAGAGCGTTTGGGAAAGATGCCTAAAATTAAGCACAAACCAAACAGGGCTCTCTCACACACCAGAGACTCACTCCTCTTGACTGGGCATGACAAAGACAATTACATGGTAAGCTGTCGGTCAAGGAGGTGAGATTAGGTTCCCTTGGAAACAGGATAATTTGGCAGCCAAGGAAGACCAGCACAGCGCTAGGAAGACGCAAACGGCTTTGTAAAAGCTATTAACACCAAGCTGATTTTCAATTAGGCTTAGACTCTTCATATTTGTGGAAGAGCCTGCCAGTGCCATGGCACAAAACAAAACCATCTGATTGGATTTCTTTGTTCCTTACTCATTTTTGACAGACAGGAGAAAGGGGACGGACTGTTTCTGCCCATTCTTGACTTTGAAGCTTGTGACTTTCATCTGAAAAAAAAAAATCAAAACATTTTCCATCTTTTCCCCCCTCCTCCAAACAACTCAAGTATCGGAGAGCTTGGGAAATATCTCCTCTCAATGCATGTGCTCAGCTCCCATTAACGCTAATGAGAGTTGTGTCCACGAAGAAAAGGGGCAGTTGCTTTGTCTGCAAAGCATTGGCTTTCATACCAAGTAGCTTGGCTCAAACTTGACCTACAATTTTAATTGGGATTTGAGACTTCGCCTAGGGACTGGCTCCCCGTTTCAAAACCCAAAGAGCACTGTATAGTGGCACATCCTCCTGCATTACTGTATTTTCAGGATCCTGAGCTGATGCACCAAAATCCCATCGATTTCAGTAGCCATTCAGCAAGATAGTTGGTAGCAAGCTACGCCAAAAACAGTATTAAACATCATATACAACAGCTTATGTTATTGTGAAAGGCAAAAAAGATACTTCTGTTGTTGCCTGAGGTCTGTCCATACACACCGTGCCAAAAGGAAGAATATTCTTAGTTATAATACTGATATTTATCATACGTATCATGCAAATAGTCAAGAGCTGTAGTTGAGGGATGGATATTCGAACTCACAATCTAAGAGCCAAAATGCTTATGATCGCACCTGCATGAATAACTTCCAAGATGCACATAAAGCAGTGGGGAAGGAGACAAGCAATGCGCTCAGCACTGCGGGGCAGCAAACCATCCCTGGGCAGGGGCTTCCCATACTGGGCAGTGGGATGGGTAATACTGAACCCCAAGGCGCAGGGCATGGGTGGGCTGCACCCCAGGCTTTGCAGGGCAGCATTTTTAGGAGAGGTGCAGAAGATGAGGACTTCTTCCCACGCATTGCCAAGGACCCAGGAGCGGAGATGAAAGAAATACAGGCAGAAGTTTTTGCTACTTACCCATAATGCCACAAGAGAAGAGGGTAGGTCCTTGACTCATCTTTGGAGTGTGCTGAAAACAACCAGAAAAACTATTCACTTCCAGCAGGCTCAATCAATGTGCCAGAAAACACCCAGCCCGCATCCTCGGTTCGGGCATCCACAGCCAGACCCCAAGCGTGCGGCCTCATCTCCCAGCCTGCACATCATCCACCTTCCATCCTCCCTCAGCCAAACTGAGGTTAACTGCATGATGTGGAGAGCTGCTGTCAGGGCCTGAACTTGCAAGCGATCAGTCTTGCAGCTGTCCCTGCTGGCACGACCCAAAGCTCTGCAGAACACAAACTGGGAGCTGAGCAGTAGTAAAACAGTGGAGGCTGAACCCTTCTATGCTCATGCAGGCCTCCCATCTAGACACAGGGCTGCTTTGTGTTTTGCCTAAACATACAGTGTGTTTCTAAGGCACCCCAGCACTTTTTCTGAGGATTCTGCACTTGGATGGTGCCAACATGCACTAAAAATAGGGAAAAATGCCATTATATGGGCACTAAATAAGCCCAGTTGGCTTTTTATGCTCTTTTTTTTTTTTTCCCCAGGAATTTTCCTCTTGACTGTGTGCGACAAATCATCAGACTTCTAAAAATGGGCATGGACAGTTTTATATACAATAAATCAATATGTCATCTGGAGCCACATGCCATCTCAGCTATGTCTGCAAAAACACACTTTCATACTGATTGTCCTTTTGTTATCCCACAAAACATCCACATTCTGCTTCTGAAGTGTCTGTCCTGGCAACTCCATCCCATCTGAACGAGGCCTTACTTCATCTGAGCAAAGCACCAGCACATGCTCCACATCCATCTGCACCACCATAGTTGTGCTGTATCCACCATTAGGCCACTGCGTTTGCACCTTCTCTCCTGATTCCTCTTTAATACATTGCAAATAATAATAATAAAGAAAACAAGATTGTACCAACTGCTGACAAACCAATGAAATCACTTTATATGCTGCCAATACTGAACGTAGAGGGATGTGGAGGCAGAAAGCAGGGATTTGTGCAGATGAGGAGATGGGAAATAACAGTAGGTTACATTTTTTGGAGCAAGTACCACCTTTTTAGGTGAAGTAAAGAGATCTCTTTCTGCCAGGCCCCATCTTATTAAAACGAAGGCAAAAAGAATCAGGAGACAAGGAGAGCATGCAGCTGTCTCTGAAGAGTGGCCAAAGTGGAACAAACACAGACATGGGACAACCCTAGGAACAGCAGCATATCTGCATGCCAGCCCCCAGAGCAGCATAGAATCATAGGATCACAAGGTTGGAAAGGATCAACAGATCATCCAGTCTAAGCATCCTCCCATCACCGTTACTACCACAAAGCAGGCTTTGTTCAGAGATCAAAGTGAATGCCTGCAAATGGGAAGGAAGAGGAGCATCTCCAAATGACATACATCCCATATTGAGTACAACTGCTATTTTATAAGTGCTCAGCCTAACCACGTTGGGATACAAACCAGCCAGCAAGCCCACCATCCTCTAGCAGGTGATGGTGCCTGCTGCTCAGATGCTTATTGCCTTTGAGTTTTACTCTTTGCCCTCTCTGCCAGCACAAAAACTGCTGTTCTCTTTGCTGGATCAGACTTCTGAACATCTGCCTCAATTAAACTGCCTGGACAACCTGGCAATGCAAACTGTATAACCAGAACAGTTACTCCCTGTTGACACAGCACCAGCACCATGGCAGGCACTCAGCAAACAAGGGAGGGCAAAGTTTGGTGGTGTGGCTATGCAGCCCATCCCGCACAACATGAGAGTTTCTGCTCTTCTCCTTCCTGCAGCTGAACCCCTCCACCCACACCCTGGAGCGCTCAGCAGCCTGCACAACCAGCCCAGGAAGCCAGCTCACAGAGTGCTCCATCCTCAGTGAACTTGGGCATTACCATCACTTTTATGCTCCAAATGTCCATGTATGGTTGATCCTGCCAGATGCTTCCTGAGCATCCTTATCTGTGTCTCCCTGCACAGCACAGTTTTCTGTCTCCTTCCTTTCCAGACTGACCATTCATCCTGCAGGACAGGGATGAAAACCCCAATAGCCCTCCCTGGGTGTTACCAGACAGCTCTGTGTCACGCTCCACCCCACCATAATGCTGCCTCTTTCAGCATCACTCCCCGTTTGTTGCCCCAATTTTTCTGTTACCTGCTCATTGGGTGCGTTTGGGTTTGCATCCCTCTGTGCTGCCAGCAGGACTGTTAGGTAACACAGCCCCGACCTCTCCATCTCCCACTTAATCCTGCTCCCCACTTGCTCATCCTCCTATTAATCATGAGCATCTGTTCACTCCGGGCAAAGCAACTTCTAACCCGTGTTATTCACAGTTGTGTGCTCACCGAAATGCACATATGCAACAGCCACAGCACTCCAATCATTTACTCATCGCCCGCTCTTTGGATATTAACGAGCCCAGCAGAAACCAGTGCAGCACTAGCGAGAAAACCGTCTCAAGATCCAACCCTGCAGTGTGAAAAAGCATCCTAAAGCCACGGCAACAGCAGCAGAGTTGAGAAGTGCAACGTCGCGATGCTTACCAGCTCAGTCCTGCATGTTACAGAGTCAGCACCTTTGTTTTCCCGAGTTTTGGTTAAGATCATCACCATGGTAATGCAGTCCTGCGTTGGAGTCCATCAGAGTCCAGGCAAAGGTCGCTGTCAGCCATGCTCTGGCCAAGCTCCCATTTCAGTGCATTTTCCCTCAGAAGGGCTGAGAGCAGCGGGGGCTGCGGCCGGCGGCTCCCTGTGGGCGCAAGGAAGAGGATGAGGAGTCAGGTGAGGTTTGAGGAGCAATCCCTGGCTGGAGTGCAACGGGCAGGCACGAGGTGAAAGGGTTGCCCTAGGAGCAAGGCAAGGAGTATTTATTTTAGGCTCTTAAGCATTGCTGGCGTTCCTGGGCACCCGATTAGCTCAGAGGCATTTCGCGCAGCAGCACTTGCAGGAGCTGGTGGGAGCACACAGTGTGCACGAGGCGTGCTGGAGGAACAGGAGTGTTGCAGGCAGATAAACACACAGCCCTCCTAATTCTGCTTTTTGAAAAAGGGAAGCCATCAGCCCATCTCAGTATGGAGACCCTGAGGCTTGGAAGCACTCACTACAGCCCCAGAGGCAACCCCTTTGCCAGCAGATCAACCGAGAACAGATTTCCTGCAGACAAAGCCATTTCAGCATCATCACCCCTACGAAACCCTTTGGATGCCCCAAGTTACTCCAATAACTCCCTGATTCCTGCCTCATGCCATCCTGGTAACTCCCTGGTTCCTGGAAGAACCACAAGGAGCCCTTTGGACAAGAAACAAGGCAAAGAGCTTCCTGCAAGGAAGGAGAGGGCTCCCTGCCCATAAACCCAAAGCGTCACTCCATGCCTCTTGATCCCTACTTATTTCCTTGGGGTTTGAGGCAGTAAATGCTGCGTTAGGGCTGCACGAGGAGCGCACAGAGGCTGCAAGCACTCACCCAACCCTACCTCACCTCCTGGCATTCCCTCCCATGCACCCACCCCCACGCAAAAGCAGACAGATTGCAATTCAAATCTGATTATAGAAATCAGTGTTTTTCCCAAACCGCCCCTCTAATCCTGTTTCACTATTTTGTTGCCTTGCTGTTAACCAAACAAACAAAAACATCATTTGCATGATCCGAAGAGCATGAAACACTTATCTTGTAACGCGCAGTCAAAACCAAATTGCAGTACTTAAGGACAATATTCGAGAACACGCTGCTAAGTATTAAACCTCATTACAAACTGATAAGGATTCTCTTTCCAGCTTGCAAATAATCTTTTTCATGTTTATTTGGATTAGAGGTCGGGATGGAGTTATGAGTAGCTCATTTAGAGGCCAGCTGGCTGGTAGAGAAATCACCTACTGTGTCTTGTGAGGACAAAGTTCAGCCAGAGTGCAAAGCCAGGATCGGGAATCAATACATTTTTCAAAGATTTACTGTTCCAAAAGGCACGTGGTACAGATTCCAGCTTCTTCTGGGCCATCGGATGCCTTACAATGTACAATTTACTACAGCTTCACCACAAACCCCCGGGCAGCCCAATGATCACCCAATGGCACAAGCACGGCCAAAACCCCCAGTGATACACAGCGGGATCTCCAAAGCCTTTGTGGTGCCCCAGTGACACCACACAGCACCCCAACTCCTGCATGCTTCTCTTCCTTGGCTTCACTGGGGAATGCCACCAGGAACAGCCATCAGGAATGTTCTTCCTGCAATTTCAGCTCCATCAGCGACTGTGGCTGAGCCACGGACAGGGCAGGGCTGCCCTTGAGGACATCCAAGCCTACATCTGCCAAAACAGAGCTGATATTACTCAAAGAAACACCATCTGCTACTTGAGCCCTACGTGGGGCCCGGAGCAGGGAGCAGCCAGCCCTCTCCCACTGCCACGAGCCCCCTGGGTCACACCATACCAACTCTGCACCGTTTCTAGCCATCCCCATCACTGGTCCCTGCTTGGGACATGGGGCAGGGATGCTCACCCACACCACATTTGTGGTGCTTCGATGGGCACCGAGGCCACCGCTGGTGAGCAGCCACAGTGGAAATCCAGATCAAACAAGCAGTCCCAGCAGCCGGGAAGCAGTTAAGCACGTTTTCTCATTAACAGGCTACAATTTCTCCACCAATAATTATCTTTCCCTAAGGTAATGATTAATACTGCTGCAGCAGAGCACTACGCACAGCCAGCCACAGAGTTGAGCCCGGGCAGCGGCTCTCTGCCCCATTTGGGTGACAGTGCCCTGCCCATTGCATCCCCCTGGGGACCACCACATCACTGTGCCACGGCCGAAACTTCCTACTGCGATGCCCTGCCCCACGTTGCCCCTGCAGGGCAGCACCCATTCACACTGGTCTTCCTACGAACGCCATGCCATGAGCAGGAAACTGCTGGGTATTTATGGACCGGAGCTTTCCACGCATACAGATGCTAATAAAAAGATGCTCTTCAGGGACCATTAATTATTTTAAGGAATGTATTTCCTCGTTTGCAATCAGATAAAGGAACTGTCTTCATCCTTCAGTCAAGGTTAAGTTTAGATTTGGGCCACAGCCATGGTGTGACACAATCCAGGAGCTTTTTAACCCCCCAAAAGGCTGAAAACTGAATCTTTCAAGAACCCCTTGGGTTTACGGGTTGCCTTGGAATCTCCTTCTGCAGCCAGGACTGCAGCAAGAGCATCCCCAACCACCCCACCTAAAGACCTCTGCCCAATGAGCACACATATGTGCTTCTTTAGGCATCACTGATTTCAACTAGCAGCTCAGCCACAAAAGAGACATTAAAGCAGATCAAGAATTTCCTATGGCTTATTCTGCAAAGTAAGGTTAAATTGCTATTGCTACCATCAAATTACCATCAAACAATTCTTGTTGCATACGTCATTCCTCCATTGCCCACATACACTTTTCTCTGGGCACTGCACTGCACACCCAAACCCCCCCAGCCATGTCCCCACTTGCTCTGTGAACGGAGAGCTGCTATTACTATTTTTGCCTTAGATTTGCTACCAGCTGGAAGGAATGAAACCCATACATTTTTACCAATTTCACTGTATTACTATTCTACTTTTGTGACTACAGTCACAACAGTAATTTGTTTCCTTTCTGTTTTTAGAGTTGCTCATAGCATGAATCTCTGTTTCTCACCCTCAAAGCTTCCTATAATTACCACACCCTTAGTGCCAGCAAGGAGAGGGCAAGACTCTTCTCAGCCCAAATTACAACACACTGGAGTCAGAGAATTGAACTGTTATCCACGGACTGGAAAAGTAATGCCAACACCAGTGCTATGGCCACAACCATAGAACCATTTGAGTTGGAAGGGATCTCTAAAGGCCATCTGGTCCCATCCCCTGCAGTGCATAAGGACACCCACAGCTCCATCAGGTGCTCAGAGCCCTGTGTGCCTGCAGGGATGGGCACCACCACCTCTCTGGGCAGCCAGAGCAGTGCTTCACTACCCCTATCATAGAATCCTTCTTCCTTACATCTAATCTGAACCTCCCCTCTCTTAGTCTGAAACCATTTCCCCTTGTCCTATTGCAAGGACAAGGGGAAACTAAGGATCCCCATGCACACTCTCCTCCTGATATCCAGATCCTCATTTCTTCATGCAAAGCCCCAGCAAAACTTGGGCCCAGCACAACACAGCTCACCCAACATCTGCAAATGACTTAAAAGGGGGGGGATAACCAAAAATCTTCCTGAAGGTTTCAATGGGACAACTGATGTGTTTTTAAAAAGCAGAATTAAAGCACTAAACAGCATACAATAAAGCTGCCCTGTCACTGGATGGTATCCAAGGAACAAGAAGTCTTTGTGTGCTGGAGCTGCAGAACACCACTCCATTCAGGTATGTCAGGGCTCCACATCTGCCTCACCACACTTTAAATAATACTGAGAGGTGCATTTTCAACTTGTTGATTTATTGTGTTACAAGTTTGGAAGAGGTCCTTACAGGTTAATATTTGTACAAAGCCAGGCAAGGCTTACTTCCTCACTGGACTCTCGCAGCCAGGCTGCACGGTGCTCACTGCTCCATACCATTAGTCAACAGTGACTCTATTTACAAGATTAAAACCTCCAAAAATTGTGAATAAATACCCCTGTCTGCAATGCAACCCCTCAAAAAGAAAGAAAAGTCACAACCAGGAGGCTCAACACGGCAGTGCCCATCTTGAGGAGCCACATTAGGAACACAAAGCCTGACCGCGAGCCACCACCGTAAATCTGAGGGCTGTAGAATATCCCAAGGTGGAGGTGACCCATAATGACCACCCAGTCCAACTCCTGGCCATGGCCATGCACAGCCTGGTCCATCAGCATGGCCCATGGTGAACCCTCCCAAGCAGGAGCTCCACAGGCACCAAGGTGCTGACCAAGACCATAAACACATTGCTCAGCAAATAAACAAGCCTCCTTCCATCCAACCCTCGCTTCCACGAAGTGCTCCACGAAGGATCCTGCCATAAGGTGACACCAAGTCCTGGTGTCTCGAGCCCAAAGCCACGCATCCGTCAGGGAGAGCCCAAAATCCAAGTGCTCACCCCAAAAAATCAGCGATTAAGGAAAATGGCACACCATCTAATTCAGTAAAGAAACATCAGTTTTATTGCCCCCTTGCTCTTACGGAATAGGAGTGGCAGGGGAAGGACTCCCTCACAAACAAACGGCGGAAGGGGACGAAGAGAAAGGACAGGACAGGGTCAGAGGTGCTTTGTCTCAACATCTCAGCTTGAAGAAAGCAGCGCTGGCTGTGACTTTGCCTTTTCCTCCCTGGCAACTGAAAAGGAAGAGAAGAGAGCAAAATTAGTCATTGCAAAGAGCAAACATGAAATAGGGGACTGCTGGCACGGAGGGGTAACTGGATGCACGCAGCGACTGCGCACTGTCCAGTCTGCTGCATGGATCTCATGCATGACAGCAAGTAATGGCAAGAGGAGCCATCCCCAGGTCCCAGCCACCTTGGTAGGAAATACCACCAACAATTAATTCTGCATGGTGCCACGCGAGCCATTCAACACACCCTCTAAAGGATGCCCCAACTCTGGAGGTGCCCTAGGCCAGGTTGGATGGGACCCTGAGCAGCCTGAGTTGTGTCTGATTTAGGGGCTGGCAGCCCTGCCCAAGCAAGGGCTGAAATGGGATGATATCTGAGGGCCCTTCCAACCCAAGCCATCCTATGATTGTATTCCAAGATGATTTTCATCAGAAAAAAGGACTGTAAAAATGGCACGTTCTCTTTGAGAAAAACCTTCTACCATTGCCTAATTGCTTATTAGGGGTTTGCTTCTTATTCTGAGCGTATTTCCAAGCGAGCTCAGCGAGCTGGAGCAACGATGGTCTCTGGATAGGCGCAGCTGAAGCAGCACCACAGCCCAGCCTGCCAGTCTGAAGAACCAGCTCACCTTTCGATGTCTGTATTTTTCCAATTGTGAGATTTATGACAAGAATTTGCAATGGTCTGTGAGATACTGTGAGTGTTGGCCACGCTCCCAAAAGTCAAGGAATTGCTGAACTGAGAATTGCCTCAGCTGTTAACCTTAACAACCAGGGATGCTGAACAAGGCAGCAGAGCCTAGGTTTACTTTCAATTACTGCTTGGAGAACACTGCTCTAGTAAACAGAAACAAATAAACCACTTCATGTTTCTTTCTCACACCGTTTTCCCATATCCAACCTGAAACCTCCGTGTCAGAGATGGTAAGCAGGGCCTCACCATGCCATTTTTACAGACCCACTTCTCAAACGTGAACGATTTCAGGCCATTTTAAACCCATCTCAATACCTACCTCTGCAGCACGACGTCCACCTACTTACAGCCGGATGTCAAAGCTCCAGGGTGACAAACCTCCAAGGCTCTCAGCCAGCCCTGCCTTGCTTGCTCCAGAGCCCCCAGGTTTCAACATCAACAGCAATGCATTGGTGGCAGCCAGAGAACCATGGCACGGCCAAGTGCTAGCGAGAGCTTGGGCATCTTGCAGGGAATCTTGGAACTCCAGCATCATTGTCAGACTTGGGTACCATTAGCAAGGCAGATTTCTCCCTTTTCCAAGGCTGAGCCGGAGATCTGATTGAGGCTGGTGGTCCCTGAATAACCAGGGTGATGGAAGTGTCTGGATTTAAAGCAGGGATACTGGATGTACACGCCATGATGGAGGGAGAACAACCAGACTTTGTGAGATCTTCTCCTCCCACTCCATTCTTACCAGTAAAAGCTGTAAGACCGCAGAGCCTCCAGCAGAAAAACGATCGCTCAGGATATTCCAAAAAATTCAATTAGGCAGACAATATTTTGGGGGTTTGGAATGCTTTCAGCTGGCAGTCTCTGCCTACAGCGTGCATCACCTGTGGCCAACCCATAAAGCAGAAAGAACCACAGGGCCAGCAACGCCACTGCTGTGGTCACACCTCACTGTGGTCCCCACTGGATCATCATCCCTATCTCAGGGGACATCATTCCTCAGCTGGGAAAAAGCCTTCACAGAGCTCGCTGGCTCTGGAAGATGAACCTTTACCCATCCTCCCAGCAACCAACGGACATGTTGCAGTGAAAAGTTGGTGGAAAGGAATGGACAAAGGAAATGGACAGGAAACCTTTGCCCGTGTGCAGCCGCTGCCAGCTCGGCTCTCCGACACGCTGGGAATGAATTTCCCAGCCCTGCATCTTACATAAATCTCCTTAACACACAGGGAGCCAAACATCTGTGAGTTGTCTGAATTAGCATGAATTTGGCAGACCGAACAGCAAACTTGCATTGCCCCGCAGCCTTCGGATTCCTTGTTTTTCCTCGGGTTCATTAAATACACCACAATCTGTTAGCAGAAGACGGCTCCTACGTGCGTGGGCTGCCAAGGAGCTGATCTGGGGAGCGCATCCCACGGCAGCCTCTGAATGCTGTGTCCAGAAGGGAGAATCATAGGACGACTTGGGTTGGAAGGGACCTCAAAGATCATCCAGCTCCAACCCGTCACTGTGGGCATAGCTGCCAACCACTAAATCAGGTACTGGATCAGGTTGCCCAAGTCCAATCCAACCTGGCCTCAAAAGGGACGGGGCACCCACAACCTCTGTGGGCAGGACTGGGCTCTCCTGGGGTCAGCCATCGCCATGGGCACAGAGCATCCGCACTGGTGTGGGACACTGAGTGTTCATCACAGAGCCCCATAAGAACCAATGTAAAGGCAGGATGGTGACGTTTTCTGATAGGGAATGGGGGCTGGATGCTTTGCCATCCCTCAAAGGGAGCCTTTCTGTAGGAGGAAGGAGGCAAAGCAAACACCCGCTCGTGGCATTTACTCGTTTCATCAAAGCCAAGCAGCACCTGAATGCTCCCGACAGCACTTCCAGGGAGCCATTCATGAGAGCTGGGACTTAGGGTCCAGCCGGTGTTTTTAATATCTCAGGGAGACATTCACAAAGCTGGAATAATACCCATCTGTTACTCCAACACACGTTCAGTTCCCATAAGGTGTCAGCAACACGTATAGCCCAAACCTGGCGCAGCTCCGGCTCTGCACAGTCCTGCTGGATGGGGTGGGATGCTGTGATCCTGGGGGTGCGGGGTGGGATGCTCCCCACTGCTGCTGGCACTACAGAAACCCCAATCCCTCTGTCTGTCTCTGAGCAAATAGGAAAAATGGCCCAGCAGCAAATGGAAATGAAAGCCACGTCTGGCGGTGTTTGAGCTGGCACCAACGCCAGCCAACGGGACGGGTGCAACTCCCTTCCCACCAGGTGCCAAGTCATTTACGACAGCATGAATGTGCAGTAAAGGAAAAAATATACATTCATTTTTCCTCCCAGAGTCTCCAGCAGCTGGACACTCTCCACACATCCCCTTTCCTCCCATCCTGCAGGCATAAATCAGGGGGAAAGGCAATGCCCCTGTGCCCCAAGGACCAGAGCAGCAGGGACCGCACAGCCCCCTCCCCAAATGCCACGATGGGGACCGACAGCATCCCACGTTGGCTCCCTGGCTGGTAGGAAGGCACTGGGCCAGGAGTTTTGCCAGCACACAAATGGCAATGGTTGCCTGGTACAAATGGAGCATCTCATGGAGAAATGCACACTGCTACACTCCTGAGCAAAGGGACTAATGGCTCCTGGAACATGGAAACTGTGGCACAGTCCCCAGCATCACAACACCACCTTCGAATGCACAGGACTGCAATTCAGTGTTAAGTCTGTCTTTTGGGTGATGTTTTTTCACACTTTCAAACGTTCCGTGGTAACCCCTCTTCTTCACCCCTTCCTCTGCTCTCCTTTTTTTGGGAAAGATGCTCCTTCTGGCATCGGCAGTTGGATAAACAGAAACAGGAGCAGAAGTGCACAAAGAAACAAATCAGGGGTTAGCAGAGAGATAGAAAATAAAAGACAGGAGGTTTAGACAATGGGAATAATAAAATGTCTCCCTCACAGCAGGAGGGACATCAGTAATGATGCAGAAAAGGGACAATCAATGGATATTTTAGTGCTGTATGCAGGAGGGAGCAGAGCGATGGCTGCGCCTGTTGCCAGCAGTAAGCCAGGCTGATGTTAAGCAGCAGGCACTAAATATAGAGCTTTCTTAAACACTGGCTCCAAATAATTTACACCTCCAGCCTCCATGGGGCCACACCACAGCTCCCATGGCGTCAGCAGCCCCACAAAGAGCTGGGGACTTCCAGCAAAGCTTGCAGTGTTTGACTCATCCCAACCGTGGGGAGGAATGGCACAAAGCGGCCCTTCCCGACCCCTTCCCAAAGCCCACGATTCATGTAAGACCTGCAGGGCAAAGGCAGCTTTCTACCAACAGCACAATCCACGTGGAAGTGGGAGCTTGGATGCCTCGGTGCCCAAACGAAGCCATTGGGAGCTGCAAATCTTCATTAACCACGATGCTTTCACCCTGAGAAGCACCAGCAGCAGCACTGAACTTCCATCATAACACGACTGATGGGCCAATAAAGAGATAATCTTTTCTCTGAACTAGCAGAGAAGCTACAAAAACCATATGTGGATACTTGTAATGCTCTCTGTATCTTCATAATTGTAATGGATATTCCACGTGATGATAGCTTTCGGCATCTATTTGATAGAATTAAATCACGTCCCTTCAAAAATATTACATGATATTCACTTGTAATGGCTGGGACATAAAAAGCATGCCACAATAGGATCAGGAACACATTCCTGAAGTCATCTCATGGTGTGCACAACTATTCCCCAGCACACCACGAGGCTGTGTGCAGCGACACGAAGGTTAGCAGACAAACACCAACCCCATCACATCCACTTCTAAAGTCACCTTCCCGCTTAGGACTTTTGCTCCATTCTGGAGCTGGCTCACAGCACGTTTTCCAGCTGCTGGAGCACGGTTTGTCAGTTTACACATTACACACCCTGGGAGCTGGATGGATGCAGGAGCAACAGCCACGGAGCCAAACCCTCCGGTCCCACTCCTACTGCATGGCTGAGCCCTGAGCTTTGGCTGCTAAACACAAAATCCCATGAGCACAGGGAATGCTGCAGCCCAGGGAATGGAGTTGGAAGTGTGCAAAACTCAACCCAAACCCTTTCCCAGAACACATTTTTTGCACTCACTCATCCATTTCTTAAACTAACGTTCAATTACGGAATCAAACAGCACACCTGCTGCCCAGGGACCTGCACAGGTCTGGGGGCTCTCGTAGAAGTTCAGTGCCATTCAGTGCCTTCCTTCACCAAGTTTCAATCAAAACTCCTAACGCACCAAATCTTACTCATTTTGCATATCCATTCCTGGAGGTGTTCTAGAACTGTGGGCACTGAGTGATGTGGGCAGTGGGCATGGTGGGATGTGTTGGGCTTGGGGATCTCTGAAGGCTTTTCTAACCTTAACAACTCTATATGGCACCACGGGAATCCAGCCTATCAAATATTAGAGGCTTCACAAGTCATGGATCAGATCCCTAAAGCCAAGAGCAATTCCACGTGTCAATTAATACATGCCACTACTCTTCAGTTTTCAATACAGGTTGAAGATGGAAGGTTTACGTGTCCCTAGCCTGTGTTATCAGAGCCTGCATCAGCAGAACCAAGCCCTGGCTGGGGAAGTGGGTCTCTCCAAAGGCAGCCAACCCATCACACGTGGAGAAACAAAACAGCCTGGGGACCTCTGGTCACTGCCCCAGAGCCACGTTCTGCACTGCTGGCTGAGCAAACGGCCAGGCACCAGCAGACTGCAGGCTTGGAGAGTGACCTTGGAAAAGCAAAGTCCTTTCTCATAAACACAGCAGACTGACAGAGCACAGAGCCAGAGCTCCGGGGTCAAGCAGCACAAACCCCAACAAGGCAGTGAAGGCACAGGGCTGTACCCCATCACCACCAGCAGAACACCATGGGTCTGGGAACACGGAGAGCATCGGGGGATGGAGGAAAAGGGTGAAAAATGGCACCAGAGGAGGGGATTAGGTGTCGCCCTGCAACACCTGATAGCATCTCTCCACTTGCAGTACCTGTAATGCACAGGTCACTTCGTACCCCTGCTAATAAGCACAGTTTGCAATCACCACTCACTGCCTAGGCTGGAATTCACCTGAATGTGGGGGGACTGGGGCAGGGCTTCCCTCCTGCCTGCACAGCTGGGTGCTGGGGAGGGTTCCATGGTCTGTTAGACCCCACCAAAGGAGCTCCTAGACCGTCGTGATGGAAAACCCCCTCCTCTGGTGGGCTGGGCTTTTCCAAGGCTGCAAGCATCCCTGCTCTGCTGCCAATTAGCACTCATTAGGAGCGCCTCCAGCTCCTGCCAGCCCTGCAATTTGGGGGGGTGGAGAGAAGGAACACACCAACCCTGCGCTTCTCAGCCTGGGGTGTCCTCTCCTTCAGCTGAGACTTTGCAAGTAAAGAAGAAATCACATCAACGAGCAAGAAAAAAAAGCCAAACCCAATATTACTAGAAAGAAAAACGAGGAGGAACATAAATCCCATCACTACATTTACCTATCTACATATTTACACACGCACACACACTTACTTGCTCACGTATCCATACTTGAAAACCAACCCTCAATCAGCGCTGGATCTGTGCCACAGTCTGCACGACCGCCGCGTACAGCCCCGATCTCACCCACAGATGCTCTTCACGGATTCACCCCGGGTTTACGTGCAAAGCAACGCTTCGGACGGCGCAGGCTGAGCCCCCGCTGCAGCTCTTTGCCCCGACCCGACCCTCCCCGCTCTGCATCCGGAGGGAACGCAGCCTGGACGTGACTTTCCCAGCCCGACTCAGACGGGGTTCGGCGTGGCGGAGCGGCGCCGCGGCTCAGCGCGTCGGTGCTGGGGGTCGGGATGCCGGGACGCTCCCGGCTCGATGTTACCCGGGCAGCCCGCGGGTAGTTTGAACCTGTCCGAAGGCGCTTCGGGGATGGATAAGGAAAGCGGGCGCATCCGCCGGCGGTTACGAACCGCAGTTCGGTCCGTCTGTTTCATAACCAATTACGCTCACTTTGGTCTCGGCGCATTTCCTCGGGGGTGGCCGCGCTGCCAAGCGTCAGCGGCGCACGCACGGCTCCCACCCCGAGGCCCGGCACCCCGCATTCAGCCCGGCGGCGGGACCGGGGGGCGGCACCCCCCGCGCTGACACCGCGCCGAGCATCGCTCCGGGCCCGCACGGAGCGCGGCACGTGTCGGGGAGCCGCGGGGGCGGCGAACGCTGGCTCGGGGAACGCGAAACTTGCGAGAACGAGCCGCCACCCCCCCACGGGCTGAGCTCCCGCACACCCCCCGCCTCGGGGCCGCCCGCCGCCACCGCCGCCCTTTGTCCGCCGCCCCCGGGACGGCGTCGCGGGTCCCCCCCGGGCTGACAGCGCGGCTCAGCCCCGCCCGGCGCGGTCCCGGCTCTTACCGTGGTGGCGGAGCGGCGGCGCGGCCCGGCCGGGGCCGGCTGTGGGCACCGCTCCGAGCCGCGCTCCCTCCCTCCCTCCTGCCGCCGCCGCCGCGCTGCGGGCGGGGAGGGCGGAGGAGGAGGAGAAGAGGAGGAGGAGGAGGAGGGAGGAAATGCGCTTGTCACTTCCTGAGCGGGGCCGGCGCGGAGGCAGGGCCCGGCCCGCACCTGCGGAGCTCCGCGCCCGCCGCCCCCCGACGCTGCCCCGCAGCCGCCCCCGGGACGGCCCCGCCGATCCTCGCGCCCGGGCCCCGCTTCCACGCCGTCGCCCGCGGAGCGCCCGGGAAGGAGCGCCGCCCCGCCGCCACCCCGAACCCCGCTGCACGGGCACTGCGCGGGGCGCTCGGGACGCGTGCTCGGGGCCGGCGGCTCCATCGGGCGGCCGAGAGCGCCTCCTGCCGGCACCCGAGGGAAGAGCCCGGCCACACCGCCGCCTGCCGCCTCCTTTCCTGCTGCCCTGAGCCGCGGCCCTGGAGGTGCCCTGGGCAGCCCGATGCAGCGCTTGATTTATCGGCTGGTAACCTTGCTAGAGTTGAAACCGAACGATCTTTGAGGTCCCTTCCAATCCAAGCCATTCTACTACAAGCTCTTCCATCCCACTTAAACGACGGGCTTTAATGATGATATACATGCAGTAACAATGAAAATAAAACACTTGCAAGCTCTTTTTGCAGAACTTTGGGAATCAAGTCTGAATAGAGTTTGTATGGTTTCCCAGCTGAACATTTAGCAATCAAGCTTGCAGTATAATTGAATCCATCCCCGTGGCAGCCCTTGCAGCACAGGGCTGGGCTCCAAGAGCCGAGCAGAAGGCTGCTTTCTGTCTGCATCCACAGCTCAGTCCAAGCACGGCATCGCTCACCTCTTGTCCTCTGCACTGTCAGAGGGCTGTCAGCAGTGCGCACAGCGTCCTCAGTGCAGGAATCTATTTTCCATCTCTCTGTAACACAGCCAATACATTCTAGTTCGGTGAGCTGATACCCTACATCAGCTACAAAAAGCAAGAAGTGTAGATTGTCCCCATCTCTGCTCTCTATGACACTGTCCACGAGCACTTGGCCGTTCAAGTGGCTGCACTGAGGCTTGTTTGTGTTCTCTCATACTGTTTGTTAGCCCTGCTTTCCAGCACAAGCATATGCACTTGCCATTATCCAGAATTTATATGGCTACATCAAGCAGTCTGTTTACTTTCCAGTAACCTAGAAATCCGCTCATTTCAAGCTATACTGTTACCTAACAAATGGAAATTAAGCCACGGCTTGGCTTTCCCCCTGTATCAAATAAAACACACCAGTGTTCCTTTCCCTCCTCCATCTCAAGGCTGTAACGGTTCATCCCTTTTCCACTGAAAGCCCCAGCTATCCAAGGGCTGCTCCTCTGCCCTGCAGGGTTAGGTTGCACCCAAGGACATTCCAGCCACGGGGCAGAGCAGAGCCAACCCTCTGAAGGAAGGGAAGCATCACAAAGCCCAGGCAAAGGCAACACACCATGGAAGCACAAAGGCAGGTGGGTCTCCCTGTGGCAGTGCAAAGCTCTGGTCTGTTTATTTTGTACGTTTTCCTCATGTATTTTACAGGAGACGATCCATATGTTAAAATGCTTAATGGGTCCATACAAATAAAACAGTTCCCGAGGCACGATCTTTACCTTTCAGTGTGCCAAGATTCAGAAAGCCAGCTGAGTGCCAAAGCACTGAGAATTTTTTGCTGTATGTTGCTAAATACCATGATCACAGTTTTCCTCTGGTATGAAATAACACGAATGTTGGCAGCTTTTACCAGGCACCCTGGAACCCAGCAGCACGGACATAGCAGAGTGTATGTACATGGATTTTCCTTACAATGGCTACAATGCTGCCAGTGCATTCCTGGAACATGGGAACACACAGCAGCCAGTATCAGCAACGAAGAAAAGCACACTGTGCTTAATGCAGCAGAAAAGCTAGTCAAGAACTCATCCTTATGAAAAGAGATGCTGCCAGGATGAACGTCAGCCCCACTTCTCAGCCTCATGGGCATCACACACCCCACGCACCTGGACAGTGAGGCCTGCTGCTGTAAGTGAGAGGAGTCGTCGCTTCACTTCTCCACTCAGGCCTTTGACCCTACACAGGTGTCCTAAGGTCAATCTCTGCAACACAGCGCTGTCTGCACACTGTGTTTGCTCCCCCGAGACCCACAGCTAAGATCCACGTGGTGAGACATGTGCCAGGAAGAGCAGGGAGGTGTCACGCTGGCAAGGACTGAAATCCCAAACATCTGAAAGCTCTGTTATGAAATCGTTCTGAAAGATAAAAAGTAAATCATAAAAGCGACTCTTGTAGTTCCTAAAGTGAAAGCTGGGATTCTCCAGTCACTACAGGTGTCCAACACCCCAAATCCCACGGTACAACTGGGCCAGCAGGCCATTCCTGGTGGTCAGAAATTGGGCTACAACACTGAGGTTGAAATAGAGGAGACCCGTATCTGTATGCAGATAAGGCCCCAGTATATTGCAGTTATTTCTACCCAGTGCTCTCTATAAAGACTTGAACAGTCTCCAGATAGAACAGATAAACTGTCATTTCATCATTACTGCCCTCTCTGGTACAGCAGCTGCCATAACTCTGTTAGTGTTCCACATGTAACCCAGCATACCTTCTAAAAAAATTGTAGCTCCCATAAATTCTTCCTTTTAGACCACAGAATTATATTTACATTTAATACCAGAATATTAATTCCATATCTTCTTAGCCTTCCAAAAAAATAACTTTAAAAAACACTCTACAGACTGCACTGCCATTGACTCTTTGCTCCTTAGGGAGCAATGACCACTAAACGAAAATACTTTCATATAAATAACAGCTTGGTCACCAAGAAGGAAGTCAAAGAGCAAGGCAACATTATTCTTTCTTCTGAATCTTCTGTGTTCATTCATTTGTGTTACAGTTTTCACACTTTTTAATTTATAGCAACATGATTAAAGGAGTAGTTTTTACTTCAAGAAAGTGCTGTGATGTTGAAAATGCAAAGGTTTTTTGTCTTGAGAATCTATTTACCTTATGCTTTAACTGAATTCCACCTGTAAAGATAGGCCTTCTTGAATCAATACTTATTTCATTAATTTCACTTGGTCTCCTCTTTCAGATATTTCATCCTGACAGTTCACTTCCTTGATACAACCCATAAAAATCCAATGGTCTGCTCTCCCACAGGTAGAATGCTTCCAGCCCACTCAGCAGCACAAGAGCCACAACAAACACAGTGGATCTCTCAGTAAATACTTCCAAAATGAACAACAGAAGGCCATTTTCAGTCAGAGGGTGGTGAGGCACTGGAACAGGTTGCCCAAGGAGGCTGTGGATGCCCCATCCCTGCAGGCATTCAAGGCCAGGCTGGATGTGGCTCTGGGCAGCCTGGGCTGCTGGTTGGCGACCTGCACATAGCAGGGGGTTGGAAGTAGATGAGCATTGTGGTCCTTTTCAACCCTCACGATTCTATCATGATTCTATGATTTGCTTGGCAATGGCAGATACCAGGAGCCAGGTACTGGGGGTCAGAGCTGTACAAAAAAGCAGCTGGTTGTGGAAGTGCTGCTTGTAGGGCTTCTATCCTAAAAGCCATCTTCCTGGAAGGAAAGGTCAGCAGTGGCCAGCAGGACCTGCACAGCCCAGCCACAATCACCACCTCCAAAGCAGTTCATGCATCACTAGAGCTGCACATACTGAAAACACCTGGCTTAGAAGATGAGATCTGTCCTAGTCTTGAGGTTTCATTGCTTAAGGAGAATGGGAGAGACTTCATTTCAAAGCAGTGGATCCCTCTGGAGGGCTGTGGTTGACACCACCCTTTCCTTTCCAGTCTTTCCAGGCATCTCATTGAGCTTGGAATCTGGCTCATGAAGCCAGGTGCAAAGCCCACCAGCACTCAGGGAATGTCAGCCTTTGGCATGCTGTAGGTCAACAAAGGAACATAATCCCTCTCTGTCCTGCCTACCTTTTACACAAAGCTATTCACAGCTCCATAAAGGTATGCTGGCCCTGCAGCACAATCCAACCTAACCTCAGGACTATGGAAAAAGCTTGTTGAGATCCAGGGATGGTATTAGTTTTACTATCCACAAATCTCACATTTGACAGAGAAATCACAAGCAAAATCTCCAGAGAGAAACACAATAGGAGCTGAATGCATTTCAAATGCTGTATTTACTCTCCTGCAGTTTAGCTTTGCAGCTGACACCAAAAGTCACACAACTGTGTATTCATGCAGATATCCACCTTTATGAACTACCAGAAAGCTCTCCAAACCACAAGCAAAGCCTCACTGCTCCTAACTCACTGCTTATTTCTCTGCCTCTTTTAAGAGGTTTCTCACTGAGCAGCACAGACATCTTGAGATTATACCTTCATGAAAAATCGTCTAGCAAGGTGAACTGCCCAAAATCAAGGCCATTCTTTGACATGTCCTTTCCAAATCTTACCAGTCAGTAAAAAAAAACCAACATTATTCAAGTCACTATTACAGCTGCTGCCTAGACTCCATTATTCATAAGGGTCAGGTTTCTAACAGCACATTTCAAACAGCAGGCCTTTGATTATTATTGCCTTAAAAACGCCCTCCTCAACATGTTTTACAAGCATTCTTCTACTCTCTGGTGATAGTTCAAAGTGCACGGGCTTAAGAATATTGCCAGCTACAGATCAGATGCAGAAATCATTAGACCCAAGTGATTGCTTGTGTGCTTGTTTGAGACTGAAGAGAGGCCTCTACCAATTTAGGAATCAAAACCATTTCACTTGTGGGTGCCACCCTGCTTTTTTCTGTTCCTTGTCCCTCCTTCCCATAGCACCACCTACCTGCAGGCTCACTCTTTTCATTTCTTGAGCGTTTTACTAGAAAATTTCAGTGTAGTCCTGAGAAGCTGACAGGCTCAGGAACTCTGCCTCAAACTTGCCCTAAATCCCACTTATCTCACAGTGAATTTATAGGTAAACTCCTCCTCATTACGCAACTAAAATTTATCCTGAGAAATTCACTGGAAAACATAAGGTCTTTGTTGGATCTTAGGACATCATAATATAGCAAATTAGTAACAAAAGAAGCATATGTCACATACTAGTGAGATTATAATGTCACACCTTTATATAATTATGGGATCAGTGGAAGTAAGTAATGAAGCAAGCCTACATTCTCACAGGTGAGCTTTGTAGAAGCCTCAATAGTTGGCCTCTGTGGGAAAGAGTCAAGCTATTTCAGGGGAGGCAGACCTACACTTAGCCCCAGAACTTCTGAACTTAAAGCACTGACTAGTCTTTTTTTTTTTCCCCAAGACTTCCAGCTTTTAGATTCATTTCCCTCCTTAACAGTTACATTTACCTTCTGCAAAAATGAAGGGTCCAACAACCACATCTCAAAAGCTTGTTTCCAATTACACCACAACACAGAAATGAGACTTACTTTGTAGAACACCTTTGCTTCTATTGGTCACTGATTACCAATCCAGAAATTAAATACCAGATAATCTTTATATTCCAAATGCAAACATCATTCAGCTATCTCAGTCAATATTTAAAATGACTTACTTGTCTCTCTCAAACTTGCAGCCTCCCTGAAGCAAGTGAGGTTGTAGCAAGGACAAAATTTACAGGCAAGTTATGCAAAGCTATTATGTTTCTAGGGCAATGTTTTATAGTCCCTTAGAGTTCCATACATAGCATTTAACTGTGTACTCAAATAACATTTATTTACACACGTGTCTGAGGTTTGCTGTCAGGCTTACTTTAAAGTTCAGACTTTTCTCAGCTAATCTAATTTGTCCAAGATGGATGGTCTCACTTTTTTCTTTGGAAAACCAGTGCTGTTACGCTGTTTCCAATTCTTCCTCCAAAGCAGAACTTGGGTGTTGGCAGCTCCTCCACAATTTCAAACCCTGCCAGACAGAAATTAAAATGCTTTTATTAGAAGGAAGTCATTTTATTCTTTTCTTGGATAACCCTTTGCAAACCATTCTTTATTTGTCAGGACAACTTGCAAGTCAGTTACTTTGTAATTCCATAGGACTGTATTGTTACACTGCACTGCTGCTTCATACAGCTGAAACCATTCCATGGCTAATAAAAATCTCAGATGGCTGAATCACACAAATTAATGGCAGAAAAGATGATTACTTGCCAGCGATTTTAGTTCCCCAGAAGGGATGGTTGTTTTAGATCCACACTCTTGGAGTTTCAAGCTTCAAGGCATGAGATTCAGGAGCTAACCATCACGTAAAAAACAAACAAAAAACAAACAAGACAAAAACACCTACAGAGAGTATCAGAAAGGTCACTGAGGAGGGAACAAAAACGGTCAGTCAGACTTGCCAGCTGCCCTAAACACAGGTAATTTTTAGAGCAGTTGTATGGGTGAACTGGATCTGCTAGTAAAAGGCCAGAATAGAAAAAACAACACCCACATGGGTATAGAATTCCCTCCTTTCCCAGAGTAGCTAGACTGAGATCCTTGTTCTCTAAAGTATAACAAAACCTGAGCCCCCTTGAAACATTGGCGCTGGCAAATGTAGCAGCAGTAATTCTTGAGGAAAACAGTGAGAATAGGCTGAGGAGTTTACTGATCTTTTTACTACTTTGTCTTATCCTGATCTGAGAAAATACGTTATCGCAGACACTAAAATCTACCCACTGCACCCTTGCTCAACCATAGGTTGGCACATGGCTCTGTTCAACTGCTCACCTTCTCTGAACTCATTCAGCAGCTCCTCCTTGGTCCAGTTGCAAGATGTTATGAGGAAAAAGCCCTCTGGCTTCAATACACTGCAGAGAGATCTCACGTACTGCTTCCTCTTTCCAACTGCATTGTCAGGATTAAGGCTCACAGCATCAAAAGTCCCCTTGTCAATACAGATCTGAAATCCCAACAGCTCGGCTGATGGAGCCAGGAAGTCTTCTACCTAAACCAGAAGTTTACAACTGTGAAAACAATCTGCTCAGGAGCTCCTGAATCTTTAATGCAAACCAATGCTTTAATACCAAAGCCCTCAAACTAGGCAATAGGAAAGGGTAAGCCAAAGTTACAATGCCACATCAGCTTCTTTGTTGTCTACCTATAACATAATGATCTATTTGCTATAAAGCCCACATACGTAACTATTCATTTAAAGCTCAAGCTAATACATTTGGGAATTCATTCTTCAAATCATTATTTGTACTTTGATCTCTGGTGTTCCAGGCACCGTGTGCTAGGCCTTGTACAAATACAGAAGACAAGATGGTGCCTGTTACAGAGATCACAATTGAGATACAAGAACAGAGACATCACAGGGATACAGAGCTGGCGGGGAAAAGCACAGCAGAGAAACACTGGTGACAGAATGGCTGTGGCTGGAAGGGATCTCTGGAGGTCAACTGGTCCCCCCCTGCTCAAGCAAAGTCTCCCAAACTCCCTGCTGCACAGCTACTGGCAGGGATTCCTTCCCATAAGGATTTAGTCTTCTGTCTTAAAGCTAACATTCAAAGCATATCAGCTTAAATACAGAGCTTGTCAAACAGCTATCTGCTCTTTGGACAGCTTTTGACTGCTACAAACAACAAGATAACCACAAATCTTCCTGTAAACACAGATTTATTCGGTTAGAATTCTCTTATGAGGTATAAAATACAAATGAATTTCAAAATACATCATTAATATATTACAGTGAGTGCACCTGAATATCAGGTAGGTCACTTAACCTTGGGGTCAGCTGCTTTCAATTTCCTTAATGAAGATTCTCTCAACACTTACCAGTAATTTAATGTTAGACACACCTTCTTTCTCCCTTACTTTTTCTGAAAGTTGTATTGCAGAAGGTGAGTAATCAATCCCAGTGAGGTTAGTGAAGCCATTTTTTGCCTAGACAGAAGCAGAGAATCTTAATCAGTGTGCTAGCAGATTTTCTGTTCACCAGGTCTATTTCAGTGCTCTATAATTCATCCTCCCCCCTTTAATAATAATAATTAAAAAAAAGCAAAAAAAAACCCAAAACAACCCAGAACCTTTATTTCTGCTTTTATTTCTCATTTTTATTTCTGTTATCACCATCAGAGCTAAACAGCCAAGTGAACAGACTGCAGTAACCCCATCTGCCTGCTACCTCATCAGAAGAACTGCTGACTGAAAGCTGGTTGATGTCAACAAGTGGGAAACTGAGAGACCAGTCAAAAACTCTGGAGGGAAATAAGCTCTTATCTGTACCAAAAGTAACCTCCAAACCAGGAATTTTCTCTGATGAGAATGTGCCAAAGCCAGATGCTTCAAAATAAGAAAACCTCTTTAACACACGAGACCGAGCAATTACTCAGCTTACAGCCTAAATTCTAAGACCAAATATATGTATTTTATTAATACAGAAAGCCATTGTAAAACTTCTGTTTTTCTGATTTTTCATGCTAACGTCTATCTCAATGCAACTATCTGCATGCAGTGAGGTCTCTATCACTGATTATCAGGCAGGTTACGAACCACATAGAAGAGCACATAAAGACTTTCTGCTGACTTTGAACTAGATAATGATAACCCAGTTCATCCAGCTCAAGCAACGACAGCCCAGCAACCTTTTTGCAAAGCAGATGGGCTCACACGCCTCTCATCAGCTGGAGCTGGGCACCTGGGAGCAGGGTGGTAACACATTTGCATTCCCAGGTAGGAGCAGATCTGGCAGCACGTAGGTCAGCCGATCCGGCCAGCTCCAAACCTAGCAGGAAGAGCTACAAAGAGCTATGGCCTTACAGGCAGCTGCAGGCAGAATGGTGGAGGGGGAGGTGGTTGTTTTATGAATACCAAGGACCTCAACTAGCATTCAGCAATCTGCTACCTGTCTACTTATTCCAAAGGCCAATACCTCAACAACGAAGAGAACTACATTTTTTTAAAAGTCCTTCCTCCTCCTAGCAGCCCCTCAGTCCTTGTGAGTGCAGTGCTAGCCAGCTGTTCTTAATTGAGGATAAACACAAAGACTTTGTTGTTTGCATTTCATGAAGAACAGCACATTGCTTAGGCTTCTGCCCACGTTCCTCCCCAGAGCTCCAAGAGCAAACCAAGCTTCCTGAGATGCCTGTGCTGAAGGCCTGGGGGTGGAAGCGTAGTTTCCACAACAGCTCCTCTGTTTGGAAACGAAGAGCTTGAGTCACTTCAGGGAGTTTCCATTCACTCCTATAGTCTCTGGGGCAGAGAAGGAAAGTTTAAGGATAAACAACATTAAATGCTGCTAAACCTGTATGGCCTGACTCCATACAGACAGGAAGGGATCATTCACTCAAGTGCCAAACATGAGTCTGGAGTCAGATGAGTGTCCTGAAGGTGGTACTCACAAGCAGCCTCCTGCTCCTCCTTGACAGAGCTGGTTCAATTAGCAGCAGACACCCTCACTTGAGTAGTGAATACCCTTCACCTGCTCTTACAGCAGTTTAATAGCTTTTAAATTGCCACTGCAATATAGCAGTCAGTCCCCACATAGGCTTTACATTCTTCTAAAATCAAAGGCCATGTTTTTTAAAACAACTGTGCACTATAAACCCAACGTTGACTTCCACTTAATTTCTGTTCTAATTAATGGAACCAATGGAGAGTGTTGGAAATAGGAACTACTACAGCAACAAAGCTTCCTTCTTTACCAATTCTGCAGTAATACTATAGCAAAGGATTCAGTCAAAACCATGAAAGGATTACTGCAGCTGCAAATCACCTTGCATCACTCTATAACATCACTGTAACACTTCAAAACCTGTCTGCTGAGGGGTTTCCACCCTGGCAGAATTGATGCCTCTTGTGCTACCAACTTTTCAAAGCATTTACATGAACTACTTGGTTTTGATCATTTTTTGTATCAAAATGAAGTCTTACTGTCAGAACTGAGGACGGACAAGGAGAACTGAGAACTGAGTTCTGAGCACCGATTCTGTTACGAAGGCAGAATATACTAACCAATTCAACCAGTAAAACACCATTCCCAGTTCCAATGTCAAGCACAGAGCTGTCAAGGGGCACCTTTTGTTTCTCCAACCATCTGATTATGCGAACCATGCTTTCTTCTCCAAACCTATTAGGAATAAGGGCTCAGGTAATCAAGCTAGCAAAGACACACAATCAGCACAACAAATGTATTTCCTTGCTCCCTAGCTTCTGCAGAGCCCTTCTTATTGAAACACTTGCCTAACAACTGACATAACTCATACTCCACATCTGCTTAAGTTTAAATGAATCAAACCACAGAATGGTTTGGAAGAGACCTTAAAGGTCACTGAGCTGCAATTGTGGGCTGGGTGCCCCTGACAGCTCAGGCTGCCCATGGCCCATTCATGGACATGGGCACCTCCAGGGATGGGACACCCACAGCTCAGGGAGCAGTGCCAGGGCCTCACTGCCCTCTGAGCGAATGATTTCTTCTTAACTTCTCATCTAAATCTCCCCTCATTTCAGCTTCCAGCCATTCCCCATTGTTCTGTCAGATTATGTAAATGTCAGTCCTCCTCCTGCTTATAAGCTCCATTCAAACATTGTAACCGAAACACCACCTCTGGAAGGCAAAGCCCTGTGTATGTTGTATGAGAAGCCAGCGCTGGCAACTTGCCTACTTACATCAGAGCTCAGTGATACAACGAGCACTTCTGAGTACAACAGACCATACCTATCAGCTCGCTGTCTCTGCCAGGCCAGTTGTGTAAGCACAAGTTATCAATTTACATTGCAAAGCCGGCCAGGAGAGGAATGGGTGGCTCCAAGACTGATATCCCCTTCCCACTGCCAACACTCAGAGCTATTCACCGACCCAGAGGACGCGTTTTGGCAGCGTCCCCTTTAGAAACAAATAGGCATGTTCAGGTAGGGATGGTTTAATTACCAAATTTCCCCAGCGTCTCCCGTCTCCTGAAAAGCTTGCAGCTCTCTCTCATACGCCGCATCCCAGCTACGGGGAGGGAGAAGAAGATACCGCAATTAGCACTGCGAACGGCTTCAAAGAGGGGAAAAAGGAGAAGAGCGAGCCCGCATCTATGTCACGGGACCACCTGGAGCTCACTTCACAACCGAAACCAAACGGCTTTGAGGAGGCCAGGCACTCCCGCATGCCGGGTGCTACTCTCAGTGCCGGCCCTGCCCACAGCCCACCACTCACTGAGGCCTGGTGCCCAGCGCCGAGGGCGCGAAGGGCTCCTCCCCGCCGCCCGCCATGCCCGCCCGGAAGCGCGGCGCTACCATAGAGTGCGATTCGCGCAGGGCGCAGGAGGAGAGGGCGCCGCCCTTGCGGTGTGGAGGACAGGCGTTCCGTGCTGCCGGGCTCGTTTTCCTCAAAGCCGGCCCCGTTTGGCGGCGGGGCGGCCTGGAGCCAGGCTTTCCTTTGGACGAGAGCGCTTGCTTCCTAGCACTGAAATTCAGGGGGTTACAGCAGGGTGCTGCTCAGATCTGCCCCACTGTTGTGTCCTTTGCCCAAGCACTTCCAAAGCCAACACTTCGTTCCTCTTCTGGCTCATGATTTATCATCGTACCAAACTGTTTCGCTGAAAGCGACAGATAGTGTGCTTGTAAGGAGCAGTTCAACTCCATTGGGACAGATTCTCATCATTTAACTCATGAGGACTGCCCAAAGTCCAGGCAATCTTTATTAAAAAAAGATTTGTGCTATTGCTCTGATGTCTCTTGAATAGAGGATCTGACTTACACACAACTATCACAGAATCATAGAATCACAGAACGGGATTGGGTTGGAAGGGACCCTAAGGATCACGAAGCTCCAAACCCCTGCAACAGGAAGAGCCACCAAACTCCATGTCTAATACTAGACCAGGTTGCCCAGGGCCATATCTAACCTGGTCTTGAACAGCTCCATAAGCAACACTGTGTATCCCAGATGGGAAAAGAGAATCCGTTTCATCTTGCGACCACACCACATTACTTATAAACCATCATAATCCACTGCTTTTATGCTGACCCAGGCGAGGCTCAGACTTCAGGATGAATCCCCATCGTGGCAAGGACGGCCAGGCAGCTGGAGATGCTAGGGTGACCATCCTGGTAGCTGTGGTGCTTACAGACACGGTCTGGCGTTGGTGCCGATGCATTGGATGACCTCGCAGTACGACATGATTCCCCGGCCCGCCTGCGCGCGGCCAGACTACATCTCCCAGCAGCACCCGCGCTCCGCCGGAAGTAGAAGGGCGTCGGGCGCGCGCGCTGCCTTGTGGGAGCGTTGGCGGCGGCGGCAGCGGTCTCCATCATGGCGGCTTCCATCTCGGGCTACACGTTCAGTTCTGTCTGCTACTTCAGCGCCAACAGCAGTGCCGACCACGTAGGTGCCCGGTGCCGCCTCTTTGAGACACGGCGGCTCTGGGCCCGCAGGGCTCTGCCCGCTTGGGGGGGGAACGGCCGGCTGCAGCGGCCCCCGCTGGGCTCTGAGGAGCGGCCCTTCGCCCGCGGGGCGCGTTGAGCGGCCGCTGCGGCCCGGCTGAGGGGGTCTGGGTGGGTGTGGGGCTGCTGCTGGGCCCGGGGCTCCCGCTCGGTGGGCGGCGCGTGTGGGGTCTGCGGGCACAGCGGTGTTTTATCAGAACCCAGGAGCGGTATTCCCAAATCCCTCTGTTCCAGCCTCTGGAGATGAGAACTCTGTTTTCTGGATTGCCTGTGATGTTCTTAGGGCTGCTCCCTGCCTGCTGTGTTCCCGTGGGGCTGGGACAGGAGGCAGTGCCTTTCTATCAAGTGTGTGCTTTCCTTGCATGAGTGCTGTACTGCTTAGGGAATCGTGGCCTCATAAAATGGTGTTGGAAGGGCCCTTTAAGATCATCTAGCTCCAACCCCCTCCTATAGGAAAAGTTGAGGGAACTGGGCTTGTTTAGGTTGGAGAAAAGAAGGCGCCGGAGAGACCTCATTGTGGCCTTCCAGTACTTGAAGGGAGCTTATAAACAGGAGGGGGAATAAGGGTGGATAGTGATAGGACAAGGGGGAATGGTTTTAAACTGAGACGGGGGAGGTTTAGGTTGGATATTAGGAGGAAGTTTTTCACTCAGAGGGTGGTGAGGCAGTGGAACAGGTTGCCCAAGGAGGCTGTGGATGCCCCATCCCTGGAGCATTCGAGGCCAGGCTGGATGTGGCTCTGGGCAGCCTGGGCTGCTGGTTGGTGACCCTGCATGTAGCAGGCGGTTGGAACCAGATGAGCATTGTGGTCCTTTTCAACCCAGGCCTTTCTGTGATTCTATAATTCTATAGGCAGGACACCTATCTCTAAACCTGGTTGCTCTCAGGTCCATCCAGCCTGACCTTGAATGCTTACAGGGAGGGTGCATTCACTTCACCACAATGGATGTTTTTGGTCATGAAATCCCCATGTTGTAATGGAGTGGCTCATTACTACAGTGTTATTATTGGGGTATCAACCCTAGTAAATGTAAGATTATACTTGCAACAGCCCATGTGCTTATGTCAAACAATATCTTTGTATTTAGCCTTCCATTTAATACTAAGAAAGTTACAATAAATTACTGCATGTTGTGGGTTTTTTTTCCCTATTTTTAGTCTTTTGTTTGTTTGTTTCCCTTGAAATTGCAGGAAGGGTTTCTGCTCGGAGAGGTAAGACAAGAAGAGACCTTTAGCATCAGTGACTCCCAGATCAGCAACACAGAATTTCTACAGGTAATTGGTAAGTAACAGAGCTTTGAGAAATTCTGAGATAAGCACTGTTGGGTTTTTCATTTCTCAATATAACAGTCCAGTAAGAATTACTATTTCACATTTGAGACCACCATTTTAAAGTTGTTATGAAACCACTGGCTACGTTATTTGTTCACGATTGAGGTGTGAGGAAAGGAAAAGCCATTTGTGAGATACGGGGCTTTTTATGCATCTCTTCTTGTGAAGAAGAGGTGGTGCTGTGGAGAGTTTCCCATTTGCATGGTTGCCTAAATGCAGGCATATGTTCAAAATAAAATAAACTTATTCTTTACTTTACAAATACTGGAGGGGGGTAAACTTATAGTAGGGGGTTAGGATGAGTGGCTGGTAGATGTAGCACTGTAAGGTGTTGTGATGTTATTTGTCAAGGAGTATTTGCCAAGTGGTTTACTTCAGTGACAAAAGAGCTGGTATGTACTGCTGATTTATTGTTATGAAAGCTGAAACGTTGGTAGCAGAATATCTGTTGGTTGAAGTCCTCAGTGAGGAGTTATCACAGGTTTCCAACTCTGCAGTTTACAGAAATCAGGGAGTCCCTAAGAGCAAATCTCCATTTTGTATGCATACATATAACTTAGTGTTAAAATACACCTACATCTGTAAGAACCCAAATGTGCATGTAATTGACTTTGTGGAATGGATTGTAGATAACTTTCCAGGATCTTTATAAAGCTTGGCTGTTACACAGACATCTTCCAGTCATCTCACAAATGATATTTTCAGAATTAATGGTCTGTGGAACATGTGCTATGTTATGGTGCATCTAAAGATACTTGCAACCTTGAAGTAGGGCTGGTTGTGTATGTGTAGATCTGGAAAGTTAAGTAGATTCCTGGTTTGGAAAAATAGGTGATAAATTGACTGTGTGACCTGTTCTAATCTGTGAGAGAAATTACAAAAAAATAAAGGGATAGATCTTGTGTGTACATAACAACACAAAGTATTGTAGCAAGGGAAGCAGCTGAGGTCTGTTTGACAAAACTCAACGTGGCTGCTCAGTGCTATCTGGTTGTAGTTACTGATGCAAGGCACTAATGTCACTAAGCAGCTGCACCCTAGTCTGATTTCATAAACCTACTGCTTCATATTCTGGATACTTTTTGTTGACCAAATTCTCACTTCAGCCTTTATTTATCAGCCTTACAAGTTGACCAGAGAGTTTAGGAGTTGAAATGCAATTGATGGTTACGTTACAGTTCTCACAGATGAACTTCAGCACTTTTGTGTCTGTTATCTCAAAGCTTAGTGGCACTGTGTGTGTGTTTCAAGTGTGTATGTAGCAAAGATACTCTATGTATTTATGTAAAATAAGTCAATGTGGGAAACTCAGATTTGGAATGATGACAGCTTCACAGCATTTGTGTAGTGATGCAGTAACCCAAGAATCAAGTAATGTATTCTCAGCAGTCATAGTCAGTAGATTTGCTGGGAGGCGTTAGTATGAGCTGGAATAATTAAATTTGCTGGCCTTGTTTAGCAGATCATTCCCACAGATTCCTGCATGCCAGAATGAAAACATGAAGCTGACATGGCTTTCTGTGTTTGGAGCTGTTTCAAAGTCAAACAGCAGCATGACAAATTCTTCTTGCTGGTGATAGTGATGCTTCTCAGGCAGCGTGTGTGCCACTGATGTTTGGGGCCTTGTTGGGATGCTGGCTGAATGTGCTGCCATGCCAATGTGTGCAGTCTGCTGTTGTTGGGAGCTGTGGTCTGTCTGTGATTCTGCTGAGGTTGCCATCATGGCTGTCAGAACAGCAGTGAGTCACGCAGGAAGGAAGGCTCTGAACAGAGATGTTGCTGAACACTCCAGCAGCATTCTGATATAGGATGTGAAATAGTGTTGCCACGTGTGTCTGCTCGGGCTGAGCAGCATTTGGTTTCAGACAAGAGTTATGTGATAAAAGCATGATAATATGATTCAGTGACAGACTGTATCTGAGGAGTCTGAGTAGAGGAGAACTGGACAGTAGTACTGAATGCCTCGAAAAGGAAGTCGTGCTTGGTATTAGAGGAAGCTGAATGGTTTGGATTTTTACTTTTTTTCCTCTCTGTGACTACTGGCATGCTACAGTCTTTCCTTAAACGAACATCTTAGCATTTATTAGTAACCCATCAGTGAAAAATGTCTGTGCAACTTATTAAGAATTTATAATTCTGTTGTGTAAAATGAAAATGCAGCTCATCATTAAGGAGTGCTGTTTAACAGCTTTTCTCATAATAGATTCTAGTTGTCTTGCCAGCTTAAATATTCCCATGTCTAAAGTTTCAGTGGTTTTTCTCCCCTATCCCTTCTCTTCAACACTGTTTATTAAAACAGCAGTGAATATCAATGCAAGTAAAACGTGGAAAGATTTTTAAAGAGGAAATAATCATAAATGTCTTTGTGAAGAGGTAAAATACCTTACAGGTATACCCTAGTCTCAGATATATGTAGATATATATAGATATATATATCAGAGCTAGTGCGTGTCTTGTGTATTGCTCAAGTATTTTCCTCTATGAAATGGCAGATGAGAAAGAGAAGCTGCTTTCAGGGCATGGTGCTGTGTCATCAAGAGTTGCTGAGACACGAAAGGACATTGTGTGGTCTGATACAGAAGTTTATTTGCTCAACAGCCGTGATGTGGAAAGGTTATGCAAGATATGCCACTGTAACTTCTTTATCTTGAGCAGTTGGACATATGTCTCTCTTTTTATTGCAGAAATCCACAACCATGAGCCATGTTCAAAACTCTTTAGGTAAGCTTTTTCTGTTTTCTTCTGGTGTCAGCTGTGAAATATAAAACAAAACAGCTCACTGAAATGTAGCAGCATTTCAGCTGTACCTCACAACGTTTGTGTTGTTTCCTCACCTGGTGATGGTACAGAAATGCATGTGAATTGCACGTACCATGGCAATGGGAGTTTGGTACCTACTGCCTTACTATGAAGTCTTAGTTTAGAAAGAGTGCTGAGGTAGCCAGGCTTTTTTTTCTACCTCTTTAAATTGCCACCTATGCAGTGGAGGCGGATGCAAGTCAGATTAAGTCATATCACTGATAATTAAGGTGAATGTCAAAACCAATTTAATTTATCACAGTCCTAGACTAACTCTGCTTAGGCCTGCTGGGTAGCAGTACCTTATAAACCTGCTGGGTTAACGAGTTCTGTAGTTAGTTGTACTGATGTGCACTAATTACTACAAAGCTTTCAGCTTGCTGGTGCTTTTTGCCTTCTGATCTTCTGCACTCCAGAATTAAAATTAAATATAGGTCTGATGTTCCCTTTAGCAGCTTTAATCTATTACGTGTAGCTTTTCTGTATAGTCTTCATTTGTTATACAGCGATGGCTTCTAAATTGCTCCCTAGAAATCTTTTTTCAGAAGGGATTCCCAATCAATTTCTTCTTGTCTTTATTTAGAGATTTCCAGCCAATTAAGAAGACGCAGTACCTTAGATACTGTGACTGACATTAGTTACATTAGAGAGAAAAACTGCACTCTATCATCTGCTATCTGATAATTACAGAAGGGTGCTCTTATCCTAGTGATTTATATGCTGGAGGCTCCACACACTGAGATAATGTCCCAGTGTCTGGTGGACCCTTCCTGATTCCCTTTGGTGCTTCGTGCAGCACATCTCAAAACCGATCACGTTTACCAGCTTTCCCCAGTCAAGAAATGTGTTGTTACTATCTGAGGTGATGAAAAAAGGGGAGGAAGTCTGCATTTCACTGCATGATTTCTGCACGTGAGCAAGGATGGATGTATTACCTTCAGAGCATAGGGGAATCACACAAAGTTCAGGTAATCTTTCCCAGTAGCAGAGCAAGATGCCAGTTGTTCCTTTAATTGCAGCAGCTGCTGTGTGGGGGCATCCTGCCTTATCATTGTGATTTAAATGCAACCAGGCTAAGGAGTCCTGTGGCTCATCTGCTCTCTATTCTTGCACTGTTGATGAATGTTACAGGCTTGGCCCCAGTGCATTTAGCAAGGAGCAGGAACTGAATGGTTTTAAAAGACCTGATATCTTCATCTGTGCAGTTCTCAAATTAGGGTGTTCTGTGAAGTAGTGGTTGCTCATCCCATGGGAGAATTACAAGTTGTGAAGAAAGAATTGGATATTCAATCCTTACAAGAATATGCAAAGGTGGTGAGAATGAATTGAAAAGATTATGCAGATAATGCCTCTGAAATCAGTAATTGTAGCTTTAATCTTCAAAGTAACTTGCATATTAAACCAAATCTTATTTCCACCCTTATTTACCAGCCAAGTACTGAGCTCAGGATTTTCTGTTTTGTTTTTTTTTCCCTACACAAACAAGAGTTGAGATCATAGACCTCTAAAACAGAGTGTTTTCCTGCACTGCTTTAGGTGTTAGTGATATCAGCTCTTGAAAGAGCCTGAGGACTTGGCAGGTAAGTCAAGGAGGAATCTATTTTCAAATGTTTTTGCTTCTGTTATGAAGTGTGATCCATTTGAATTTATAACCCTATCTGTGTGGATAGCTTTATAAATTCTTAAACATGTCGTGTCCTCAGAGTAACAACCTGCTAGGATTTGGGCCTCTGTTCTGGAAGCAGAGCCATGTGGAAAGACCACAGTACTTGAGATTGTTGCTGACCCCAGTGTAACTGTTTTGGCTTCAGGGGTCTGTTCACATGAGCTTAATTGCAGGGCTGGAGCTCAGGAAAGTGATTTGTAGCTGCATGTCAGTTGGCCCTGCTTCCCTTACCTCTCTGGCAGGTAGGCCTCCCATCAGCAAAGCAGGGATTTGCAGAATGCTGGTCAAAATACAGTTCCACAGTCTGTTTCTGTATGTTTCCTCTGTTGTAGAGACTGCCAGTGAAATGCTGGCCATCAAACTAACGTGTGCAGTGAAAGCATTTGAGAACTACTAATTTCAGGCATATTATTTTTTGTTACCAGTTGTTTAGAAAACAGACTATTTGCACCAGCTAGTCTTACATGTCTCACCTCCGTGCTCTGCATCCTCCTCTGGGAGTGACTGCTGCTTTATTATTAGCTATGCAGTCACCCCAGGCTTCTGGCTTTGTATGCTAAGCATCTCTTAAGTAGGTGGTGTGAATACTGACCTGTTGGGATAAGGGTAAAATTGCAGAGGTTGATTTCTAATTTATAGAATGCCATCTATTTGAAGAATATAAACTACTTTGTGTAATGTGTGTATGTGTGTGTAAACTAAGTGCCTACATTTCTCTTCTCCTTTTTTGGTTCAAGCTTTTATGACTATGCAGGCAAAGTTAATGAGGAGAGTTTGGACAGGATTCTTAAGGATCGAAGAAAAGTAAGTTGTCTCTTTTCCTCCTGTCCTAGATGTAAGAGAACATAATCAGAATGGTTTTGAAAAGACAGCTAACTGTAAGAAATAATTCCTTTTAACAAATCTGGTCTGATGTTCTGAACAAGGGTTATCCTGTACACAACTTAGTGGGTTTGTGGTACTTAGGTTAAACTGGGAGCAGTGTCTAAATTCCCTGAAGAAGAGTAAAGAATTGGAGTTTATATCTCCAGAAATGAAGGGCTGGCATTAATGCACCATCTGGTTTCTGAGCTGAATGTGTAGCATAACCATTGTGTACTCCACTGCTGAAGCCAACCGAAAATGTCTCTCTATGTCTGAAAATCTGTTCCAAAAAGTTCATTTTATAGGGTTTAAAAAAAAACCAAACGTGCTGTAGCCTTGTAAAGGTAATTGTTGCACTGCCACTTTTAAGCTGGAGATCTTGCCAGAAAGTAGTTGCATGCCTGCTGTTGGAGCTTTCTGTCATGTGGATGTTGTTAGTTCGTAAAGGAGTTGGGCTCACAACATCTGGATAGCAGTAGAGTTACTAGAGGGTGGGAATGACAGATAGAAGGCTTTGTTTTCTGTTGTTACACTTCTTGTTACAAACCAGCAGCAAACCAGTGTTATCCCAGCTGCTGTAGAGCTGCAGACTGCATCCCTGTGATCACAGAGCTAATGGTGAAGGCTGATGTGTTAAGCTTCTGGGATCTGCTCTGCTTCTCAGCAAGGGTGAAGTTACCATCATTAAACTGCAGTCTTTACTTTCTGATCATCTCGCCAACCTGAACTGCCAACTTCTTACAGGCAGTTCTGCTGAGGAGGGATCTTTAAGGAGGCAAGTCCTAAATCTGTGCAATGACTGCAGTGTAAATCGTTGTGATGGTTTTTATCTTCCAGCAAATGCTGTCAGAATAAACTCTTCTGTGTGTACTTATGTATTTACACTTGAACACACACAAAGAACATACGTGGTTACATACATGTGATTAAGTACTAGAGATTTGATGACATTATTTGATGACATTAATTGTTGTAGTGTCAAAAAAGAAAAGCAGCAGTGCTGTCCTGGAACTAAGCTAGTCTTGTGTTCTATGCTGCTAATAAAATGACTTACTACATCAGACTGTGTAATTCTACAGATTGTACTGTAAGAAGCTAAAAACAATGCTTAATTATGACAGTGAGTGTCATATTGTTAGATACATCAATTCTGCTCTATTCCAATAAATGTACACAATCTTAATGTGTCACTGTGTGATAGTGCCTATTCTTGGGGTTGTTAATGATGCATCCTTTGTCATTATTGCCTTAATTTAATTGCCCATTTACACTAAATAATTTTAATGCACTGTGTTCAAAATAATCATTGAATTCTAATATCTTATCTGCTGTGCATATGAGCCTTATCACAATTAAATACACAATTTTATGGCTGTGTACAGCAGATTAGTCCCATACGTCTCATGAGCAGGCAAAGCATTTGCACATATGTTTGCATAGCACTGAAATGTGTCTTGCAAATCAATACCAGTGAATAGGCAGTTGAAATGTTTAGGCTAAAAAAAAAAATATATATGAGTGCATCTGCTGTGTTTGAAAACTACTCAGGTCTGATAATTCGAAGGTGCTCCAAGATTTGCTGTTAGAAGTGAACAACTGAATTAGAAGCTAATGAAAGTGGGCTCCTAAATGCCACTGAGGGCATGTGAGCCTTTGTAGCAGGCTGAGCAGTTAGCAGTTGTGTGCAGCAGGATGTGTCCATTTCTGGGACTACTTAATAGGTGCAAACCTCTGGTAATTCAGTCAGGCAAAGCTGTTGCAAGAACTGGCTAATTAAAATATCAAGGTTAGGGCAACCTTATGATCAGTTGATATGTCTGTATCTCTCAATTAATACTTCTTTCTGATGCATTTGATCACAGAACGTTATTGGATGGTACAGATTTAGGAGAAACACTCAGCAGCAAATGTCCTACAGAGAGCACATCATCCATAAACAGCTGACCCACATTCTTGGAGTGCCTGATCTCGTCTTCCTTCTCTTCAGCTTCATTTCCACTGCAAATAACTCAACACATGCTTTAGAATATGTGCTTTTTAGACCAAACCGAAGGTAAGCTGTCTCCTTATATGAGCCAATCCTTGTTTTTTGTTCTGTTTCTTATTGCTACTCAGAGTAGTTTACAGTATAAAGAAGTTGGCACAGTTACGCAGAGGGTTTTCTGTTTATCAAGTGTTAACTTGGTGTACAGCTGTTAGTGATGATGGCTTTTCACCCACCACCACCCTATGCAAGTAACTGAGTGATGAGTCAGTCTTGGGGTGAGTGAGAGGTCTCAGTTTTTAAATACTCAAACAATAAAACCAGTATATTTGAAGAGAAACCTCCTGTCTCTGGCACAATGGCTGTTAGAGCTACAGGGGCACGTCCATCTCCAGGGGATTTTTGATCATGCATTTAAACACAACCTCTAATATTTAGCAGTTTTTATAATAAACCTAACTAAAAAGCTTGGAAATGAGACGAGGTGTCATCAAAGAGATGGAATGGTGTCAAGACTACTGTAAATAATTTCTTGAACAGTAATTAAGAACTCTTTCTAAACTTTCTCTACAGGTATAATCAAAGGGTGTCCCTTGCTATTCCTAATCTAGGCAACACAAGTCAACAGGAATACAAAGTGTCTTCAGTGCCAAATACTTCTCAGAATTATGCCAAAGTTATTAAGGAATACGGGTAAGGTGATACCAAGCTCTGCCTTCTGTATCTTCCCCAAAATAGTGAGGATATGCACTTCAAACTGCAAAAAAAAAAAAAAAAAAAACAACAACCAGATCTGGAGGAGAATGAGCAGTTGGTTCCTACTGTGCTTTTTCTGCTTAGAATGAAATCTTTGACAGGAACAGTTGTAACTCAATGTGCTAAGTGGAAAAGCAGACTTGCTATGGGCAGTCAGTGCTGTGGGCCTTCTGGCTGGAGGATTATTTTGTTATTTAATTTTTCTCAAGCAGTTCTCTATGCAGGCTTGTTTTAAAACCAGAACACTGATTTGGAGTGTTTGGAGTTTTTGTTATTGCTGGTTTTCGTGATTTTATTTAAATCTTGTTAATCCAAAATAGCTCTTAGGACTGCTGACAATGAAATTATACAAGCTTAGATTTTTCTGCATATGTTTGATCTGAATAAACGTGGGGCTTCATTTTTTCAGAAGGAGCCTTGATATCAAATGTTCTGCCGTCCAGATTTTGGTTCTTTAGAGCTTAGTACTTTTTTACCAGTGTAAAAGAAAACATATTTTAGAAATACAGCAATTGACTGCTTAACAGCAACTCAGAGAGCATGAAGTAGGAACTTGTGTTGTCTTCTTTAACTGATGATCTCTGCTTCTTTTTGTAGTACTGATTTTTTTGACAAAGACGGAGTGATGAAGGACATCAGGGCTATCTATCAGGTTTATAATGCACTTCAGGAAAAAGTGCAGGTAACTTCCTTTACTCACTGTTGGTCAGTGTGTATGTGGCATCTTTTCTTCATCCTTTAATTAAAGCAAGAGCACAGGAGTTATTTAGAGCTCATAAATGATTTCTCATAACCTGTACAGAAATGTTTGACTTCAATAGTGGGACGTGACAATGACCTCTGAAAAATGATTTATATGAATGCCATTGATTCTTTGTCTTTTGCAAGTAAATGTGACTTGTTGCTCAGAGATTTCTGGGAGATGATAGCTATTTTTAAGAGTGCATCTTGAAGAAAAGCTTTCCTGAAGGCTGTGGGGATTTGCCTTCGTGAGTTTAAAAATGATTCCTGGCTCTTGGTTTGTAGTGTGCAGCACAGAGCTCCATCTGCTAGTTAAAACTTGTGAATGTTTTGAGTAGAGCTCAAGTGCATCCTGCTCCAAATGTAGCAGAGCATCTGAAAGCTCCTGGTGTATCAAACCTGCTAGATGCAAGCTTGGCAGCTCGCAGCCTGTAGCTGTGCTGCCTCAGGAGTGCACACATCTGCTCATTGTGATGGAGTCACAGTTCATTTCCAGGCTTTCCCTTCACATCTGCCCTGTGATATCATCAGGGAGTGCTCCTACCTGTTGAAAGCATGGCTTGGTTGTATTTTACCATGCCCATCCTGCTGCTGTACGTCCTTCCAGAGCTGAGAGAGAACTTGGGTGTTAGCTGACTTGAGGAACTTTGACCTTTCAAGTAGGTGTTTCACAGAGAACCTTCAAGTTCTCTGCTAAAGCAGCTGAGGTGCCTGTGTTTGCATTATTCACCAATTAGTTTTGTGTGGTGGCTTTTTTTGTGCTGTGATCTTTAAGAATTGGATACAGCACTGTAAGCAGAGCTCATGTTCTCAACTCCAGCTGGAGGTAAAATCACTGGTTGTGACCCTTTGAAGAAGAAGCAATAAATTGCTAATGACTCGCTGTTCAGGATTCATCTTTGCTTTTAGAGTTGTGTACTCTTCAAAACTGGCTGTGTTTACTGATGATGAGCAGTATTTATTGTCTGAAGATGTAAACAAAATCCACCGTAACACGTTTGGATTAAAAAGGAGACCCATGTTATGCAGCACTGCTCATAAATGAAGCTCTACCTAAAATTTCCCATTCGTTTCTTAGCCAGAATAGGGAAAAGTTGCTGAAAATCACTGAGCTTTGCTTATTTAAGTGTTATCAGCTGGGAGATGAGCTCAGGGCAGTTGTTTGTTGACACAGCTGTTTCACACTCTGGTTTAAATTTGGCCTGCTATGAAAAGCATGCACCTTCATGCTAGGTTTTGTAATCATGCTGCCATAGTATCGTTATCCTGCTAATGGCAGTGCCTTAAGGTAACTGTAGACTCTTTGAGTTCAAACAGGAAAAAAAGGTCTTTTTCACCAAGTAGGGGAAACTATCTTTGGTTCTTATGGCCATCTTCCTTGTACTGAGGAATGATTTGGGAGTGCTTTTTCTCCCATGCAGATCTGTGAATTCACAACAGCCAGTGAAAAAAATGCTGTGAAATAGCAAATGCCTGCCCTTAGCTTTGTATTTTTAATGGCTTCTTCTGTGGCATTGGCTTTATTCGTGTTGCTCTGGGAATCTTTCCTGTACTTGTTGCAAAGTCTGAGCATATCTGATGTTTTCCTCCTAGGCAGTATGTATAGATGTAGAAAAAAGTGAACGTGTGGTTGAATCTTTTCAAGCCGATGTGAACAAGTTAAAAAGGCAAATTGCACAAAGGAAAAACGAAAAAGAACAAAAAATAAGTAAGTACCTTCTCATTTCATTGTTTCAGAACAAGATAATGTAAAGGCAGAATGTTTTGTGGAATTGTTTTGAGCTGCATTCCTGATAGCTCATAGCAAAAGGAAAAAATATTCTGCGCTGGGCTGGCTGGTATCTGCACTTTGGAAGTGTGTGTGCTGCAAGTATTTCTGTAGGAGTCAGCCAGTGTTAGCATGCTGGAAATAAGGGGGAGAGGTGGGAGAGTTAATTCTGGAAGTAACACAGGAAAAAATCAGTTGTAGTAAAACCAGGAGTATGGAAAACCCCCATAGGCGCTGGAGAAATTCCTTTTGAAATAGAGGCAGAGAATAGGCAAATGGGAAGTAATATTTAAAAATAAACTTATGAACAACCTGTATATTTTAGCAAACGCTTCCTCTGTCTTCCCATGTTTTGGAATACTCGATTTTTGTATTTTTAGCTACGTTTTCTTATTGGTTTTGTATCTGTGTCTGAGGTTGAAAGATGGCTTGTGTTGGTTAATAACCTCACCTGTGCAACAGGTCACTCTGTTGCTCTGATGGGATGCTTTTTTCTCCAGGCAGCGAGGTACTGTTACCATGTTAGTAGTTTAGATCAAACTTCAGCCTTCTCTGAGGTTCTTCCTTCCCTGAACCTCACAGGTGAGGTGAAGAACCTGCACAGGTCACAGCCTATCTGCAAGACATAAGCAGCATGAGTCACTGTTGCTTCCTGCTTGGCTGGTGATGGAACAGCCAGGGATCTGCTGATCTGCTGCTTCACAAGCCAGCGAGAGGCAGAGCTGGTTCTTTAGTGAGGCTGGAGCTGATCTCAGTCCATATGGCAGAAGCTGGGAGCGGAGGAGGAAGAGCAGTCAGTGTTAGTCTCCAGATACTACCAGAGAGATGGAAGTGCTGGACTGAGAATTGATGCCAGAGGGAGCTGAAACAAGAAAACACGCAGCTTGTATCTCTAATATTTTTAGATGCAAGTAGCTAAATAGTGAAGCTGGCCTTCTGTTCTCCCACTCTCTCAATATTGGGAGAATTTCTTTGGTTTTACTGAGTGAGTTGTTCCAGCTAATCAGACTCTGGGCTGGAAGATAAGGGCGCATCTGATTCAGATTCCTGTGATGGTATCGTGTGAAAGCCTGCTTCTCTTGAGAATGTTTGGGTAATGGGCTGTGGCTCTAACACTAGAGCATAAAGTCAGCTGAGGCTTTGTGGCAGATCACCAACATGATTTTGTTAGTGTTCTGGGGTGTAGGCTGTGCACTTCCCAGATGCCAGGAAGTCCCCCACCATAGTTCTCATATTGCTGACTGAAACTGCAGTTCTGTTATTTAACTCCTTCCTCGGACACTTGAGGGAAATACCTTTTCTTTAGGTAAGAGAGAGTCGCTGGCTTGATGACAGAAACTATTCAGCTTTGATTTTTGCATTTTCCAGAAGCGAGGTGTATGCTCAGTTGAGCTGATAGCACTTAGTCTAGCACTGAGCTGCAAGACAGCCTTAAATACACAAGTGTCAGTTCTGACAGATGGTTGGAGGTTAATAACCAGTTAGAAACCAGTCAAACTTAAGTCTATCCCAGCACTCAAGTGTTACTGACAGGAGTTTCTCCTCACGTCTAATGTACGATACCATCAACTTAAGCTGCCTTCTAATTAACTTTCCATAATACCCTCCTTGTATGTTTGAAGGCTTAAGCAGTTTCCTCAGTCTTGTCTAATGATCCAAGTTATTTCGGTCTGTCCTCTTAGGCCGTGATATACAGACCAGGAGCAAGTCTTTCTGTTCTGCAGGGTTTCTCCAATTGTTCCATGTTTCTCACCCTGGAGTGCCTAAAATTAGCTGCAGCATTCCAGTTGTATCATTACACACAACACACGTGTAATGCCTGTTCCATCAACAGCAAACCTCAGTTTCTTTTCTGCAGAAGGATGCAACAGTCCCTTAGTGTGCAGTTTGTGCAGCTCATCATTCCTATGCGTGTCTTCCATAAATTGTTTTCCTAATCACCTCATTTGTTAGGATCACTTTGAAATTCCTTTTCTGATGCTCTGTTATGCTGGTGGCTATTAGTAGCATAGTGTCATCTGTAATCTTAATAAGCATGTGCTGATTGCATTCCATCATCAAGGTTGGAATGCAAGTACTGCTCATGTTACTCTCTGTTCACTATGAAACGCTGAGACTGTGAAATCCTTGAAGGCAAGGCATATCTGTGGCTTTTGGCCTTGTTTTGACTATTGAAGGCACATGAACTGAAGAGTCATAGGCACAGTGAGCCCTTGGCATAGCTGCTCTTTGATGTGAGAGGGCAGAAAACAGAAGGAAAAGCATCAAGTCATGGAAACTTCATGCAGCTATGTTTGTAGGGATCTTAACGTGAGCAGGGTAAGGGTTGGGTGGATGTGGCTATAGGTTGGTGGCTTTGCAGTGCACATTACAAAAGCATAAAGTACACCATTTTTGCTTTGTTTCTTCTAGGATTGCAGCAAGCAATTTTAAGTAGGCAGATGCCAGCAGATAACTTGGAACCTATGTTTGTTCCACGAATGTCCTACACTGGATTTGCAGTGGAAGGCTGCACGCTCGAAGATTCAGACGTCTCCTATCCTCCCCCTCCGTATTTGGATTTCAGTGCAGCCAGTCAAGAAAGTACTGTCAGTCACAGTCTCCTGGAAAGCAGTGTTTTTATGCCTCGACCTCAAGCAGTGGGTTCTTCTGGTTACGTTTCAACAAACACAGGATTGAAATATTCTGGTAATGGAGCATCCATGCCATCTTCCCAAAGAGCGGTTGGTGACAATGTTGATGAATCAGAAGACAGTGATTACGAAAACTTGCTTGAACCTACAGAGTCATCTGACAGTGAATACTCACAGACGAGGGATTCACGGCCTCCAGCACATCCCGATGGTGACTCCAGGAACACTCAAACTTCTCAGATTTGATGGGGGGGGAAAAAGAAATGGAATGTGACACTGTTTTTCATCGTTGTTACAGAGAGACTTTGGGGATTAAACCTGAAGGAGATGAACTACACAGGATTACTGTGCACACAGTGTAGAAGACTTGCACTAGATGGTTTATTCACCTCGTGATACATTTTGCAAGTTTTGTAATGGAATCATTAGGATAATCAAGTTGTACTAATACTGATGAGGTTCATGGATGTACTGGTAAACTTAGGCAAAATGAAATTTATAGAAATCCTGTAGCTTTTGTCGCCGTATTTTCTTTAAGACAATAAAATGGGTTGTAGTAACTAAGCACAGTTAGTCTACAAGTAATGTTCTCAAATCAAAACTTACCTCTTGCACTATCATGCCTTGAATTTTAATTTTTGAAAGGGAAAAAAAATTGTATGGGCCGCCTTCAAAATAGCTTTCTGTGATAAGCCAAATTGGCCTTTGCAAGCAAAGAGATGTTGATAATTCTGAGAAGCCTGACTGGAACAGATGTAGTCTTCCTTCTATGGGCATGCTCTTTTAACAGAGAAGGGGTTTGTTTCAACGTTTTTACTAGCAGAATGTGTCTATCACTTACAATGTCAGTTGCCTTCTTTTCTGTAAAGGGTGTTGGGGGGTGGGATGGCTGATAAATCATCCGAATGAATGTCATAAAATATTACTCTTCTGGTTTTGCTGGGTTTACAATGACTGTATGCCACACTAGCCTCATTTATTGTCTCGTTTGTTATTTTAGTATGAATACAAAGTGCACATACAGGAGCAAATGACTGACGGAAGTGGTAAATTCCATCGTGGTTGGACTTTGGAGTCTGCAAATTGCAAACAGCAGAGACTGCTTCTTGCATTTTATTTGCATCTGAATATTGGATTTACGCTTCTAGATGAGTTATTTTATGTAATAAATAGGGGATGGGGTGGGAGAAGATTGTTTGGAGAGTCCCCTGGGTTTATTACCTCTTTTCCTCTGGATGAAATGTGTAAATGATTATTTTAATTTGAACTGCAGCTCATCAGAAAATTGCCATTTGGGATAAATGAAGTGTGGTGTATTTAGAGAATTTCATGTTTGGATGCACTTATTTTTATTTAATTACTGCTTGTATACTAACGTTGCCCAAAATATGTGAAATTATGCCACTAAAACGTTTGTATTATTGGATTTAATCCCTGATCTGTAAATGAGAAAACACACAGTTTACGATGAGGGCGTCGTAGGCATTTCTTACTTTGAGATGTGAGCAACCACTTTTGGTTTATACCCTGACGAACAAAGCAGTCACTAAAGGTAGGAATGCATCAGATTTGCAAAAGACTGAAACTTCAGCACGTGTTGGGTATGTGGGAAAAGCTCTGCTCATTAGCCTCTCTTTACCTGTACTAAATTAAGCCAAACGAGATGTGAAAACTGCCACTCTCCTATCAAGTGCTTCCACCATTCAGCATCTCGTGGGCTGTTTTAACTATTTTACACGATTCTTGTTAGCCTTAAGCTGTTGCATTTTGTCTTTGGGATTTGCAGTCCATTGAACAGAACTGGTTGTGGGTGCATTGCTGCTGTCGGTGAGCGCCTGCAGCTCGGCTGTCCACGCGTGTGTCGAGATGAGAATTGACAAGATGGCAACTCTGGTTTTATTTTTATTCCGCACAGAAACCTGCAAAATGTACATCTCTGACAAAGCAGTTAAATGTGACAATAAAACCTTATTTAATCCTGTAATTTATATTTTAATATTTGTCGGATTCTGTGTTGATGAGTGACCTTAGCAGAGTACAGAAATGCAGCTGAAGATGGGTGACTTGCCATAGCTGGGTGCTTGTAGTGGTGCGTTGGGCTGAAGGGAGGTGAAGCAATGCCTGTTATAAACCTGCCATGTCTGTGTGGTACAGGGATGTGTGAGTGCTGGGACATTCCAAGAACAAAATAGCTCAAGTTGTGCATGTCTCTTACGTATAGGAAGGGAAGAGGGAAGGTTATGGTTGGATATCAGGAAGAAGCTCTTTACTATGAGAGTGGTGAGGTGCTGGAACAGCTGCCCAGAGAGGCTGTGGATCCCTGTCCATCCCTGGAGGTGTTCAAGGGCAGGTTGGATGGGGCCCTGGGCAGCCTGGTCTGGTATTAAATGGGAGGTTGGTGGCCCTGCATGCGGCAGTAGGGTTGAAGCTTGATGATCTTTGGGATCCCTTCCAACCTAAGCCGTTCTGTGATGGAGGTGACTGGAGGTGGAATGCTGAGTCTCAGCAGTGTGTGCACGTACAAAAAGAAAAACCAGTGGAAGACCTGCAGCGAGGTCTGTTAACTAACAAACAGGAGGCAGAAGAAGAAAAGCTGCTGGAAACGTTTGCTTCTTAGTTCTAAGTCCCATAGTTTGTTTGGCACAGGGAAATGTTGCCCTGTTCTACTGTTGTGAGAAACCTAGGATTGCTGTTCCTTTTAACTCCAAACTTATTTTCCTGATTATCTGTAGACAGAAGAACAGGACTGTACATATGGAGAATCATAGAATTGTTAAGGTTGGAAAAGACCTCTTGGATCCCCAATCCCAGCCCACCCCCACCATGCCCACATCCCTCAGTGCCGCATCACCATGGCTCTGGAACACCTCCAGGGATGTTGACCCTGGATTTCCTCCACTGGAAGGGTAAGGATGCACTGAGGGATGCTGTGGGAGGTGGATATCTGCATGGCTGTAGTGTCACAACTGCATGTGGAGTGGTCTCTGCACACAGGTGGGAATATTTAGAGCATAGAAAGAGCCCATCCTTTGTGTCCTGCAGCCAAGAAGATCTCTGGCTGTCCTAATCTTAGCTCCTGCCTCTAATTGCCAAGTGTCCAGTGGTAAATCCCCAAACAGAAAGCCAGGAGATAATCTGAGCAGCTGGGAGCTGCCTCTTGAGCAGCCACCCATCCTCGGTGTCCTCCATCACCATGGGCTCATCCGTGTCCTTGTAGCAGCACAGTGACAGATCCACCTCCTGCCCTCGTAATCCCACCCAAAGCGCTGATGACGGGAGCGAGGGAGGTGCCAGCTATCCATTAAGCCCCTAATCGTGGTGCCCACTGGGATCAGGGCTGTTAGTGCTGGGATTAGGGCTGCTATTTTAGCAGCAAGTTTTCATCCACTCCTGCTCCATCCCTGGGTGCTCAGGGTGATCTGCTCACTGCAGTGCTTCCTTCCCTCGCTCTCAAAAGAAATTTTCTCCTCCAGCTGGGCCTGTCCCCTGGAGATGGATTGGGCACGCTGCGATCAGTGCATAAAGCCCAGCATCATTACTCATAGAATCCTCAATGGTGGAAAAGATCTCTCAGATCTCCACCCCACCATGCCCACTGCCCACATCCCTCAGTGCCACATCCCTGTGGTTCCTGAGCACCTCTGGGATGGTGACCCCACCAGTCCCTGGGCAGCTGTGCCACTGCATCACCGCTCTTTTGGAGAAGAAATATTTCCTGATTCCCAGCCTGAATGTCCCCTGCTGCTCTATTCATTTATCAGCGCTTGCAGTTCAAAGCAGCTGCAGCCCTACAAAATATTGAGCAGTTCTGTTTGAGATGTCCTCGTTTTGAAGAGCTGAAGATCTGCTGTTCTTCACGGGACCTTGAACTATTCCATCAGCTGCTCTCTGTTGTGATGCACCTAATAAGGCTTGGGAGCTCCTCAGTGCTGACATGAAACATAACAGGACAGCAGCAGTGTGAATGAAGAGAGCTGAGTTTCATGCTGTTCCCCACTGCTGTGCATTGCACACCCAAATGGGGCTGCTGCAGCCTCAGTGTGCTCTGAAGGGAAGCCCTAAGGAGCTGCTGAATGGAACCAACTGTGTTTCCCAAGCTTAGCCTAATCCTTTCTTAAGCTTTATTAATGTCAAGTTACATTCAAGCCTGTTTATTTTTATTTCCTCTTAAGCTTTATTCCTTACTCATTTGAGAGAGAGGGTGTGTGTTCTGAATGCGTGAAGGAAAGGTGCTGTTTTAACTTTGGGGTTTTGGGGAATAACAAGTGATGCAGGGTGGAATCGTTACTGCTGAGCTGTGCCCAGGCCAGCTCCTCGCCTTTGGCACAAAACCAGCTAATGATGCAATGCGTTTGTAGGACTTCTGGTCCACGTAATTACAGTAATGGATTGGTTTTGTAGGTGGAGCTGATCTCTGTATACTGCATTCTTGTGTTTAGATGTCTTGAGGGTGGGTCACCCGCGTCTGTTATGGCTGCTGGGCGCTGCAATTTTAAAACACTGTGAATGAAAGACTGATAGAATTGTCTGCTTGGGTCCAAAGTGCCCAAGAATGGGGACCAAAAATTTGAGTTTCTTTATGAACACTATATTGAAGTTGCCAAATGTGAGGTGAGGCTGCCCAGGGAGGTGCTGGACTCACTGCCCCTGGAGGACCGTGGGGATGTGGCACTGAGGGACATGGTAAGTGGGGATGGGTTGGGGTTGCACTTGGTGGTCTTAGAGGTCTTTTCCAACCATAATGATTCTGTGGTTCAGTGCTTCACTCATCTGTTAGAGAGCTTCTGTGCACAAGGCTTTACATTCATCCTCTATGCTTCTTCATCTTGCTTGAGCGCGAGATGCCCAGTGTCTGCTGCAATGCTCAGGTTCCTTTTTCTCTGCCCATATCACAGCTGTAGTCTGCGTTGGCTAAAGACTCACAGATGGGTGGGGAGCAGCTACCAGGGCTTCACTTCGAGGCCTCAGAGACCATCCAGGGATCTGGATGGTGAAGGGAGATAAGGTTTCCAAACCTCAGCCACATTTGTTCATTGGGTGCAACATTTCAGGAATACAACAGGACCATCTCACGGAGGTGATCCAGGGGCAGCCCAGCCCTGAGCTGGTAGAAGGTGCTGCTCTGCCTTAAATCATCTTTCTGTTTCCTTTCTTTTTTTTTCTTCTTTTTATCAACAATCATTTTGGGTACCATGAATAATTCTCAGCTGTGACTGCGCTGTCATCACAGGGGGGAATCATAACCAGAACATCTCCGATATGAATGCCCTGCGCTCTCCCCTTCCCCACATACACTTTGCAGACTGAGATCCGCTATTGTTCTGGGGCTCCCTTTCCTGCAGCCTTGCAGGTATCTCAGCTCCTCTTTCTTCGGTCACAGGTACAAATGACACCGACTCAAACCTTTCAGTTTTGCCAATTTGGAAAACAGCTCCAGAACAACAACAAATGGTTTTTGAAGGAAGGCAAGAGATCCCACAGCCTCCAGGTGTTCATCCAAGCGAAGCTCAGCACAATTTCTTTGTTGATGCTGGAAGAAGAGCTCGGTGTGCCTGTGGCCCCCTGGCCCCTGCCTTGGAGTTGGTGGTGTGTTGGTTGGACCTCGAGGAGAATCGAGCAGTGGTTGGGAAGGGCTCGTGCTGACAGGCTGTGCTCCAGCCAGGTTTGTGGCTGGTGTAGGTACATCCATGGTCAAGAAGTGGAACTATCTCTGGGGAAGATTCACCAGTGGAAGTGGAGGAAGGAGGTATTAATTTTAGTCATACAGCTCTTTGAAAATGCGATTAGCAGCATTTATTCACTAAAACACTCATCTGGAGCTTCTGCATTTTAATTAAGGCTTCAGCAAATGCTTCACCCAGTGAAACCATTTGGTGGCAGGTCTGTTGTCTGAGCATGGGATCCATTGAGCACACAGAGGATGAAGACACAGAGGAGGGCTGATGGCCACTGCTGGGAGAAGGTGAGGTTTGTCTGCAGAACGCGATGGGGCACTGCTGACTGCATTGCTTGGAGCGAGGGTGAGCTGGTCCATATTCTACCAAAGTCAGGGACGTGGCCTACATGGGATCCCAAAGGGGCTCAGCATGCAAGTATCTTGAAAGGGAGTGCATTAACCCTTGTATGTTCCAGGGTATTCCTGGTGGAAAACAGAAGGAAGAGAGGTGAGGGCAGAGCCACAGGCAGCAGGATCAGGGCTGGGAAGCAAAGGGACCTCCAGGCAGTGCTGTGCTCAGGTTTATCATGGCCAGAGCACCCTGATGTGGTGTGGGATGGGGATGTGTCCACCACCCACTGCCATTGGGGTTCACAATGGGATCTATGAAAGCCATCGATTGCAATTTTACTGCTCTTATTGCTCTAGAGAGCAATGCCTTTCAATCCAAAGTGACCTCTTCCTGGTGTATTTTCAGATTAGTCAACAATTCTTCATGAAAAAAGGAATCAGAAAGAACCATCTTATTGTTTTAATAGTATCATCTCCCACTGGGAAACCATCCCCATCCCTTCTTTTTCCCAGAGAAAAATAATTCGAATCAGAGCTCGTTTTGCATAGTGATGCATGTTTTTTTTTTAATGTTAACTGAGAAAATTGTAAAAAAAAATGGCAAAAAGAAATCACTGTGAGGACATCATAACGCACTTATTTTCCTCCCAAATGGGACCACCATCACTATGAGAGCCCTCACACCCCGTGCTCTGCATGAGGATTAATATTTTAAAGCGGGTTGGGGTTAAAAGGCGCCACATGGATCTGAGCTGTGCTGCCAGAAGTTAGCAGAAGCTTTAGGATGAGGACAGGATAATGGCTCTGTTAAAAATAATAATGATTTATTCTTTTCCAATCCAATTATTGCCCGGAAGAGCAGCGAGCAACTCAGCATCATGGCCTCACAGCTGAGCACCATGCACACCAGGCTCTCTCCCCCTGGCACAGTGAGGGTTGCAGCGACTGACCAGCAGTCACTTTGCTTCAGCATTCTGCTCCCCACGTTCTGTCGTTCCAGGTCTTGCCTTGCAAAGCCATGTATGTACAGAAGAAAGCAGTGGGACGAGAGAGGAACCCCCCAGAACACAGCATCGTAATCCCTGCTTATTTACAGCTCTACAAGGAGTTTCCACTGGATTCCTCACTGGTGTACAGAAGAGAGGGGTAAATTCCTCCTCATGAAGTATTTATTATTTTAGGTTGTGGTCACTACAAACTCTTTACCCATATTTTTTAATGAATTTTGACTCTCCTGAGTTGCTGTTTTATATTTTTCCCCTTGCACTGTGCTGGCTTTTCCTGCGACTTGGGCTACATATAATTCATTTGATCTCTCTCCACAGAGAGCAGAGAATTAGATTAAAGAGACAAATTAATAAACTGTGGTAGCTGTGAGACCTCATGCTTTTTACTTACCAAGAGAAGTACATCATCCTGAACTCAGAAGTCAGAAATGTTTTTAACGACTGCATTTGGCCATCCTGCTGTGTCCCCAGGAAGCCTCACCCCAAATTTCTCCTGTGCTGTGATGTGCAGGGAGTTGGTTCGAAGCAGTCACTGTGTGCTCTCTCCAAATCCCCAGAACTCTGGTTGGGGTCAGGGCAGGATGATCAACAAGTTCCATCATCAGGAGATGAGTCCCTGCATTGTTGTCCACATGGAACACTCTGGCCAAGCTCATGCTCTAAGACAGGGATGGAGGCCGTGCATCCAATATTGATCTTTGCTTAATAAATTGTATTAAACAACGTGAGCAGCAAGCAGCTGGCAGTGCAGCTCGAGCTCTTGGTAGCACCATCAGCTTCGGATGCTTTCTGCTGCACCCAACTCCTGCTCAGCTCTGTCCCCAGCCCTGGAAACAAGAGAAAGCGAGAAACTGTGAGGACAGGTGAGTAGCAGCTGCCCCCCTGCTCAGCATCCCTCCTCCTTTGGGCAGATGGGGCTGGAAGATCTCTTTTTTGTTGTTGTTGTTGCAATGTTTGTGTTTTTTTTGGTGAGAATTTTGCTCTGGGACGGAGCATGGAGGGGGTGCTGGGGAAGGGTGAGTTCTGGGCAGCAGATGCCTTTGCTGGCCAAGGCACACTAACAGAGCAGGGAGCGCGCAAATCTGTTACAGATTTCTCTTCTGGCCTTCTTACAAAGTGCACCTGTGTGTCTGGAGTCATTTTAAAGATCACAGGGAAAAGGCTAAAAATACACTTGTCTGATGACAGGGAGGTGAGAGGGAGGGGTGGCTGCCATCTGCCTGCTCCTTTCAGCAGGACGAACAGCTCTCGGTCTGCTGGCTCAGCAAGCAGCGTTAGAAACCTCAGAAACCTGGAGATGGCAGAGCACTGATGGGCAGAAGCACCTCGTCTGGGTGCTGGGGTGCAGCCACTGCCTTTGGCCAGCATCCGTGGGGTGCTTGCTGGTTGCAGTCAGCCTCTAAATCTTCACTGGTCTGCATCTGGGAGTGAAGCATCTGTCTCACCAGTGTGAGTCAATTCTGAGTTGGAAAAGACCTCTGAGATCCCCTACTCCCATCCACCCTCCCATGCCCACTGCCCACATCCCTCAGTGCCACATCCCTGTTGTTCCTGAGCACCTACAGGGACAGTAACCACCACTCCCTGGGCAGCTGTGCCACTGCATCACTGCTCTTTTGGAGAATAAATGATTCCTAATATCCAACAGGAATCTTCCCTTGTGCTGGCTGAGGCCATTATCTCATCGTATCAAAGGAGCAGGTAGGATTCATTTGGGACTCAACACCTTCCAAGCTCCTTTGTGAGCCGAATTTTCTACTTCTCTGTGTCAGCTTTCCTCACATACAATCAGTTTGGCCTGCCCTGAGGAGCAGCAGGGCACTAATTAATTAATGATCACAGGGATGAGTCACTTTCCTTTGTGCCCTCCTGCAGCACCTCCTTTGCCACTATAGGAAGCAAGAACACAGCCCCTGTTCTGGCCTGGCTCCTGCAGAAGGAGGCCAGCAAAAAATGAACGTGCAGTGCCTGTGCCGTGCGTGCTGCTGTCCCAGAATTGCCACAGCACAGTAGAATGGGTGTGAATTTGCTCTATGAATAATTCTTTGTCTGTGATTCCTGAGAAAAGCAGGAATCATAGAATCACAGAATGGCCTGGGTTGAAAAGGACCACAATGATCATCTAGTTTCAATCCCCTGCTATGTGCAGGGTCACAAACCAGCAGACCAGGCTGCCCAGAGCCACATCCAGCCTGGCCTAAACTTTGAGATTTCGATAGCACTGGGATGTGTGTTGCCTGCATCAATGAAGGAGACATGAGCTGTACATCTCACTCCGAGCCACACCACACGATGTGGGCAAAGTCTCCCAGTGCAGGCTGCTGTGTGAGGTGAGCATGGGGGAGGAGGAATGCAGGAAGGGACAAGGACAGGAATGCTGCTGGGGAGGGGGAAATGGGATTTGTGGGCAGAATCTCTTCCCTCTGAGATCATCTCAGCTGACAGTCATCAGATGGGACCGAATTCTTCACTACCCAAACAAGGATTGTTCACATCCTCTTATGACAGCTGAGAGACAATTATTACTGTCAGTTACCAGTGATAGAGGACCATGGGCCCTGGCTTATTGCTCAGTGTGATGAATGCAGGATCAGGAATGCCCACTTCCATCTGAACTGCTGGATGGAAAACCCCCAGAACCACGAGCCCACAGCCATCAGGGTCACTGTGCTAAAATGAGAACGTACACACATAGTGCAAATGTGAGAGCAAACATCACACAGCTTGCTTTCACCCGGGCCAGGCAAAGGTTAGAAAATAATAGCTTCTTCATAGAGATCCTATGTATTTTTATACAACCCATGCATATCAGGAGCTGTTGGAGAGAGCCCATAGGACGGCCACAAAGATTATGAGGGGGTTGGAGCATCTCCCCTACGAAAACAGGCTGAGGAAGCTGGGCTTGTTCAGCCTGGAGAACAGGCTGCAGAGTGATCTAATTGCAGCCTTTCAGTACCTAGAGGGAGCCTACAAACAGGAGGGGAGTCAACTCTTTGAAAGGGTAGGTAACAGCCGGACAAGGGGAAATGGTTTTAAGTTGAGGGAGGGAAGATTGAGGTTGGATATCAGAGGGAAGAGAGTGGTGAGGTGCTGGAACAGCTGCCCAGAGAGGCTGTGGATGTCCCATCCATCCCTGGAGGTGTTCAAGGCCAGGTTGGATGGGGCCCTGGGCAGCCTGGGCTGGTATTAAATGGGGAGGTTGGTGGCCCTACATGTGGGAGGGGGTTGGAGCTTGATGGTCCTTGAGGTCCCTTCCAACCCTGGCCATTCTGTGATTCTATGATCAGCTTAGTTAAGAAAGATGTAGAGAAACTCAATTCTAGTAAAATAAATAAATAAATACATGAAAGCCAACTCAAAATACACCTATTTATTTTTCCTAAGGATATTGCTTAGAAGCTCCAGATGAACGAGGTAATGCAGATAAAGATAATCCATGACGTGAACCTCAGCAAACACAGCAAGGTGAGCTCTGAAGGGACTGTTTGCTCTCCTCCCACTTACATTTGCGATCTGCTGCTTGGAACCAGGGCTCACTTCTCCACTTTTTTAATGGGATATTGCAGAATATTTCAGGATACAGAAGCCTACATTCTGCTAATTTGCAGTATAAACAGACAAAAGGTTTCCTGGGGCTGATTTGTAAAGAACAGCTGTTCTTGAAGATGCTCTAGGTATGTTTCCCTCGCACTAATTTGATCAGTTATTTAAGGGGAAAGAACACCAAAATAAACCCATATATTCCACCATTCAAGGAGATGCTGCAGCTGTTTGGTGAGGAACACTTGAGTTATGAGAACGGGGAAATTGCTGCTCTCCAGGAAGATGCAAGCTGAGTATTTCCTCCGGTGTGAGAAGTGTTGTCATTGCAATGGAGGAAAGCAGAGCAGTCAAGGACACGTGCACAATGAGAAGGGCAAGTACAGATCTACAGACCTCATTCATTGCCCTGTTTAGGTATTTGGCACTAATTCAGAGACAGGCACACATCACCAGGTCTTACCTTTTCAAAATACACTGCAAAAATAAGGGAATGTGCCTGGGAATAGAAAAATGTCTGATTGTAATGTACATTCAGCCCTTTTCCCTTTTTTCTCTTCTTCATGCTTCGGTTTGCCACCAAATACAGCCCAGTTTTGCTTCCATACCACACAGCCTCCGTTCCCCAGTCAAAGCTATCCAGTGGTTTTGAGAGCATTCATTTAAAAGCAGCATTTAAAATCAAGGAGGTGGCATTACATGTAAGCCCTGAAATAGCTGTCTGCAGTGCTGCATAAATTACAACCGCTGCTACAGACCATTTAATGTAAGTGGGACGGAAAAAAATAGCATGCAGATGATGATGAAAAGCAAAAGCATTTTTCAAAACTCAAGGTCTGCACAGGAAGAGTAAAAAATTTCCTGTCTCTGTTGGGGGTGACCTTGTGAAAACCGGCTTCCATGTGGAAAAACATCAGGACTAAATTAGGGCTTTGTAACGTGGATGGAGTCTGAACTAGACTGTGCAGTTCCCCCGAGGGGTCAGTGTGCCTAGGAAGTAACTTGTTTAGCCTAGTTTAGATGCAGGGAAATTTACCGAGACGTTTTCAAGTGCGCTGAGCCGCGCACGTCGCTTTTCTTCTTGCGGTTAGAAAATGGGAAATCTCAGAAGAGCTCTCAGGTAAATGGCTGTTGGAGAGATGGCTGTTAGGTGATAAACCAAAGCCTTCCTTTTGGAGGAGAAATACTGCTCGGCAGACGCGTTCAGAAAGTAGCAGACCTTGTGGTAGATGGTACCAAATTGCTTTGCGTAAGCAGTGTTACAGCAAACTTTTGAGCTACACTGATAAGATCCCCTTTATGATAATCTCTATGATAATTAATACATCGTTATTTTTTTCTGTCATGGCCCCTCTGGTATTAGGCTAGAAAGAGAAGCTAAAGTTTTCCTTGGTGTTCTAGGTTAGTGGGTTGTGTTTAATTCAGATTATCTTTAATTTCCTATGGCCTCAGCAAATTGCTGCTTTTTTAATCTATAGCCATATTATCTCTCAATGAGTAAACAACTAAATTAAACCTTTTTGGGGCTTCCAGTACTAAGAAGAGGGAGTGAGTGTGTGTTTTGGAGACAGCTAGTGCTAAATCTGAATTCAGAGGGTTTCCAAACTTGTCATATGAGGATCTGGACAGCACAGCCTGCCTCTCAAGTTGGATCTAACTAAAGTTCCCCTTGCTTTGAGCAGGGACCTCCAGAGGTTCCCCTCCTATCATTTCATAGTTCCATGATGCTACCTGGTACGTACTTAATGCCAAAGCTGTAGACAGCACTGACAAACACAAAGAAATGATTGTAGCCAGAGCTACAGCACAGTTATCTCTAGGATGAACTGGGGCAGCCACGCAGCCAAAATGCAAAGACTGACAGATCTAAAAGAAAAGGAATTTGCAGGTAATTTGCTGTGTGAGGAAATTAGTTAAGCAGAGCACGTCTACCCATAATGTAACTGAAGTACAAACCTCAGCTAGAGTGACCGTGTGGTGAGAGCAAATCTATTCATTCCACTGCTCTAAGTTAGGATAGAAGTCCAGCACTGGCACAAACAGAAACTGTATTCTGCATTGTGGAAGTGGCCACCAAAAACATCAGGGAAAAAAACCCAAACTGAACTGATGTATCAGTCTCAAAACCATCTGAAATATATTTTTAAATAGCGAGTCTAAGAACAAATATTTCTGGTTCCTTTTTTTGTCTTGACTTCTGGTTTATGCACCTTCAGGTTGCACCAAGGTTATATTTAGTTTATATTTTATGCTTTTCTGCCCTGTCTGAAGATTAGAAATCTGTTTTGAAAATAAAACCTCCAAAGTCTAACTCAATCACTTGACTCTAGAGGCAGAAAGTCTAGGGCAGAAAGCAAATATTCCATGAAAAGCATTCAGTTACTGCCAGTTGATGGAACTGTGATTTAATGCTTTTTAACTGAGAAGATCTAAGAGGACCATCTGCCAAAGCAGTCAACAGCTATAAAAGAGAAGTCAAAGTCCAAGGGACTTTTCTCATGGGGTTATCAAGTTTGAATAAAATGCAGCTATTTTGATTCCGAGCAATATGCTACTGAGACCTTCTTCAGAATGTTCTCTGAGGGGAGAAGAAGGCAGCCAAGAAATAAGATTTGTGCTCTGAGGGAAGACCAGCTCCACTTGACCTCCTCACTGAGTGCCTGAGAACGACACGAAACCTCTCGGAAGAATGAGCTATCCATGTCAGAAGCATACTTGGAATAAGAGGCTGGCAAATTGAAAGCCAGGAAGGTGAAATGAGAGAGAGCACCACAGTGAAATGCCAGAACTTCTGATTCTTCCACAAACAGTAGGAAAGCACTAATCCAAGCAGATTCTTGCTATGCTTGAGAGAGGCTTACTAATTTGATGGAAGCACTCAGTCCCACTCATTTTAACAGCTTTTTTCCTCTTCTGACACATGTAGCCCGGATTCTATCTATGGCAGCTGTCTAATAGATATTACTAATATATTCAATTGAGTGTGATATTCATATATGATCAAATATGGCTTGTGGGCAAAGGTCCAAAGCTGAACTGAGCCTTGGGCGTTTGCCCAGGTCCCTTGTCAGCTGACTGATACGGAGATGAATGATAAGAGATCCTGCACTGCAAGAAGAGCAGTGCAACGTCCAAGGAAAGGGAAGCAGTGAGTGTCTCAGTCAGGGGTTTCAATATTTGTGAAGGTTTGAGCTCTAGTGAAAGAACGTGGCCTTTGTGAGACCAAACAGTTTGACCAATTTTCAATTATTTCAGCAGGAGTGCAACATTTTGTATAATTTTTTAAAATCGGTTTTATTGATTAACCTGAATTGCATTGGGAAAACATAAGTCAATGGCTCGCCCTCAGTTTCTGTTTTATTTGGCCAGCAATGAGGTGTACAGGCAAATGATGATACATGGATCTGGCTGGCTTATGACATCAGCTGTTGAGACAGCAGTTCACCCCTCAGTTAATTATACTTCTGAATTTCCTAATACTAAATCTTTACTCCAACCTCTGCAGAAAATCCAATTTGCTGTAATATTTGAGCAATTTCAGATATATATTCTTTCAACGTATAATGTAAATCACAATTTTCCTTTTCCGGTGAATTCCTGTAAACTGAAAATTCTCTCTGGATATGGGCAGTTCCAGAGCTGTCTGTCTTATGTAAGACAGTACTTGAAGGGAACGTATAAACAGGAGGGGGAATGGCTGTTTGTGAGTGATAGGACACTCACAAACATAAGGAGGGATGGTTTTAAACTGAGACAGGGGAGGTTTAGGTTGGATATTAGGAGGAAGTTTTTCACACACAGGGTGGTGAGGCACTGGAACAGGTTGCCCAAGGAGGCTGTGGATGCCTCATCCCTGCAGGCATTCAAGGCCAGGCTGGATGTGGCTCTGGGCAGCCTGGGCTGCTGGTTGGAGACCTGCACATAGCAGGGGTGAGCACTGTGGTCCTTTTCAACCCAGGCCATTCTGTGATTCTATGATTCTATGAAGTGCAGACTGGCAAAGTGTAGACATTTTGTGGAGGTTAGGCAACAGAAACTCATAGACAGCTGAGACATGCAGTGGGTTTACTGAAGCAACACATTCCTGAATGACAAAATCTGTGTTCCTTAGCATAGCCAGAATTATCTGGGAGACAGCAAACATATATTTTATATGCAAGCAGAAATGTTAGCTACAAAAGGTCTATTTATAATGTTGCTTACCTACAAAATATCCACGTAGGAGCTATCAATGGGAGAGAGTCTGACAACAAGCTAATGAGCGCCTGCTGCTCGATAAATGTCTTAGCTTTGCTTCAGCATTTTTTAGTGCAATGAGAGACAGTGATCCTAGACAGTGTTACACTGCAATTATTTTAATCTGTATCTACCCATGATTTTAGCATAGCATACAAAAAAAAATGAAGATACAGCAGCTTCTGTGATGATTGATACAGGAAACAATAGTTGCTCAATGTATAATTACTGAATTCTTTTCTTTTAAAAATAGGAATGTAAGCAATCAAAAACAAAACAAAACAAAACTGTGTTTCCAGGAAAGTAATTTGGTTTGAACTTGATTTTTTTTTTTTTTTTTCTGTTTCTCAGGTTTACTTTTCTTTTGTTGTATCTGTCAATAAGGCATAGCAATTACAAGGTAAATCCTGCCAAATTCTTTCTGTATGATTAGAAATAGGAAGAAGATTGCAAGCTGCATTTTATCCAGCTGTTCACAGAATCACAGAATCACAGAATTGTAGGGGTTGGAAGGGACCTCTAGAGATCATCGAGACCAACCCCCCTGCCAAAGCAGGTTCCCTACACCAGGTCGCACAGGTAGGCGTCCAGGCGAGACTTGAATATCTCCAGAGAAGGAGACTCCACAACCCCCCTGGGCAGCCTGTTCCAGTGCTCCGTCACCCTGTTGAAGGTGCCTCTTTGAGAAATGCTGGAAGCTACACATTTTTTTACAGAACATCTCCTTAAAATAAGGCATGGTATTAAAGTGATAAAGGTTTATGGCCCAGGATAGTTCTGAGTTAAAATTAAAAACCTATTCTCTTTCAAAATTCAGGACTGTCCAGAAAACCATCTTCTGTATTTAATTCCAGGCTTGTGTATTCCTTTTTTTCACCATTTATCACCCTCACAGTGCTCCACTAATAGCATCAAGCCATCTCTGGAGTTACAGGCACTCCTTCACATCTTGCTAACCCGCAGTGTGGCAGCCAGCTCCAGCCCGCTGCCCTGCTAGGTGCCTCCCTTCAGTCTCACTGCTACGTGTACTGAGTTCTGTTTGTTTGTTGTTTGGTTTTAAACAGCACTTGTTTCATCTTAGATTTGCTAATAAAAAACTGAAAAGCGTCAAGGAGAAATTAAAGGAATGGCTTCTGAAACGTATTCAGAATCCTTCAGAAGTCTATCAGAGGATTACGTCAACTGGAAGATGGATTTTGCTCCCTCTGTCTCATCAAATAATCTGATTAGCTGGCAGTGATTACACCTGGCATGACATACTGCATTCTGCAAACTGCGTCTGTTCTCTGTTGCCTTCTCCGTTCCTGGGTAGCCTTCTTTTACAATAAATCCTCCTCTCACTTTCACCAAACGTTACGTGCTGCTGACATTGTCTCTGACTGGGGGAGCGTTAGTGCCACCTGATAACATTGGTTGCTATGTAGGAAAAGTGGTATGCTCACTTAAAAAGGAGAAAAATACACGAGTCTGAACCCCCCAGCCAAGCTTCAGGCCACGGAGTTTAGCATCTATGATTTATAGGCAACGTTTGGGGAAAGGTGCTGTCTGTCCACGGGGCTCGCAAAAGCTAATGCTCAGATTGGGGAGCTACCTAAACCCAGCATCTAAGCCATAGGTTGTATTAATGCAGTATTTTTACCCACACTCAGTTAGCAGTGTTGGAGGAGCTAGTGTTACGCTTGCCCCCCACTTCTGTCAATGCTTCTTCTGAGTTCCAGGTGTTTGGTAGTGGTTGAACGTGTTCTTGTTGGGGATAAGTGACATGTTGGCCATTGCACAAAGGAATCCAGCCCCTTTCAGCCTGACGTTCCTCAGCAGCAATTAGCTTATGGATTTTAATCCATTTTTTCTCATGGATTTTTGTCTGAAGTCCTCACAAATGTCTTGCATTTCCCTAGAGGGACTCAGGCTGCTGCTTCCTTTTATAGTTGCATTGTTTCTTGTCATTGTCTTCCCTGATGACTTTCTTTAAGAGCAGATTCAAAGAGCTCGCTTTGCATTTCCATCTTTAATTTTTCTTTCTTCTTTGTTTTTAACATGCAGCTCTGCATCTTGCCTAATTCTCTCCTTTTTCTCCTCTTTTCTTTGCCCCCCCTGCTGCTTTCTTGTGCTGTGACAGACCTGCTGATGCATGCTCAGAGCCACTGCAGCAGCCATGCTGTGCCTGCCATCTGGGACAGGCAGATCCTGCATCCTCCCAGAGCCTGAATGAGCACACTGGATTATCGCCATTGCCATCACCTCCCACTTTTCCATTTTCCTTTGTGTGCCTTGTTTTTCTGTTGGCTGTGCTGCACAGACTCCTTTACCTACAGAACATCTGCCCAAGCAAGGAAAGATTCCAAGATTCCTTCATCAGGTGGCTCAAACTTTTCAGCTGGAAAGCTCTAGCATGATGGATTTACTCCATCACCCCCTTCCTCTACTCCCTGCAGAACCACAGGGAAATGAAGAAAAATATAGTGCATGCTAGAGCTTTCAAGCGCTCTCAACTTTTAGCCTCTTTTCTTGCTGGTAGTGAAACACATTTCAGAGTGACTGAAGAGCTAACAACTCAGCACTCACTTCTGTCCTATTTCTGCACAGTTGCTCCTAACTATACAATAGGTATTGCTGCATTTATTTATTTTCTACCTTTTCAAGCTATTTTTTCCCTAAAACAAAAACTGCCTGTCTCCTACCATGGTACCATGTGGTACCAGAGAGATAAGATGTCCCTGTTGCTGGCCTTGTGGACACATGTTGTGCTTTTGTAGCAGGGCAGTCGTGGAGTTGAATAATGAGAGGAATGCTTGGGTCAGTGTGTGCTGAGTTATGTGAACTGTGCCCATCTCTGGGAGAAGGTGCCTCCGACAACATTTTTGAAGGACATATTTGAGAAGTAGCTAAGAACTAGGCTGACAAAATGGGCAGAACTAGCTGTGGGTAGAAGAAAGGCAGCTCCCGGGGACTAGTGTGAAGGTGATGGCTTTCCCATCCCAACTGGGAGCGTGTGGGAATCCCAGAGGAGGAACCTGCCCTCCTTCTCCAGGTCAGTTGCAAATATCTGGAGCTTGTTTCCAAGTCTGAGGATGGCAGTCTATAACAACTCCCTACAGATGCAGCAAGGAAGAACAGTCGGGACATCACGCCTTCTCTGACGTTTTCCTCTTACGGTGATCTAGCTGCAGTTGGATATTTTTATGTTCCACACTAAAATGGTAAAAAGAGACACAAGTATGTGATTACTGGGTGTGAGGGCTGGGGCTGACTCAGATAGATGATGTAAAAATGGTAACAAATCAGTCAAGCACTTAAAATATCCTGCTTTCAGCATCAAAACCTGTACTTTCTTTAGATTTTTGTGCATTTCTATTCCTTACATTTTATCTAAGAGTTTCAGTTTCAGCCGCAAGCCTTCCTTGATCATAAAGAGCCAGGAAACACTGAATAAAGCAAAGGCAAGAGAAGCACTGGTGAGAGCAGAGAGTTCTGCGTATTCAAAGTTCAGCTAGTGAGAAAGAACCATCTGGTGAGCACGTACAGCCCTGCTCCTGGGTGAGCTGGGATGAATCGCCTTAATGGGAGCCAGCACTCTGCCTGAGAGCGAGTAGTTACCAGGGAAAAGAGAACTGCATAAGGGAGAGATGGTGCTTATACATCACTAACTAGATGTAATCTTTGTACTCAGACTGAGAAAATTCTGCTGCAGTATGAAAAGGATCCATGCTAGCATAAAATAATCTGGAATGTGTCTTTTGGTTGTACCTGATGTACAATTTTGCTTAGCTGAATCCCATGATGCAACATCTAGAAATGTGCTACTGTGAATGGTTTCAGAGCTTTGTTTCCAATTACAGCATTCTGTATCATTTGCTCATTATGAGCAGGGTGCACCAGAACAATAACGTCACAGAGGGCTGAGGGAAGGCACCTTGCTAACAATGCGAATATATACATATATATATTTATTCTGAATTACTGAAGGCAGCTCTGTTTCTTACGCAGCCAGTCTGTGAAGGCACATACTCTCCAAGACACGAGCGGATTCAACTCTGCGAAGCAAAGTCCCCCAAATAACATAATAAGCTGTCAAGCATGTATGAATGTTCCAAATGCACTACCAGGGAGTTAAAATTCGTCCTTTATCTGGTGGAACAAAGTTAAAATTTAGAGTGGAATATGAGAAATTAGTACTTACCTACAATTTCTGCTACCTCTAAAATAAAGAGAATTGTCTTTCTGACATTTAGCAAAGAATAAGGTAGTCAAATACCAAATCTATCAAGAACTGAGTTGTCAAGTCAGCTAGAACCTGATTTTTTTTCTCCATATCAGAATTCTGAAGGCTTTAATCAGATAAAATACATGGGTAGGCAGCAATGTCCTCAATTGTTGAAAGGTCATTCCTATTGTGCTCTATTGTTTAAGTCTAGAACAAATGGTAAATTCCTTCAAAGTAAACCTTGCAGAAGATGCCAGCAGTTTTTGAGATCCAGCCAGTGACCTGATCTTACAAATAATACTGCCAACATGCTGAGGTTCCCTTTTGAAATAAACAGCCCTGAGAACTATTTTCAAATTCAGTTTTGCACGTGTTTGCCTTCCTATCCTACATTGTTACCTATTTCATTACTTGGAGTGCCTGTTCTGCAGAATAACTATGCAGACAGGAAGATCATTTCTCTCCAGAATTTTCAAACGTCTTTCTTTTAGTTGATCATAATTTTTCCTTATCTATGCAACAAAAGGTTTTGAAGAGATATGAACCTACCTTTTTTAAAGGTCTTTTTCTGCATTGTAAAATATAAAATACTTTGCATTCTGCTCATGTGCTGCAGGGGCACTGTGTTTTGTTAAAAATATGTTTTTATAATACGACCATCAAATGCTTCTCTGACAGGGTTAGGAAATATTCTGGGAGGATTTGAACTGCTACGTTCTATTAAATTATGTGTTATTTTTATTTTCATATCTCTTCAGGCAGTCTAATCTATAACATTTAGTTTTGGAAATTTCCCATTGTTGCACTGCTGTAGCAACTTTTATGATTGATCTCATCACTCACTGGTTTAGATGACTGCTTTTCCATCAAGAGCAAGGGATACGTTTTCTGCATTATTTCTAAGCAGGAAGATGGCATGATTTCTTAAGAAGTATTTCTTTCACATGACTTATCCAACCTTATCTGGATTCTCCGTGTGGGTGTATGAAAGAAAATACTGTTGTCCCAATCCTTTCCATAGCTATATACATCTAATTGTTAGTATTTTTCCCCAAAATTCAGATGAGAGCACAATTTGTTCAGCGAAGATAGAAAGAGATTTCAGTAAATAACTGGTTTCAGAAAGATTAATCATGTCATCCCCTCTTTACACTCCTCCATAGTTTTCTGTGCGTATATGGGACTAGTTTAATTTTAAATTGAGACGTATTTCTGTTTTGGTCTCCAGAAACAATTTAATTTTACTCATCCTGACTCCAGTTTAGATGCTTGTCTGCTGGACCAAAGGCATTTTTTCCAGCGCAAGGCATTGCTGCTTTGCTTGAGCACACTGGGTGCTTTTCCTTCATAGCAAAGCTTTGGGTGTCAGCCTCTTCTCCCAGGTAACAGAGATGGGATGAGAGGTAATGGCTGTAGGATGTGCCAGGGGAGGTTCAGGTTGGCTGTTAGGAATAATTTCTCCAGAGGAGCGGTGAGGCACTGGCACAGCTGCACAAGGAGTGATGGGCTCACCATTGCTGGAGGTGTTTCCGACCCACAGAGATGGCACTGAGGGATGTGGGCAGTGGGCATGGTGGGGTGGGCTGGGATTGGATTTAGTGATCTTAGTGTTTTTTTTCCAGCCTCGATGACTCTGTGATTCTACAAAAAGAATGGATCCAGTTCGTCAGCAGGGATGAGTTTTCCAGTGCAACCCTGAGGAATCAGCAGTTAGCTAGTTAATGGAGGCCCCTCCATTGCCTTGGCTGGGAATAGTGCACGAAACCACAGAGATAAAAGCGCAAGAATATCTGCAGAAGCATGAAACAAAAAGTAGGAACTGTGGTGGAAAAGCAGACAGGTATCAAATGATGCAAGACCCAGGAGGGGAGAGCTGAGCAAAGAAGGGTTTTTCGATCTGAGAACTTAAGGAATGGTCTGGCTGAGCAGTGCTCAATTCCACACCTGCTGTGCTAGAATTGAGATGCTGAGGGGATCACAGCAGTTCGTTTCTGTTCATTTCTGTGCAGAAATACTGCTGTGTGAGAATGGAAGCAATTCATGGGCAGCTGTGGTGGGTGGGTGCTGCCTGGGCACTGACACTCACTGGGGTCTCATCTTGCATAGAATTTCTCACAGAATTTCCTGTGAGAAAACTGGAAGGACAGCTGCTAAAGAAGTTGGTATTTTAAGAGGCATTTTCAGAGCCTGCTGCCATGAGAGCCATTTATGGGGACCATGAGCGATGTTTAAGAGGGATTACTTCCAGAGGAAACTCTGTATCAGTGATTTTAGATTTCAATTTATGTGGATGCTCGGTGGAAAGTCTCACTACCATGCTTAACCTGCGCACGGCTGCCCGGGGCCGCTGAGCCCCGCGGAAGGGTTTCCCTCAGAGCACCCCAGGCCGTTGAAACCGCCGTGAGGAGAGAAGGGCAGCTGCGCGAGGGGCGGGGCCAATGAGCGCCCCGCCTCATCGCCCTCCGCCCCGCCCCCATGGTAGGGATGACGTCACCCGTTCTCTCCAAAGAGGCGCGCGCCGATTGGCGGAATGAGCGGCTCACGCTCGGCCAATGGGCGCGGGGCAGGCCGGCAGGCTGAGCTGACGTGCGGGCTGCTGGCCGTATGGGGGTTTATTTTGCTTTGGGCCACTCCAGCTGCCGCCATTAAGGAGGCCGGGAGCGGGGCGAAGGGTTTTCCCCCCTCTCGCCCCCCCCCCCGCGGCCGCGCCGAGTGGGAGCGCCCGCGGCCGCGGCAGCTCGCCGCGCTGGGAGAAACCATGTCGTGAGCGGGGAGAGCGCGCCTCTGCCAGCGGGCCGGGGGGCGGCGCGGGGCGCAGCGCCGAACGTGTGCCCGACGGACGGCTCCCGGCGGGGCGGACAGGTAAACCCAGCTCCGCTAGCGGGCTGCGGGACGGGGCGGCCGTTCCTGGGGAGCGCCCGGAAGGGTGCGGGTCGCCCGCGGGCTGTGCTGCCCGGCCGGGGCTCGGCTCCTCCTGAGGGAGGGGGGAGGAGCGGCCCCGGGGTGCCGCATCGCTCCCTGCCTCCATCGCGGGGCCGGCGTACAAAGGCAGGACGGCCGGGATTGTCCGGTGAGCGCTTCTGTAGTGTTGTGCTGCGGTACCGGGGGCTGCTGGAGTGAGGTCATTGTTGTCTCGTAGTTGGTTTTTTTTGGGGGGGAAGGAAGGGGGAGTCTGCCTGGCTCCGTGTGCTGTGATGGAATAAGGGGTGCGATCTCCTCCGTGTGCCTGCGCTGGGGGTTACAGCACTGCTCTCTCGTACTGCTGGCAATGGGCAGCGGCGCAGGCTGGGCGTACTTCAAAACAGCTTGCTCTTCGAGGTGAGGCTGTGCTTCGCTTCTTATTTAGATTAAAGTTCAGTCAGTAGCGCTAAACCGCGACCGTCGGTGCTTTCAGGGCTGTGCCTTCGCTCTCCCAGCCTGCAGCAGCTCCCACCAGACTCAGGTACGCTCCCAGGAGGTCCCCAGTGTGCCCGCTGTCTGTGTGCGGTCACATGAAGCCCCCGGGCTGCCCACGGTGGGTGAGAGAAGCCTGGGCTCCTCCATGGCGGGCGTTGAGAACTTTCTGTCACAGTGCTGCCATTCAGGGGTAACAATGCCGGAAAGTTTGTCTGGAATTCTTGGGGGTTCCTGTCGTATCCTATTGGGTTTGTGCTTTTTTTTTTTTTTTCTTTTTTCTTTTGTCTCTGCTCATCTGATAACTGTGTGTTTGCTGGCTGCGGGAAAGGTTTGTGAAGGCTGAATCGCAGAATGGCTGGGGTCAGAAGGGACCTCAAGGATCGTGAATCTTCAACCCTCTGCCACACGCAGGGCCACCAACCTCCCCATTTAATACTAGACAGGGTGCTTAGGGCCCCATCCAGCCTGGCCTTGAACACCTCCAGGGATGGACAGGGCATCCACAGCCTCTCTGGGCAGCTGTGCCAGCACCTCACCGCTCTCATAGTAAAGAACTTCCCCCTGACCTCCAACCTAAATCTTCCCTCCCTGGCTGGTTGTATTTTAAGTGGTTGCCCAGAGAGGGGGGACGCAGGTAATGATGCAAGTGTGCTCACAGACTCTTATTTGCCTCTGTCCCAAGGCCAGCTGGATGTGGTGTCTCAGTATGCATTCGTATGTGAACATTAAAAGGGAATGATTTTTGGATGCATTGCCTTGTGTAGGATAGGGGAAACTGTAATTACATGGTGTAACTCTCTTGGGGGGTGAAGGGTGGGGGGAAGTTGTTACCTTTATTTTCCTTAGGCTACTTAGTATGCTGGGAGTTGGATTTGTTCTGTGTGGGTTGCTTCCAGCTCGGGATATTCCGTGCTTTTATATAGATGGGCAGATGGTGGTGACCCGTGAGGCCGTAATCTGTCATTGCAGAGTTGTACCATTCGCATTTTCTCGGAAGCGTAATTAAAAATATTAATTTAATTGCAATACTGGGTAGCATAAAAGCATCAATGGGATTCGTCATGGAAGCATGACTTAAATTGGAGACCAGTTAAACTTGGTCAGGGCGGCATTTTAAGTCCTATATAGGTGTGCATAGCCATTTTAATTACATGTCAGTCAGCGTGTAGATTGTTTTGTGGCAGGAAACCCCATCTGTGTTTCCATTTATCTTTGCAAGATAGGTCCATAAATAAGTCAGTAATGTAAGCAGAAAATACTTATTGTATAGGAAGCTTTTTTTTCTTTTTTGATCAATGTATGTTCAGAAACATCAGTGTAATGGCTCGTTCATGTGGCATTAACCTAGGCATTAAGCTTTTTCTTTGCAGCCTCTCTGCTCTATCAGGCTTGCACAGAATTGAGATTATGTAGAATTTCAGATTAATGCAGCCTTCAGCGTGGCATACAGCTACAAATGACAACAAAACAGTTAAACTGCTGCTGGCAGTTCTGTTAGCAATCTCGTGCCCCTTCATCCCGACCGCCCAAACTTGAAGACTGGGTTATTTTGAGCCGTTCAAAATTGATGTCAACAAGTAATCCTCATTTTGACTGTATGAATTAGAATCCAAGTCTCCTGGTACTAAAATGGAACTAAACTTTAGTTTGGCAGCTGGAAGTGGCTGGCTTAGCTGTAACAGATTTCTTCATTTAAATATTTTTGTTAAGTAGTACTGCAGATAAAGAAGGGAATGAGAAAAAGTTGAGGATGTTCTCTTTTTTTCTTAACGCAGCTCACGAAGGGCTTTTTACTTCACTTGTCAAATGGTATAGTTTGGAAAAATCAATTAAAGAATGCGTAATTTTAGTTCTGAAACGTCAGTTGAATGGAATTTGTTACACCTTAAAAAGAGCTTTCATCTTCTAATTAAGATCACAAACATTTGTAATTCAGGCACTTTGCTTTTTCAGAGAGCTTCTTGCAGAGCTGACAGTGCTGTAAACTGCAGAGGGTTTGATTGATTTTGTGACTGTAACACTTGTCAACTTCGGGAGGTTCTTATTCATTTGCATCAGTTGCTCTCTCATGGATGTGTATGATTCTCTTGGAACTTCTTTGAAATAGAAGGTTAATAACAGGACTTATCCCTTTGGTCTCTAACAGCTAATACTTTAGAAGAAAAACTGCCTTACTACTGTTCTGAAAACTTAGTAGTTTATGAATGTTTTCCTTTTTCCTTTTGTGGTGCAGGTAGGAGCTCTGTATTCGAACTGCAGTTTTCAAACCTGGTGTTTTTCAAAAGAAGTGTGGTTTTTCTATTTTCCCCTCTTCCTGTGCTTGTGTCCCATTGATGCAAAAGCTTATTCAGGTGACAGGTATCAGAGAGGTAAAGGTTTGGAGGGAGTGCAGTAGGGGATGAACGCAGTGAGGTCTGGAGCATGAACTGTTTTCAGGAGGGGTTGACCTTGTTTCTGCATTCTTGAGCCAATTGTAGAGTTCATTTTATAATCAAGAAATGTGGAAGGTTAATAAAGTGGGGAAGAGTGGGAGGAGTTCCTGGTATGTGTGGGGCATCTTGTCTGCAAACCAGACGAGATTGCAGCTCTTTGCGTCTCCTGCTATGTGGCAGGTATAATTAAGTTGGCATTTTTCATTTTTCCCTTTGGGTATTTGAAGTTTTCCTGGTATAATCTGTCCTGCTTGTTCTTAAAACAAGGATGCTTTAAGGCTGAGTTGCAGACACTGGAAGTAATGAGAGCTAGGGACAGAACCAATGGCAGGTGTGAAGCCTGCTGTCCGGGGGTGGGGGGCTGCAAGGATGAACTTGTCTATTTTTGAAGCGTAAATAGGACTTCTTTCTGAAGCTGTGACTTGTGAGCAAAGAGTCTGCAGTTCCCCATCAGCATAGAAGCCAGTGTGCAGTGACATTTGGGTCGTGCTTGCCATTGCTTTGTTACCAAATACTAAAACTTAAAGTTCTGACGCTTTGGTTTGGCTTAATGTCCTTTTTTGAGTAGCTGCCATTATTGGAACAATAAAATTTGCCCAGGGAGGTTGTGGATGCCCCATCCCTGGAGGCATTCAAGGCCAGGCTGGATGTGGCTCTGGGCAGCCTGGTCTGATGGTTGGTGACCCTGCACATACCAGGGGTTGGAACCGGATGAGCATTGTGGTCCTTTTCAACCCAGGCCATTCTAGGATTCTATGGTTACCTTGAGTTGCTGGTAACCTGTTGTAAGCAGAGCAGGGATTATTACTGATACAGTTTCTATATATATTTTATATATAAAATTCTATATTCTATTATTCTATATATATTTGTATATATATTTATATATACGTAAAAATGAATAGCCAACTTTGATAGTAAAATCTTTATTACTTTGGGTTTTTGTTTTCCATGATAGTTGATACGAGTCGTTTGCACTGTGTTGAGCAGTGCTGTGTGTGCTATCAGTTTGGCTTTTTTTTTTTTCCCTGTGCCACTTTGCTGTCTAGCCAGTATCTCAGGAGGAGCTGGATGAAGCCGTAAGCATAAGCTTGTACGGCTTCTTTGCACTGGAAATTGAACCTAGTTGCAAGAACATCTACCAAAGGCAGTCCTTAACTCTATCCCAAAGTGACTTGCCGTTAATGAGGGGGAAGCTACACAATAGCTGATGTGGAGAGTGCTTTTCCTTGTTTTATTTGCAGGCAGATGGTTTTTCTCCACCAAACGGTGGATGTCTGCATCTAGCCATGATCTAATTTATGGTCAACCACTATTAGGGAGGTCCAGAGGATAATTACTAGAACTGAATGTCAAACGTACAAATTTTAATGTAATATTCCTTGGTTGCTGGACAGGTTTAAATGTTCTTAAGTTTTGATGTCTGACTCAGCGGTGTGTTTTTATTCAGAGCGTGACATCTGGTTTTCCTCATCTTCTGCAAGGGTGGTTGAGATCTAAACAGAAACAAGTCTCATGTTTTAGGCATAGACTCCAAACACAGATAAACTGTGCTTTTGTGTTTGGCCTTTTTAGAAAGAAACCTCTCCTTCAACTTTGGTTATCGAGGAAGAAAAATTAACTGAATTTTCATTACATGTGTTTGTTACTGTGTTTATCTGGGGTTGGTATTTGTCTTCGACTGATGATCAGTGTTCAGATTAATTAAATTTGCCTGTGTTCACGTGAGTTTTCTTTCGGAGCTCATTATTTTGGGTCTCTTTGCTTGGTTTTGATTAATATTGTGTGGGAGATGCCATCTATTATGTAACTGTTGATCTGCTTACTCTTGTTTTACCAAATGGTATTGGTTTCTAGGTAAGTGGCTGTATTTAGTCCCTCTTAATGTGTCGTAACATCTCATTTCAACAGTTGTTAACTTTTAAAAGAGATGAAAAAGGGAAAAAACAAACCCACCAAAACCAAAAAAAGACTATCAACAAAATGAAAGTGTAACTCTCCTGAAATAAGAAAGCACTGAATTGTGACCCACTGCTGTTGTCCTTTATAGCTTTGTTTTCAGCAGTTAATGCCGCTTTTAGTATTTAGTCAGAGATTTAATAAGGGGAGACGTACTTTGGTTTGAGATCAGTACAAATCAGATGGAAGCTTTGCACTGTCTACAGCAGGATTAACTGCACTGGTCGAGGACACGGGATAAACATTAAAATCAAAGATCAGGAAGAGGGAATGTTGAGTGTTGGCACCCATCTGTTCTGGGTGGAGGCTTCCGTCTCAGTCTGTGGGTAGGTAGATCTGTGTCCTAACAAAGTCTGCTTTCCATTCCTGTATTTCAGATGTCTCCTGAGATCTGTCAGCTCCTGAATGTTTGACTTCACACCACACAGAACATTTGCAGAGTTAGGTGTTGTCTCACAGGGAATTATTTTGCTGACGCGAAGCCAGGCCTTAAGGTGTGTTTGAGATGGTCAAATACATGGCCTGTATTGGACATGTGAATAGAATATTGAGAACTGAAATAAAATAGTGTGATTTTATTTCTGAACACAGTCAAGTAGTCTTAAAGATGTTTTGAAGCTGTGAATCCATCCATCCTCGTGGAAGCAGCTTTTGATAGACTGTAAGTGAAGCTTGTTGTCAGAACAGACTTTGTGTTTTCAAAATGTACTACTTAATCAGAATTCTTAGTTGGTTTAGAGATCTGCCTTTCTTGTGATGTATTTCCTTGTGTAAGATCAGGGCCTTCTGGATTTTAGTGCATGCTCTATAAGTGTAGATGAGAAGTGATCTGCAGGTCACACTGAAAGCTTGCAGTCTAGGATATTAGCTGCCAGCCTGGGCTGCCAGAACAGAAGTTTTCATGTACTAGATTGCAAGCAGTTCTTCAGTTTTAAGTGGAACACTTCCAGTTTTTCATGTCTTTTGCACTGCTGCTGGTGTTCTTTATTGATGGTGTTGGTATTTGTGTAGTGGTGATTTGGGTGAGGATGGGAGGGATAATGCCAAAAGGCCAAAGGTGCATCGAAGGCCTTTGTGTCCCAACATTTCTTACTGGTATCCATTTATATCAGAAGGGGCTTTCTGCTGTGCTAGCCCAAGACCTGTTCTGACTGCCTGTGCTGCCAGTAGCCTGCTTGTGTTCTGTAGGGAAATACAGATGTTGTAAGCTAAAGCAGCCGTGGAGCAGGCAGCAGCAAAGCATTGTGCTGCTCTTTTCCTAAGATGGTGCAAGGATTTCCTTCTTGCTGATCTGAGACAACATCTTCATTTTAAAGAATCCTGCTAACAACCAAAAGAAACTGTGCTTGCTTGCTGCAGTGCTTGTGTTAGTGTATTCAGGCTAATAGAGAAAGTGCTTCTGCATTTATGACTTTGCAGTAATCCTTTTGTTCTTTATTATAATATGTAGTCATTGCCTTCATTGCTAAGCGTCCATATTCAATGCTGGTGTGATACATCCCACTGTCAAGGTCAGCGTGGTGGTTCACTTCTGTCTTTCCTTTCTTATAAACTAATTTGCAGAGACTACAATAGGACCCGCTGTTCATTCCCTTCAAGCCAGAGAAGCTTTGGTTCGGGGTGGTTGTGGTACTTTCATTTGTTGAGCCTCATCGTGAACACGTGGGGAAACTGGTGCAGGAATAGCAGACAGCTGAAGGTGGAGTGCTAGGGAAAAAAGAACATAACAGTAAGTGATGAAGTAGGAGTGGAAATTGACAGTAAAATTCCACCTTAAAAAGTCAACCAAAGACAAATGTGAAAAATGATTCTTGATACTTAGCAATCCGTTTCAGAACGTATTTTCTCTAAGTGTACAGACAGTGTAAATTTTTTTTTTTCCTCTCAAGGATTCTTGGACCCAAATAACAAAAGTAAGTTTGTAACATAGAGAGTGAAGTAGGAAGTGTCTGACGTAGGAAATAGTTGAGGAGGCTTTCAGTACATTTACAAGTTTGAGAAGGAGACAAAGTGGCCTTCTGGATGGAAGCTGGCTGTGTTACTCTCCGGATCTTCCCAATGGCTGCACTTTGTATTTTGCTTTTTTAAATGGACAGATTTTTGTTTGAAGAGTCCCTTGGTACAGGTTAAGGCGTTCTTAAGGAGATATCCCTGTTGGAGTGGCAGCATTTGTAAGTGTTGGGGCCTTTGTTGGTAAAGGGTGAGATCAGAGCCGTTACATTGCTTCCCCTTGGGAGCTGTGGACCACAGTTCTTCATGTGTGCTTCTTTTGTGTGTGTTCTGCAGTTTTACACAACAAGAACAGCTACAATTATCTGAATTCAGACTAATGTGTACTTAATCGTAACAGTTTTTGGTGATAATCCAGATACGTGGCAGCTTTAGTTGGAAATCTTACCTGTATATGAATGAACTTCTACTTTCTAGGAAGTGTAGCCATAGTTTTATTGGTAACCAAGGAAGAATTTGAGGCAGTGATGTAAAAAGGAGAATGTTTCTGTGTGTCAAACTAGGCAGAGTTAATCTTAGGCAGTTGTTCTCTAAAAGCTGTTTTTTCCTTCGTATGTTAGCACGTGTTTATATATAAACTTCACAGCAATGTTTTCCAGCTGTTAGTTAACAATTACAGCCGTCAGATTGAGGCTTTCTTAGCAGACATGCATTTAAATGCCACATTTCACAACACAGAAAGGGTACAGGCAGGGAAAGTGCAGCTTGATCTCTTGCTTTGACTCACAGCCCCATTTCTCCCCACTCCACTTGTGGTTGGGTGTGTGTAAGGTGTAACATCCACACTCAGAGGCTGTCAGAAGTTGCTTCGTGGTGAAATACAACCGAATAAAGCAGCCTGACCTTCTGGGGGCACATAGGCAGCCCCCTGTTTGCTGTGGCTTTCCACTCCTGGAGCCATGCTGAAGGTGTAGCTTTGTACCTTGCTTGTGTGCTGTAAATACAGAGCAAGCTTTTTGATTTCACACGCTCTGCCTGTGAGCTCTGTCTGAACATCATTACTCGTGAGCAACAAGTTAAGGTGGGAAAATTGATCAGTTTCATTCTGTAAGGCTTGTGCCAGCACAGATGTGCTTCTGGCAAACCCAGCAAGAGATGAGCAGAGTGGGCTGAAGCAGCAGCTGGCCTCTTGCTTGGGTAAGGCTTGGCCATCAAGTAGCGTGGAGCTCTGCCTTCTGCCTTGCTTGAGCTGAAGGAAAACTAACCTCTGGGTGCTGTAAATAACTGACTTGTATTGAGGGGAAGGTAGTTCCATCCTGCCATAAAAATATATACATATAAAAAAAAAAAAAGGCAGCTTTCTGATTATTTGTTATAAATGACTGACTTTACCAGAATAACTTTTCACAAAATTGATCTTTTAGAATCTGATTTATAATAAATTTTGTTCTCTCTAATATACTAAATTACTGTACTAGTCTGTCCCAAATGCATTTAGCCTCCTGCTCTTACTGATCAATTGGAGCTTGTTGGGAATTGTGTAGCTTTTAATTCCTTGCTTGCTCGTGCTTTTTGGACATGAAAGCATGCACTTGGGCCTCATAGTCACTGCTGTGCTGTTCCTCTGTGAGGAGGTGCTGTGTGATTCAGCTTCTCCTCTGGGAAGAATCTGAAATAACAAGCTCACTTGAAGGCAGGGTGGTAAAGAAGGAACTGCAAAAATGTAATAGTGCTCAGCCTGCTCGGTGACTGGCTGGTATTCCAGTATTCCCAGCAAGCAGATGCTTCTGGCATTGGCACGGAGGTGCAGCTGAAGGTCATACCAAGATGTACAAGTAAGAGCCAACCTGTGGAAGTGCTTGTTTTCTCTTCTGACTGTGCTGTAGGGGTTGGTATCAAAAGCTTTTGAAGCTGCAGACACTCAGCCTTCTTAAGAGCTGTGTCTGAAAACATGGAGCTTTCTGTATTGGTATTAATAGATAATGCTCCTTAACATAGCATCCATCCCCGTCTTCCAGCTACGTGAAAATCTTCAAAGAAAAGCTGACATTGGGTTTTCAGCTATGATTATTCTCTAATCTCACGGTACTTATGAAAGCTTTTCTGTAACACGGTGTGTACTGCGTTGTTTGGTATCATAAAATAATATATTCTAGATCACTTTTGTGGCCAGTCCCTTTCAGCTGGAGCAGCAGTCTCTTTTCCCCTTCCTCACTGCCAGCACGAGGTGGTTTGTTCTCTGTTGGGATTTGTTTGCAGTGGGAAGTGTGGGGTTCAGGCCTTACAAACCAGGCTAGATGAGGGGTTGTTGGCATCTGCAGTTCTCTCTCAGGCTTCATTTCATGCAGTGCACCAATCTGACTTGGGAGATGGGGATTCTTAAGACCATGTTCGGTTCTCTCAAGTTCATAACAAGGAAACATTACATTTGTTGTTTGTACAGAGAATAAGCTTAAAGAAATGTTAGTCCTTAAAAAACAAAACAAAACAAAAAAAAAAAAACAAAAAAAAAAACCACAATTTGGTGAATGGGTAAGAAAGCTATTGACCAAATGGAGTTACTCTATTCTATCATTAAGTCTTACATATGTTTTGAAACTATTTTGGCAAGGCTTTAGTTTACCTTTGGAGTAGAGAAACAGGTTGTGGTGTGTTTTCCTCTCCAAGCTTCTGAAAAGTTGTCTTTAAATAAGTTGCCTTCAGTAGCATTGACTTCATATTGTTATAACACCCTCCTCTTCCCACCTTATTTTATGGGACTGTAGTATGATCTGACTGCTCCTTTTAATTTTCCACTCTCATACATGAACTATGAGCAAATCTTGGAGGAGAAGCAGTAAGAAACTTAATTGCTTTCTCAGCACATTCCTAGTCTGACAGTTTTACAGCATATAGGTGGAACTCAGGTGTTCTGCAGGCTGCTCGAATGCGTTGGAGCCAGAGCCTTCTGAAAAAGCTTGGTAGTTCAGTAGTGCTGTCCTCTCTTCTGTGTGATAGGTGCTTATTGGCACTGCTGCCTGAGCTGCTGAATAGACGAGGCTCGAGTTGTTGGGGCAAAGAGTTGCTGTGTGCTGGAATCCACGGAAGGGCACAGTGAGGGTATGGCTTTGGGGAAAAGAGTGCTGATGTGCCTCTGCCAACAGCATGGGGCTTGACCGATGGCTGTGGACGTGTAACTCTGCCTTGATAGATGATGGTGCTTGTGAAGGTATTTGAGTGAAGAATGTACTAAATGGTAAAGCATTTCCTGACAAGAGAAAAGGTATAAAGCACTTAGTTTTTCTAGATTAGAATTTGATCCTGTTGTGCAACTTTGCTTGAGCTTTTGTGTTACCATACTCATAGTGTTTTCGCTAACCAGGAGGGTTCTAATATGGTGAACATGAGAATTATTGGTCAATTGATACAACAAATCCCTGTTTCAGACAGTTTTGCATGCTTCAGAATAGTATATAACTGAGTTGCTGATGTTGCATAGCAATGCTGTAGTAAGAGAGGAAATAGACCGTATGCATTTCTCTGTTTATCCTCTGTCTACCTGCCATATAACCTTTATCCCGTTTGCCCTCTATGCTGACTGGAGGGGATTGAGATTTCTTCCTCTCCATCCTAAGTTTCACATTCCACTGAGGATGTTTACAGACATCTTGATATGAATTTGACGTTGCTTGGATCTAGTTCTTTAGGAGATTAACTGATCGCTTTCCTAGTGACTGGTTCTTTCCAAATATTGACTTATTTATGCTAGTCTGTAGTTTAGCCTTAGCAGGCCATGACTGAGTTCAAACATGCAAATTGGGATCAGAATAGGTGTGGCATTTAATAATTAACTTTATGGTTACTCAAGTCCGGTAGGAAACCTGTAATGAGTCTGTTTTCATTTTGTTTACAGGAATAGTTATCTGCTTAGTCTCATCCTTCATATTTGGCAATCTGAGGAAAAGGTCTGAGCCAGCATGAAGACAGGATCTCCTCTTCATTAGAGAAAAAGTGAGTTGGAATTGGCTTGAAATCTGGGTTGTAAAACGAAAGTACTGGATTGGTTTATCACACATAGCTTGCTTTTGAGTGTGGCTTTAACCTCACAGCACTGCTGTTATGAGTGTGTCAAATGAAGCCCTAGTCTTGGTTAAACATGTGAAATTTTGCAGTGTATGCCTTTATGTAAACCTACGCCTTACTACTACAGAAGAACTGCTTGTTTGTATAACTGCCCATCTGATGTGCCTCTTCCTTCCAAGTCCTGTGACTGCTGCACAAGAGATCTCAGCCCTCGTGTTCCTTATACTGCTGCACTCGTTTTATTTCAGCAGTTTAATATTTGTGACTTCTTTCTCCAGACTTACTGGGCTCTGTCTTGGTATTCTCTGTGCTCAGTGTCTATCTATTTTCAGAATTTCTTTTAGATGCTACTGCAAATTTAAGGAATTCCTGAAATGCATGACTGAGGTTCTTTTTCTGCATTTAGGAAGTCCTCAATTACGCATTTTAAGTAGCTTGAGTATTAGTCATTTGGCTCTCAAGTCTTACCCTTGTCATAGCTCCTCCCAGCACTTCCTGTCAGTGTCCCAATAGTAAGAAGGAAAAACAGATTGTCCCCTTGCCCAGCTTGACTTTCATACTTTTTGATGCAATACACATCAGTTGGGTTACATTTTGAGGACTTTTTGTTGTTTTTGTGCGTGTTTGTTTTTTTCTAAACAGGGTTTGTATGCAGTTACTGCGTACTAATGATGTGTTGTGATCACTTAGCTTTCTGCCTGACGCAGTTCATTTCAAGGAGTGCACGATGACAGAGCGTGGAATTAAATGGGCTTGTGAGTATTGTACGTATGAAAACTGGCCATCTGCAATCAAATGTACCATGTGCCGTGCCCAGAGGCCTAGTGGAACAATTATCACAGAAGATCCATTTAAAAGTGGTTCAAGTGATATTGGTCGAGACTGGGATCCTACAAGTACTGAAGGTGGGAGTAGTCCTTTGATATGTCCGGATTCCAGTGCAAGACCAAGGGTTAAATCATCTTACAGTATGGAAAGTGCAAATAAATGGTCGTGCCACATGTGCACGTACTTGAACTGGCCAAGAGCGATAAGATGTACTCAGTGCTTGTCTCAGCGTAGGACCCGGAGTCCCACAGAGTCTCCTCAGTCTTCAGGGTCTGGTTCGAGACCAGTTCCTTTTTCTGTCGATCCGTGCGAGGAATATAATGACAGAAATAAACTGAACACAAGGGCTCAGCACTGGACTTGTTCTGTTTGTACATATGAAAACTGGGCAAAGGCCAGGAAATGCGTTGTGTGTGATCATCCCAGACCTAACAACATAGAAGCAATAGAACTGGCAGACACTGAAGAGGCTTCTTCAATCATAAATGAGCAAGACAGAGCTCGGTGGAGGGGAAGCTGTAGTAGTGGTAATAGCCAAAGAAGATCCCCACCTACAACCAAACGTGAGTCGGATGTGAAAATGGACTTCCAAAGAATCGAATTGGCCGGAGCTGTTGGCAGCAAGGAGGAACTTGAAGTTGACTTCAAAAAACTAAAGCAAATAAAAAATAGGATGAAAAAGACTGACTGGCTGTTTCTAAATGCTTGTGTTGGTAAGTTGTTCCTTACTACCTTACACAATTGGTGCCTGTGACGAAGTATTTAAGAACAAATGTGTCATTTGGTTTTGAAACAGCTTTTGTGGATCTTTGTGTTTTAATTTTAAAGAGTAAACCTGAAATAGCAATTGCTGAGAGGGTGTGGAATTCATTAACTGACCAGAGTTAGATGTGTTTTGTGACTCTTCGGGTGTTTTTGCCCTTCTGTAGGGATTGATATCATTGTAGCAGAATGCTGTTCTGTTGTGGAGAAACTACAAAACCAATCTACAGAACATTGCAATCTGTGTAGTACTGTATTAAAAGGAGCGAAATTAAAAAAAAAAAAAAAGCCTTTATTGGATATTTATAAGCACTCTTCTTTTTGCAATGGCAAGATATGCTAGTAGAAGCAGCAGCTGCAGCTTGGGAGTATTTGTAAACAGTGTAGAGCTCACAACAGTACAAGATGCTCTGTCAGATGTTAAAAATAACACTAAAATATGTAGCTCCAAGTAACTGCATGTGTAATACTGACCTTGAAAGTAATAATGTTGCATACTGTTATAAATGTTTTTGTAGTCAACTGCTTAAAAAAAAAAAAAAAAATCCAAATTGGTTTTGTATCTTAATGCTTTCCTGAAGAAATTCTGGATAATTCTCCCACTGCTGTTAAAGATCAGAGACTTGTGAGAGCAGGGTTTTCTCCAGCTATTGACCTCGTGAGTTACCTTTTGTGCTGTACCTTCCTGGAAGCAGATACCTTGTATCCTAGCATACAAGCAGATTCAAGACTTGAAATAGGCAACTATTTTTAGGGTAAAACACTCCGTTTGAAGCTGCAGCATTAGTAGCATGTCTCATGGTGTTCCTCGGTGTTTCACAACATCACTTCATGTTGATGTAATTGAAAAACTGATATGTGGAGCTGTGTTATTTCATATATTTGGTCAGGTGTAAATGTTTTTGCAGCTATCGTGGATATGGTTTTAGTGAGCTCATAAATACTCCACTTTGTTGCATAAATAGCTTGGATGTGTTTCATTTTGCTAGAAGCTAGATGCCTCTGTTACCTGGTGTGTTAAGCTTCTGACATGCTAGCAGACATGGGGAGCCTTTTTTTTTTTCTTCCTGAAATGAGGCAACTGAAATGCTATATGACATTCTGTAAATTATGGAATACCCAATGTCAGTCCTTGGAGGTCATTCCTGGGGCTCACCAACACCTATCTTGAATTCTAATATTGATTGTATCAACTCTTATGGCTTTTTTCCTCTGCTTTTTGAACAGACCTTTTTTCTGGCTATTTCAGTGTTGCTAAAAAAAGTATCTCAATTTTAAGACTTAGTCTGTGTGTGGAGATGATTGTAGCTTATATTTAAGAATGTGCATTTATTTACATTTGTTTATATTCAGTGTTGCTTGTGATTGTAAGTTTGCATACAATACTAAAAGCTATCTGCAGGGCAGGAATGATTTAGTTCTTCTGTAATGAAGGCAGTTTGAAAGTAGTTGACAGTATCCTGATACTTGATGAGAAAACCAGAATGCAAATGGAGCTGTGAATTCTGCTGCTGTTCTGCTGAAAGAGTCCTTGGGTTCCTTCTATAACTTAAAAACTTACAATACTTTTCCTTTTGAGCTAAGGAAAAAAAAAAAAACAAAAAAAAAACAAAACAAAACCCAAACACACAACAATACACCTAAACAGCACCAAAAGCTATTAATAATTAATCCTTGGTTTGAGAAATAATTGTTTTCCTGTCACCAATGTCATGTTTTCCCAAGTGTTCTTGGCAGTGGAAATAACCTTAAGCACGCTTTAAAGCTTTGCAGCTTTTCTGCTGCAGTCTCTGGGTGTTTTGTAGAGCATATCTGTAGAGGCAGCTATGCCAGCTCACCTAGCAGTTTTAAATGCAGTAAGTCACATTTATGGTAGTGGTTTTGTTACCTTAGTGTGATGTGCTTAAAGCAACGTCACTCTTGATGGAATAATTTTCCCTGAAGTGCCTGTTCTTGCCATTGGAATCAACGGAGTTACTGTGACTTGGTGAATTATTGTTTGTTTGCTGGCTGGAGCTCTTGTAAATTTCTAGCTGAGCTGAATACTTGTTTTCATTTTGTAACTGCTTATCTAAAAATTGACAAGTCTGTATGAAATATCAAGTGGGTTGCTGAAAGCTGGTAGAGGAAGAGTCAGGATGTGCCTTGGCATAGTCCAGCTGATGAGTAATGGCTTGGTAGGGCTGGGTAACTTCACGCTGCACCCACAGCTGGGGGGGTCCCGTTGCTGTAAGCGTGTGGGAGAGATGGATCACTTCAGCATCTTTGCAGGTACGAGCTGTGGCTTTCCTGATGTCACAAATAAAAATTAGAGGAGCAAGAGTAGGAGTAATTCCTGGCAAACTGGTGGTTTTCTTTTCTCTTGGATGGCATCTTTTGAGTATACCAATGATAACATGTGGTACTTTAGACCACTTGATTAATTAACTTCATCTTCTCAACCGTAGTATAAAATTCTTTTTAGTGTTTTTTTTTTTTTCCCACATTTGTTCTTTTTGAGTGAAACTTGTAGATGTGTATCTTGTTTTGTGGATTTAGAGGAATATGTGCTGTTTTCAACTACTGTTGGAGATATCCACTAATACTCTCCCTACCTCTCATTAAATGTGCCATCAAGGCTTCTATTTCTTGCAGACACAGGCTGCACAGAATGTTAGGAGTGCAACTCCTGTGTTTCAGCATGATGCAGGAACACAGGTGGTTTTTTGTAATGGCCTTAATGCAAGATCAGTGCAGGGAGAGGAAGGGAGGAAAAAAAGCTAATGCATGCTTACCAGTGCTCCATTTCAGCATAGCAGTGCTGCTGTAGGGCTGGGTGGAGCTGGGTTGAGTGCCTGGTTAAAACTGCCTCTGGGTTTTAGTAATACAAATGGAGGAAGACTGTCCCAGCTCCTAACACTCAGAGCTGTTTGGGGCTTGTGCTCAGTACCTGCTGGAGATTCTCCTGCTGATGCTTTGAGGCTGGGCTGCACAGTGGAGTGTGGTCGCTGCAGGGCACTGGTGGGGATTTCTGAGTTGCATGTTCCTGATTTTGAACTGTAGCTCAGAGATCAGGGGTAAACTGTTTTCTTTCTCCTCCAGTCCTGCTTGCTAACTGCTGCAGGAGAGCCTGCTTTCCAGGCTCAGGTTGGGAAGGTAGCTGCTGTCGTGGGCAGGCTTTGCTGCAGGAGGATGGCTCCAAAACCAGCCAGGCTTGCGTTCTTCTGAGCTGCCTGGAGGAAAAAAAACTGAGTGTGTTTCCTAAACAAATCCAAAAATACTTAGAGCAGTCTGTAATGAATCTTGTTTTGCAGTACATCCTTAAAAGGACTGCTAGCTTGTTCCTAATATTCCTACATAGGTCTGCTTAGTTTTTTCTTTGTCAACTACTTTATCTCTCTCACAGGTTTTTTTTTTTGCCCTGTGTCATTCTCTCTCCTGTTCTCTGAAACGGTGCCAGATGTGTTAGCCAAGCATCCCCAAGCCCTGTGGGAAAGGAGAGCGGCTCTGTTTGCGTTCAGGTGGTGTTTACAGGGCTGTGCCAAGCTGCAGGACAGAGCTGCCTTCAGCCCAGCATCCTGCAGGGACCGGTTTCCTTGTCACATCACATGCATGGCACAGCTAAACCTTGCTGTGCGTGGGTTGTCAGCCCTGTAGCAAGGAAGGGGGAAGCATATGGGTGGAAACAGACTGCTGGAGGTGGGGAGAGGTCATGCCTTGTGCTTTGCTTGTGTCAGCTTGGGCTCTCTTGAAGTGTTTGGGGGAAGTGTAGCGTGAGTTAGTGACTGACTAATTCAGGTGATTACCTGCTGTGCTGGCTTCTGCTGAATGTGGCAAGCTGTGAGCTGTACAGCCTGTCCTCCTTCCCCACTATGTGTACTGCTGTGCCAGGGTACAGCGATGTAAACGTGCCACTGTCACCTGGAAAAGGAGCTCCCTGGTTTGTGCATATATGTGTTCTAACTGGCTGTGTGTGTGCATACATATCTGTGCTGTTGTTGCAGATCTGTCCCTGAGTGTAAAACTCTTTGTTCCTTACTTCTTACCAGTAAACCTCAGCTCCTGAAGTACATCTGTTTCAGTCTCTTGACTCCTTTTAAACACTCTGTGGTGTTCTATGCTAAAAGTATTTGAATAAGCAATCAAGTTAAAAATACTTATTTAAACTTGCCTTGGAAACACGAGTTGTTAACTTTAAAATCATGCATGCTTCTCTGTTTTTAGGGCACAAGTGTGGAAGTGAGGGATTGGCCATCAGGGCGGCGTGGGGTTGGGGACGGCTGGCAGGTAGGAGAGGGGATGGCAGGGATCTCTTCCAGCAGCTCCCAGCTGTGTGTGTGCTGCTCTGCCTTGTAGCAAGGTGTTGGAAGCACAGTGTGTGGCCTGCTTGGAGATGGGAGAGCTGTTTGATTGTATCATTACTTTTTTCATGCGTACTGGTGTTGGCTGGCATCAGGTTTGAAGTATGTGCCTTTTTGGAAGATAGTTATTGAAAGTTGATGCAAGTTGCAGAGCTTGAGAAACTCGAAAAATGCACTGTATGGAAGGGTTGTGTCATTAGCAGAATGTGTTCTGCTGCTGATTGTGTGCCAGTGCTGAGGAGGGAGGTCCTGGAAACAAGGAAAGAGAAGAATGAGCAGAAGGATGTGGTTAGAGGCCCTTAAAGGCTTTTCAAACAATCCCTCTGTTTTCTTTTTATTAATTTGTGTGAAGCTCCATATGCCCTTGTGAAGGAGTCCTTCCTCTAAGAAGAGAAAATTCCTCTCTGCCTGAAAGCTTTCGCTGCTCAAAATGATGAAATATGGCATTACTGCGAAATCTTTGTGACCACCCAGTGTGCCCTGAAGTAGTTGGAGCTCCAGAGTACAGTTCTGCTTTGGTCAAACCACAGCTCCTTGCGCTCGCTGCTTTGATTGAGGGACAGTGAGGCTTCAAACAGGTGTCAGAGCTGGGTTTAGGGCTGTCAGCATGCTGTCGCTTGGTGTGTGTGACCCCTTCTGAGGAGCATGGATGGGTAAATCACATCTGTGATGTTAACACATCTCAGCTGTGTCTGTAGCAGGAGGTGAGCAGCACAGGCCTCCATGTTTCTGTCTGTTGGATGTCAGTAAGGCCTGTGTCTCTACTTCTGACTCCTCAAGTGTATAATGTGGTTAAAGTGGGCGTTAATATTCTCTGCCCTTGTTTGCAGAGGTGTATTGGAAGGAGTTAAGTTACTTTATTTGCAAACTGTGCCAGCTGGTGTTCTCCACAAAAGTACTGAGGTGAATGAAGACAGCTGCTATAGTTTGTTTTTTTTTTTCTTGCAAACTTTTACAGCTGGTGGTTTTGAGGTCACTGAAGCTGTGCAGTTAAGGCAGTGTGGGTTTAGGGAGGAAGGGAGCATGGTGGGGCGCAGACCAGCGTCTGCAGTTTGTAATGTCACACCATCTCTTCTGGGATGCGTTTCAAAGAGAAGCTGTTCTTGTAAGGATCAGCTTGCTCTTGTGAATAATCAGGGCAGTGCCCTTGCAAGAAGTGTGGCTCGGGGATGCCATGTGTACAGTCCTAAGGCAAATGCCACTCTTCCTTCTGACATTTTAACAGTGTGAGGAATGCAGTGGGTGTCAGTGGGGAACAGTCCAACTGGCGTGGCACCGCATCAGAATGCCGTTCAGAGAGTGCTTGTGTAAGAAATGGGGCACTTGTGCTTTATGAAAAGAAGTGAGTTAGAACATCGGTAATTACTTCTCTGATATTTCTTGTAAAGAGTGTTTTGTTGAGCTTTATGTAAATGGGGTAATGAATTGAAGGCTATCATCCATCTGAGGGAGACCAAAAGCCTCGTAGGAATGTGCCTCCTACTGGCACTAAGGACTTGTTTTGGTGTGGTGGTACAGGCTTTAAGAACTGCAGATGGTTCTCATGAGCGTTGCACGTAGGCAGGCTTTCCCCCTGATGTTGGAGTGAGGTTGGCACATCTTAGTTCAGATTTCTGTCAGTCTGTTTTGAAGCTGCTGCATCTTTGCTTGGAGTTCGCTGCAGCCTTGGATTGCTGTGACCGGCACCTGGTGAGCTGTCAGCCATTTTCCCTGTTCTGAACAGCTGGAAAGGAGTAGATGTTTGGGGTTTGTGATGGCCACAGAGCAGGCTCTGCTGTAGTGATGCTCAGGGCATTTAAATTGCAGTATTTTGGTGCAGATGAAACTGGACATAGGAGCACACAGCAGGTTTTCAAGAGCTTGCTTCTTGTAAGGAGAGGCTCCTAATGGGCTCTGTGGGGAAAAGTGCTGTGAAGCAAGCTCTGCATGGTTTGTGTGCCATGTTTATCTGGGGGGACTCCATTACAGCATTGCTAGTAATCTCATGGAACAGCTTGCCTGGATTTGTGCTAAAAAAGAGCTGCTGCCACTTTTTCCCTTCTTTTTTTCCCCATATTCACTTGGCTGACTGGATGGAAGAACAGAGGACGACCAGACTTAGTGCTTGCACATCACCACTCCTCCACAGCTGTCAGTGCCAGCTTGAGGTGGCATGTAGGACACTGTTCTTCTGTTAAAGTGCTGCCAACCCATAACACATTTACACCCCTCCCCCCTCTTTTTAAAAATAAAGCCTAGAAAGCATATACGGCATGCCACTTTTGAGATTTGTATTGATGGCTTGCTTAAATCTCATCAGTGAGATTAGAAACGTACTCTTTAAATGAAAACTGGGACTTCTTGGAATGCCAAGTATTGCAAGGCTTGGGAGTGCACTGCAAATACTGGCAGTGCTGTGCCCAGCACATGGTGCTGGTTTGGGTCTTTACTGCTGCTGACTTTGAAGCATTGCACAGCCTCCAGAGGCTGCCTCCCAGCATTGCTTCTTGCTAAGGTTTGGCTGAGCGTGCTTGTTGCTGTAGCTTGGAACACTAACAAGTAGGGGATGCCTCAGCACTGTCTGTAGGCTGAAGTGTATGCTGCTGTGCAGTCTGTACCTGGCAAGGCTGGCAGACCGAGGCTGCTGGGAATTGTTGGCTCTTATCTGTTGCTGAAAGAACATCTTGGAAATAAAATGCCACACTTGACATTCTTGTTACGGATGCAGCATGCATTGACAAAGCTCTTGCCTCTTCCTTCGGTGTGGCTCAGTTCTACCTGGAAGCAGAAATGTAGCAGGAGCACAGCTGTGCTGGTCATATATCCCATACCATGCTGCTTTAACACGTGTTTTAGGGAGAGCTTTGAAATTGATCACTGAACTTTGTGTTCTTCTCTCCCACTGCTGGAGTAGCTTTGCTCCATCAATAGGAGCTCTTTCATTGAAATAATATATGACTTTTGATGAAGTGGCAGAGGTTCTGCGACTGAAATCTGCAGTTAGATTTGTTGCTTTTGATTACCCTTGAATAATATAACATTCAGCTGTAGAGGCTTTATTAAATTCATTCTACCTATTGAGACACATCTTGCCCTGGTTATCCATTTTCCTCTGCAGCCTTTTCTGAAATCTTTCTAATCTCTGAATTAGAGAATGATAGACTTCTCAAAATATTTTTCTGCTTTTTTGTCTGGTGTTCAAACTTCAGTCCTGAGCGTGAGTGAGTGCCCTGGTTGAACTTTCCCCTTTCCCTTTTGGTGGGTTTTTGAGTCTTTGTAAAATGGAGTGAAGGAAGAACTTGTCACCTGTTCCTGTATCGTGTCTGTAGGTAAATACTGCTGAGTATCACAAGCTGGGATATTTAGCTGCAGAAAGTGGGGGACAGGATTTTCTTATGTCTGTTCTGCATTTTACTCTTCTGTATGTGAGCTGCTGCAGATAGAACTTCTGAATGGTGTATCTGAAATATTCTCTTTGCTTCTGGATAGGACAAGGGGGAATGGTTTTAAACTGAGACAGGGGAATTTAGGTTAGATATTAGGAGGAAGTTTTTCACACAGAGGGTGGTGAGGCACTGGAACAGGTTGCCCAAGGAGGCTGTGGATGCCCCATCCCTGCAGGCATTCAGGGCCAGGCTGTATGTGGCTCTGGGCAGCCTGGGCTGCTGGTTGGAGACCTGCACATAGCAGGGGGTTGAAACTGGATGAGCACTGTGGTCCTTTTCAACCCAGGCTATTCTGTGATTCTTCTCTCTTATTAAAAATGGCCATAAGGTTACTTTTCTGTTTCTTCAATTTGCGCTTTGTAAGAAAGCAATGTGAGCTGTCTAAAATAAGATCTTCATAAATTTCAAAATGCCTTTGACAGTAACGTGTTGAATTGGAACCAGTATTGTGAAATATACCACCACCACACCTTGATGTTGTATCCTGCTAATTGCAGCTAAGGAATGTGTTCTGCGTGAATGGTTATGGTGTGAAGTGTGGTCCAGCAGTTAGATTCCTGGGGACTCCAAAAGACGGTAGGCATTTTTCACCTGTCTCACTTCAGAAACCTAAGCAACACAGAGCTGATGCACTGTGTGTGTGGTTTCTCTTTAATTCTTTATTAGTAAAGAAAGTAAAGATAACTGAATGACAAGTAGGTCCAGTCAGTAGCAGAAAGAGTGAGCTGAAGAGAAATTGTGTCCTGTATCCTCTTTCAGCACTGTTCTAAACCATACTTGAAGAGTGCTTTAGTGATTCTATTTCTTAAGTCTGGTCATGTGTTTTGAAGATGAGAAGGGAAAGTACAGTAAAGAAATCTCTGCAGTATCAGTGCATGAACTTCCTTCAATACAGTTCAAAAATAAGTGGGTATGTTATGCTGGGTGTTTCCTAGTAGAAGGGTGCTTAGCACCTCTTGGTCTGCCACACCTTCCAGCTATTTTGGGTAGTGGAAATAGTCCAGGAGGTGAGGTAAGTGTGAGTATGGTTCTTTTCTTGTTTAAAAAAAATAAAATCACTTGAATGTTTGCTGGTATGCAGTGATCTTCACGTTAGATATATATTGAGAAGCCACATAAGGTAGTTCGCTCTAGAGTGGTCTAACTGCTATCTAGAATGAATTATTTTATTCTTCTTTTCTTCAGGAGTTGTAGAAGGTGACTTAGCTGCTGTTGAAGCCTACAAGTCATCAGGAGGAGATATTGCCCGCCAGCTCAGTGCTGATGAAGTACGCCTGCTAAATCGCCCGTCTGCTTTTGACGTGGGGTACACACTTGTACATCTGGCAATCCGCTTCCAGAGACAAGACATGCTAGCAATTCTGCTTACAGAGGTGAGCTGCTTTGGCTGTTGCACAGACTGAATAGGAACCTTATGTAACTATGCCATTGTTTGCAGCCAGTGACATGTAACTTCATTTGCTGGTTGACACTGACGTTGTTAGAATATGTGAATCGCTGCATTTCTTCTGTTGTTGCTTCTCCCTAAGAGGTGAGTTTGTTGTAAGGCTGCATGTATGTGGTGGTCCTGAGGATATAGAGGTTTTCCTATTAAATCGGGCAGTCTTGGCAAAAGTTCTGACCTCACTATTGTGAGCTATTGTGGGGCTTCCTGTGCTTTGGGTGGGGGAGAGGAAATGCCCCGAGGGCAGAACAGCGAGCTCAATGACAGCTTAATTTTTCAAAGTTTTTTGTTAACAAATACATCTACCTGGCAATGATTTGCCCTTTTCTTTCTTCCCTGAGATTCTTGTGAGCTTCTAGGAGAAGAGCAAATTCCTTGCTTTGCAGTATGGTGACATTTTCTCACTCTTCCCCAGTGCATAGGCTCACTGGGTCCTCTGTCCCCTTGCTCTTGAACATTCCATTTTCTTCGGTGTTTTTGTGTGGAACACCTCACTTCTGGTAATCCTTCCCTCTTAGAAGGCCCACAGCTATCTTTGTTATCTTCTTCGTCATCTCAGACTTGTTTTCTTGCCTGATGAGAGCAGTTTTTATTCTGTCTCTGCCTCTATTCTGCCTGCCTCCCTAATTTGGTGCTTACTGCAATTTTGAAGCATGCATTCTTGAGGAGAGTGCCCTGCCTGAGAAGAAGCTCATGAGGCTGATGGAATGCATGGGGTTGAGTAATTAAACAGAGTAGATAAAGCAAGACAAATGGAGCAGAAGTCTTGAGAAGGGTGCATGCATTCTATATGGCTAATATCAGTACTTTCTGCGTGGCTCACATAGTTATCTGTGTGAATGGAGTTAAACTTTTTCTTTGAAAAGCTAACTTGTTGAAATGCTGCCTGTTTGTTTTTGTTTCACCTGCTAGAAATACTTATTCAACATGGCACTTGTGGAAGTATTTAGTAGTGTTTGAGCTACAGTGGATGGCCTGTTTTGCTAGGATGTTATCTGGTGCAGATGTGTCTTATGAAGCTTTGTTTAAATACCCAGTCATCCCGATGTTGCTTGCCATGCATCACTGAATGAGCTCCTTCTGCCACCAATTAGAATGCAGAGACATTCAGGTGTCTTACCTTAGTAGCTTTTGGGCAGTTTCTCTGTAGGAAACTGTTGTGTGACGGTAATGAAGTTTAATGCAAAGCGTAGGCTGGGCTCATGTATCAGTTTTGAGTATCTTTCTTTCTGTTACATTTTTGCTTCCATTTTCCTGCTGGAAGTGGTTGTCTGTTAATTCATTTCTGTGATTCAAAGTGAATTTTAACCAGGCTTGTTATCAGCTTCATGCTAAATTAGAGATAATAATTCATTGTATGTGACTGTATGTTGCATCTTTCAGATCACCAGTGCTTACACTTTCATTGTATCACTTCCTAATAACATACTTTCCTCCCATGGTTATCACTCTGAAGTCTCAATGCTTAACTAGAAACAACACTGAGTGCAGTAACTGCTTTATGTTGCAGGTATCACAACATGCAGCAAAGTGCATTCCTGCCATGGTGTGTCCAGAGGTCACGGAACAAATCCGTCGTGAAATTGCTGCATCTCTCCATCAGCGGAAAGGAGACTTTGCTTGCTATTTTCTGACTGACCTTGTCACCTTCACGTTACCTGCAGGTATTTCTACAGTTCTTACAGCTGCTTCATTTTCTTTTTTTTTTCTTCTGTTTTTTTTTTTTTTTTTTTGTCTCCTAGTCGAGAACTGCTTGTTTGGGATCCATATGCTGACTTTTTGAGAGCAGTAGTGTCCACATAGGCTTTATTTTTGTTTTTTTATTTCTTTAATAATTTAGGTTAGACCAAGTAGTTGAATTTGCCAACTAATTTTTGGTTTTGCACACTTCGATGTATACATCAGTCTTGTGAAGTGAGTGTGTGGTCCTCTTCAGACATGAGGAAATGGATGAAAAATCAAGTTGTGTAAGGAAAGGCCGTGTCAAGATCAGGGCTTAGATATTTCTGGACTCTCACGTGATGTTTCTCTTAGTTATGGCAGCTTCCAGTCCTTTCCTTTAAGACCCTTTTAGATTTGTACCTGTTTATAGCAGTAGTGCTTAATGAGTAATATTTAGAGGTACGCTGCAGTCAGGATGATGTCGTTCAGCTGCTTGCCTCTTAACAAAAGGATCCATTAGAGGACTTCTACTACAGGAAGCAGTTTCTGAAGATTAGAAGTACTATGAAACATAAGAAAATGCATAGGTGGAAATTGTGCTAATCTTTATAAAGCAGCAGCATTGTAAGAATGCTGTTTAGAACCACCTGGTTGAGTGTTACTGCATCTCTTCTTCCAAGAGTCTGTAGATTTGACTTTTTTCAGAGGAGGCATTAGGGATGGGAGGGTAAAGGCAATATATTCTCCTGAATAACAGCTGGCGATGTCTCTTCTTAAGGTAATAAGTGATTTTTATATTGTCTTCTCTTTTCTCCAGATATTGAAGACTTACCGCCCACAGTCCAAGAAAAGCTATTTGATGAAGTACTTGATAGAGATGTTCAGAAAGGTAAACTCTCCTGACTAGTCTCTCTCCCTGTTTTTAAGGAATTAAGGAATGTTTATCTCAATAAATATGTTTTAAAAAGTAGATTTGTGTGCATACGTTGCTTTGTTGCCTGAGGTTTTGTTTTGTGTTAATATCCACTCTGAAATTTTGTTTAATATTTCCATTCTATCCAACAGGCAGAGCAGGAATAAAGTCTTTAGAAATTATGTTCATAATGCATCTTTGGATTAAAGTTTTCTGGGTATTTTTAAAGCTTTACAGCTAAAGCTTTAAGCTCTTCACAGAAAACCTAACAATTTTTCTGCTTCAGTAGTGATCCTAAAGCAATTGATTTGATGTTTCTTTAAGGCTTGTGTACACTTTTCTTTCTTGACAGTATATAGCCCAAGGAAGCAAGTGCCTTTAGCTGCTGTATTTCACCTATATTTATATTGTGATGAAAATACAGCTTTGTTCGTGTAAATAGATGGAGATTATGCTATTAACATGCTGTCCAGTTTGAGACTTCAAGTGCAAACTCGGTTTCAAGGCCCCCTCTTGTTACAGAGCTCGAAGAGGAATCTCCTATTATCAACTGGTCACTGGAATTGGGTACACGCTTGGACAGCAGATTATATGCACTTTGGAATCGGACTGCAGGGGACTGCCTGCTCGATTCAGTCCTACAAGCCACTTGGGGCATTTATGACAAGGATTCAGTGCTGCGGAAAGCTCTTCACGACAGTTTACATGACTGCTCACATTGGTAAGTTAGTTCCTGTGTCACCCCTAAAGATGACCTTTCACGTAGCAGCACCGTAGTTGTATTTAAAAAACCAACAATGCAAAACCAAACGACATAAACACGACTGTGTGGATCCAAAGTGTTGAGTCGGTGTCATTCACGTGGCAGTCTATTCTAGCTTCTTTTAAATGCAAAGCACTGGAAAGTTGGGCATCCTGACCTCAGTGATTGTGATCTTCACCCAACAGCACGTAAAACAAAGTGCAATACTTGGTGCTGTGTGCTTGTCAGGAGCGTTCTCACCGCAGTTAAAACTGGAATTTCTGGGTACGTGCTCCATCTTCCTGCTGGTGAGAAATAGTTTGCAGAAGATTATGTTGAAAAATAGCCTTTGATTCCTATATACATTTCTCAGTCTCTTCATTCTGTCTGCTTAGTTGCAGCTTTACTTGGTACTGCTTTTTGTTCCTGTGCTGTCTGCTGAAGCAATGGCAGTAAAGCACTGTGTTGACATGTTGACACTTAGCTAGTGCTGTCACTTGGCTGTAGAAATAATTTATCTTCCTGAGTTAACTTTTGCTGTTTTACACTGGCAGCCTTCTTTAATCCAGTACTGTTTGCCACTGTCGGAAGAGAAATATTTGCAGTCAGAGCCTGGCTGGTCTGTGCCAGCTCAAGTGTGCAGTGGGACTGTGTGCAGTGGGACTAAAGCAGGATATTGATAAAGGCTAATGTAAGACACGGGAGATTAGATTTCATATGTTCTTGTCATCGAGGACAAGAGAAACTCTGTCAGCTGGCATAATGGGGAGGAAGCCTGTCCCCTTTCTCAGAAAGGCAACAAAGGCTACTTTTGAGGGTGCCTCTAAGAAAATGTTGTGATTGCTGCCCCCAGCTACTTGCTGTTTTGAGAAACTTAAAGAATTAGTATCTAGAGCTGGATTCAATCTTGTGGTGCTTCTCAAGCTGTTTTCCTGAGATCCTGTCTCCCAAATAGCTCTGTCACTACCTGAGAGTTGTTTATAGTGAAATGAGCATCTCAACCACGCAGGAATGTCCCTGGCATCACAGGCAGTTCCACTAAGGCCAGAGCAGCAACTTGTGATAGATCAGGTTTTGTTCTTTATGGTAACAAGACAAAGCATGGTATCTAAACACACGCTGCAGATGACTGAGTTTTAAACCAATCTTTCAAACTGCAAATGCTAACTTCTGTTGACTGTTGTGTCAAACAAAATGCTCGTTATTTAGAATATATGAAATCTGGTTAATCTTCTCAGTTCATGTTCTGTGCAGAAGCTGTGTTCTCCTCTGAATTTACTTAACAGTGCTTTCAGTGAGGACCAATATAAACCAGATTAAAATATAATACATGCCCCCTCATCATTGTTTAAATGCTGTTGCCTGCTTTCAGTCTATGTAATCTTATTTGCTGGTTGGTTGCTAGAAAAATTAGCACTGGTTCTAAGACAAACCTCTGCAGAACAACATCCTTAATAGGACATGTTCTGCCTCTGGGTGGAAGTTCCTGAAGAGTCAACTGGCATTTTGTGGTGATAATACATCAGACTTGAGTCATAATTCCTTTCAAAAAATCCAGGTTGAGGTTCTGAGAACTCACAGTTAAATTCTGCTGCGACTAAATCCTTCTGCACATCCTATACATGCTACATGGATTGAGTGGGAAGATGACATTAACTTCAAACTTCTTGGGCTGGGACATGTAGCACTTACAAAGGGATGCTGCTGTCTTTGGCTTTAATGGTGGTTGCTGAAGGAATAGGCTCCTAACTGCAATCACCGGTCTCAACAATAATACATTTTTATCTCCTGGAATTGTTCTCTGAAGTCTTCACAAAGGTACTTAGAAACAAATGTTTAGTCAGAACGTCCAAGTAACTCATCTGGCCTCGTTTTGTTATGTTTGTTCAGATGTTGAACAAGGAAGTGTGTGGTTGAGACAGTCTGGTGCTCAGAAACAGCTTGATAGTGAAGTTCCCAGAGTTGTCTTTCACTGACATCTAAATACCTTCACTTTTTTTTTTTCAGTGTACTCTGACATATGCTTTGATTTGTCCCTCTTTGTATTCCATTGCTAGCTTTAGGTGGAGAATGTAAGTTGGCTTACAGGATGTTTTTTTTTTTTTACAGAGACATTCATTCCTCTTGTGTTAACTTGAACAAAATCAAGGTCTTGAGGCCTTGTCTACAGGGTTATCAGAAGACCCTTCTGTGGGGTGATTCTCTGACCGTATGGCTAACCCCAAGAAGCTTCTCTAGGAAAGCTTTCACAGTATTTCATAGTTTGTGTGTTGATTTTTGTTTGCTTTTAGGCAGCAGAATACAATCAAACTTCTCTCAGGTTCTCTTAGATAAAAAAAAAATTAAGAAGTTAGCATATGCTGCTGAATACGTAAGTCAGTTTTCTTTGTGATGATTAAGAAGGATAAAAACACTGAGAGTAAACTAGCATATAAAATGCAAGTTTTTAATAAAAATTAAAGCTTTATGACTTAAAAAAAAAAAAAAAAGTATAAATAGGATCAATTGTATTTTCTGGTACCTGATGCTTTTAATTCCATGCAGTTTTATATCTTTTCCATGTATCATTACCTTACTTTCTGGATCAGAAACTGACATTGAATAGACTGGTTAAGAGGCAGAATCTGCTTTAAGTTGGTATGCTTTGGTGTTCATTGGCACATGGCGTGGGTAAAGAAGAAAATATCTGTGTTGCTTGCATGAGAAGAATGAGTAACTTCCCTTACATGAAAGGGAATGTCTTTGGTTTTGCTTGCTGCAGATCAACACTTAAAAGCAGTTAAGGCTAAATATAACTTCATAAAAGCCATTATAAGATGTATCAAACGTGCTAGGAAGCTCTTAGGAGCTTGTATCTACTACATACAGTGTGTTTGCTGTAGGTATGTGATCCCAAGTGATTTCTTAAATGAGGATTGGCAAAACGGATCTCATGCAGATCTAAATATATAAATACATTGTCCTTATGCTCTTTTTTTCCTCTCCCATTCATTACAGGTTTGGGTTAATGGATTACAAGGGCTGAGTACTGCTACCAGGCATACAGTGGCCTTTACTTTTCTTTCTCTTTCCCTCCTCCCTCACCCCCAATGTTTTTAGGTTCTATACACGCTGGAAAGACTGGGAATCGTGGTATTCCCAAAGCTTTGGTTTACATTTCTCCTTGCGAGAGGAACAGTGGCAGGAAGATTGGGCATTCATACTCTCTCTTGCAAGCCAGGTAAGAGAAATTCTTCATTCATTTGCTGTATGAAAGGGTGTGTTGATCTTTCTGAAAAGAAATTTCTAGAACTCAGACTGTTCTTGAGGAATAAGATTTTTCTGTTGCAAAGAAAAACATTCCTCTTAAGCCAGCAATATTAAATTATTACTGAGTAATAATTGCCAGGCTCTTCCTGGCAAGTGAATTTAAAAATATAGTTGTTGAGCTTGCCTTTGAACAGTATAGTGTGGAAAAAGCTTGGTTCCATTGGTGTTCAAGCACAGCCTGTAGAGTAAACTGATCTGTGATTGTTTACTGCCCTGCCCCATAGTTCCTGCAACACACACCTCCTAGAAGTGCCCCTACATCTCTAAGTTACACTAGTGAAACTTTGGCAGATGGATACTTTGCCACTCCCCTCCAAAATGAGATTTACGTTTCAGTATGCTTCCAACTAGAGAACATTCTTAGCTCCCCTTTTAAATGATAGATGTGATATTTGTAGCTACTTTCCTGCCATTTCTTTTGGATGTGCTCTTTTCCTGCCATCAGAAGATACTTACCTTAAGCTTTCCCCAGATGAGCAAATTATTTTAGGCTAAATATTTTGCAGTGCTTCATGGCTAACTGAAGGATGGGATGTGCTAGACTGAATTTGGAAGATAGGAGGAAGAATTATTACAGACAGATTTAAGCTCTTTTGCATGCTGAAGTGGTTTTGCTTATCTCCAACTGATACGTAGTTGTCTTACACTCTTTAATTCTTTTTCTGGATACCCCTTAAGAGCATTTTCTGTCTCAGTTTGGAGAATAATTTTCAAATTCCAAAGTAGAGAGAATAAGTTCTTTCTCAAACACTGTCTGTATTGTCTTTGTTTCAGCCTGGAGCAAGTTTGGAGCAGACACACATTTTTGTACTTGCACATATTCTTAGAAGACCAATCATAGTTTATGGAGTAAAATATTATAAGAGTTTCCGAGGAGAAACGTTAGGATATACTCGCTTTCAAGGTAAGCCTGTATTTTTTCAAATTTAGTATTAACTTAAGCTCAACTTAAGTCATAGAGGAAATTGAAAGAATGACACCAGCTACTAGATGGGAGGGGGTGGAGTTGCGTTGTAGGCAAACTCTTCTAGAAGCTGTTAAAAAGAACAGAACGAACCACTCAAAACTTCCAGTTCTTCAGTGTATGGTGGGCATGCTGCCTATAACCACAGTTTCAAAACAAAACATTTTTGCCTCCATTCAATGTGCTCTTAGCCTGTAATTTGTCTAAAATGAACTGAAAGTTGTATGGTTTGTACTTCTGTAAGACACAGGCTTAATAAATGGCATTTGAAATTCTGCCTGTCTGTGCTATTAGTGGCTATGAATGTTCATTTTAAATGAAACTGTACTTAGCATTTCTGGAGGAGACTCCACAGCATGCTTCATAAACGTGGTGCAGAGACAGGCTAAAGGTGTTTGCATTGTTTGTATTGGCCTGGTTTCCCAGCAGAGCGGCAGTGGGATTTGCTGGGTGCTTCTGCAGCACAGAGTGGTGTGCCTTGTTGTTCTGCAGCACCGCAGCAGGTGAATTGAAGCAGCCCTGACAAAAATGAAGAGGAATTAGCCTCAAAGCCAGAGGCAAAGCCAGCGTGTAAAGGAAGATGCAGAAATGTAAAGTAGGGAGGAGGATGATCATGTTGGAGTTCTTTTAGTACTTAAAGAAGTGGCTGCTTGCTTGGATGTATGCCACAGAAGCTGGTAGAGGAGTTCTCTTCACATGTACTCTAGTGGCACTCTGTTGTGAGGTGTAAGATTAGGTAACTCGGTTACACATGATTACAAACTGTTGGTCAACAGATAAGGCCAATCATTTTCTGCAAAAGGAAATTCCATGATAAAGTTGAAAGGCAGTTCTTACATTCTGTGTGATGCTGTGAGGTGTTGATGACTGAAACGTAGGTGTGATGTAAATACTGTACTGGCTTTGGGTGTCTGGATTGGATTCTTGCTGCTTTTGCACTCTAGGCAAACAGCCTAGCCATCTTTAAGATAGATAAATGGTGCTATGTTGCCTAGGTGTGTGTAGATTCCTTAAGAAGCATATTCTATTTTAGAAGTCAAGTAAGTGTTTTTGGGTGACTCACCAACATATTAGATGGTAACACTTGAGCATTTCCCTATTAGCAGGATTAAAAACGTAAGAGGGGATTGGAAGCATCTGTACATGCTCAGCAGTAAACATAACAGATGTGGAAAGAAGTGTTCAGTCCAGCCCTGCAGCTGTGTGACAGGGTGTTAAGGCATTCCTTCGGCCCCTGGTTCATCTTCCTGGCTCATGTATCTCTGCATGACTCCTACCCAGCATTGTTTATAGCTGCACGTGTTGTTTGGTTGTTTAGAGCCTAGTAAAGAACTTCCTGAAACAGATCTGGAGCCTGCTCTTCGTAAACAAAAATGAAATTGGCAAGCTGAGGAAGGTGGCCAGTCCATACTGAAAAAGAATTGCAGGTGAAGTTAAAGCATAACCTGCTGTAACTGCTCACAGTCTTCAGAGAATCGTGGAAGCTGTGTGGCTTGTACATTTGGGGCAGTGACAAAACATCCTGCACAAGGAATAGGGAAGAGGAGTACTTCAGAGAGCATAAAATCTGTTACTCTTCGTAGCCTTGTTTCGTTTCAGATGATGAAAGTGCAGGCTGGGAAAGAACAGTCAGTCGTATACAGACATCCTTTGGGGTTTTAGTTGCTTTTGACTTAAAGGCTGAGTGGTTGCCAAATGTTTTCATTTTGTAATTGGGCATTAAGGCAAAGCAAGTGTAAGGCCTAAACACACTGAAATGGTTTTTTTGCTCAGTGAACCAGCAGGTACCCAGGTGCACGGGACAGCTTTTGCAAGTGTGTGCTTCCAGGAATGCAGGCAGGTGTTATGAGCAGTGCTGTGCTTGCTGTGAGCTGCACCAGGGATGCACAGCAGGTGAACTCAGGTCTCCTGTGTCAAATTACCTGCAGTCACTTCTCACCCTGTCCAGCTGCATTTTTGTAGTTAATGTCTGCTAATTAAATGCCAGCAGTGCAGCTGAAACCAAGTGGCTGTTCAGCCCTTGCATGCAGAGCAATGGGCCAGCAAGAAGCATCTCCTGTGAGTGGTACAAGACTCTCCTGTGCCTGTGAGCTCTGCTTGGCATGTGTTCCTTTCTCAGAAGCTTTGAGGCATGCTCAGAGTTCTGTGACTCAGTATACAGCCCTTTGTCCATGTTTAAGATCACGTTAACCAAAAAAAAAAAAAAAGAGTTAAGTGGCTTACAGTAGAGATAGAAAAGACTTCTTTAAATGCTTTTCTTAACAGCATGTTTGTAGCACACTGCACACTGATCTAAACTTCCAATCCAGCCCCCAAAGCTCCTTGCTGATCAGACTTCTTTTTCTCCAGGAATTGCTTGTTCTGACCTGGCAACCTTGCTGTGAATCCCATAACCCACAGCCTTCTGGTCAGCTCTAGATTGCAATCAGCAGTTCACGCTTCTTTAAATATTTAGGCTCTGACAGCAACAGATCTGTTCACCTGACCTTAAGCATCTCCTGGGCAGCTGCACGAATATACAGCTTTCACAACTAACCAGGGAAGGAGTGACTGATGTGTTATCAGATGGGGTTGGAGAAATGAAATGTGTTGTGGATGCTGCCTGGGTAGCTGTGAGCCCCTGCTCTGTTCTGTGGGGTTTGTCTGATAGATGTGGTTGTAACCTGGGGAAGAGATCAGTGCTCACCCTGAGGGTGCTGGGATTAAGCATTCCTTGCCCAAATGTTAGTGCTTCAGATGTCCTCAGGTTAACACTTAGCCCTTGTTCTGCATCTTTTGGGTTTAGCAGGGAATTGCGTGCGACTTGGTTATGAAGTGGGGACCAGGATGAACAGAGAGCTAAGATATTGCTAAAGATTTCTCCTCAAATCTAGATGTTGTAAGGAAGTTGACTCTTACCTGTGAGTCGTTCCTATTCAGATTTTTCTTGATTTTTTTTCCAATTAAAGAATGCAGGGAGTGGGAGAAGGCCAAATACTGAGAACTTACTAATTTCTTTTTGTAGAAAAGCTGAGTTTTAAGCTTAAATAAAACCCCCCACAGCACTCCCCTGCCTCAGGTTTCCATGTTACCGCTGCCCTGCAGTGCCCATGGATGTTGGAGGAGGAACCAAGTGCCTTGTTTTGCTGCAGTGTCTGTCCCTAACTTGCTGGCAGCAGCTGTACTATGAAAGGTTGCTATGCTACATGTGCACTTAAGTTTATGCACGGCTATTTTTAAACTGTCACAAGGTAAGGGCTGCTTTTGCTGAAGTTGTCTTGCAGCAGAACGCACCAAGAATGATTTTTTTTTTCTTCCTAGAAAAGGGTTCTGCTTTTGTTTGGAGACTTGCTGTTCCTCAAGCGAATTACTCTCTTTATTGCTAAAAATGGAAGGGAGAAAAACCTGCAATTCCATTTGGAACCTGTGCCATCAGTGACTTTTATTTTTTTCTCTTCCTTTTTCCGAATGTGAGCAAAGCAGTGTCAGGATCTGGTGGTCGGTCTTGCTTATTTTGGAGACTCCAGATGCATAATTTGATGTGGGTTAATTTATTTATACGATGTTGATGAGAAGTTGGACTGTCTCTGGAATGGGCTGCATGCTTAGATGCTGAGTGATGCTTAACGCAGTGCCTTCTTTTAATAATAGGCCGTTGCAAGCAGATGGCAGGATTCTTGTTCTGGTAAAAATAGACATAACTCTAGCTTTTATTTCTGCTATATCTTCATTTATCTTGTACATAAATCTTAACACACAAGAAGAAGCCTATGTAAGACTGCTTTCCTAACCTTACTTTTGTTCATCGCTATACAATAGACCATAGATTGTAGGGGGACAGCAAAGTGGCACTGCTGGAGCTGCAATGGCTTCTGCCTGACCTCGTGCCATTGCAGATCCAGACCAGTGTGCCAACTCAGTTACAGTGAATTGGCTCTGCTGAGCAGCGCGACCAAACCAAAAGCTTTGTAGCATGTAGAACTTGATTGTAGTTCTGAGTCTCATCCTTTATTCTCCGTGTTTGTAGGTGTGTATTTGCCTTTGTTATGGGAACAGAGTTTTTGTTGGAAAAGTCCTATTGCTCTGGGCTACACGAGGGGCCATTTCTCTGCTCTGGTTGCCATGGAGAACGATGGGTATGGCAATCGAGGTGCTGGTGCTAACTTGAACACTGACGATGATGTTACTGTTACATTTCTACCCTTGGTGGATAGCGAGAGGAAATTATTGCACATTCACTTCCTTTCTGCTCAAGAGGTAAGAAATAACCGAGTAGCTGCTAGCCTTCCTCACGGCTCCTTCTGTTGTGGTCTCAGCATCCGTGTTCCTGCAGTTCAGAGAATGGGCAGGGATAGGCTGTTCAGATGGGTTAACACTGCTCCCCTCCTCATCACCTGAGGTGATTCTGAAGTGTTTTTCTCCATGTATTTGCTGTTTATTTGTAGGTCTGTAAGTCGAATGTAAATACACCACGCAGGGTACAGGTGTACCTTGAAGAGACCCACAAATAAAGACTCTGACACTAATGCCAGACTGAAATTTTTATGGATGCAGCATAATTATTGGCCAGCATTTACAGCATGGTCTGTCTCTTCTTAGAACGAAACAACTTTACTTCTGTAATTACTATGACAATGACAAGGAGCCACTGTAACAAAGTTTGTATGCATGGGAAAGGAGGGAATGGATAAAAATCATTTGTCATCCCCAGAAGTGGCCATCATACAGATAAAGGAGAAAAGAATGCAGCCTTCCAAGTTCAGGGAAGGATGTTTATGTTTTTTAGCAAGGCATGACATCAGCAGTGTCTTACAAGAGGAAGTGTTTTGTATCAAATACTGCTGGACTCCTAAAAAGTGACTTGTAAAGCCAGAAGGCTCTTGTAGGACTGTCCTAATTAGACAGCGTGCCTTCTGTAGAAGCAGTTTCTCACAAATGACTGAAGTGTAGGAAAACTACTGGAAGAACCTGCTTGGAGAACTCAGAAGGGGAGGAACAGCTGGAGAAGACTTCCAAAACTTTCCAATTTTGGTTGAAAAAGCAGTGTGCATTGGTATGACTGGCAGTGACTGTGGGATACTAATAATGTTAGGCGGGGAGGGGAACTGCAGTGCTACCCCAGATAGGTATTCAAGAGCGTATCACAGAATCACAGAATAGCCTGGGTTGAAAAGGACCACAGTGCTCATCCAGTTCCAACCCCCTGCTATGTGCAGGGTCACCAACCAGCAGCCCAGGCTGCCCAGAGCCACATCCAGCCTGGCCTTGAATGCCTGCAGGGATGGGGCATCCACAGCCTCCTTGGGCAACCTGTTCCAGTGCCTCACCGCCCTCTGTGTGAAAAACTTCCTCCTCATATCCAACCTAAACCTCCGCTGTCTCAGTTTAAAACCATTCCCCCTTGTCCTATCACCATCCACCCTCGTAAACAGCCGTTCCCCCTCTGTCTATATGCTCCTTTCAGTTATTGGTAGGTGACTTCCAGAAAGTTGCTGATAACATTTCAAGCCTCATTCTCAATCTGTTCTCTCTCTCTCTCTACCTGAAGATAGGTAACGAGGAGCAGCAAGAAAAGCTGCTTCGGGAGTGGCTGGACTGCTGTGTGACAGAAGGAGGGGTCCTGGTGGCCATGCAGAAGAGCTCTCGCAGGCGCAACCATCCTCTGGTCACCCAGATGGTGGAGAAGTGGCTCGATCGCTACCGGCAGATCCGCCCTTGTACTTCCCTTTCTGATGGCGAGGAGGACGAGGATGATGATGATGAATGATGGGTGAATTTGGAAAAGCAAATTACCAGCACGTAGTGTCTGACCTGGAGTTAGCGTTGTGCTATAGCTGTTTGTTGTGGAACAACCTAATTCTAGAAGAAACATGCTGCAAAGGATTGTTCTAACCAGCATGGGGAGAGTCTAGAAGCTCATCTGCTGCGTGGAGAGCACTAAATGGGCTGGACTACAGTTTGTACAAAACAAAAGAGAAACAAAACACCTAATTTTATTATCAAGACAGAAAAAAAAAAAACCAACCAACAAACACTTTTCTTTCTGATTGTAAATCTGTCTATAAATGTACCGCATGTGGTTGTGTAAGAGATTGTGTAATAGGAGAAGTATACCAGCATCTTAATTATTGCAGAGAAATTTTTCAGATAAGGGCACTTACAAAGCACACGTTAGGTGGATATCTCTTCCCTCTGAGATTCTTTTACAGTAGAACTTGGCATTCTACGTCACCTTTAGATACTCTGACATATTTCTGTGAAAGGCCCTTTCATGTGAGAGCTCACTGGTGCCCGGGTCAGATGGTGAGGTTTTTTTGTTTGCACAAAATATCCACAGCAAGTCATAAACAAAAACCACGTTCATTTTACTAATAGTTCAGTTACTGCTGTGCCCACAAATAAAACCTGAACTCTGTGGAACAAACTGGAAGAGAAGCTAAATTTTTCATGGAGTGAAATGATTTGTTTCCTGAAAAAGTCTTTTTGCTTTTTTTTTTTTTCCCATCCTTTCATAGTTAGATTCCTTTCAATATACTTAACGATATTTATTCACAGATGTGACCTGAAGCATAGGGATTTGATTCCAGTACGTATATACTACATGGAATTGTGTGAAATCTGAGAACTCGAGCTGTGATTGGGAGTTTTACATTGTCAGAGCTCCATTCTTGCTGTGACACAAACTATATATTGTTCCATCACTTATTCTTTCATCAATTCAAACGTTGCTGCAAATGAAAAAACATCTGTTTCAAGGGTTGCTCCTTGGGTCGTTCAATCTAGTGAGAATCCACTCGGCAGCTCTAATTAAAACAGAGGAATCTGTGCTGAAGCTGTTTTTAAAAGCACCGTGTTATGTATTTCTCAGTATGTAACCCTGGGAATTTCTTGCATGTCGATTGATGTGGCCATACTTAAACTTATGTAAGTTCCTAAGATTGTAAGTTCAGAGTATATTCTCCGGTAGAAATCTTATTATATTTGATAACTTTAGCCATGTAACCTGTAATGGATAAAGTTTATCTAAAAAGCTCACGTAAACACTAAAGGTTAATGCCAGTTTTTACATATACAGTGCAATTCAGGTTTTCTTGAAAAGCACTTTGGATGGTGTGGTGGTTCCGTAAGGAATTTTGCAGTAGATGCAATTGTTGAAATTAGGATTTGGAAAGAAGCCCCATAGCACATATTTTTATGTAGTGGAGAGCTGTGGAAACCCTGAGGAACTTGCTGCTTTTTTTTCTTCCAAATGCTGCTTAGATGGTGTTGAAATGTGCACAACTCCTCCATAAACTTGGTGATGGCACCAGAAGTACAGAGAGAAGAAGTACTGTATTGACTTAGCAATTTTCCCACCGCAGATCCCACTGAGGTTCGTTAGGAAACGCCTTCAGATTTTTTGGCCATTCTGTCTCCTCTGATTGGTGCATGTGCAAAACGTCAGGTAAAAGAGTGCATGTTTATTGCAGTGTGTGTATGATTGACCTGAACTGGCAGGCAAGCTGCTGACACTGAAGAGGTTTTTTGACGCACATACGGCCCCGTTCCAAGTTTGCTTTCTAAGTTGGTATTCTTTTCATTCTTTTTCTTAACTTGCAGCAAAGCCCTTTTACCCCTTGTCTTCTGCTGGCTAAAGCTGGGCTGTCGGGGAGCTGCAGCAGCGTGTGCTGGGATGAGAGCAGCGTTGGTCCCTGCAGCGCTGCCCCTGTGCACACCAGCACTGAATGGATGGAAGGAGAAGCTCCTGCCTCCATCAGGCTACTCAGAGGGCTGTGTGATGTGCCCCCTGCCCCTTATTTCCACAGTAATGTTCTGCTGAAGGAAGCGATGCTTCCTTGTAACACGGGGACAATAATTAATGTGAAACCTACCCTGAGCTTCGTGTGGGCAGCCCGCAGCATCCCCAGCGAGGGGAAGCTCACCATGCAGTCAGTGCCAGCTGTTGTTAAGGCATGCAGCGCGCTCCGTGTGGCTGTAGCTCTGGTGTGAGAGGGCAGTCCTGGTACTTCAGAGCTCCTGGCTTTCTTAATCACTATTGTTTTGTTCCCATGTGCTGTACAGTGGTATGTTCAGGTTAATGAGCTTCCTGGGTCCGTTTGGGACTGGGGAAGTTATCTTCTTTTCAAAATCAAAGTGATCCAAACCTCATGTACTTGTAGATTAAAGAGATGCAAACCCTGCTTTGTGCTAGCACAGGAGTCAGTGTATGTTCATGGGTATTCTTGAATTACGTACTTGAAAGTTTACAAATACTGAGATGAATTTGCGAATGCTACCTTGCAGCTCATCAGCAAGTTCTGCTCCTTCAGCCAAGTACACAAACTTTGTTTCTCAGTGTTATTTTTCTCATTGCTACTGTGAGCAACAACCGCTTTCCTGGCACAGACCTCAGCTTTCATTGCTACCTCCTTTACACCTGGTCGGTTTTCTGGTTTTATTTATGAACTCCTCAGTGGTCAATCCCTGTGTTTCTTTTGGTTTTAATATATTAAAATTTAGTAATCTTGGGGTTCTTCCATAGTCCCGCTGCATGGCTTATGGCAAGTATGACTGGATCAGGTTTGACACCATTAACAAAATAGGTTTGTGTGCACTTAGAGACTTGCTTCCTTGCTCAGCATCTTCACCCCTTTTTAACTGTTGGTGGCTTTATTTAGAGTGTTTGCCACCTTCGAGCTGCTTGTGAGCTGCTCTGCCATCCTTCAGCAGCACAGAGCTCCCTGTCTGCTGCAGTGTGAGCACAGCAGTGTGGTTGTCAGCAAAGTCCCAGGCGCAGATCTGGAGCAGCAGCTTTCAGCCCTGCTTCCCTCACTCATTGGCTCCCATCTGTGAGTTGCCGTGCGCTGCTCCACGTTGCTCATGCAGATCCCAGCCGTGGTGCTGCTCTTCCCTTTCTCCTTCCAGGCATCATTTTTGCATCCCATGCTGCTGTCTGCAGTGCTGCTGCTCGCAGCCCCTCAGCAGAGGTAATGCTGAACGCTAGGATGCTTCCTTCCGTCTTTAACCAGCATCCCTTAATCCCTACTGCTGTGCAGCATTGGAAGCCGCCTGCCTCCATCTGCACCCACTCCTGGTTTGGTTGGAGTGGGAGATGGGTGCTGGGTGGGGAGCTGTGGTGTGAGCCTGCTTCCAGGGGAAGCCCTTCCAGCCCTGCACTTAAAGCCAAGGCAGAAATCCCAAAGGTTTGTTTTTAATGCAGTCCCAAACCTTGTGACACGTTTTCCTCACCCAGTGCCCCCTCAGTGTAACTAACCTGTGTGCTGCTCCCGGTTCCCTGCTGTTCAGCAGCACTCACTGGTGTGCTGGGACGATGCAGAGAGCTCTGACCTCCCAGAAATTATAGAAATTTTATCACTTTTTATTGAAAACTGCACTGAACGCTAAATGTCCACCTTTACAATAAACAAATACAGTAACGGTAACACACTAAAACAAAACATACTGCTGATAGCCATTGGTTTTTTTCTGTTTGGGACAGCTTAAGATTTCTTTGTCACAGAAACAGGAATGTACCCATACAAAGGCTCAAAAGAGGCCATCGTTTCAAAAACAAAAAGGCGATGATTCACAAAAGACTATGAATATAACATGTAACTAGTTGATACAAACCTAATAGGATTTGTTAAAATCAGTCACGTCTAATAACACATTTTGAAGTGTTCTTGTATAAAATATCACGTGAAGAAAAGAAGACTTTTATCAATGTCTAAAAAAGTGGGTTTTGTTCATAGACAGTCTGACAAGTTACCATAAAAAGTGTTTCCTGAGACATAAGGAAATGCAACATTATTCTTGAACCCTTTCCAGCTCAAGACTTCTCCACTTGATAAAATAGCTGCAGATTTAAAACTGAGAAAATATATTTGAGTACAAATAGTGTGTGAAACGTAATACTTTCTTCTTTTTTCTTTTTTTTCTTTTTTTTTCTTTTTTTTTTTTTTTTCTTGCATCATTGCAGGGCACAGATGTGTGCACAGCTACGTTACTGAGAGCTGGGCAGTGAGGAGCTGCTGCTTCGTTCCTCTGCCCTCCCAGCCCTCTGCCCCCAGCCTAGCAGGAGCACTCCTGGCACACATGGGCCCCGGGAGGCTGCACAAAGAATTTCATTGGTTTTTTCTTCCGCTGCTTAAGCCAGTGTTGGTGCCTCCTGCTGTCAGAGGTAACCAGAAACAAGAGTAAGGAAAGGGCTGAAGCCACATCATGGTTTCCTCTTCCATTTCTATGTTAACTCGGTAAGGATTGCTTAATGCAATTGTTTGGAAACAGGTGCAGACACCCTGTTCTTCCCAAGGAAGGGAGGGGAAAAAAAATCGGATTTTTATTCATGTGATTGATGCACAGATGAAGGAAACTTAACACACAATAACAGAGGTCGATCATTTCGGTCCTTAACGTATCACATCTTAGTTATCAGCGCTTCAGTGAGCAGTGCCTTCTTCAGGGCTTCTTCCCAGTCTTGGCTGCTATCACCGTGTCGGTAACACTGGAACATCAATGATGCATCTGTCCAAAAAAATCAACGTTACAAATTTCGTATCAAATTCGTTTTTAGTTCGTGTATAACTTCTTTTTCCAACGTCTCTTGGTCCCAAGTTTATTGAAGGATTTTGTTGTTTAAAATTATCTGCTATTGCTCGTTGGGATGTTCCCTGTTGTCGCCGTGTTTTGTGGGCTGGTTCGGAGATGGAGCTTGGGAAGGATGTGCCACCGTGGGGAGGTTGTGAGTCACAGGGATGCCCCCGGGCATGATGCCCTCCATGGCTGCTGGTATTCCTCCTGGTGCCACGCTGACCATCCCGGGCGGGTACCTGGTGTGAGGAAGAGAGGCAGCCACCGTCACCTCACCTGGGGACCCAACCACGGGGGAAACGGGAGCAAGGGCTTAAAGCTGGGATGGGTGAGCCAAGATGATGTTTTCAGCTGTAAAACTCCTCAAACACCTGGTGAGAGCTCTGATGAGGAAGCTGACAGTACAGTGGCTACTGCCATTGATTACCGTGGTATTCCATGTGAAATTATATTGTTCTGAACCAGCACTGTCTGACTGTCCTGAATTTGACACAATTAGTGTGAGTAGCAGAGCAGTGATCTCACGAGCTGCTGCAATAACTGTGTGGTTTAACTGCCTGAGGAAACAAACTGCTGCTTATCAGCTGGAGAAGCAGAGAACACCAGATGTAATAAACGTGTCATGGCCCCCAACACCCACCCTTTTTGCACAACAACATTGCTTCTCTGCTCCTGGGGCTAGGCACACTCCCTCTTATGCATCTAACACAGAATGGCCTGGGTTGAAAAGGACCACAATGCTCATCTGGTTCCAACCCCCTGCTGTGTGCAGGGTCACCAACCAGCAGCCCAGGCTGCCCAGAGCCACATACAGCCTGGCCCTGAATGCCTGCAGGGATGGGGATCTACAGCCTCCTTGGGCAACCTGTTCCAGTGCCTCACCACCCTGTGTGTGGAAAACGTCCTCCTAATATCCAACCTAAACCTCCCCTGCCTCAGTTTAAAACCATTCCCCATCTACTGGCTTTGTTGTTTATTTTTTATTTCCCCACTCTTTTTTAGGACAGGCCTTTTTCCTGCAGTTCTATGAAGCTCCATGCTGCCCTTTGCTGGGTAGTGCTGTATCACTGACAGACAGCTCTGCACCCATGGGACTGCGTGCAGCTCCTGGGTCTGCCTCTGTGGCTTTGGCCCTGTACCTTGGCACTAGCTGTTAACCATGAGAAAGGCTTCCTCTTTTGCCAAGACCAATTTCTTGAAGAATTTGATAAGCAATCATCTTGCATGCTCTGACATCCCAAGTATCTCTTGTAAAAAAACAACAAAACAAAACAAAAAAACAAACAAAAACACCTTTTCCCTTGTATCTGAGCAAAAATCTTCCCTTTTAGTTTGAAGTCCCTTCCCCTCATTCTATCTCGGTAGATGCTGCTACGGAGTCTGTCCCCTTCTTTCTTACTCCTGTAAGCAGAGAAAGTACTTGGAAACTGGAGCTGGACTAATCCAGCTGCCTTTCTTACAGCACTCCAAGAAAGGACACTGAGTTTGAGAAAGGAGAAGGCAGTAGGAGATGCTCTGCCTGCTGCCAGGAAGGGAGCTGCTTACCATGGAGCTTAGTGGGACCCCCTGGGGACACAACACCTCAAAGGTTAAGGAGGATGCTTTCACCATCTGTGGGTGGTTTGGCCTCATTTTTTTGCTGGTCAGGGGCACACACTGTTCAGGCCCTTGCCCTCACAGCTCTGCTGGGGATGGGATCCTGCCTGCCTCTTCTCTATAGCACAACACCGTGCTGGTGTGTGTGGAGCCTCCACGGTCAAGCAGCAAGTGATGTGACCTTAGGGATTTTGGTGGAAATCATCAGGCCACCTGAATTTAGTCCTGTATTTGGAGTCCTTGGTTTGTGAGCAGTCCCAGGCTTGCAGCCTGTGCATTCTAACACAAACAGAGCAGATCTGCAATCCCTTTTTCAGTCTGTAAGTTTTGTCCTGCTTGGTGTGAGTGCTGGCCCGCCAGCAGCAGCATTAGAAAATGTGCAGGGCAAGCCCTGCTTGTGGCCGTCCTTTTCTCTGGCTTACCTGTATGTGGCACCATTGAGCTCTGGATGGATTGCTTGCTGATCTATTACTGACCACGGAGCTGTTGTGACAAAGAACTCCTTGTTCACGCAGTTCCTTAGGCTTTCTGGGATGCGCCCTGGAGTCGATATTAAAGGTAAGCATGTGTCAGGGACCCTGTTGTTTTATTACCCTATAATAAAGCTACAATTATTCCTTTTCCCTCTGTTTGTTAGTGGAAATGGGGAGAAAAGGGGGAGAAATGAGGGCCCCAGAAAATCAACTGGCTGCCCCAAAGGTCATGGTTGGAGACCTCTCCTGTGCTGCCTTCAGAGCAGCTGCTCCCTTCAGCCCCATTTCAAAGCACAGGGCAGCCCAAAGTGAAGGTGTGCCATCAGGTGAAGGATAGGGATAAATTTTAGGACAAGAGAACCACCATCTGCTGGAGCATCATTTTGGAGCAAGCTTTGTTCCAGCACCACTTGGACATGATCTTTCATGTCCCTTCCATCCCAGTCATCCTCAGCTTCTAACGTGTCCGAATGTCAGAAAAGTAAAGTTGGGTTTCTCAGGTCTCTCACTGGGAAGAAAATTAGGGTTAGAACCCTGGATGAAGCTATGGAAAGCCTCAGCTCAGGGCCTCACAGAAGGGCTGTACCTGTGATCGCGCGCCGGATTTCGGTAGCAGCAGCTTCTCTCATCTCCAGCGACGCCTGCTCGCTGTACCAGGCCGTGTGAGGGGTGCAGATTAAATTAGGAGCATCTTTCAATGGGCCTTGAGCAAAACTGGGCGCAGGGGAAGGAAAAAAATAAATTAGCCACCATTTAAAAAGAGAACAAAAGGTGTTAAGAATGGCAAAGGGCTCCTGGGCTGCTCTCGGTGTCTGCTGGGGCCGCTGGGCTCCCTGCAGGTGTGTGCGATGCTGAGGAAGGGAGCACAGGGAGCTTTACCTGAAGGGTTCCGACTCGTGCACGTCGAGCGCAGCCCCTCGTATCCGACCCTCCTTCAGGGCTTGAGTTAAGGCCTTCTCATCCACCAGCCCGCCGCGTGCCGTGTTCACCAGGAACGCTCCCTGCCTCATCTGGGGGCAGCGGGAAGAGACAAGAGAGCTGGGTGTCAGAGGGCCTTCTACAGCTGGCTCAACACTGGCTGGCATTGGCAAACCCCATCCTTGTCCCCTGTTCGCTGCTTGCTTACAGGGGAATTTATCCAGGAAAAAACAGGGACAAATGGTGTAAGAAGCTGTTTTGGAACCAGGGCATGAGCACAGAGCCTGACTGAATCACCTGGGGTTTGGGTGCTGAGCAGGGCACGCGCCTTGGCTGTACCTGAAGCAATTACCTGCTTAATCGTGAAGTCGTTGATGAGGTGGTGGTTGTGTTCGTTAAGGTTGCAGTGCAACGAGACACAGTCGCTCTGATAGAGCAGGTCCTGCAGTGTGTACACCCGCTGGACTCCCAGGGACCGCTCAATCCCATCCTGCAGGTACGGGTCGTAGAAGATCACGTTGAAGCCGAACGCCTTGGCTCGGACCGCAACCGCCTGCGCCGTGCGACCTGTGTGAGGGGAAGGAGAATTAATGCAACCAGCCCAAGCTGCCAGGTGTGCACACTGTGCACTTCTGTGTGTGAGCATCAGCTCTCAGCTAAGCAGATGTCCAAGCTCTGTCCCATCTATTGCTGTGGGTGAACTGAAGACAAACACCATTTACGTCGGGCAGAATGGCTCAGAAAGAGGAAGGTGATGTAGCTGTGTGTCAAGGCAGCACAACCTGCTCTGGTCACTGGGAGGGCACTGCTGGGTTTCGCCACCACTCTCCTTGGAAAATACAGCTCCTTCTCTCAAGTACCAGCATACAAGTGTCTATGGCTATGTCCAGTACTTGGGGGGAGCTTATAAAGAGGAGAAAAGTGGCGTTTTAGATGGGGAGATTGAGATGGGAGAAGGGAGAACGGCTTTAAATAAAAAAGGGGAAATTCTGTACTGAAGGTGGTGAGGATGCAGCATTGCTGCTCAGAGCTGTGGCTGCCCCATCCCTGGAGGTGCCCAAGGCCAGGATGGATGGGGTCCCACACAACCTGATCTGGTGGGTGGTGTCCCCAGCTGTGACAGAGGCTGGAAACGGACAGGCTTTAAGGTCTCTTCCAACCCAACCATTCTGCGATTCGATGACCGTATGTCACACCAACCTCGTGGGACACAGCCCCATCCCCACTCCAGTAGTTCTGGTTGTACAGACTCTCCTTTTAGCTCATCCTGCAGCACTGAGTCTCCCTCCCTGCCCACGTACCGAAGCCGATGAGGCCGAGCGTCTCGCCCCGGATCCGTGCAGCGCCAGAGGCCACCTCCCGGATCTGCTCCACGCTCTGCACCCGCGTGCCCTCCCGCAGCGCCTGGTAGAGCCACGTGTTCCGTCGGTAGAGGTTGAGGACGTGGCAGACGGTGGAGTCGGCCGTCTCCTCCACGGCAGCCGAGGGGATGTTGCAGACGGCGATTCCTGTGGGAGGACACGGCTCAGGAGCAGCCACGCACAGCCCCAGACAAAGGCAGTTTGGGGACAGCGCTGTGCCAGGAGCTGCTCAGCTTTGACAAAGAGTCCTTCCAAGAGCACGGCGTGCCCAGGCTTGGCGTGCACCAGGGTGTGCTGAAAAGCAAAGAAGCTCCCCGCGCAACGTGCACTCTCCTTGGCCTCCACGCACCATTTCCCAAGTAAAGTGAGAGCCCAGCTGGAGCAACACTTTGCAAAGAGATGCAGAGTTAAGGAGCAGCAGCCTCACATCTGCAAAGGCGCCACGACTCGTACTGCTCAGGGTCACCTGTGAGAACGAGTGCCAATTCCAAGTGTGAAAGCTACGCAGGAATAACTCCAGGAGGAAACGTTTATTTTGTAAGAGCAAGTCCTATTCTTGTTTAGTTTAATCTACCTTCAAAGCAAATTAATCCACAATGGCACAAGCCACTCCCTCTCCACAATAAGACTCCACAATAAGACTGCTCAGCCATTAAGCCACGTAGGGCACAACCAGCCATCTCTTCTTGCACTGGAGCAGAACGAGGTGCTATGCATTGCATGGCCAGCTCCAGGTATGGCAAGACCTTTGGGTCCCCCAAGATGTGCCACCACAGCCAACTGAGCGCAGCCGCTCCAAGCTGGACCTGCTTTGGGTTCCCAAGGTTCCCAATGGGGGCACGGTGCTGCAGAAAGGCTCGGGGTGACCATCACCACCCCAAAGTGTGCTCCTCGTGGTGCTGAGGCTTTTTTGGGTGCTGTTTTTGGGGGCCCAGCCACCCTGGCACAGCTCTCCCCACCCGGCACCGCAGCCGCCCCGCGCACAGATCCCCATAACGGAGCTTTTGTTCCTTTGTCACAAAGGGGTCATTTGAAAGTGTGCCTCTGTGCTCGGAGCCACGGGTATTAAGTTAACTGAGAATGTCTCCCTGGCCATTACCCTGTTAAAGCTCTGATCCAGCAAAGCATGTAAGAGGGTGCTTAATTTCACGTCTATTCAGCAAGGCAGTTAAGCACATGCTTATATCCCACTGGCTACAACGCAATTTAAACACACGATTTGAGATGAATGTGTATCTAAATGCTTTACTGTACTGGGGCCTTGGAGTAGAAACCATGAAAAAGCAGGAGATAAAGAGAGAATAACATTCCGAAAATCCCCTTCCACTTTAAGGGCCACTGACTCCATTAAAAAATGAGAATATTTTGGGCCATGCATGCACCTTCTGGGCCCTCTGCCAACCCCCCTGCCTCTAGAAGCACGCTCTTCTGCTCTAAGACCTTTCTTCCTCCCTGTTTGCAAGCCCTGTGCTGACCAAGAGAAACCTGACCGGCCTTAAAGGGGTGAAACCACCCCAGCTCAAGCTCCCAGCACCTTGTGCCTCTCACCCTGCTTCAGGCAGCAATGGCTGGTGCCACAGCCAGCCCTGCACGGTTCATCCCTGTCTGATGGGCTCCTGCCCTCTTGGGTGCCTTACTACCCACCCACACACCCACTGCAGTGGTAGTTACACCTGTTGGGAGTGTTTTTTCATCCCATCACCCCAGCAGGCACTGTGTGCAGACCCTGGACATTGTGCTGCCTGCACGGTTTAAGAACTACCTTATGGAAAGCAATACCAATTAAACTTTACGCTACATTTGTGGGTAGTCATTACTTTTCCTACTCTAAACCACATCATTTGGCCACCCAATTTGCTAAGTATAAAAAGAAGGATTATGCTGCAGTATCCCATTATTTTATTCGTTATGTTTTTCGTTTCTTGATGTTCAGAGCTTCAGAACGTCATTATAATGGATAATAACAATAAGAGTTAAAAACACGAAGAAACCATTAAACTGAGAAGATACTGCTCTCCTCTAGAAAAAAAATAATTCACTATACTGAGAATTGCTTTTTAGGAATGCTTATTTGAAACTCTCTTATCGCAATTATCCTTGCAGAATGGCTCACGTGGAGCAGCTGTTATCCCTAACTCCCCCAGAGATAGCCCTAAACGCCGGCACAGGGCTTGGTGAGAGCCTGAGTCCTTGGATCAGGTGGCCCACAATGGCTGTCACAGCTGCTGCGATCACCAGCACAATGGTGTGCTCCCAGGCTGGGCTGTGCAGCTCACCAGAGGTCCCTGTGACCCCTGTGACACGTGGTGGCCCACCAGCGCAGCCAGGCATGTAGGAGCTGAACCAAGCCCCTGTGGGAGGCACTGCCTGGACTGCCCTTCGGCTCACATGCTCCCATGGGGAGCAGAGGTCCCCTGTGCTGATTTTAAAGACTCAGAGGGACACGGGAGAGAACTGAAGTGCAGGACTGAGACCTACCGAGCTCCCCTGCTGCTTTGATGTCGATGTTGTCGTAGCCGCTGCCTATTCGAACAATGACCCGCAAGGCTTTGAACTTCTCCAGGTCTTCTCGAGTCAGCGTGATGGTGTGGTACATCATCGCCCCAACGGCTTCGTTTAATACCTGCAACAGAGCACAGGGATGTCAGGAGCCACCAGGACACTCGGACGGAACGCCTGCAGCTCCTGAGAGCCACTGACCTCTGGGATGCAGACAGGTACACGGGGAGTTGCCCAGCTTTACCACCAACCTGTTGGCTGACCTGCCACGGTGCCACCAAACCCAGCAGCAGTGTGCCCCACCGAAACTGCAGCCATCCCCATGGAATCAGGCATGAACTGCATGGACACTCAAAGATCTATCAGCTCCTCCTCTTCCAAACAAGGGTAATTCTTCTTTTAAGAAGCAATTAGGTTCTACAGCTGCACCCGCCGGTTTTGAAGACAACCATGTGCCACACCATGTCCTCCGATGTGTTGGATGGGCGCTACCTGTCACACTGCTCACCATTCCAGGAGTACATAAGACCATCTGTGTGAGGCTGTACGCCCATGTAAGGCTGTATCTATCCTTCAGTGGAGATTCAAACCCTCACTGGGCTCCCCTTAGTGCTCTGTGAACCCAAGCCCTAAATTCTGCAAGACTCACTCATTAATCAATGGACACCTCATAAAAAACCCTTCCCCTGCACTTTATATTTGAACATTTGGGGCTCTTTTCAGTTCTCTTTCCCAGACCCCAGATGTGGTTTCTGACCTCTGCCCACAGCCACCAAACTCCGCGCTGGAGGCAGCGAGCTGCTGGTGCTGAGTGCTGGGCACGGAGTGCTGTGTGTTACTGCAGGCTCAGCGAAAGGGAGAAACCTTCATAATATTGATGTTCAAAAGCTGATGCTAAGAGATAAGGTGACTTTTTGTTCCAAAATAACATCTGGCTTTTGAAACAGCCTCACTGAATTTTAATCAGCAGCAACTTCTGCTGATGCTATCTGGGCCAACTCGCAGCGGAGCTCTGAGCAAATCTTCTTGAGGACTGGGGAGGAAGGAGAGCATCCCTGCCCCTCTCCACATGCCCCACAGCCACCACTCCGTTACCTTCTCGTGGATCTCCTGAGTTGATTGTGCATCACAGAACGCCACGGTCGCCAAGTCCTTCAAAATGGGCATCTCCACTGTGCAGTCCCTGCCATCCAGCAGTGCCACCAGGGGCCGAGGGTGCATGGGGCCGTTCATGATCTGAGGACGGATACCTGCAAGCAGAAGGAGCACAAACCCTTACACCCACGGCAACAGCTCTGCCCAAGCATTCCTGTGGAGTGGAGAGCACGCAAAGTGAAGGATACAAAACCAGTGCAGACTCTGTTCTGCTGTCGACACACACACACACACACACCAGTGCCACCCCTGTGCCTATGGCTGCTTCCTTGGGCATGGCCACATCCAGCTGTGTGCTGCTCTGGGCTCATTTTCCAATCACAGGCTCACCAAGGTGAGGTTAGGAAACAAGTGATAATCAGCAAGGGCTGCAGGAAGCCCCATGTTTCTATCCTATTAGCTGCTCAGCCTGGGATTATCAGGTTCATTTTTGGACATTGGTGATGGTTGTTAGGGTTGTTCTGCTGGGGGAATTCAGTGCCACCATTTCTCTGTTGACAACCACGCCTTGTAGCTGTTCCTTTAGAAGCCAGAGGGCTGTAATTAGCTACAGAGGGGTGAAGGTTTGGTTTGGGGCTGGGGTTTCTCTGTAGAACAAATGCTATTGTGTGCCAGCATCAGCCAGGAGCAGGGGCCGCTTTGCAGGGAATCGCACCACCCTCCTGCCAGGAAAATGACAATGAGGGGAGGAAACTCACGAAGAAGAGCAACAGAGTGGGTTTTTTTTTGCTTTTTTTTTTTTTTTTTTAAAGGAAAAATGAAATGTGCCTGTTTGTCCAGATTGTTGTCAAGCAGGATGTGAGCCTGGGACACCAGGAGCCATAGCGACGCCATAGGAGCAGCACCAGGAGGGACCCAGGCAGCCATGCAGCCATCAGGATGGGGAGCAGCACATTCCCTCTCCTCAGGAAAAAGCCAAGAATGAACCCACCCAGCACAGCCGACCCACAACGTCCAGCATAACGTCACACATGAGTGGTTTTGGAGCTCTCCATCAGAGCACACTGGGAGGAACGTGCACCGTTTGCACACACATCCTCCAGATGGAAGCGTGGCTGTGTCAGTAGGCGGGGAATGGGGCCGAGATGATGTGGATAAGCAAAAGGAGCTTGCCATAAGCAGATAAGCGAGAATAAAAACATGCACAGAGCGCAGAAGGCTTACAAAAGCCTGAAGGGAAGCACTGTAGCCAGTGGATTCTTTTCTCTGTTTAACAAGCAAGTGAATTACAACACTGCCTTAATGCACAGCGCAGAATAGCATCTCTGAGATGAGGAGCATCACCTTCCAGCCTCACCCTGCAGCCACTGCACACCAAAAAGGGATAACGGTGCACAGAGAGGTGCTGTGTGTGTAACACCCCGGGCCCATCCATGCACGGCTGTCCATCCAGCTTCCGGCACAGCACTGCAGGGAATGACATCTCCTCACACAGCACACTTGTTCTGCACACGCCTGCCTCGTTAAGGAGAGCCGTGCCTTGGATCAGAAAGCCATCAGGCAGCTGGGCCATCAGGTGTCTGCTGTGAGGGGTTGGAAGGAGATGAGCCTTTGGGTCCCTCCCAACCCAAGCCATCGCATGACTCCGTGACCCCACGGTTAACAGCACGGTTAACCTCCAGCCTCCCCACGTGCATCCCGCACCCAGCTCCTGCCTCCCACCACTGCCAACCACAGCCCCACGCCATCCCCTGGGGGCCGCTGGCATCGCTTGGTGCACCGAGGGAGAGAGAGAGGAGGAAGGCTTTGTGGACAAGGAAAAGGAGGAGAAGCAGCAAGGTTTTGCAGCCACGCTCGGAACTCCGAGTCCAGCCGGCTCGCTTGTTGCACGCAGCCCGGTGCATAAAGTGCTTTTGTTCCATTTGGAAGGCACAAAGCCTGCTTGTCCTCCGCACCGCTCCTCCCCTCTGCCACCCACTTGTATCCGATCCCAATGGCACCCCTGCCAGGAGAATTAGGGAGCCTCCTGCTCAATGGCAGCCTTTGTGCGGCCGCCAGACGGCGGGTGCTATCTCACAGAAACAAAAGCCGGAGCCATTTGCCTAATTCTTATTAATCTCAGTTCCCTGCGCCACGCAGCATTTAAAATAATAAATAAAAGGAAAAAAGCCAGCGTTAAACATGTTCACTTGCAGTATATCAAAGTGCATCGAGAAGCCAGCCTGACTATCGGCCGAATTACTCATTCACTATGGAGTAGCTACAGCTTTACAGTCAACTACACACTTTATTAAACAAACAGAAAAGAAACAGGAAATTTCCCCTTGCCTGGAAAATGTTGCCTCCACATTCTTCTTCTTATTAAAAACCACACATGGCAGTGGAGGAGGAGGGAGGGAGGAGGAAGGGGGACCCACACACGAGAAAATACTACCACCACTTTGCAGGGCGCAGGCTCTCCTCTCCTCTACGAGGGGTATCTTCAAACAGGCGGTCCCGCGGCCCACAGCTGCACCATCTCAAGACAAACAAGTCTCTTTGAACACGGAGGGAAAAGAAAAGGCTTTTGTCCTGAGCCTCGGAAGAATGGTCTGCAATTGCCAGAGGAGTCACAGCCACCTCTGCGCGGCTCCCAACTCTTCAGAGCACTCCCTCCAGACTTTGCCGAAGCTTTTAACTAATCGTAGTTCTTTCCCAGCCCTTGAATAAAATCATGTGAGTGCCAGCCAAAAAATCTTATGCTATGCACACTAAAGGGTTTGTATATGTCACAGTTTCTTTTTCCCCCTTCCACTCCCCTCCTCCTATTGACTTGACTTGCACACACGTCTTTCTTTTTCTTTCCAGTTGTCTCAAATGGATTTAATCTGTGCCATGCTGTGTTTTGTGTTTGTTTTGTTTTCTTTTTTTTTTTTCCCCCCAAAGCTTAAAAATGAAACATGCCTATCCACATGGAGCGCATTGAGCAAGGCTCCAGGAACAAACCGAGAGCCTTTTGCAGCAGCAAGAAAAGCAGCACAAAGCACTGGGGAAGGCAAGGCCATGGCGATCTCAGAGCACCACAAACCAAAGGATAATTCTGCACGTGTCCACCAGCTGGTTGGCAGCCAACGGCAGTTTGCCAGCAGGGCTCACCCCACAGATCCTCCCTGAGGTGCCCATCTTCTGCTCCTGCCCCAGTGCTGGGAGTGGGGAGGACATGGAAGCAGCCCCACAGCATCGCTTGCAGCCTACGCCCCTCACCTCGCATCACAGAATGGCCTGGGTTGAACACAGGGCCAAACACAGATTACAATCACAGAATCATAGAATCATTAAGGCTGGAAAGGACCTCTAGGATCAACAAGTCCAATCCCAGCCCATCCTGTGCCCAGTCCCTCAGTGCCACATCCCCATGGATGTGAGCTCCAGGGATGGTGATCCCACCATTCCTTGGGCAGCCTGTGCCAGTGCCTCACTGCTCTGAGAAATTTCTCTTACTATCCAACTGGAATTTCACCTGATGCAACGTGTGGCCAGCATCTCTTGTCCTAAAAGAGCGCACAGGTGTTTTTCCATTGAAATTCATGGAAATGCTCCCACTGGTTTGAAGAGCATCACCCTTCATGACACACATCTGCACAGCTGTAAGAGGAAGAAGTGAGCCCCAAACTCAGAGGCTGCAGGAAGGAGGGAAGCAACTGCCCTGCCCAGGAGCTCTCCCTCTCACTGAACCTCTCAGAGAGTTCATAAATGCTTCCCACAGTAAATGCATGCACGAAAATGAAATAATACGAACGTCAGGACTGTAAGCCACATCCGAATGACAGAAGCAACCATAAATTAAACACTCAGTCAAAATACGGGGAGTTTTATACTTGCAGCATTTCACTGTTTTACAGCTTGAATTCCTGTAAGAGCAAACACCACAAGCACCTACACCCCTGAGCTCCACCTGTGCCCTGGTACAGCACAGACACACGCAGCACACTGCTGAATCACAGAATGGCCAGGGTTGGAAGGGACCTCAAGGATCACGAAGTTCCAACCCCCTGCCGCATGCAGGGCCACCAACCTCCGCATTTCATAGCAGCCCAGGCTGCCCAGGGCCCCATCCAACCTGGCCTTGAACACCTCCAGGGATGGACGGGGCATCCACAGCCTCTCTGGATGGGAGCCTCTCCAGACCTTGAGGGATCTGAAGGCTTTAAAGATGCTCTGGAAGATGGAAAAATGGAGGCTGAGATCAGCCTGGCCCAGGACAGAGCAGCCCCGGCATAGGGACGCCCAGCACTGCCATCCAGCCTGTCCCACGTCTTATTGCTCCTCTGTATTGTTGTGCAGCGAAAGAGAGTGGGGTGTGAAACAACTCCATGTGCAAATTCCCCAAACTCTGGGGAAGTCCATCTGCCTGCTGCCTGCAGCAAGACAGGGTGTCTTCCTCTTGAAACGAAGACTGCCTCCTTAGCAAGCATTGTGGTACAGAAAATAGCACAGCCTGGCCATTTTGGGAAAAGGCAGCCGTTCTAATTATATCATCACAGAGAGAGAGAGAAAAACAACTCAGGGTTTTCACTTACGCAGTCTGACAGCGTGCGGGACGTTAAGTTGTTATGCAAAGGGGGAAGTGACAGCCGTATGGCTGGGGCAGGAGATTCCCCCCCACTGAAAGAAACACCATCCATCACACACAGCCCTCAGCCTCAGCTTTTGGGAAGCAGAGGGGCTCGAGCTGACTGACAGAGCATGTGCCATATGCACCTTCTAAACCTGTGTCAGCACACTGGTCATGAGCAGAAAACAAAGAGAACGCCACGTTGTGATGCAGCTGTTGGAATTGAATTATGCTGACATTAGGCCTTTTAATTATGCTGGACAGAAAGTGCTACGAGCCTTTTAATGAAGATGTACACGAGGGTTTCTGTACGCTGCTTAGTTCTGTGGCTCACGTAACTGAGATCAGCCGGAGGTTTCCTGCAGACCCCCAGAGCAGGAGGGCAGAGATGGAGTTAGCAGAGCTCTGAGCCGGGGACAGAAACAAGGTAGAGGTTGGCACTCGTTGACGCACAGCTTCACAGTGCGTCGATGCCCCCGGTGCACAGACAAGTGGGTTGGAGAGACAGCACTGCTCTGCTGGGAGGGACCTGCACCGGGATGCGAAGCCAAGCGGTGCCATTTGGGGTGACGCACACAAGCGGTGCCCTGGGCCATGCTGGAGCTGGCTGGCTACCAAAGGGAAAAGGGCTGTGAGCTCACTTCAAAACCCATTGGTCCTGCCAAGGCTCCATCCCCTGCAAGACCTTCTAAAATAGCTCCTGGGCATCGGCCAGGCGTGCCAGCCAAGCCTGCAGTCTGCTGGGTGACCCTGCTGTGAGGTCATCCCTTCTGCAGACCGACAGCTGTCACTGTGTGACCCACAGAACGCTCCTGCCAAGAGTGCTGCATCCTCCACTGCTTCCTCCCTTCCCAAAACCGCTCCTGGCCCCATCTCTGCACTCAGATCCTCGCCTCTATGGCAAAAATCAACTGGCAGAACCCCTCGGTGGAGCAGAGGGTGAACCAGCGCCATGCTTCCATCATTTCTGCAGCTCCTAGTTTTGTTTTCCTGCTTCCTTGCTTCATTTTGTGCTCCCTCCCTGTCCCACAGCCCCTGTGCTCTCTCCCATTGCCCTCTGTAGAATCTGGGAACAATCCTTCTTGGTGCAAAACGATGGCAAAATGCACCCAGCAGGGAATAACACCTGCAAATCCCACCAATTTCCCTATGATAAACACACACACTTCCTCACAGCATGGCATCACAGCTAAATGAGAAAAAAAAAAACAACTAAATACCAACACTGGAAAGAACTCAAGTACAACCCAGATGCTATTAAAGTCAATACTTTCAAAACTAATTCTTTACAAGGGTATCTTCAGATTTTAGGAACCCAGGCATGTGTTGGGTTCCCGCTGACATCTGAAATAGCCCAAACCATGACTTTTTGCTAAGAGCACCCTGAAGGTGCAGAAGGGCACAAGAATGTGTCTGTACACTTGCACACTGCCCAGGTGCACAAGAGTGCACACTTCTGAGACTGCACATGGATCCTTCAACTCCATGTGCACAGATGCTGGGTTGTGAGTAGTAATCTGCAAGCCAGAAAGATCTTTTGTCATTCAGGGCTATTGAATCTTTCTTAAAATCTTCAAATCAAATGCTGAGATATTTTTTGCGAGCTGCTTTTGAATTCCTTTCTCTCAAATATCCATTAAACCTTTCAAAACTTGAACCAATTTTTATTTTTCATGTAATGCGCAACCAGAGAGATCTGAAGAAAAGCATATGGTCCCAAAAGCACAAACGTTTTTCTAACTGTACAAATTGCTCTCATGAAAGATATTATCTCTCCCTATGAACCCTGCCTAGCTTCAGTCTTCCTGGCTGAAAACCAATAAGGTCTGGGGGCTGCACGCAATGGGGGACATCTGTCACAGCCCCAATCCGTACATCACCACCCCAACAGCCCCGAGACCCAAACACAAAGCTTTTCCAAAAGAAATTCCGCCAATCCAAGGCTGCACATTTAACTTTTCCAAGATGAACCCATTAAACCATGATGCACTCAACAGGTTGCCCAAGGAGGTTGTGGATTCCCCATCCCTGCAGGCATTCGAGGCCAGGCTGGATGTGGCTCTGGGCAGCACAGAGCAGGGGGTTGGGACTGGATGATCATTGTGGCCCTTTTCAACCCAGGCCATTTTATGATTCTATAAATACCATCACTGCCTTTGACTCCTGAAGCAGCTCCTCACCTGAGACGCAGCAATGCTTTCCATGGCTTCGTTGCAGGAGCAGCTGGATGCCTTGTTCAACACCCCAATAACAGAGTTTGCAGCCACCCTTATTTATCAACAGTTTGAGATATTATCACGATTCAGGATAGATGAAAAAAATATCTTAAAGGAGAGTTATGTAAAGTAGGATAACCGAGAACAATCTGCTAATCTGCTGTGTTTCAGAGCAGAAGAACACAGCTTCCTGTCCTTCATAATAAACCGAAAAGGAACGCTGATGGAGCAAGCAAAACCATCCACAAACACAAATCAACCTTTTCTCCTTGTGAGCAGGAGCTGCCCAAGGGATAACCACACAATCATGCTGCATTCATACAGTACACTACATCTTCATTAATCCAGACAACACACTGGCAGAGCCTTATTTTCCAATTCCAAGACCGTGGAGCTGCTCCCATGGTCCCGCAGGTCGCTGCCCACCTCTCCCCTCCATCACAGAGGTTTCTGGCCGTGGCCCAAGGCTCCCTAGGTGGAGAACCAAGCCCTTCCCTCACCAACACCAAGGGAAACTTCAGTGAGGCCACAGGAACCAGAGGAGGGGATGGGGATGATGGAGTAAAGCACCCAAGCTAGGAACTGTATTTTCTCTCCGTTTGGAATGAGCGGAAGTTCTGACCAATAACCTTCACATGTAAGGTGTCTCGTTCTGTTGTTCATGCAGAGGATCACTGCACTGCAACTCCCATGGCTGCCAGGAGGCATTTCTTAGAGGATTCTCCGAAGGAAGAAAAAAAAACCCAAAGCTGTACTAAAACTGCTCTCCAAACAATGTCAAGCTGTAAGAGGCCGAAAATGTCTTCATTTTTATGCCTTTCCAGCATCAGAAAAAAGAAAGTCAACACTGATGTAGGTAAGCACAGGCTGTATATTTATCTAATATGTACACTGAGGATGGTGAAAATATTTCAGAGTTGCCTGCAGTCATAAAACTATAAATCACACTGAACAGTATCACTGTCGTAAGCCATTTTCTTTTAACAGCTCTCTATACTTTACTGCTTCAATAAAACCCATCACCTACCCACCCAAGACCTACAGTTACTTTCAATTAAAACAAAAACCTAGATTTCATTGCAAAGTCACGACACAAACCCACCAGAAGGACGAGGTACAGCAAAATGAACAAACCAGATCTCACTTCTTCCTTAGGAGTGAGGTAGGAAAAGGAAGCAAGTGATTGTTCATGCACTTCATTCCATCACACAGATTCGCTGGCAGTTGGACTAGATGATTTTAGAGGTCTTTTCCAACCTTAATGATTCCATGATTTGAAATGAATTGTTGCAATAATCATCATACATGGTGCTTGTGTCCTATGGGTCCCAAAGCCCCTCTACACTAACAGACCCCATCATGGCACCTCCCCACTGGCTGTTAGCAAGAGGAACATCCCTTTTTCTCCATATGCCTTTTTCTGCAATCATGTTACTCTCAGCAAGTTCTACTGAACCTCTCTCTGGTAAAAACCCAATGAATGGTTCATCTTCCTTGATGATCAACTGTCATCTTCCACGTGCTCACCCATCTTCCCGGTAGAGGGCTCCTTCAGAAGGGAAAAGGAAGGGGATTCTTTTGCAGAAGCCTGTTACAAGTTGTATTCTATGATCCATGATCTCACTCAATGTTGCTTACAGCAGAGAGTTCATCTACAAAAGCACACAGACCTGCTGCAGGATCTGTAGTCATTTCCTGAGATCTGTGAAGCACAGGGTTTTGCCACTCCTTTGGAGAAGCAGACCTTGAAATCAATGCATTGAAGCACATCCCTCTCAATGCCTCATTGAAGGACTACCCAACTGACACTGATGGCTTTCAAGGTAATTTTTTTTGCATTACTTGTAACGTGAGGGTCACAATTCTTGAAGGGCTCCTCTCTAAGCTCCATTAAGTGAGCACAATGGACCTTCTGCACCCAAGGCAGTCACGCTGCTGTGCTCTGCAGCACGCATTGATGCCCAGGTCAGCAGCACATCTCACTCTCCTCTGCCTCCTTACTGCTGGACAGAGCTGGTGGGGATGCACGCAACCTGTGCTGGGTGCAGAGATGCACTTGGACTCCTCCCTGCCATACTCCCACATGCAAGCACCCAGCTGGCTCCAACCACTCTGCCGTTCCTGCCCCTGTCAGGCACACGAACAAAAACCCAGTCACGACTTCCCTGCGATTCACATGAAAAGTGACTGGAGTCAATGGCTTCAGTGTGGAAATCATTCAAACCAGCTGTGGTGAGTGAAAAGAATCCATTCTTCATTCCTGCAACCAGGCTTGCTAGAAAGTAGGGAGCAAATGTTCCACCCAGAATAGTTTTGGTCTGAGCACAAGAGAAGCTATTGGCAACATCAACGTTGAAAGAAAGAATGTCTTAGCATCAGACTCAGATGCCTAGCAAATGTATTTCCTATCTTCTATCCCCAGTGGTATTTCTTTCTGCTTCTAATGGACAAGATACTGTAACCAGCCCTGGCAGATTGCTCCAAGTCTTTACAGCAGAGCGCTGCTTTTCCATATGGGACAGATGTGGGATGGAAAGAGGACTTATGGGGACACAGAGCTAGTAATGCCCAAGAAGACACTTCCCATCCTGTTCAAGCAATGCCCAGCAACACAAGATAACGGCTATCATTAAAAACACGTTGCGAGTACAGTGTCACAATATGAAGGAAACGATGAACCCGGGGCTCTCCACTGCCCTGCCACGCTGGGTGTCACTGCTCAGTGCTGGCTGCCTCCCCACCTCCCTTCCATTGGTCAGGACGAGCAATTCCCAAATCACAACAGCTGGCAGCAGCAGCCCTCCGCCTCCTCTCAGTCGCTGCAGCTTTCCCTGAAAGCATGATGACTTTTAAATCCTTCCAGGCTCGAAGCCCAGTAAGCAGTAAAGCCCAGCACAAAGTGATATTTATTTCTCATAACTATTTTTCTCATGTAAGAATGCAACAGAAAAGTAACCCCTATAGTATTTATCATAGCCAGAGGTATCGGATTGGAAGCCCAGGTTCCAACCTTCCCTCAGCTGTGGGGTCTTGAACAAAATCTTTTGGGGAATGGGAGGCATTGGTTTGGACAAAGAGCTCCACGGAACAGCCACAATGGCTGCGCAGTGCTTTGGTTAATTACAAAGTTGGCTGCATTCGTAAGGACGAGGAAAACAACGCCGCTGAAATCAAGGCAGAGAACAAGGAAAAACAGCAGCACATGGAGGAAACAGAAACGGCTCAGTCAGCCCCAGTGCCTCTCCAAAACCACTTGTAGTTATTGGTGCGTTGCTGTGGGTGCAGCGCTGTGCCACGGCTCTGGGAACCACAGGGGGACGTGCAACCTGTGCGGAGCTCCTCGGCTGCAGCAGACAAGCAGCATACTGATCCCTCCTCTCAGCACAAGGCTCTGGCCAAGGAGAAACAACGGCCATGGACCACTTCCAGGAGTGGGACTGAGACGCTCTTACTGTAATTGAACATGAAGCTGCGGCCTCTGAGGGCCGTGCAGGCTCCTTGCTGGGATGGGCTGCTATCTTGTATGGCTGAGCAAGGGGTTCTGCTTCACAGCAGCTGCCAGCAGGAGTGGGATGGCAGGGGGCAGGTGGGAGGGAGGCTGTGGGCACAGCTGCAGTCTGCAGGCTGGTGAGAGCATAGAGATGGTGGCAGGGCAAGCTGAGCTTGCTAAGAGCAGCTCCAAGAGAACCATCCCAAAGGACAGCCTCCTCTTGATTCTCTTCCATGTGGGAGATGAGAAAGAACCACCTAAATTGGACAGGAAGCTGAACCCCATGGAGGGCCTCTGACCCAAGGAGTTCCAGGGTCCCAAACACCTCTGCAAAGGGAACAGAGCCATCAAACCCACAGATCTACAAAACTAGCTTAGATAGAGTCACAGAATGGTTTGAGTTGGAAGGGAACTTTAAAGGCTATCTGGTCCAACCCCCTGCAATGCACAAGGACACCCAAAGCTCCATCAGGTGACCAGAGCCTATTCCCTGACCTTGGGTGTCTGTAAGGATGGGCACTATCACCTCTCTGGGCAGCCTGTGCCAGTGCCTCACCACCCTTATTGGATACAGGAAAAAAGTTGTGTACAATCTAGGTCTTTCCTCTGTTAAGTTTGAAACTTCCTCTTGTCCTAATAGAAGCATAGAATCATTTGAGTTGGAAGGGACCTTTAAAGATCATCTGGTCCAACTCCCCAGCCTGGACAGCTAGCAGCAAAGTGCAGTTTCACTCAGGGCAGCAAAGCACAGGTTACACACTCTGTTCATGATTGAAGTCAAAATCCCAGAGCCAGGGATCAATTTGCTTAAGATCTACTTTCTAGTTACAGTTTTTCCAAATCCCACCTGCAGATCCTTGCTCAGAGCCCGAAGCCGCAGGACTCACCAAACACTGCCCTGCTGCAGCACAAAGGGCTTTGGACGGACTGGAGTAAGAGATATTCTGAAACTATTAAGGCTAGAAGCTGAAAGCAAACAAAGCACGTAATGACATGAATTTGGGAGGAGGAGCTTGCAAAAAATTCAAATCACAAACATTTTGTGAATGTTACCAGCAGTGCTGTTTGCAAGCATGGAATAGCTTCTTAGAAACTGTCTACCCTTAGCGTACTGCCTGTCCAGCAGCAGTATTTTGGTTGGCTTGTTGTTGCTAATTCCAGTATTTGCCCCTTCTGCTCTCTTGCCTTCTACCAGCCTTGCTGTGCTCACAGCCAGCTGCCCAGCACTGCTTTGTATGTACTCATTGGTCAGTGCCTTGGCTAGATGCCTTATGAACAGATTAAACAAACAAATAGGCAAGAGGCGTATTAACACTGTGAGCCTAATATTTTTCCAGAGTGGGAGTAAAGGAAATTGGAGATTCCCCAGGAAAGTGTCCCTGAGTGCGGCGAATGGCCAAATTCCACCCATTAGAGGGGCATCATGGAAGGGAATTAAGCACTCCTGGCATCTGGTGCAGGGAACCCACAGCCGAACCACAAATGAATGCAAGCAAGGCAGAGATTGCATTGCAAACTGCTTATCTTCTGGAGGCCAGCTGCTGCTCCGAGCCTGAGGCCTCTGGGAGGAGCAGGAGAGGCTTTTCAGAAGGAGTTACAGCAGCGCTTTTCCTTACTGGCACCAAACACCTCTTCCTTCCTGCAGCAAAAGCTGCTTGCTGTCTGTCCCCAGGGAGAGCTGTGGAGTGTCCCTCTGGCTCTCTCTGAAGCGCTCTTCCCAAACTGTAACTGGTTTTGCAACACAGAGCTGTGCAACAACCTCCCAAGCGCCGAGCCTTGCAGAGCCCATGTTGTCCCTCCTATCCTTCTGTGAGATCTGCCTCCCACGTGGCTCTGCTGATCCGCTCACCTGCCAGAGCTCAGGCCTCCTCCCCGCTGATCCTGCCCTGCTCAGCTGCCCGCACACCATACATATGCAGGCGTGGACCCAAATGGTTGGGCTGGCTCTGCCCAGCACCACTGCGCCTAAGGACACCAACTCACCCTGCACCAGGAGAGGAGGGGACTTCCCTTTGAAATCACCAGGACAAAGCTCATCTACAGTCATGGAATGACTGCCAAGAGAGAAAAAGCAAGATAGTCCAACAGATCTCTGGATTTAACTCATTCACAGCTGCACATCCTAAAAAGCATGATGCCTTTTAGTTCACAGGGCAGATGCCTGTACCCCTGAGCTCCACCTTCCCTGATAAATATCTCTGTGCTCCTTGCAACTGACCTGCTCTGGTTAACTGTAGCCCAGAGAAGCACAGAAAAGAACCACAGGATCACTGAAGTTGGAAAAGCCTTCTAAGATCACCCAGTGACACCACCCACCCACCATCACCATCGCCCACTAAACTAAGTGCCACATCTACATGTTCCTTCAACACCTCCAGGGACAGCAACATGTTGTCATTCATCTTAAAATTAACCTAAAACATAGCCAGGCTCATATGCCAGTTCTGATGTCTTTTGCCACTTCAAAGCATCTTCTTCAAAGCTCTCCATCAAACAGCCAGCTGCGCCCTTCCCCAGGACTCACCCCTCCTTCTCCAGGCAACAGCCACTGCTCTTGCCACGGAGCAGCCAAGCAAGCTCCTTATGGGTCTCCTGACCCACAGGTCTTGCACATCTGCTGCTGTCACAGCACAACCCACATCCTGTCTCTACAGCACGTCCCATCTCCCTTTGCCATAAAATCATAATCATTAAGGCTGGAAAGGACCTCTAAGATCTCCAAACCCAACCCCACCTACCCCTACCATGCCCACATCCCTCAGTGCCACATTCCCACAGTTCTGCAACACCTCCAGGGATGGTGACCCCAGCACTCCCTGGGCAGCTGTGCCAATATTACCACTCTTCCTGAGAAAGAATGTTTCCTAATATCCAGCCTGGAGACCTGGGTGCAATTCCCACCCACCTCCCAGCTCTCCATACCCTTTTAAGTTTCCATGCTGGTGTTCCACCCTGGGCTCAGCTGAATAAACTTTAAGTCCCAATTTTTGTTCTTTGCACAGCCACCTCTCCGCTATGACTAGTGAAGCAGGTATGGCAACCCAGCCATTGGTAACAGTTAAAAAGCCACAATAGTTTATCAATTATTTTTGTACAGCATTCTTCAGAGCAGCACACATTGGGCCCATATCTATGAATCATTTTCACTTTCTGAGTTATGTTTTCTTTCTCGAGAGCATGGCAATGAGATCAACAGGCTTATCATTCATTAATAGGAGCAGAGTCTGACACACCTGAGTTTTAGGGGGAGTAAACCAGACACACAGTAAGCAGCCTAATAGCAAGAACAGGAATTTCACGTGAAACCGAAATATCAGAAGCAAAGAAGGAAGCACTGCACTGTATGCACAACCAAACCACTTTTCAATGGCAAGCATCCAAACCAGAACAATAGCTGCTAACACACAGCCAGCACCGCGTGTCCCAGTCAAGCTGACCACACGGAACCAACTGAAAGGTGGACAGCCAACACCCATGCACGACACTACTATATTTAAAAAGCAATCTGAGCTTTAATAATTCAAGAGCATTTAATTGGTTGCTGGTAAGAAAGGTGGAATTTTTTTTTTCCATAGCATGACCTGGATGGATCCAGTATCTGTGTAAGGCACACCCTGACCTGCACAGCCCAGGCGTGGGGCCAAGGGGGGGATGTGGCAGGACATGGGGCTGCGGCATGGCAGGAACAGTTCTAGTGCTAATAGCCCAACTCCTTAATGTACAGAGGAAAAACAGCACTTCATGAAATATTGATACGCATTTGGAAATTTGACAATTATCTCCAGAGCTCCTTGGTAAAACCTGAAAGCAAATAAATAGCAAACATTTCCTGTACTCATTAAAATACTGAAAAACAGAGAAAGAAAGCTACTCATTATCCATTTGACAAATATAACCTATTATTTTTAATAATGCACAGGCATTCAATGCATGAAATTTACAGCTCCTCTTGCTTAAAGAAACCATTGGTTTTGTAGATCTAATTTTAAGAAATGCAATAAAAGTAAGTTATGTGGAGCTGATTGCTTCTACAGGAGAGGGTAAAAATCTTTCTTCTGCTGCAATGAATGGCAAAACCGCCATTTATTCAGCTGGAAGTACAGCTTCACTCACTGCTCTCTTCTGGAAACTGCTTTTCCAGAAAGGAATTCTCAAAAATTAGAAATATTCATTTCTTTGGCTCTTCTCATGCAAGCTTCAAAACCAGAAACCTGGATTTAAGGAAGTAAAACGCAGCACACGTGGGGCTGTTAGTGCATGAGCTTCATGGCTGTAAGGAAGAACATCAAGTATAGAAAACTTCTTGATGGATAAAGACGAGCTGACAGAGCACAACAGGCTGCTCAGCATCACAGTGATCCACTAATGATAGTGCAGCAATCCACAGTTGGGACCTCTCAGCCCAAACTGTTAAGACGGTACCATGGGTGCAGGGCCAGGGAGTGCAACACCCTGATGATGCACACTTGATACCTTTGCAGGTCTTCTTAACCCCAACACGTGTCCTGACACTTGTTCTAACACTGCAAATCAGTCCTGTAGCAGAAACACTAAGTCACAGCCTGAAGCAGTGATGGAGCACCTTGGGAAGGCAGGGCCAACCCAGGGGAGTTCAGGTGCATGCATTGCAGCTGAGTAACCAGAAAGACTGGAGCCAGGATCCACCCATAGCCGTCTAAAAGTAGTAAGAGATGGAACTTAAGATCCTTAAACCAAATCTTGCAGTGCTTAAGCTGACAACTTCCACTCTCACTCAGGTCCACCCAACGTGACCAAAAATCCAATGACAGAACGAGTGAGAGGTGGATAAGTGGGACAATGAAAGCCATGGTTGGGTTTTCCCAATTACCTCATTGTCCCAATGGGACAGTCTAGATGCAGATAAGCTCTCTACTGTCCACGCTGAATACTTCCTTTTATCTTTCATAATACACACTAATCAAGACTTCTTTCATCGTCAAAGCAAAATACATGCACTTGCATGAACTACTGTACTTTCTGAATATTCATTTTAAACTTTATCATAAAGCAATCAGAGGAAGGCAGGGAACATTACAGCTGATTGCGTGTGACATTTCCATCCCTGTTCTTTTTTCACTTCGTGGCTAATGGTGAGAGACTCCAACAAGAGCCACCATAAGAAAAGATTGATGATAATCACTACGGTCAGCAGAGGAGTGTGTAGGAGGCAGCTAGAAACTGTGCAGGGATTTGCAGTGTTAGAACAAGTGTCAGGACACGTGTTGGGGTTAAGAAGACCTGCAAAGGTATCAAGTGTGCATCATCAGGGTGTTGCACTCCCTGGCCCTGCACCCATGGTACCGTCTTAACAGGCAAGAGCACATATCCCAAATGTTTCAATGGGACCTCTTTTGATATTCTTCTTTCTGACTTCTTTCTGGTTGAAAGTATATCTTAACTTACTACTTCTTACTGTGTTTGCTGTCTAAGCAAAGTCCCTTCTGTTTATTTACTTGCCACGTCCATATAATAGCCTAGAAAACAACGAACTGCTTGAAAACCAAACCAAATCACTCCTGGCAAAACACTTCTAACTGCGCAGAAGTGCTGATCCAAAAGGATAATGACTAATGCACAGATTATATTTTTGAATACAATAAATACAACAGCTGCAGAGAGAGAAATGAAGAGGGGGGAGGGGGAAAAAAAGCTGCTAACCTTTCAAAGGACTCAGATAGGCAGGGATCTCCCAGGAGATACTCTCATCTCCACTGCTAACCCTTAAATGAAGTCTGGGAAGGGGTGGATCCTGGCTCCAGTCTTTCTGGTTACTCAGCTGCAATGCATGCACCTGAACTCCCCTGGGTTGGCCCTGCCTTCCCAAGGTGCTCCATCACTGCTTCAGGCTGTGACTTAGTGTTTCTGCTACAGATCCTCATCAGCTCCAACCATTCAAGCCCTACTGGTTTCACAGAATCACAGAAGGGTTTGGGTTGGAAGGAACCTTAAAGCCCATCCAGTTCAACCCCTGCTGTGTGCTGGTTGCCACCTACCAGCTCAGGCTGCCCAGGGCCCATCCAGCCTGGTGCTGCCAACATCTGGGGATGCCCAGAGATGCCACAGCTTCCTGTGCCAGAGCCCCATCATCCTCCGAGTAAAAAATTTCCTTCTGAAATCCAACCTGAATCTCCCTTCTTGTAGTTCAAAGCCTTGGCCTATCTGCCCCTTCTCCCAGCCCCTCCTTGGCTGTCTCTGCTTTTCTATTTGCCACTGGCCTCTCAACCTCTGAGGTTAGGTCAAGACTTTCCCAGCTGAGACCTGGACCCAGCCCACTGGGCACAGGGTGACCCCAGGCAGGCAGGACGGGAGCCACATCTCCATGTGCCACGGGACTCACACGTAAGCTGATTGCTGGCCTCGACACCCTTCACACTGGGGGAGAGGGCGGAGGAAGGCAAGCCAGGCACTAATCCGCTCCATCTGCTCTGCAGCAGCTAATTGGATTGCGAGTGCAGAAGGCGAGGCCCCTGCATGCTCCCAAACCTGCTGTTGTACTGAACCAAGCTGCTCCGGTGCATGGGGCGAGGGTCCTGCCACAGAGCCAGCTGCTGCTCCTGACGAAGTGGGCACAGCTTGGCTGCCCAGCTCCACTGCCCCGGCTTCACTGGGGAGGTGAGAGCACCACTGCATCAGAAAAGAGTGTGTGAATAAAAACATCAACGTTTCATCTGTAACAAAGCCTTAAAATAGAAGGCAGAAGAGTTTTTAAATTAGTTTTCTTTACCAAAAGCGGGTGGAATGCTGTTAATGTCAAGTTTTATTTACGTGCAAAAGTCAAAGGCTCATCTGCAAGGTGCTCTATATAAACATTACTAATGTATGTCCTGTATCTGCAGCATTTATTCTAAATCAGAGGCTTAATGATTCCGCTCTTCAGCTTTTTAAGGATTCACCTCAGCACCCACTCCACTTCTCAAAATAACAGACAATTCGGTGGTGCAGCATTTTCATTAAGGTGCTCTGCAGTGCAGTGCTATGCGAGAGACAAGAAGAAATATAAAAATGTGTAATATAATAATGATCAGAAACCTTTAGCATTTTTTCCCCTCTATGAACACTAAGTTTGTAGCTATGGAAACGACTTACGAGAAGGCTAAAAAAAATTGTCAGCAAATATAGCCAGAGGATGCTGTGGATATAGGGAAGTCCTAACAATGATAGAGATCTACAGGGTAAGAGGAAAGTGTAAATTGAAGATGACAACACTTGTGCATCGACAACACGTTCTCCTCTGACAGGCCAAACTCATTTTTATTGCCGTGGCACTAAAGTCAATGAATTGTACCTGGAATGAGTTTGACACTTTATATTGCTTTTGATAAAGCCATTGTAAAAAGCACACTTCAACTTTTAAAAAGTATTTTAGAAGTGTATTCTCTGCAATCAGTGAATCCTGTGTTCATGTTGGCCACGATAGTCAGTGTTTTATCAAGTCAGATTGCAGCCCCTCTCCTGCATGCTCTGTGCTCCAGCTATGCACTCCATTAATGAGAGCAGCCCTTATAACACCAATCTGAAGTCCCACACATGACACACATCTGCATCTACCACAGTGAGGTTGGTGAGAGCTTGCACATACAAATGATGCTAAACCAGGTCTTTGTGAGCCTTCCACCCAAACTCGGTGCAGGTTATTCCCATCCTGTACCCATATCACACCACAAATGATAACATGACCACCAGGACAGTGGATGCTAGCAAGACACATCTGCTGATTTCAATCAAATGTTTTTGCATGGAAGTTACAATCCCAGTTAAAATAATTAGCCCATGGTTTTGCCAGTGCATGCCGTGCAGACATACTTCACCTGGAGGAACACACTTCTTGGGAATGGCTCCAAGGACTTGCTATGGTCTGTCAGGTCAATGTGCAAATTAAATCAGATTTATTCAGTGCATGGAGCTTGCTGTGGTGCTCCTTCAGTCTGGATTGTTAATTGAGCTGCTTTACATGTATACATTGTGATTACACGGTACAATCTGTACAGAAAATGTAGTGAAGAAAACCTGCAGTTGATTTCTGTTCGCTATACGGTACATTGGGCAGAGAACCAACCAACATCAACAAATGCTCATGAAATTTATATTGTGCATGAAATATCACTGCTACACTCTCTCTGCCCGTAAAAAGCGATTACAATTTCAACACATTACTCTTAAAAGAATGAGCAAATTCAGCTCTTTCAACCATCCTTGAACAACCGTCAAGGCTCTTGCCCCTGACTATGCCCTCTCAGCCTGCAATCAATATATGGTAACACCATTTCTGTCTGTCACAGGGTGGAAAATGCCAATAAAAAGAATCACCATCAGGTGTTAAACAGTATCAGCAGAGCTAAACTCATCACAGGGAAAGGCATTTCGAGCCGGGCTCTAAGCTGATAAACCAAAAGATGAGTCCCTTTCACACTGGAGAGCATTACTTGCCCAGGGAAGGCAGCCATCCTCAGCCTGGCTTTCCCTGCGTAGGAGAAGGTCTGGGTTTTAACCAGCTCTTACTTGGGTTGGATGCCAAGTGGCCTCGCTTCTCCTTTTGTGCAACACCTTCCATACACGTTGCAGGCTCTTTCTCTGCTTGTCACTGCTGTGGCTTGGAGCAGGGATTGCCATGCCTAGGAAGGACAATCCATCTAACTTCTCCTGAATACTTTATCAAACCCCAAAACCTGTGGCAGTTGATCCCAATGCTCATACCAAAGGACGCAACGCAGAGGATCAAAGCTTGGCACAAAACCACCAGTCGGGTACTTGGAAACACACTCAGTTTAAAAGACTGCTATGCACAGCCCAACAAGACTCTTTTTTTAAAAAAAAACAAAAAAACAACAAAATGATCTGTTTTAAACCTCTGTTCATTTACCAACCCTCAACACATCCGTGGACTACAGCAGACATTTTACAACTCTCTGCTGACCAAGCTGACATTAACCTCCACCGACAGAAAATATGTGCAGCCATTTAGAGACGGAGTTGAACACTGAACCTGCTTTCACCTCGTGACTCACGGATCCCCAGCAAAAGCTACAGCCAGGAGAGAGCTCGTGGCTCCCAGATATGCGTCCCCTCTCCTCCTGCTGGTAAATACGATGTTCCTGGGTTTAGTCAAGTTTCTGTCATCCACCCGATGTTGTACAAACACGCTAAAGTACTCGTAAAGCTCGTTTATCACCTCGCCTGCAAGCGCGAACGCTCCTTAGCAATGGTGTTCCTGGAACAGTAATTCCTCAACACCACTCGAGGATGCAGAACCGCCACGCCTTCCATTCCTCAGCCACAGCCTTCCCTCTGCAGCGGGTCTTACCATGGCTTCTACTTCTAAAATACAGTTTAACGGGAAGAAAACCTCTCCGGCTATTTGGAAAATAAAAAGGGGGAGATAAATAAAAATGAAGACAATTTTACAGGTCCTACTTCAGCTAAACCTTTCAGGGACTTCAATGAGAAGATAATCTTTCTGTGATTATGTCCAAACCCTCTGGTTGCTTAGCAACATATAATTAAGGAATATGTTTTCAGATCCGCTTTGCAAGCTGGCCATTATCAGATGAAATTACTGGAGCAACAAATGTCATCCTCATGCAAATGAGTTGGTTGTAGGGGGGAAAAAAAGAGGTTTGAGTGGTGAGAAAGAGCTCAGCAGCGCTGAAACGCTGCTGGCTTCCTCTTGCTGTGCGCTGGTAATTCTTTTAAAGAAAATGGATAACATAGAGATTTTTAGAGAGTAAGGTTTGTGGATTACATAGGAGACAAATGGCAGGAGGGGATGGTGCCGGTTCCAAAGGAGGCTGCTCCGATGCGTGTGTCACTGTGGTCCCTCCCATCGATCGCGCTGCAAACACGCTAACATGCCTGTGCTCCCTGCATCGTGCCACTCCGTCCTTCTTTTGGGCTCTGGGAAATTGGTGATTTAAAAGCACTGCCTGGATGTACCACTTTTGCCTCTGATCTGTGTCAACACAAAGCACGTTGCCTAATATTTAAGTATTGCTATAAATCAATACCTTACGCCAGCTGCACAAAGGATGCATGAGCATGAAAGAAAGGGCATCCCCTCTCGAGCCGTGTAATTACAGTAAGCTAGGGCAAGGGCTGCGCCAACCGGCTGCGTTTTGACAACTTTATCACTTCCACTCAGAAAATCCTTCTTTATTTAGATTCCTGTGGAATGCCATCATCGGTTTGGCACTGTTTCCACGCCTATAAATGGTAGACTTTTATTAAGGCTTTGTGTGCGTGTGCTTCCAGGGTACATTGTTTGAGACTTGTTTGTATGGCAGTTCAGATAAACTATGCAGAGAGAAAATCCCCTGCCCACAGACTTACTACCAGGAAAAAAACATTTCAAGGCTTTTTCTGTACATTTTTCAAACAAGTCAAGCCACAGATGAACACATTTTCTGATTTTCCCCTTACTTGCTGACATATTTTTGGGGCTACTATCTTCTAAGCCTGCCCAAACCACCCAGCTGTGTATCTCAGCTCCTGGAAAGGGAAGGGAGAAGAGGAGCCACCATTCATTTTTATTGTTTTAGAGCTTAACGACAAGCTTTTAGTTTTAAGCACAGCCCTATTACTTTAACAGCTATATCACTTCCCTTATAGGCACCTGCAGAAGGAAATCAGGGAGGTTATTTTATATGCCTGATAAAACAGCAAATTAATAATAAGAAAAGACTTAGGTAATGGCCAAAGGTAAGTCGAATCCTGAGTAATGCCATCAGCTATCTGATGAATTCAGTCAAAACAATGCTAACCGTTTCCTTGATGAACACATTTATGCCTGATAACAGCGGTAAAAAGTCGATCTGCAGCAAACCCCGTGGTCCTAATTGCTCAGCGAGCGCCGTATCTGATCTCCCATTCTCCACAAACAACAGGATGGAAAGCTTACCCACGGCCGCGTTACCTGACATGCTGCTCACTGTTAGCTGAAGTTGGCTGAGCAAATAAAATATTTAGAATTTAACCACACAGGCAGAACCAGCATCTCTAGCTGTGTGTAGCCTTATAAAAAAGCCCTTTTCTAAATAGGAAAGACACCTAATATTTTGGCACAAAACCCGACTTCGCCTGCCTCACATTTCGTAGGAATACACACAAACAACAACAGAATGACTCTAAACTACCACACAGACAAAGATCCTTAGGAGATTACTTGGTTCGGGCGATGCCATCGTGGAGACAATGACAGGAGGCCCCGTGCGCCTGCTGAGCTTCGGATACGGGGAGAGCTGTGCAGGGAATGCGGGGCCGGCTGGGGCCAGGCTGCTGTCCCCGGGTGCACCCGGCCGGCGGAGGAGCTGCGGGCTGCCATGTGGGCTGGGGGCTGGCGATGCCGCCGTCCGCTCTCTCTTCATCAGCTCCATGGGCACAGTGTAGGTGGTCGGGTACGCCGTTTTGGGGCTGGCATGCGGGTTGGCCGTGGTCATGGGTGTGCCAGAAGGAGCGGAATAGGTGGACGTCGGCCGTGGGTGCATGTTGCAAGGCAGGGGAGTGTTGTATCCAGAATTGGAGAGGAATTGCGGTCCCTGCGGAGTGCCGGTGGGGTAGGTGGTCTCCAGTAGGTGCTGGGTCGGGGCGCTGGATGGCCGCCGGTGCATCTCCCCGGCCCTCGGGGAGGGTGGCTGCAATGGAGGCTGTGGGGCGGCGAGGCCATCAGCGGCCGGTCCTGAGCCCACGCTCAGCCCGTAGTCGCCCGGTAGCTCGCTGCGGTGGCTGAAGCTGTTGGAGCGAGTCCTGGGGCGCAGCGATCCGCTCCTCCGCTCCTGCCGCTGCAGCTGCATTTCGGCCTTGTAGTTGTGGGCGATGCGTGACAGCACACGTGCCTGTCCCAGGTTGGGAGCCACCGACTTGATGTCGTTCTCCTCCATCATGGCCAGCAGGTTGGGCGAGTCGAAGCCCTGCTGCAGCAGAGCGGCGAAGGTGCTCTCCGAGACACCCTCAGCACGCAGCAATGCCACAAATTCAGGGTCGAAGCTCCTCTTCCCCTCCTGCCCGGGGAAGGCCGTAGGCACCGGCGGGTGGGTCGGTGCCACCGCCATCGTCTCATAGCTGTCGTAGGGGCCCTTGGTGCTGGCGCCCTCCCGACCCGGCCCATAGCCACCAGCGGGATCCACCACTAAGCATGTTGGGACAGCCTGTCTGCTGCCCGCCACCTCGGCAGGCCGCTCAGCCCCATCACCATAGGCTGGACGGCCAGGGAAGTTCGGTGGCTCTGCTCCGTATCGCAGGCCAGGGGGCTCCGTGCTGTACCGTGCTGGCGAGACGTCCCTGTTGCGCAGTCGCTGCCCATCCATGGCCATTTTGGGGTCCCTGTAGAGGCGGGCGGCCTCTGGGGGTGCAGGCGGGCGGCCCGGAGCCTGGTCCCAGGACAGCCGGCTGCCTGGAGCCCCGTAGCCTGCCGGCGGCCGGCTCACTGCCTGGTAGCAACGAGGGTCCTTGGGTGACCTAGCGGCCAAGGACGGGTCGCTGTAGTAATCCTGGGTGCCCCGTCCCGCCATGACTGCCTGCCGGTCACAGTAGGTGAAGTCAGGGACAGAGCCCTTCCTGAGGGGCCCCGGGGCGAAGGCAGCATCCTGGTAGGGGTACGCCTCTTGCTTCAGCTCCGCACCGCCCTGCAAGATGATATCGTTGGCACGGAGGCCCGGCGGCTCATACCAGCCGCCCTCACCGCCATAGGTCAGGGAGCTCCTCCGGCCCGGCGGCCTCTGGTACTCGAAAGCATTCTCACCCTCCCAGGCGCCCTCGTACCAACCGGCGGCATCCCAGCTCTGCGAGCGGCCGATGTTGGGGTGCTTGCTGGGGATGGGCATCACAACCGCACTGCTTGCTCCCACTGGGACGGAGAAGTGCAGGCACCTTCCTTCTCACCGCTTCCCCAGCCAGCATCAGCAGCAGACCATGCCCGGCCCGAGCCCTCCCTTCACAAGCCTACCAGCGGCTTTATCTTCCCAAGTGTCGCCTGAATTATTAATTCTTCGAAACTTTAGGAGGCGAAGCATGTAACCCGGCCTGGCTGCGCGGCGGTGGGGGAAGGACCTTCCTGTGCAGCACGGCCGCAGAAGAGGGCCGCTGCACTCAGCTCCGATGCTTTATCCTCTGTGCTCGGGACAGTGCGCTCACATGGACAACTGGCCGAGCAGCGCAGGGATTAGGGGCTAAATAAAACCGCTAAAGCCTTTCCTCCATGTGACATCATTTTAGCCCGATGAAATCTCCTGCACCAACCCAGCCAGCAATCTCAATGCAATTTCTCCCCATAGGGAATTTTTTTTTTTTTTTTTTTTGCATGTTGCTTTTGACACATTTTTCATCTGCTTCAGTTGTCTCCTTCCTCGTAAATTCACCACTCCCATCCACACCGGCGCCTGCGGAGAATGAGCCATGAGATAACAGAACGTGCATCCGCACGGCCCCACGCACACGTACAAAAATAAAAAGGAAAGCTCCAATGTCAGCTCAATCTTAATCCGCCCTGATGAAATGCTAATCCACTGCACACAGCTAAGGACAAATGAAATGGGAGCAAGCAGGCAGGCCTATAAAAAGACCACTGCAGGAATAGAGGAGCGATTAGAAATTAGTTAGGTATCTGTTTAACACTTTATGGATATTGTAATTTGCTTTGGAAATTACGTTTTTTGTTGTTGTAGTTTCAAATTAGGAGGCACCAAGAGGATTCTTTACATTATTATCATAATACGCAAATCCTTTCATCATCGCAGGACAGAAAATTGTGGAGGTGTAATCTGGAATGTATAATTTTAAGACCCTACCAGAGGTCACGGGCAAGGAGGGGAAGATCAAAGGATCTAAACCCCAGCCCTATCAAACAAAAAAAGGAGTAAGAGACCTCTGCCTATTATCTCCTGTTTCCTTCGGAAAAAAAAACAGAACACCCAACATGTTTATGAGATAGAAAAATACTCAGAGACATCAGAATCTCGTGGTATTCATATGGCTTAAGTTTTGTTTTTGTTTTTTACAGTTAGAGTACGCAAAAGGATTCATATGGAATCACACCACAGAAAATTGTTATTTGGAAGCATAATAAAAATTTCCATATACAGTTACCATTTTCAGAGAAGCTATTCAAATGGCTCCCCAAAACACATTTCTAACTTATCGTATGCTGCTTCTGCTCTCATATTCCTTTTCCTAGAAGAACAGGTCATCCAGTACTTATGTACTGAACCACTGAGTGAAGCAACATTTTCCTTTTCTAATTAAAACACTTAGAAGGAAACAATTTTGTTCCTCTCTGCAGCAATAACAAATTTCTTCACCTCAAACACGTGCCTTCCAGGACGGACTCAGCAAAGGGGGAACAGCCACCTTCGGTCTGTTTGCAAGACAGCTTCTGTGTTTTCACTGCAAATCCACAATAAATGTTTGGTGCACTAGCCATCACATGATAGACTTTTGTGCTATTATGATAGCTAAATCACTAATACAGTCTAATGCTTCTACTTGCCTATCATACTAATGCCTCTGGGCTACATTTCTGACCCAAATACTGACAGGATCTTTGAGTAATCCCTAAATTTCTTTATTGCAGTAAATATTACAAATCCTCTTCAAACATTCTCTCCTCCAGTTCTGTCCCCAAGAACCACAGCCTTTAAAATTATGTTGGATATTACACAGACATGCAAAACATGGGCCCCAAAAGATTATTTATGCAATTCACAGAGAGTATCTGATTGGTATCATATTGAATTAACTAACGAACTTAAGGCACATTGGAAAATTTCTTCTTTTGTGAGAATCAAAATGGGAAGACTCATTTGTGGCTTACAAATAAAACAGAGAACATTCTAACAAACAAAAACATTTTATTACAACAACATTTTGGTAAAGAATAAAATGTATTCCCCACTGGATATGGAGAGATCTGTTCCATTTGTTTGCTCTGAAGCCACAGAAGAAAAGTCCTAAAAATGTATATGCAAGAATAATAAAATACTCGTCTATAGATCAAGGGCATCTTCCATCATTGTTTTCAAAGAAATTGGTAATGAACTTAGCCACCACGCTAAGCCCTAGTTGGCAACGGGAAAAAAACATGTCACAGAGAAATTAAATTCTCTATGTGTTGATCTTGAACAAGGGAAGTCAGAAGGGAGCTCTGAGCATTTACTGCCTCTGAAAAAACCAAAGGCTTCAATAAGCCCTTGGGTCGCTGCCCTGGGGCAGCCCGGTCTGGTGGTTGGCAATCCTGCACAGAGCAGGAGGTTGAAACTAGATGGTCACTATGGTCCTTTTCAACCCAGGCCATTCTATGATTCTATGATGGACACATGAAGAAACTTCATCCAACCCAACAGATCAGGGAAAGTGGCACCTATGTGGGTTCAGCAGGAGCCAAAGACCCATCTCCAAGATCCCCTCAGCCCCAGAAGCAGCTCACACACCCCAAGTACCACTGCATCAGTCCCCCCAGGTGCAAGACCTGGGGCAGCAGGACGTGCTCAGACCATGCTTGCCCAACACAAGCAAGGAAACTTCAACTTTGGACCAATGCCGGGAGCATTCTGACATAATGGATGACTTACTGTATGCACACAGTCCTCCATGGATCAAATCACCGATTCCTGCTAAGCATGGGTAAAGGTCTGCAGGATCAGGGGCTGTGGGCCTGCAGTAGATGTCCTTACAGTAGGATGTTACGCTTGCTCTGAGTCAAGAAATGCATATGAAATGACTGGAATGAAATATTTACAGATGGATAGTAAGGTTCTTTTATTTTCCTTCCTTTTGCAACAGCTCTCTGCACAAATACCAGTGCTCTGTAGCTATTTCTGAGCTCAGAACCAGGTGGCAATTGCCAGGAGAGGGTATGGGGGCATAAGAGCCCAACCCAACCCAATGCAATCCAACCCAATGCAACCCAACTGATCCCAGCTGCACCTCACAGAGAAGAGGAGGGTGTGGGCACCAGCACTCCTGCCATGAAGGGAGATAAGGACTGCTGGACAGACAAAAAATGTATTTTCCCTTTATCTTTTAATTCTAGAGGTATTTAGGGGGAAAAAAAAAAACACATACAGAGGCAAAAGGAAAAAAAAAAAAAGCTGATCAAGAGATTAAATGCTCTGGTATTTCTGATCACGTGAAAAATGCACAGTTGTGGCTCTGTACACTGGGTTTCAATTTAGTGCTGGTATAATACATAGTACATCATGCTACCAACTACAGAAGTCTCCTCTGAAAAAAAAACAAATGAGAAGAAAGGTGGGCCCACCACTCAAACACCATGGTCAAAATGGACGGAATGAGATCTGCTTCTGCAAATCTTTCCCAGTGGGTCTGGAACAAACCTCTTCCACAGTGGTAAAGAGCTCAGCTTTCTTCCAGTGAGGAGAAAGCCTGTTACACATGTAAAAACCATGGAAAGAAATCAGGATGCTAAATCTGCAACACAAATTTGTAAACAACATCTTTTGGTGTCTGCAGTGCTGACTCGAGGGAGAATGGATGTGAAATGTAATTCACAATGATATAAAACATTTCATTTTGAATTCTGAGAGCAAGCTGCTGGAAAAATTACCCTGGGTAACAAAACAGTACACTTTCTCTTCATCTTGCTTTTTATTATGTTAAAATACTTTTCAAGTACAAGTTTAAACGTTGTTTCCGCTGGAAACGTGATCTTTTTTAAAAAACATAATAAAGTGTCGATGTTTTCTCCCAAATTATTTTCTTGTGGCAGAATATGGAACTGAAACAACATTTGCCAGGTGTCAATTTGCCGGACTGGTGGCTAAAACTAAGGTAAATCAGTATTGGAAAGGCTATTTCCCCCTCTGAGGCAAAGAAACCCTACCTGTGGTAGTGAGGAATCCTCCAGAGAATAACTACATCTCCTGTTAATGGACAGAGCAGGTATCAGAAAACCCAGGCTTTATGCTTTGCTCTGCCACTGTCAGCAAGCAAATTGCTTAATTTCTTAGTCGCAGGTTTCCCTTCCATCAAGAGGGATATAATAACACAGCCCTATCACACTCAGATGGTGTTAAGATTAATCTGTGTTTGTAATACGCTTCAGGTGACAAGGTACAAAGCACCAGAAAGCTGATGGGGGGATAAGCAGCTCTGCCCTCAGCGCCTGCACTTGAAGGACCAGGTGTGATGGTGCCCAATGGCCCCAGTCTCAGGAGCCTTTTGGGGTGTCTGCTCCTTGTGTGCAGCTCGCAGGGCACTGGGAAGCAGAACTGGGCTGGAGCTGAGCTACACGGTGCCGAACAGCAGATGTGACGGAGAGGAAAAGGAGCAGTGTGAGCTCCAAGTGATGTACACACATGGACAAACCTCAAAGAAAAAACTGGGGGAAGAAATGCAGGAAGAAAATGTTCCAAATCCTCGGAAATGACTGCATTTGCTAAAATTTGGCTCTGCAGAAATCTCTCGCAGCGGCAATAAGCACTCAGCATAGATGGACTTTCTAATGGCCTCCCGAAATTAGAGGCGTACAAAGAGAAAATTAGCAGGATTGTGCAGGAATCATTTTCGATAATCAAAGGAACAGAACAGCATCTGAAAGCACTCAGCTCTTGAAGCCATGCCACATGCTTTTTACCAATTTCCAAACCAAAAGCGTGGATGCTTTGTAAGTTCAACAAAACCCCCTCAAACACCAACTCAGTGCGTTACAACAGAACGCACTGAAGATCAGCTGATTATTAAGCAGTCATTGCCTCCTGTAACTCTGCATTTTGATGACTTGAGAGCATGAAACAAAAGCTGACGTCCGCGTGTAACCCAGCCAGGGATGGGTGGAAGTAACTGCTGGCTCATGTGCATGATGAGCCCAGTGATGTGCTCACGCTGTGCCCAACTGGGATTTGGAACTGGGGTCAGCTTCCAGAAACGGGCAGCTCCCACCAGTTAGTATCACGAGAACAACAAGAATTTCACATAAGGAAACTACAGTCACCTCTGCTATTTCCAGCCAGCACCACGTCTTGCATCGCACCATCTATGTGCCAACAACTTTGATGTGAGGGATGCACCTACCTCCCATTACCCCGCATGTATGGCAGGATGAGGGTACCAGCATCTCAAGGGACACACAGAATCAAAGAATGGCCCAGGTTGGAAGGGACCTCAAGGATCATCAACCCTCCTGTCACAGGCAGGGCCACCAACCTCCACATTTCATACTAGACCAGGCTTCCCAGGGCCCCATCCAACCTGGCCTTGAACACCTCCAGGGATGGGAATTCATCACCCCGTGCTGCCCAGCTCTCTGCAAAGCTTGGTTGATTTACCACAGGGCTTGAAAAGTGTGTTGTGACTAACAAATGTGAGAAGCTATGGAGCTTCCAAAAGCCATTCGCGTTCAAAACAAGAAGTCCATCTGCAAAACATACTTTGAGCTGTCAGAATGAACCCTACAGGCTCTTGAATCTTCAATGGGAAACAATTTTGCCTTCAAGTATTGGGAGAGACCAGTACAAGTTAGCATAAAAAGTATTGCGACATCCCTGGTTCAACAAAGGGATAATAAATACATCAGCTGTATCCCTATACCATGCAACTGCACCCTGCCAAGGACTACAAACCAAAAATCAATCTGGATGCTGAACAGCAGTCGAAAAGCCAGCAGACAAGGCTCAACAATTTGTGAAGATCTAATCTAGGAACGCTCTTCAAAATAATCCTCTGGAAATCACATCAAGCACCTTGTCTCCAAATCTAGGTATTAGACCTCCAGGTCAAAATTCATCATTTGTAATAAGAATTTGGGATCAAGATTTAAATAGCACGTGTAATGAAAAGCATAGGAATTATATCTGTCCCAGAAAGCAGCAGAGAAATCCATTGTTAAATGAATATATATTGTAATTCTGAACTCTGCCATGCATGTCTGGGCTTTGCATAAAAAATAATTAATTACTAGGTTGTAACACGGTCCTGAGGAGATAAACAGGCTGGAGTGCAGACTGCTTCCCTGCTTTACTTTCCCTGATGATGCCAAGAGCTTGAAACATGTACCTTCCCTGCAGACTCAACACAATTATATATGTGTATATATATATATGCATTTATATGCATAAAAACAATTTTATTTTATTTTTTTTAAAGATCAACTTATTTTATTATGACACTGCAATAATGAAAGATTCCACTGTGGAGGGACCATCACTGCAGGCACGTCTTACTGCACTGCCCAGCTCTCCATGGGGACAGCAGGGATGACCCCAAGGCTGAAGCTGACAGCCCCACTCCCTCTGCTTTGGCTGACTGGCTGATTCATTCCAAAAGCTGTTAACGTCAGCAGGCAGTGACACTATTTTCTCCCAAAAATATCCACTATTTTGTGAACCAAAGCTATTTATTAGTAAGTTTTGAGGTGCTAGGTGGCAGTAGAGAGTGTAAAAGACAACCTAAAAAAAAAAAAGACACAAGTTTACAGAGTTAAGCTAGGGGGCTACATGAAAGTGTCATTAAGATCAATGCCATTTAAAGCTTAAGGCAAAGCAAAAATGCACAACCAACTCTAGAAAACTTGCACTCTGCAGAAAGCTCTCAAATATAACACAGATAATGAAAACCTTCACTGTTTTGGCAGAGATCCACTACATCTGTTTGTAGATAACAAAAAATATAAAAGAAAAGTTATGTAATGCATTTCTCTGCAGCTTTATTTTACTATGTAGCCAGATGTCCCACTCCTGTCAAAATATTTATTGGTAAATAGTCTGTAGAGTCAGTATCAAAGCTAAAAATTTGGTCTGGATCCAGACATCGTCAATCCTTGGGAGACAGACATGAGTTTTTCCTGGTGTTTGGGAGGAAAATCCATCCCATTCTCATCCGTCCTTGAGGACTGATCCTTTCCCATCACATATCTGAAAGGTAAGTAGCCAGCTGGAGGTGGCTTTGGCAGCACTCCCAAATGCAGCAATAGGGCAGCCCCACGGCTGCTGCTCACGCAACACCTCTGCTCCACATCTCCTCGCATAGTCCAGAGGTATTGTCATTTCTCCGAGTAATCTTCAAATGAGGAGGAGGATTTAGAGTAAGAGAAGAAAGCCAGATACAGTGACAACGTGTTAATCCATAAACCAGTTAATTTAAATGGGAAATGGGGTAAGGATGAAAATTAAGCCGAAGGTATTGAAGTCATCAGCTGTAATTGTTTCTTAATTGATGGCATGAAGTTGGAAAGCTTGTTACATAGACCCTTGTCTTACGGCTGGAGAAAATGGGAAAATACAAGGTGGGCTTAAGAGTTAGATGCATATTAAATTGTTGTAAATGTGGGCTTACATGCAAAGACAACACAACAGAACTATTTTTCCCTACCTATATAGCACTCAAGTCACAGGAAAGTCACATCTTGCAGTAGCTTGAGTCACATATCTATTACAAAGAGGTTGCATACCAAATTCATGATTTTTTTCTTCCTGTAACCTTATCTAAATGTGTCTTACTCTCTACTGGTTGCCCGGGGGATTTTGTCAGGCTGGCTTCATATCTGGCTCAAGTCCTACATCTTGTCGTGCGTATCCCCCTGTGGCGTGTCACTGGAGATAGACTGCACACCAGTGAACGCATAGAGAAAAAATCTACACCAAGCTGGAAAACTACTCGAGCAGCCCACGCCTCACTGCTGTAAGGACAACAGCCCACTGGGAAATAGGAGATAGGCTGGAGCCCTGCCACAAAGCAGAAAATGCCCACTCACGTATAGAGCAGCCCAGCAAAAGGGTTGAAAATCATGGAAGAAGTTTGTATAACGCCTGTGAATCCACTGCGGTTGCTAGAATTCTCTTCACCCATAGGATTGTTTAATTAGAAAAAAAATCGTAGAATTTTAACAAATACTAATATTAACAAAAGGGTAGCTAAGAACAATGCTGAACGACACACTTCCCAACGCCTGAATTGGTAGAACGAGTCGCAGCCTAACTTTTGTCTGAATTTAAAGTCATTTCTGGAACCTCCTTAAAGGCTGATGGACTTCATATGGACTCTTGGTGAGGAGATAGCAGCCAAACAGAACTTCAGAGAAATCAAATCAAGACAGGGTGCAATGGCAGAGCATCTGACAAATGTTTTCTCTAGGCAAAATGTGGCAAGCAAGCCTTCCTTACAAGCCTGATGGTTTATGTGCTTTGAGGTGGAAACTCAAAAAAAAAAATACATAAAAAGCTTTATATGGGGGGGAAATCCTGGTACTGTGTTTTATAATTACAGAACAAAGAAAGCCAAACCCACCAGACAAAAATAAAGGTCTGTATTTGTTCTAAATAAGTCAGTTTTACTCAGGACAAGCAGTTTCTTCCATGTTTGATATCATCTTTAACTCATTGTTTCTCGTCAAATGACTAGTGGTGATAAGAATTTCCTGAGATAATGGGATTCTATTTCTAAGCTGTAAAAATAAGTATTATCAGATGCTACTTGGCATTCAAATTTCCAAGAATGGAAGAAAATTCCTCCACCCAAATATCAAACATCCTCATTTTGGTCACAGTTACATTATCCAAAGGAGCAAGCAGCTTTCCAATGCTGCCCAGTCACTGTCCAGACCTGCAGACAGGCAGCGTTCTGGAACAGGGATGCCAAGCACTGAAACAATTCAATTTTATGGCATTACATGTATCACAGTGCCTAATAACTGGCTATTTCTTACACAGTACCATGCAAAAAAAAAACAAACGCTAAGGGGGGAAACAAGAGACTGCCAGAAATCAGCTCCCTTGTACAACTTTTATTTTGACTACCTGGTGGTTTTCAATTATGTTTTACAAACTGTGTTTCCACAGGCAAAGCTCCTCAAGCTCCTCTATTTTTTCAGCCCCAATGGATTGCACTTTCTGAATGAGAACCTGTTTTTTGTTGTTATTGGTGTCTGAGCCAGAATCTCCAGGACACACAGTCCAACTACTGCTGAAAAGCCCAGAACCATGACAATTCTTCTGGGGCACTTCTGTCAAAGGGCTTGTTTTGTTTTTTTTTTAATGGCATCACAAGCAGGAATATTAAGCCCACTTTTAAGGATGAGAAACTGAAATAAAGAGCAAGTAAAAAGCACCCCTGACAAAGATCCAGGACTTTATTTACCAGCATACCTGGCATTACATTGTGCATTTATTCAAATATTACTGGTTTGCACTGACTTCCATCACAGGCAGAAATGTGGAATTCCTGCCCACCTCGAAACGACTTAACCAGCCCCATGTAGCCACAGCCAAGATAAATTCGTTGATGACAAAACCATCCCTTCCTTCCCCAAATTCCCTCCTGCGTTTCACGGAGGAGCTCCCACCCTCATGGCAGCTCCTTTCCAGATCTGGGTGCTTTGTTTAACCACCAGGTGTCATCCACAGAAACCCTCCTTAATGAGGCCTGGGTCAAAACCCAGAACCAGCACCACCACTGCAGCCAAAGAAATAACGAGCCACTGACCCAGCCAGGAACAAAGTGTTGCCCAGTCTGTCTTGATTTTGCATGATTCTTAAGCTCTCCTGTTCCTCTTCCTTTGAACAGCCACAAATTTGGTGGGGAAACATGAGAAAGGAGAGAGTGCTCCATCCCATCCCAAAACTATAGGGCTGGAAGGCAAACACCTGGGGAACAGAAGCCAATAGTAGCTCCAAAAGCCAAGAGACCCTTGCACTGAGCACTGGAAGTACGATGTTTCTGAGTTGGCATTTATCAGGCACAGAACACACCAAAGGCCCTAAGAGCAAACAAAAGCCACAGAGAGCTTGTGTGGCACTTCAGTGGTTGTGCTGTTGTACCCGGCGCCGACAGCTCTGGTGGCACACAGTGATGTGTAAGGACATGATTCCCCATTAGATAACGACAAATCCCAAAGTGAGAACTCCATCAGGAAACGTCTGGGCTCACTTGGCCTTGCCATTATTTTTCCTCTTTGCTTCTTGTTCACCTCAGGGCTGCCACTTTCTGGGTGTGTGTGTGTTGAAAGCTTAACTGACTCATAAACGTCAGTGCAAACTTTAACCTATAAAGCCAAGCATTAAAATTTCACGGCTCTGGAGCTGCAGACAGCAGAGCAGCATGGCTGCGATGCTACGGAGCAGAGGCAGCACTGGGCATCACTGGAGAGAAATTCAGTGGGGTTGGGAAACCTGAGCTTTACACAGAGATAAGATACTGTCATCAGCATCTTGGCTGTGCCACCACTACTGCCATGTCCCTGCTAGGTACGCAAAGCACCATGCATCTCTAAAGGGACGCAGAGGAGTCCCCCTGATGACAGCATGCCCAAGTGTCCACCAGTGTCCAACAGGGATGCGTGCGAGCTTCACTGCATTCAAAGGCCAAGAAATAGCCCCAAATTTGGGAACAACAGCGGGCACGCTCCTGCCACCACAGCCACCCTGCTGCACAATTTAGACTCCTTTTTTCCCAAGCAGAGCAGGAGGGCACTGTGGCTTCCACACTGCACGCCGGGAGCTCTGCTTTGTTTCTAGCACAGCAAATCCAACATTCCTCACCATCTCCTGCTTAGAGGCGGCTCAACAGTTTTTGCTGGAACTTCTTTTTTTAAATTCACCCTGAGGAAAAAACTCATGATGAAATGGAAAAATTCAGCTGAAACAAATGTAAAAAAGTATCAAAATTACAAGCGAATGGGAAGAGAATTGAAATAAGAGGTGCTGGACAAGTCTAACTAGACACAGCACCAGCAGCACCACCTCTAAGGCATATTTGGGCTCGCTACGTAATCAGCCACGATGCCACAAACAGGAACTCTGTAAACCACTCCGCACATTATTTTCCGAAACCCCAGCCCTGACTGGATCCATCTTTCCACCCGCATGGATCCAATTACAGCATCAGCACCCAAACTCTCTGGCACAACCAGAAAGAAGTGGGTAAGCTGAGGCTTTGCTTCGTTCTGACAGGCACCACAAACCCCTTTAATTCTTAGCAGGTTGCTCCAAATGGCATTATTGCAGGCTGTTTTGCCCTAATATTTATTTATCCTCTTAAGTATGCACCATTATCCCACTTGTAGTTTTCTAGGGAGCAAAGCTGGTTACCTGGTGCAGAGCTCACCCCTTGGATAGAGCTTAGCAGGAAAAGGAGCTCTGTCATATAAAGACCTCCTAATTGTACACACAAAAATCATGGAGGCACTGTGTAATGCAATGAAACCAAACTCCCTAACTTCCTGGAAGACTCATAAACCTGCACATAAAGGCATCTTCAAAGATACCACCACCCTTTGTACAGCCTGGATTACTTTTTCACGCCAGATACACGTTTAACAGAGACACAGAAATGCTGCAGCTTCTTAAAACACTCTTTTAGTACCGTGGCAGTTTGTAAGCTATTTCCCTCAACGTGTGCCTGTTATGTTTCCAGCAGCCTCCTATTAAGAACCACTGCTCAGCAGCAGTTTGTGCAGCACAGCACAGACATGGGGCTTTAAGTAGTACTCCTTGGACAGAGCTTACAGCATGCAGGGGGAGCACAAGGATGGTTCAGCTCCAGAGGTGCCATCACCCTGCTGCACTGATTGACATCCCTTCCTGTGCATGCTGTAAAAGGGATGGGACAGCATACCAACCTGCTAACAAGCACAGAAATCCCCTGTGTACTACCAGTTATCTTCCCATCAGTTCAACACAGTTCTGCATTCCATCCGTTTGTTTAAAGAGAAAAGCTGCACGAATGCTTCCACTGAACAAAGACTTGTAGAATTATTCAGGTTGGGAAAAGACCCATCAGACCACCAAGTCCAGCCACCCAACAGGAACCCTTCAACAGCCGCCTGACTTCTCGTTGTATTTCACCATGTGCTCTGTGTACCTTTCAAGACAACACCAAGAGAAAAGCTTGTTATTTCAAGGTGTGTTTTCAGCAGCTGGAACATCCACTCCTCTGTGCTCTCCTATGCTATAATCCAAGTAGGTGATTATAATAAAAAATAGCCATCAGAGATGTTCAGTATGAACTATCACAGTCCTATAAGCCTGGTATTTTGTGAAATCCCATCTCTCTGCATTTTTCAAGGTAGCTTTTACAATGCTGCTTACAGCACACAGTCATGATCTGTTGCTTATAAATACAAGTGTCTTACAACATGAATCCCACCCCTAAAATCAAATCACAACACAGCTGGCAAATGACAAAGTACACTTTAAATAGTTATGTCTTCTGCATGTTTACAGATTAAGAAAGAATATCTTCTGACCAAGAAAGAAGAAGAAAGTTCATATATCAGAGGAAAATAATCTAAACTTCAATCACATCTAAAGCTCTGTTAGCAGGTTTGTCGTACAATCCTTTTGAATTTCTTGTACACTCAGCAACTCGATCTGATAGTAAACATCAAACCAGGAAGGCAGCTTTTGAACATCCAGGCTCAGCTGACACAACTCTTTTAAGTCGAGTTCAAAGTAAATTTTGAAGATGAGATACTGTACTACACCTGAGTGTTTATGACATTCAAAAGGAGAAATATGCAACTACAAGCTGCAGCACACTTTGGATACCCCTTCCCGGCTCCTCACCTCTTTCTGCTTTGCTTTCACCTCTCCAAAATCTACAGGGCTTCATATCCTGCCCAGGGACACAGTGCTGCTCACATTCGAATCCCATTTGGGATGGGTTAATGAAACGAAGAGACAGGGTTGCTTCTCCAGCTTTATGTATGACATGATTAAACGAAGAGCTGATTTTCTGTTCCTGTCAGCTGTTCTCTGAGCTTAGCATTCAGCTCCCTATCGATGCTGCTGCTTTCTGGGCAATACTCAGGCTGCTCATGGGGCTGTGTGTGTACAGGAGGGCACGACGCTCACCCTGATCTAAAGCTAAACAACTCATGACAAGTGGAGAGCAACAGCTCTGGCATGCTGGAGCAAGCAATACGTAACACAAATACCCATCCCAAAGCCACCTTGTCCCAATGCTCAGCATTTTACCCACCCTGGAAGCTGCACAAACCCCACACACTTTGCTGAAACAAATGCAGTAAGCTCCCATGTGAGCTCTGCGCTTTCATCCAAGAGCAAAACCTGTTTCACTTGGTTGGCATTCAAATAATACAGCAACTTGTTACCCTGCAGGTCGCTGTTCATCCTAAGAGCAGATAAAAACTGGAGCTCTTTAAGAGATATGACTTATGATATTTTTCCTAAAATAATACTCTGCTCAGCTTTTGCCACTGATGATAAAACTTCCATGAGTGTCAGTTTGTGTAAGAGAAGTACCAGAGTGTACACCTGAAAGTCAGAGGTTGTTTGCCATCACTTGACTTCCATCATAAGTTATTTCACGTGAGCTAGAATAGGAAAAGATTAGCTACAGACTTCTGCTGGAAAATGGAATAAATAGAAGGTAAGAGTCAGCTGTCCCACTGTAACACACAATAAAGAACAATTTACAGCAAATCTGTCTTATCATCACAACCAACAAAACAAAAGCCATTCTAACAATCTGTTACAAAGTGTATGAAATATCACAGAGTGGCTTGGGTTGGAAGGGACCACAAGGATCAAGTTTCAATGACATTATTTTTCAAGAACTATCTACGAATTTCCATCCACTTTCAGAAGATATTCATTGTTATGAGCGATGGTCAACTCCCATATCCACGAAGCAGCAGCTGTGAGAGAACCAAATCTCTGCCTTGCCAAAGCCTTAAGGCGAGTGGTAGCTGTGTGGGAATGGAGGACTGAGCTTTACCAAAACTCCCCAAGGGCAGCAGGGCAGGGCTCATGCCAGTGGTGTGGGACATGACAGTGGGTAATTAAACAGTCTGTGAACATGACTGTGGGGAGGAATGAATGGAACCAGTGTGTCCCTTGCCAATACTTCAACACCAATACCATGTAGTTTGTGCCAACCCAGAAGATGGGAGATCTAGCCATGGACCTGGCTAGGACCTGGTTTCTGAGTGCTGTGTAAAACAAGGACAAGTGAGGTAATTCTACTTTAACAGTCTGTCATCTTTCATAGAAATGCTGGAATATCCTCTTACCTTCACAAATTCTGTCCAGTCGCTGCCGCTTGACTTTGTGTTTATCTACAAGTGCCATTCTTGATGGTAGTTTCCAACTTTCTGATTCAAAAAGCAAAGCAGTCCCCCGGGAACTCAGGAAAACTCACAGGAGTCGGCATGCATACCGCCAGTATCGATCCTGTCGAGAGGAGAGGAGCTGGTAAATAGGATTTCCAACCCACCCAACTCAGCAGGCTTTCTGCAGCCAGGGCTGTGGGTTTAGCACTTCCAGCCCTGCGTCCCTCCAGATCCTACACCGCCAACCGAGCGTGCAGCCCCTTCATCTTCCCTGGGATCAGAAAACCCAGCATTGTACAAGAGAATTGCCAAAGCGCTGCCTGGCCTTCCGAGTTTTATTTCTGCCTTAAAAATCTATTCCTAGCAGACAAAATCCATTAAGCTATTTTGTAGGCTCACAGATACTGAATGATTATTAGAGAGTACATAAAAAAGGGAAAGCAGCTTTTGCTCTGCCAGTACTTTTACACACACAGACATACACACAGCCTGGCCCAGCAGAAGTCACCAAAGCCCTTGACTTTCCAACTAGACCTTGATGCACGTTCTAGCTGCCACCGTGGCCCGACCTGCATACTTTCTACTGAGCACACATTTAAATGCAATGAAATAACACAATCCATACACCCTGACATTCGCAAGAATGCCCCACAATGGGACAACAGCTGCAGGGTCTTCTGCACTGTGATAACACAGAGGAAGAACCTGAACTTCTTAGCTCAGGTGGGCCACTCTGGTTTCTACAGGTTCCCAGTGCTTGAAGCCGGGCTCAGGCTGCGGTCCTGAAGGTGCAGCACAGTATTTGCCCCAGCAACTGCATTGCAAGGCTCAGGGCTGAGCCTTTCACAGAATATCTACAGTTGTGTCAATGAATGAAGACATAAGGTGAAGAGACTTCATGCTGACAGCTGAATTCCAACAGCCCAACACGGCACACACTGATCTTTTACCGACTTATGTTATACAGCCAGCAACCCAATAGTGAGCTATCCTCTCGGATGTTTTAAGGAGACGGGTTCCCAGATATGAGCTGCAAGCCCTCCAGGGATGCGTCCTGCCTCCAGTCCCACTCTTTTCTGTCCGTATCACATTGCCAAAAGAGCAAACTAGTGGAAACAAAAGCCTTACCAGAACAGAAGGGGAAGGGGAAGACGGGCACGAGGAGTGAGAAATCCTTTCCTGAGTGGCCATCTGCACCCAGCTGCAAGCTCTGGCCGCTCTGCACGCAGCTAAGTCAAGGGATGTCCTCATTGGAAACACTGGCTCCTGCTTCCTGTTCCACAGAGCACGACCAGCAGCACTCAGCTCATCCCTGCAGCACAGTCACACATTCCCTTGGTGGGTTCATCCCTCTCCAGCAGCTCCTGGACTGTGCAAGCGAAAGCCTCCGGGTTAACAAACCCATGGGCTGGGCTGTGTACACCAGGGTGAGGGCTCTAACAAAGCCACTGCAGAGCGAGACGACAATTTCATGGAGATTATTGTTATTATTATAAATGGTTATCAATTATGCATCACGTTGATAGTTAATTTATAAAAGGAAAACGGTTGTGTTGGTACAACTGAATTCTGACTCAGGGAAGATGGGCAATTTCCTGGTAGTTAATGGCCAATTTCCCAGCAGCACAACTGCAGCGTAATCTCTGAGATTTATAGCAATAATTAATTGATTTTTTTTTTTTTTTTTTTTTTAAACATAGGGATGCTAAAGAGCACGGTTCCCACTTCCATTAATAATTAATGCCACACTTTAAAAGAAGCAGAAAACTTCCATTCTGGAGGCAGAAGCTTGCAACAGCCAAAGCATTTTGTACAACAGGAATGATGCTGTCAGTGTAGCTAACACAAGGGCAGCATGTCCATGGCAAGTGTTAGATGGAGACGTGGCTTTCCAGGTCTATTAAATCCCAGCTCACCTCCGGGGAGAAACAACGGGTTACAAAAAGGTCCCTTCAGAAGAAAAGTTACTGTTTTGTTCTGAAAATGCTCAAAAGGATCACTGTGCTCTGTCTGTGACTCTTTTTTCCCCAAACAAAACCGATATGCAAAGGTTATGTTGTTTTGACAGAGAGCATTTCCTGATGGACAAATGCTTCCACTGAAGTTTTCTTCCAGCTATCTCAACTCACTGTATTGCTCCCCCAAAGAAAACTTCCTACAAAGGAAATGACAACAATTACAGAGATTGCTGCCTGGATTAGCAGAATCCAGCACAGCTTAACACCGTGCCCACAAATTAGCTCCCTCCTAACGACTCTAACTGCTCCATCCTTACATGACAGGTGTCCATGATACTGACCAGCAAGAAAAGCACAGCTCCAAAGCCTTACTGAAACTGTGGCAGGAGCTCACGAGCAGGGCGGATGAAAGGAAGCAAAGCGAGTGGGTGCTCCCCAGCCTTCCTATGGAGCTGTGAAAAAGAGCTCTTCCATTTGCAGCAGTGAGGTTGCAATTAGCTGTGCTCCCAACTTCAATCTCCCCTCGGCCATTTCTCCATCCAACCCAACTGGGAACCGAGCGCGGGGCTAAATGTCCTCCGAAATAAAACAAACACAATCAGGCGAGGCAGGACAGAAATCACGGCCAGCAATTAAAAGACAAGAAAACCTCATTGTATAAGGGAATGCGAGAGACAGAGGCACGCACAGAAAAACTGTACTTCATCTTTAGCGAGATTAGGAAACAAGTGAAGTGATTTACATACAGTAATTGCATGTCCGTGTTAGCCTCCAACAGTGTCTTTCAAAATGTAAATTTTCCTGAAAACCCTCGGACACGATGATAGCCAGCAGTTAGTTAGTTATTTAAAGAAGCCATGTACTTAAATGCAATGTTTTAGGAAAAAATATTCATCCCGAATATCTAACGCATTTAGATAGCTTCTTAATACCGCCTGTCAAACACCACAGTCCATGAGCCAGAAAATGAGAGAAGAGCTGCACCAGGGCTTATTTTTCCTGCTTTCGATGGGAAACGAAAAGAAAGAAAATGTGATTTTCCAAAATAAAATGCTCCGTTGGACAGAAATACTAAAGACCTCTCACAGGAAGCACCCCTTCCAAGGGGTCCTCCTGGGTGCTCTTCAACATCTTTAACAACATAGAGTGGGATCAAGTGCACCCTCTGCATGTTGGCTGATGGCACTGAGCTGTGCAGCTGACACAACAGAAGGAAGGGATGGCATCCAGAAGGACCTGACAGGCTCAGCAAGTGGGCCCATGTCAATCCGGTGAGGTTCAACAAGGCCAAGTGGAAGGCGATGCACTCAGGTAGGGGCAATCCCAGATATATGGAACTGGAAGGGCTTCAAGGTCCCTTCCAACCTAAGCTGTTCTATGATTCCAAACAGTGTGTAACACTGAAATGAGCCACAGTGAGCTCTCCCTGCCACCTTTACATTAAGATCCACTGTTCCAAAGCTGGATCTCACTCAAGCCAAGGTTTCAGCGCAGGAGCAGCTCTGGGGCTGTGAAGTGCCCAAGCTTCCATCCGTGGCCGTGACTGCAGCGGGACTGTGCCTCAGGCTTCAGATGTCAGCGGGGCAGCCTGGCTCAGTGCAAAAAAGGAAATGTGGAGAAAAGAAAGGAGACACACAGAGATAATGGCAGGGGTGGGGAAACGGACAAAGCAGGCGGCACAATGCAGGAGGGACACTTTGAGTCATCCTTCCTCCCCGGGCAGCGCATCCTTGAGGGGGGTGCCCAGCTCTAAGAGTCACAGGGAGGAGGGGACGACAGGAAAGACAGACACCAGCCATTCAATCCCTGCCCAGATCCTCCTTTTGGATGCTTTCTTTGGAAAGGCAAGAGCAAAACAACATGTGGAGCTCACAGTGCCAAGGTACCATTAAGCACAATAGCTCAGCAGGAACCAAAAATGGATTAAACATTTATACGGGTGATGAGAAAAGAACATAGATTTTCATTAGGAAGGATAAAAAATAGGTTATCATAATTATTATTATTTAATGCCTAAGGATGTCACCCTTTGCACTTGGGAAGAGGAATCATAGAGTTTCTGTGTGGCCGACGTTTGGCCTTCTCCTGCTCCATTAAACACCCCTGGCCATCGCATGGGAAACAGGACATCAAGAAAAAAGATTCTTCCCAGTTTGTGGGAAAACAATCTCTGCTGTGAAGCCTTCAGCACCCTCAGAGTAGCCAGGGCAGGTCTCTTGCTACAAAACCATTGCTAATTAGCTTGAGTGCCTTTATTAGTTATTAGTATGATTCTGCTGCCGCAAAGCGTTCAGCAATGTTTTGCATTTAGGCCTCTCCATGGGAATGCCTGCATGCCTCCGTGGGTGGCAAGAAGCAGTTTCTGTCTAGGTGCTTTGCTTGTTTACTGCCCGGAAACCTAAGGACTGAAGTCTTGTCCTCCTCTGACTGCTTGCTGCCCTTTTCCCAAAAAAAGCAATGCAGCAGGTCAGGTGTGCTCCGCAATGAGCCGACACTCCCACGTTAGCACCTGCAGATGGAGAAATAAAGATCTCTTCTGCTTTTCACCATACAGAGAGGAGAATATCACGCCGTAGGAGTGTTGAAGAACTGGTAACAATTTTGAGAAACTCACTATTATATGAGTGAACAAAATGTACCGTAACGGCATATGAGCCTGCACATCTGCTGCTAAATTAAACACGCTGCATAAAGATGGAGACAACATCTTAAAACGTTATGCAACAAGATACAGACTGGGTTAAAATAACAAGGCTTCAAAGATGACACAGAGGGCCTGACCCTGCACTGCTCTGAGCCCTGAAGGCATGGGGAGGATCCCCGTTCTGTGCCACCAAAGCTACTTGTTGTCTCAGCAGGAGAATTACAATTATATACGCATATGTAAAAAAAGAACATATGGGTTTGTAGCATTTAGTGTCCATCTTAATGATACGTAACCATGAGCTAGGTTGGTTCTTGGATCTGGGCTTTTTTTTTTTTTTTTAAGTTTCTTTTAGAATTGCAGTGCAGGTTACAAACTGCATTCCAGATTGGGCTCCTGCAGCCAGGATGTTGCTGTCAAGACCTGGTGAAAGGACAATACCCAAACTGCCACAGTATGAAAAGGAAGGGAGTGAGACCCTTGGATTTTTGTTTCTATTTCATTTTTCACTTTTTTTTTCTTCATTTTACTCTTCAACATCAGTGATGGAGTCTTGGCTTTGAGGGAATAAGTCTCCCAGCATATGCAGCAGTGCTACCTGGCAGGCAGGAACAGCCCTCTGCAGCTCCTCTCCTCTTGCTCTGCAACTAGGAGATACCAGAACTGCTCTCCTCTCACTCCTACAGCTTCAGCACAAACACACAGCACTGCTGTAAGGACAAGTGCCACCTCTCCTGCTGCCATCAGGAAGCAGGTCGATGCTCTGCCCATCCAGCACTGACAGCTCACAGGGACCTGGTGCTGGGCAAAGCAATAACCGGGAGCTGAACCTAAATTATCCACTTAGCTTCGAGAGGGCCTAATCCATCTGCTAATTAATCACGGGCCTCCTTCAGCCTCTCTTATCTTGTTTTTCTAAGTGTCTGCCACCGATAACACACACTCTGATACTACAGCACATAGTGGCACATAGTGGCCTGAGAAACTACCTTCAACTTTTCCAGTTAAAAAGAGAAAAAGATACAGAAATAATCTGAAAGTCTCCAAAGGTCCTTGCCATGCTGCAAAACAAAACCTCACTCCGTGTCCTGCCTTCCTTCTCAGACTGTTTGTACTTCATCAACCTCATGATGGAGAGAGACAAGCCTTCATCTGTTCTACATCTCGATAACCAAAAGCTCTCCTCTACTCCAGCAGTTATTTCAGTACCGCACCAAAATCAGCACAGCCAGACTGGAAGTCCCTAGAAAAATGCTTGTTTCCCCATCGCCGGATGAGTTATGTGGTTATTTGGCCGTTAGAGGGCATTTCACACTGCGGAGTGAAGCACGGGGCTTGGGAACAGCACTGCTAACCCCCATCTGGAGCTGCTGGAGAACCGCTTCTGCCTGCTCTCATTTAGTAATTGCCACTTTTCAACCTTTCCATATGCTGTATATAGATGAGCAAGCAAGAGCAAGGACAAGAGGAAAAGAAGAAGAAATAGCTATGATAAAAAGTCCTGGCTATACAAACACTTCGGTGCGCAGCTATTGTTGCCTCCAAGGTTTGGTTTTGTTCAGTTCGCTTCATTCCCCTCCCTAATTCCGACACAGCAAACCTCATCCTTTTTGCCCTCACACACAGCACTTTACGTTTTCTGATGTTCTAAAAATGATTAACAGATAAAAATTGCAGGCTGTGTCTCAGCACGGCTGCCCACCTCTGGAGCTGGAGCAGAGGGCTCTTCCCTCTGCAGAGCTGAACAAAAGCAAACACAACTTCCCCGCTGCCAAGAGGCAGGGCAAGGCCACTTACCTTCTGATGCCTTCTTCTAGATCCCACCATGCTCCTAAATGTGAGCTTTCTAAGCCGTTTTCAGCTTCTGCTGGCTAGGAAACCACACGAAGCCACCCACTTCCCCACTCTGGTGTTTTTCCTCCCTCCATCTAAATACAAATCAAATTAGGAAAGAGACAGATATCTCAGCATCCATCTCCAAACACACGTATGTTTGTAATCAGGGTGGCCAAACTTCCTGAGCATGAGCTGCATACCAAAATCTTCATGTGGCCAAGAGCCACATCCTTCCAGCCTCCGTGTCTCTCCCGCACACATGCACCCCCTGTGGAGCTCCCTGATTCCCCATCACCACGCTGTGCTGCCAGTCCTCCAAGCCCAGAGCACTCTTTGCTCCCTGGACAGAAGCAGGCAGGGCTGGGAGGGTGGTGGTCGTGCATTTCGGGGTTCCACAGCATCCAGCCCCAGTGTGGAGAGCTTCATTAAATATCTGAATCAATCATGAAGGCTGGAAAAAACCTGTCGGATCACTAAGCCCAACCCCAGCCCACCTCACCATGCCCACTGCCCAGGTCCCTCAGTGCCACCTCCCCACGGCACTGGAACACCTCCAGGGACATTAACCCCTATGCCAGTGCCTCACCTCTCTTTTGGAGGAAATTTTTCCCAGTATCCAACCTGAATCTCCTCCAGTGCAACTTAAGGCCACCATCTCTCGTCCTACTGGAAGTACACACTCCCAATACGCTAACAAGTTAAAAGCTCAAAGCAGTGATGGCAGCAATGGCAAGACTACCAAAGGAGCAAAAGGTCTTCCAAAAAGAGTTCTGTCTTACTCCTAAATGAAAGAAATAATAAAAGAGGCAATGAGATGAGTGCATCCTTGAAAACAAAGACGTGGGACACGGTGGGAGCAAAGTGCTCCTGTCCCTGCCCCACAGGGCACACCTTGCTGCCTGAGTTCTAAGCTGCTTCACCATTGGGCTGATGTCAGACCCAAACACAACAGCACCCTGCACTCCTGGCAGCACAGCCAGCTTCCAGACTTAAGGCCTCACAACCAAAGTGCCTTAAAGTCTGCAATACTGCCCTTCACTCACAACTTCTCAATTCTCTCACAGTCCAATCAGTTCATCCACAGCCTACATGAAGATAAGCATTGATACAGGATGCCTTCCTTGGGCCCATCTCATGGAGGTGCCATTCCCCCATCATCCCCAAACGCTCACTCAGGATGTGGATCAGCAGGAGAGCCAGGATGATGCCCTGCAGGCAGAGCACAGGCCAGCAGACCCTACCAGCACCCAGCTGCCCAGCATGGAACAAACACCAGTGTTCCTCATTGCATCTCGAGCTCTTTTCCAACACCGCCTGCCCTCGGAGCTCTGCCTGGTCTGGGAGCAGCAGGAGGAGCAGCAACTCTCCACTGTCTCCAGGAGATTTTCAGAGCTGTAATTTGCTCTTATCTGAATGCTTATATTTACAAGTCACTCTTACATAAAAAGTCCTCATCTGCATTGACTTATTTAGCAACATGAAACAAAATAGCCCGAAGCTATTCGTGTTGCTTAACATACTCTTTTTTTTTTTATGTAGATGATGCTCTGCGTAAGGAAATATTCAAAGGGGAAAACTGTGTTTTGTTTGCAACACTTACTACTATCAGCGAAGAAAATGTGCTCTAACAAGTCTCTGAAGGGGGAAACACATGTAATACCTTCAGCAGCTCGGCTAATTCATCTTTTGCTGCTTGACTGCTAGAGGAATCTCAAACAGAAAATCTCCGAATGGAAATGTGGAAAACCCTGTTTGTTGTGATGCGAGATCTGCTGCCACAACACAACAGCTTTCCACCTGAGTAAGTCCTGTGTGTGTTCTCAGGTACGCAGTTGTTGTACTCTACAGAAAAAGAAGAGTTCAAGAGTTCAAGGCCACGTCTCCATTCAGGCATGCTCCCACAATGCGAGCCTGCCCTCCTTCCTGCGCTGGAGGCACTCCTCTCCTCACCGCCCGCACACAAAAGGGCCTCGGCTGGGGAAGTGATGGGCAGCAGTGGGAGCTGCCAGTGGTATGCAGAGCCCAGCAATGGGGGTGAGGGTGGGGATGGCTTTGGGAGAAGGAAGGGTTCGGACCCCACAGCCACCCTCCCCTTCCTTGCATCTCACCTCTGCTGCTCCCGCAGCATCACTCACACGGTTTAATTTCCAGAGGGGTGAAAGGAGAGGGAAGGAGGGAGAGAAGAGAGCGGAGAGAGGTTTAGATAACAGCCATAAATAAAATGAAATAATTCTCCCGCCACTAACCTTTAGCAGTAAGTCAGAGCATCCTCTGCCACCACCACAGGTTTGCATAATCTACGCATCTTTCTTAGGAGCCAGTTTGCTGTATCGCAGCTATTCTGGGACTTAACAACACTTGGGTTACTGACCTAAATCTGCACAGCCTCATCTGGAGCCGTAACGGCCCATTGTGTGCCAGGGCCTGCTCGGGACTCCTTAATGCACAGATTATTGATGCAATGAACTGTGACAGCTCCTATAGAGCTGTTATGGTTTATTGTGGCAACACCTACTCGGGGTCCCTTTAATGCTCAGATCGGTGACACAATGGGCAGACACGGCCGCTGCTCGGGGACGCATCGCTCTGCAGATCGCTGACTCCAGGGACCGCGGTGCCGCAGCCTCCTGTGTCCATGCAGAGAGCAGAGAACGCGTGGCAGCCCCACGTCCCTGTCCTGGGGGTGGGACGTGGGGTGACACAGCCATTGACCCAGCTGGCTCCGAAGCGGGGATGTCTGCAGAAGACAAGTTGCTACTGAAAATAAGGATTTGTAATGAACGCCCCGGTGGGACCAAACTTTTAGGAAGAACAGCCACAGGCTTGCATTGCAGATCAAGGCTGAAATCCTGTATGAGGAATACATGGAAATTAGCCATAAGAAAAAACAGGGTCTAATTTTCAGGGGGGAAAAAAAAGGAGAAAGGAAAACATTTTATGTTCCAAGAGAATGAAAAGAGAGCGAGCACGATAGGAAAGTGCACAAATATCTACATTTCTCCCTTCCTTTCCTCTTGAATAACGAAAATATCTTAAGAGGCTGAAAGCTAAGCATGGTTTAAAGGAATTCCCTTGTGCAGAGAGATCTCAGGCTGAGAAAAGAAAAATTAAAACATTAACACTACCCAAGTGTTCTCAGCCTCCACCGAACGGCAGCGGCCGGCTCAAAGAGCTGCAGCTGGCTTTCCACTATTGCACGCATCTTCCCTGCTATTCACCACGAGCTTTTTTTAACATCGGTGACACTTCACATTCAAAACTGCTGTTAAAAATAGGCTGTTGGTCCTCCTGATTTAACACTCTGAATGCACTCTTCCTTTTCCTCCCACCCCCGTGCTTGCCAGCTCTGCCTCCCCACGCCTGCAGGTGATGCAAGGGGAGTGGGGATCCCACTGCTGCCCCCAGGCCTGGCCCAACCCCAGAGCATCCCTCTCTCATTTCTCCCCAGAGCTGGCAGCAGGCTTGATCCACAGCAACGAAGGCAGCAGGTCTGTCGTGCACCTCCACCTCCCTTCCCACCTGCAATTACAGACGATGTGAGTCTAAGGCTTGAAAAAACACCACCCAACACGAATGTTTTCTCTTCCCACAATCAGCAGCTCAACTGGGAAAGGAAAGAAATTCTTCTGTTATCCTGAAAATACTTAAATGCTGAACCTTCACTCAAGAAACAGACCTGGGGAACAGCTGCTGCTGCTGCTGCAAGGAGCCCTGCACGAGAGAGACTCAAAAATCAATATCCTTCACCCAACTTATCAAATTTACCGAGGACATTTATACAGTATAATTAAATAGAAAAGAGATACAAATACAGAACAGTATTTGCACGGCACTGCATAGCAATTGCATTATCTCTGCAGCAGAGGACACTTTGACAAAACAGGAGGGAAAGCACCATACATCAATCCAGGGAGCAGCAAGGAGCACGGGGAAGGTCTCCGCTCCCATCGCTCACAGAGAATCTTTAACATGTAAGTAGAAACAGCCGCAAACTGACACCAGCACGTACACCTAAGGCGTTTCTGCAGGTCCTGCTCAGTCAGTCAGAACGATGCCATCAGAATTACGTCGGCGATGAACGTGGTCCAAAACACGTGGGTGCCTCTCAGGCACACACAGGGGGCTCCAACACGGGTTGGGGCGCTCCCTCCTCGCTGGCGTGGAAGCAAAGCAGACACTGTTGTGTTGCCTTCCAGCCTATAAACGTACCAAATAAAATCGATTTTGCTCAGTAATCCACTCGCTAAGTTGGTGATGTTTTCCACCATCAGCAGCCATCTCCTCTGGCTCGTGAGATAAAATCTTCTGTTAAGTTAAACCTGGGAAAAGCCGACTGTCAGTGCAGGGCAAACTAAAACACTGCAGAAAAGGCAAACTAGATTATCTGGCTATTTGTTAAACAATTCTTCTCACAGGGGTTGAATTACAAGTGTGCTTTATGAATGCTCCTCGTTTTCAGGTAGAGCCAAAGGACTGGCTCTGCTTTTATTAGAGCCCATCCAGGCAGCACACTGCTGTAGATGGGACATCTCTCTTGCCATGCTGACCACAAAATTTAGACCAGTCCAGTGCTGGACACAAGCTTGGGTCTGAATGCTGCTGAATGAAAGGCTGGTGGCTTTGCAAAAGGCACCCAACTACAGACTTTGCTTTACTTCAGACTCAAAAGTTTGATCTTCATGACTGCCTACAACAATTAGGCATAGCCTAATGATACTTACCGATAAAAATTAATATACAAGACAGACAGGATTCCCACCATTCAGAGATGCAATCCTTTTATCCATCCTGCTTAGGAATCCGCCAGCGGACAACCTGCCAGATAGATTGAGTTGGGGCTGAGTGCTCCCTGCCCTGCATGCTGTTCCCCACACCATTGGACACCATGAGCAGAAAGGAAAGCTCAGCCATCCCTTCTATAGCATATCTATCACAAAGGGCAAATGCCAGGTTAAAGGCTCTTTGCTTGCTTCTGTTGTCTTAATTTGCTAACGTGAATCATGCTCAACTCTATTTTGAGCAATCCTGTATTAAAAATGCCCGTGAGTCATTTTTCTTGAAACCTGAAACTATTAAGTTGGTAACGTTTGAGTAATACTCAGGAATTTTTAAGATTCTGCATACTTCTCTTTTTAATTAAATAGGAAAAGGAGAATCTGAGCCACAGTATTTCTTTTCTCCTTATTTGTCCTGCATAAACCTACCGCTCAGGATAGAAATCACAACTCATGAAGTAAAACTTCTGAGCTAAATATGTATGGAGACCACTAAAATGAAGACAGAATGCAAAGAGGCAATCTGGGGATCTCCATCAACCTAATTTCAACATGGGATTAAAAAAAAAGTCTATGAGGCTAATTCCATAAACCTCAAATTAACATACATCCCTTTCCAGATGGAATAACTCGACAACTGATCATCGCACTGTATTTTCCCCTCTCTGATTCTCCCCACCGGAAGCCAAAAGAAGACTGAAGGCTTTGCACTTCAAACTGGATGCCACTAATTCAGGAACACCAGGTGTGTGCTGTGCAGCAAAACCATTGGAGTTGTGCTTTATTTCACCCCAGACACGGAGACACCTCACCCTGCTCCACGCCACTGGACAAGACACTGCTGCAAAGCCAGTTCTGGGAAGAGGCTCCTCACCAACACGTGAAGGTCTCAAACAAACATCTACCATGCACGTCAGCCTACCACCACATCTCTCTCCTCCATTACCTCACTCCAGAGCTTGTCCCCACACTCTCCACGAAGGACTGGAAGAAGAAGGCAGGTTCTGGCCAGGACCGACAGCAGAGAAACTTCCCTCAACTGTCTCCTGGATGAACTCGGCATCTCTGACAGTCTTAGACACATGAGTCATGCTCAGACTTGAACATCCCTTGGCCAAAAGCAAATTAAAAGGCAGCAGGAATGAACAAGCTTTACTGCTCACTACTACTACATTTGCTTCCCCGACTGCATCAGTTCCTGCACAGATTCCCACCCAGCACCATCTGCAGCAGCAGATCTAGAGATGCAGAAGGGAAGACTGGGCAAAAAAGGCAACACCCAGGTGATCTCCCAGCAGGGCAGCCCAGGGATGGGACTAAGATCTTCTTGCCTCCTTGGGCAGGACAAAGACCCACAAGGCTGCAGACAAGCAGGCACCAGTAGTGCAATGAGCACTCATAGGAACATTACTGGTGGAAGCCTCGGCACTGGCATGGCAACCCGTTCATTTTTTGAGGCTGAATGTGATTCAGGACCCTATTCATTCTCCTCAACAACAGCGAACACGGACAAGGCCGACGGACTCACTGCTCCAGCCGTGAGCCTCCAAGTCCAACCTGTGAGAGGACCGCTAGGGAAAATATCACAAAGGGAAACTCATTTCCCTCAGGCAGCCTGATGGAGCCCATCAGAGGAAACATCTGCCATCCTCCACCGAGGACAAAAATGAGGAGGATGTGGTTGGTTCATCCAAAGTAAAAAAAAAAGTCAAAAATATTAAATGGTGTATGGGTTCAGACCAAGGCGGGAGACCCCCTTCTGCAGGCGGGCCTCAGCAAATTGGTTTAAAAAAAGCAGCATTAGAGACTGTAGAGTAAGAAAATGGCAGCAGCTCACTTGATGAGGTCAGCGACTGAAGTGGCCTATGGTACTTGTAAGAGAAAACATCTGTTGGTGTTAAAAGGTCAGCAGGAAATGAATGCTATTTACTTTGTCCTTACTGGTTAGGCCAACACTCCTCGAAAGAGAACCACACATGGCTTAACTTAGCATTAACGAAAGTTCAAAACCCTCACGGCTCTCTCGGAGAGGCTGCCTACCTGCAGCGGGACCACTGCTGCCCCAAGACCCCAGGCAGCCCTGGTGCCCAGGCTGAGCGCCAAGGGCAGCCCAGCACCCGGGAGTCCTTCTGCCCCATGGCTCTCACCAACCCACAACACTTAAGGAGAGCTGGGGAAAAGAAACCCCACGCCCTCCTTCAGGAACAAGCCATTGAAATAAATCCATCAACATAAAAGCAAGAAAACAAGAAGTTTCTCCTGAAAAACAGGAAGCGTTAGGTACATAGCAGCTTAAAATAGTGCCTACTGGGCTTGTTGACACAACCCGGGTCTCCTGGGGCTGGGCTCCTGCACAGAGCCACGCGTACCTTCGGAGCAGCCCAGAGGACAGCCAGCCTTCCCACACGGCCATGCATCGCTGCCCAATGGAGGTGAGAGCAGAGGACGGCCCACGGCCGCCAACCCGACCACGCTTCCTGTGAGGCACACGGGGCTCCCACAGGAAACCTTCATTGGAAACAACCAGCAGCATGACCCAGGGCCTGCTCTGATCATCGGAGTGAATGCTGAAGGTCGGTCGCTCCTCATTCGTTTTTAAAACTCGGTCTGAAGCTTTGAGTATGTAGGGTTACCAACTTTCCCTCGCTCACCCCCCATGCTTCAAGAACCCCATCATGCAGGCAGGACAAACCACCGGTGTCTAACAGCAAGTTAAAACAACACAGCTCTGCTCCCCATTGATGGCACGGGAGGGGAGAGCTCTGCTCCAGCTCTCTCTCTGGGCTGCCAAGTGCTGTCCATCTGCTCGGTACCTCCAGCCCACACCCACCTGCCTGCCTCCCCCCACAGAAGGCATCGCATCACACAACGCCCCACACCAGACGCCGAGGGGCCCCTATCATGAGCAGCTAATTATTGGAACACATTAAATTATTACTCAAATTAAGATTTGTGGGCTTTCCCCTCACCTAACAATACACCTTTGAGAGCAGCACTGCAAATACGCTCGAGCAAGAGCAGCGGTGTAGCTCCATGTGCAATTAGAGCAGCATGTGGATCTTATTGCTCCTAAGGACTCTCATTTGATTTCCCGCACCACCAACTGGTGAGAAGTTTTCGAGTCGAAATACAGAAGAATTAGATCACTCTTTGGGGTGGTCGCATCTGGGGTTGGAAAACCAGATGGAGTGAGTTTTTTGAGTCGTTTGTAATTGAACCAACACACAAAGTTGCTAGGGAGCATGCAAATAGAATCACTGCTCTGGGGCAGCCTGCAGTAGGGCCGGTGCCGTGTCTGCCAACGCTCCAGACACCATCTCAAGCACTAGCAGGGAGGAACAGTCTCGTGGGCTGCGGGTCTTAAAATGTTGTGAGCGTGGACCTAAGGCCAGCAAGCAGGATCATGAGTGCCACTGTGTGCTACAGGCTGGGTGCAATGGAGTGAGCTGTCTCCTGAACACCACCACAGCCAGCATCAGCAACCACTGAAGGGATTTGCTTCAGGCAAGGCAATACATAGGGTACATGTGGGTACGTTTAAAGCAGAACATGGAGTTACAAGAGGCAGGCGCAGCCAGGGTTGAAGCAGAATGCAAATGGTCACTAGAACCAGCTGTGTTCTGTGTGGGACACAAAATGGAGCAGGACCTCTGAGAATGCCCCAACATTCGCACACACCTCAGCTGAGGCAGCCAACGGCCACTGTATATTAAGTCTTTCCCAATAGAAAGGGAAGATCTTCCTAGGGCTTCCTTTCTCACATCCAGACTTCCCAAATGTGCCATTTCCCTGGCTGCGGACCCCCAATCCATTTGTAATGCTCGGGCCTCCCCCACGGAGGCAAACAGGGGCATTACACACCCAGTCAGCAGTGGTGTGCCAGGAGGAACAAGGATGACAGTGGCCCAGCAATCGTTCGGGGCAAAAGTGACTGAGAAAGGGATCAGGACAGGGACACTCTGGGAACGAAGAAGAAAAAGCAGTGCAGAATCACTGCCTTGCGGGTGCATCAGCCCCATGTGTTGCATCCCATGACTCCCAGCAAGGCAAGCAGAAAGTCAGCTGACAGTGCGCTCCAGAAGGGCATGGGCTTTGTTAGGGCACGGCTGTGCTAGGGACAGAAAAAGCATCTATCTTCCCTGCTATTTAAACACGTTCCCTGCTTAAAAACCTGTGGTTTTGAAGCTCCCTTTATCAGCAGCTAACAAAGAGTGGGGCTCCCCATGGCACAGGAAGAGGACCAAAACCTTGCTTTTCTTTTTTTCTTTTTTGCTCTCCTTGCAACTCAGGCCATGCAATAACAAAGTCACAAGTCAAACAATAATAATGAGGTGATGAGAATTCCTCCACCAAATGCTGAGTCTGCAGCTTGAGGCTGCCCACGCAGCGTCCTTTGGGCACAGACGTCGGGGTGCTCCCCTGCACCTCCCAGCAGACACCACGCAGCCCTGGACCACTCCCCAACACAATATTCCCAAGCGTAGAGGTCACGCCACTAATGAGCAATTCAAGCCTAAGCAGAGCACCTTTGTCTGGGGCTTTTTGGAAAGGAAGTAACAACAAGGAAAAAAAGAAAAAGAAAAAAAAACAATGAATGTGCAGAGTCAGCACTTCACAACTCAACAGAATACATAAATGACTCGTTTTTATGATCATAAACATACACTTCAGAAGTGATCCTCCATAGATACCAAACCAGAACAGCAAAGAGGTCAGTGGGGAGATCAGAGTTTACCAGCAGGGAGAAGAGGCAGCGGGTAAGGAGCCCTGCAGAGGAATGCCTGGGAAAGGCATGGGTTGGCACCTGGCACTGCTGCTCTATCAGGGATTTCATTGCATCTGTAAGTTTGGTCGGTTGTTTTTGTCCATGAAAACACAGTTATACTGCTGTAGATGTATAATTTTCTTTGTAAATTGGGAATTGTTGGTATTTTGATTTGATGCTTCATGGAATCATAGAAAGGCTTACATTGGAAGGGAGCTCAAAGACTGCATCGTTCCAACCCCCCCTTGGAGGAATATACTTTTTAGTTTTCAAGGGTGAGATTTTACAAGCATTCTGAGACATTAAGAGAATATTCTTCTTTGAAGCCACAAAGCTGACACTTTGCGTTGCGTTTTTCACATCCAAATCCACGGTCCCTGGGCTTTTAAAGGACATGGTTTAGTGGGGAAATATTGGTAAGCAGTAAGTGGATGGTTGGATTGGATTGGATGATCTTGGAGATCTTTTCCAACCTTGGTGATTCTAAAATTTCCTTCACTTAAATGCCCTTGAGCTGTTTTTTTTTTTGCCAGCCCTCCTTTCTACACCAGCACTTCTGCTGCCTGAGTATCTGTGGCTACCATGCAAGTGACAAAACCAGACCAGCTTTTCCAAACATGGCTACAATGAGCTGCTCCCCAGCCCCATGGCATCTGGAGTGCTGCGATTTCTGCAATAACACAATGAAATATCTGGGTGACCACACGGCCAATTTTAAGCAGCCAATTTGGAGTTTCTGGTTGGTAGAGCACAGAGGGAGTGCAAGGTTCAAAAGCTGGCCATCACACAACGTATTTCACAATGAATTCAGACTGTTTTTCTAACCCAGCTGTCTTGTTTAAAAACCAGTGCAACCCTCCAAGGTATACAAATAATTAATTTCAACCCAGGCTCTGAAGCAGCAGCTCCCAAACTTTCTTTTCTGGTTGTGACCTCATTTTACAGATGGGTAACTCTGTGCAACCCCAAATAGCAGAATAAATATTGGACAAAATGAAATTTCCGCCAGGTTCACAACCTTGCTCATAACTTCAACCAACCTCATTTTGGGGCCACTGTCCTCTCTGGGAACTGACAAAGTTCTAATACAGATGATGTCCAAAGTGTACCGATAGGCCACCAACGGTGGCTCTAAGGTCACTTACACCAAAATCCTCCCCACAGCTCTGCTTGCTCTTCACAGAGGGCAAAAACCAGGACATGAATGTTACCTGACCACATTGTAAATAAATCCCCTTAAAATTACCACCCTTGTTGGTTTTTATTGCAACAACACATATCTCAGCATTAGGGGAACTACACTGGGCTCTGCATGCTGCTGGGAACCCATCGGTATCACTGATGGGAATGAGGAGATGCAGATGGAGCAGCAGGAGCTTCCCAGATGGGATCTCACACAACTACAGGCCGGCAGCCCAGCGGACATCGGGACCTTTCCACAGTTGGGTATCAGACACCAAGACGGTAAAATTGGCACCAAAACACTTCAGCAGCGCTCGCCTCCCAGCCCCTGCCCTGAGTTCATGGCTTTTGACAGCGATGTACACAACTCAAAGCAAGAAGCAGCAAGTTCCTGCACACACATCCTGGGGACAGACATCAGGGGCTGCTGCTCGGACATGCCTTGTGCCCAGACACCCACAGCAGGGCTCAGCCAGCACTGTGCAGAGCAAGCACTATGCACACATTGCTTCCTCGTTCCGCAGTCTGAATGTTAACCACCAGGATATTCCCATCAACGTGCAGAAAAGCGAGGGGAAAAAAAAATGTAGTCTTTTGGCTCCCCGTTGCCATTAAAATTAATTGCCACATAAAATTGCTGATTCCTAGCAAATGAAGCCGTACAATTTATCAACTCAAGGATAGAGCAAACTCACTGGTGGTTTAAATACATTACCTGAGTTATTACTAAATTTTGTTCCTGTGACAGTTTTATGGATAATGTAGGTTTTATAAATTCATTAGCATGGGACTAACTTTCAAAGTAAACAAAGACACTAAATAAACATCACGGCGCTGTATTTACACACAAATAGATTTCCCCTTCCTCCCAAAGCCACGCTGGGATGCTCAGAGGAAAAATACGAGAACGGCTCTGCGGAGACACTCCATGAAGAGATGATGTGGCCCCAGGACCAGGGCCAGGTTTTCACATTGGAACAGGTTGCCCAAGGAGGCTGTGGATGCCCATCCCTGCTGGCATTCAAGGCCAGGCTGGATGTGGCTCTGGGCAGCCTGGGTTGCTGGTTGGTGACCCTGCACATAGCAGGGGGTTGGAACCAAATGATCATTGTGGTCCTTTTCAACCCAGGCCATCCTACGATTCTCTTACATGGCACCACCACACCTACAAGACGTGCTACAAAACAAAGTGGGATGGAGAACATTTTTTGGTCTTCCTCTCAACTTACAGTGAAGTATCTCAGAAGGAAGCACACGTTTGAGGCTGGTATTGCTGCTTCTGCAGGAAATCTTATGTGATAGAAGTTGCTTTAACCTGTGTTTGCTGGAAGAAGTGACTAACATTGGTATAAAAAAAAAGAGAGTGTAGGAAAAAAAGCTGTTTTTCTCCACTTTTCAATTCTATTTACTCTGTGCATTTATCAGCAGCATGTGCAGAACCAGTCTCACTCTTTCCCCCAGGCAGGCAGTGAGTTAGTCACACTTTCCCCTGTAGTGCAGCTCCTTTAGTCAGCAGCGGGGAAGTGATAAAGCTGAAGAAGCTAAACAAAAACAGGAAAACGCATATGTAAAAAACACAGAAATCATCAGGAGGTCCGTGCAGGGGAAATGTAACATTCAAACTGATTCTGCTCGCTTTGATCGAGGAGACGGCAACGTGGGCCTCGGGGCCGAGCACGGGATGGGGGGCAGCGGGCAGACGTGGGAGCTCCAGATGCTCCTGAAGCAGTGCCAAGCAGGAACGGGGCACTGAGACGAGCTGACCCTGCTCACAAGGAGAGGAACTGCCACCAGAGAACAGCCTTTGCTCCCGGCCCCAGCAGCGCACTCAGTCAGGCTGGCCAGGTGTTAAATTAAGAGCTGGCGGCAGGCACAGCCCGAGTTCTGCGACCGGCGCAGTGTAATTATGCACCATTGCTTCATTCTTGGGGGTCTACTTATTTAAAATGCATTAAAGAAATAAATCACTGCTGATTGTTCTGTCCCCTTCTCTTTTAAGCCAGGCTGGGGCAATAAATCTGTAAAAAGAGTGATTCTTCTTTTAAATAAAAACAACAAAGGGGGGTAACAATGGGAGGCACAGCAACTTATTTCCAGAATCGCAGCCTCGCTTATTTTCTTCAGAGACTTTGCACTGACTTATTTGCTAAAAGAGATGCAAGAGGTTGCAAGGATGCCAAACAGCCCTAATACACCTTCACCATATTATCAACCCAAACCATCTGGAGCCATGGTGTCCTTGGAGCTGAGCGGGCTGAAGTCTTGGGACTGATCCATGTGCTCAGTAAGCTGCAGCACTAAGTGTGGCACATGCATGAATACAACAGTAACAGAGGGATTTTATTCTGCATAAAGCCAACAAAGCCCAACTGGAGACGCTCCCAGTGCAGATCCCAATGGGTTGGGTTTGGGAACGGTTCAGCCAATGCTCACAGAGCCATACCACACAGCAATCCTCACCTCCCTCTAGGCCAGTAATGCCACATGGAGCTAAACCACAGTCATGCTCGTGCAGAAAAATGCCTCTGAGATCCTTTTTCCAGGCCTGGTGTTGGTCACCAGTCTCACAAGGTCAATGGAGCGGCCAGCGAGAGGCCGAGCAATCCTGTGAGTTTCTGCTGCCGACACAAACCTTAATTCTGTAAGGAAGGTCTCACGTGCCAATGGGAAGCTCAATGAGGGACTTGATTTTTAATCTAATTGGCTTTCAAAATGATTTTATTGACATGGACAGTGTTGAATTTTGTATGGGAAAGAATTTAAAGTAAGAACAAATATACAGATATAAACAGGCACGAAAGTGTCTCTCACCATTACTGTCAGCTGCTAATTACAAAGAACAACCACCTTGATATTAACGTTAGGTAAAACTATCTGGTCTCAGGAGTGACCACACAGCTATGTTTTGACAAATTATTCCCACATCTATAGTATTAAACAGATTCCTCCAAAGAAGTCTGTATTTAAAATTCTATTGCTCGACTGTGCCCCTATCCTCCCCAAAACCACCCCTAAAATCTCAGCTGTCTGCACGCCCAGCTGTTTCCTGGCTTTTCTATGCAAATTGTTCTCTCTGGATTTTATTGTATGCATGTCTATGGCTCTGAAAACATGCCCAAGTTTGAATTAGGGGCCCTACTTCCATCAAACGAGCTCTCGTCAAGTAAGCTCCATTCTCACAGCACCTGACAGGGAACGATTATCCCATAACTCACAGAACCCAGCAGTTCCGTACCAGACATCACCCCAAAAACATCCCGGAGGATCATCAAGTTCCAACCCCCTGCCACAGGCAGAGTCACCAATCCCCAGATCTGGTACTAGACCAGGCTGCTCAGGGCTTCATCTAACCTGGTCCTAAACACCTCCAGGGATGGGGCATCCACCGCCTCTCTGTGCGGCTGTTCAGCACCTCACCACTCTCTCAGTAAAGAACACATTTTCACACGGTTCCTCCCAGTTGCCCAGTGCCTCTCTGGCTTCCCCACAAAGCATTAAACATGAAAATAGAAATAAAATAAAATGAAATAAAAGGATGTAAAACTTCTTGTTTCACTAGCTCCTCTATAAAGTTGCTTCAGACGATGCTGTCCCCCCTCAGCACCGTGGGTTTCTATCCACTGCTCCTCGCTGACCTTTTGCTCAGAATCTGCTAGCTTGAGTTCTGTTCCCAACAGAAATGCATGCATGGTGCAGAGCAAACATCTGCAAAAACTCCTGGAATCCATAAATAACTCCCATTCATGAATATTCTGTTAGAAAATCCAGTGCTTCTTTAAGCAGTTGTGTGTGCAACAGCTCAGCCTACACAACAGCACTGTCCTCCTTTCACTTGGACAGCTGAGGCTGCACTGTGTTTTGAAACACACATAACCCTGTATCACCAGAAACAAAATAGTCTAATTCATGGTATTTATCAAAATCCAGCCTTAGGCCAAAGTGTTTTTATGGTCAAACCAGAAACGCTACTGGGTCTCAGCAGTCTCTGCACTAACCCACTGCTGTGCTGATAACCCACAGCCTCCTTATGTGATGCTCCAATGTTTTACATGCAGACCTCGCAGCATTTGGACCAAACTCTGTCCCCCTGCACAGGACTGGACTCATGCAATAGGCACAGTCAGAAATGTGTGCGCTGCATCCGAGAGCAGAATGCGCCCCGTTCTGTGTATTAACTAAATGATGGGCTGTACTCATCAAATATTTATCATGCACTACACAATACTGTGATTGAATTGATGCACTTCCATCCCTACCCATCAGAGCACTCGGAAAGCCCACTATAACTTCTACTCGAGAAGTCCCCAATTGCACATCTTGATTTTCCTATAGGTCTGTGCATTTACAAGGGACAGTTTGGCAGCTGAGGCAGCGTGCCTATAAATGCAGAGCTGCTGGGTGTTTTTTCTCCCACTGTCTGTTCCTCCGGAAAAATGTCCCTAGCACAGCATCCAACAAAGTGCTTTTCTCCTTCAGCATCGATTTCCTAAACATAAACATAAACCCACAAAATGCACTGAGCGGCACAGAATGTCGTATGGCACTGAGCTACACGGTGCAGTGCCAGCCTCTGAACAAACCCATCGTGTGATGGGAGAGGAAATCACTAAAAGCTGCCTGCTAGGACTGCTTCATCCCACTGCTGCTGCAGACAACCGACACTGGCAGCCCCGCTCCCTCCTCCATGCCATGGCAATATTCCCATCTCTGCGCTCCCAGATGTGACCAAAACAAGTCAATAAACTGGGAACCTGCTTGGAGCAGCAGCCACCAATGAGGAAAGAGTGGGCACTAACGAGACACAGCAGCATCCTCGGGCTGGGTGCTGGTAGTGGGGTGAGCAGGGATGGCAGCCGCACCAGGGGCCCAGGGGGACTCGAGGAACTGAAATGGAAAAACCAGGAAATAAAATGTAAGGAGTGCATTGTGAGCAAGTGATGGGAGGAAGTAGCAGAGCCCTTAACAAATTGGTTATTTGTCTGGTTAGCTGATGCAGAAGTGGAACAGGAAATTAATTCAATATGCCGCAGACTTACATTCCGCTATTATTTTCCACGTTTTTTTTTTTTTTATTCCCCTATATAGATACATATATACGTATATACATGAGCCAAAAAACAAAGTATTTCTGGGCAAGCTGGTAATTGAAGCTTACGAGACTCCAATTAAAAAGATCTAATCATTATTTGAGCCCGACTACAGAGTAGCCGTGGAAATGAAACAATAAAATAATACCAGTTAAGGATGAAAGACCTCTCCAGAAACCATTTGGCTGCCAGCAGCTCTTGATTTGCTCAGAAATATCCCAAATCAACAGGTAACACCATTATGCTCACATAAACCTTCAGGAAGTTCCCATTCTGTGCCTTACGGGATGTAGTGGCGTGCCACTAATTTTGCTTTAAATCTGAAAATGGATATCAAACCCAACTTTCTAGATGGAATAATGGCATGGGAGATTGATGGCACTGCTGTGCTGCAGAACGACTATTTAAAACACTTTTGGCTGCACTTACAAAGCTCCACTGATCTCCACAACTATAGAAACTGTACATAGTGGTAAGAGGAAATAAAATTAGCGACTCACAATACAGGACTAAAGCAATTCAGCATTTCTCAAAGAGGCTCTGACTGCGGTTAGCACTTCTGCAGTGACACCGGCGCTTGGCTTTGTGTTTAGAGACAGAAAGAAGAATGGCTCCGAATTTCCCTGGAAGAAACATAAGCTGCCAGGAGGGCACTAATGGTGCCGAGGGTTTTTCTGTGTTTTTTTTTAATGGTGCCAGGAAATTTCTGTGCAGAAGCAAAACAGAAAGAGATCGCGGTCACCAGAGCTGTAGGATTCTTCTACCATGTTCTCCCACCAGCACCTGGCAGGAAGGTGGCAGGAGGCAGAACATAAAGACAAAGGGAACGCAGCTGGAAGAAGAACAGAGGGGGAGAAAAGAGAAGCTGGAAACAGAGTGGATGTGGTATGGAAAGAGGCACCCCCATCACACCTATTCCTGACTTACACATTTTGGGTTACTTTCATTATTTCTTTGTATTCTGGCAGCATCTGGCATCTGCCACTGAGATCAGAGCCATGTTGTGCCAAGCTCCTGAGCTGAAAACCTAAACAGACAAAGCAGAGCGAGGAATTTACGCCAGCCTTGCCCAGCATGGCAGGAGCTGCAGCAACAAGGAAACGCACCCGCTTGCACCCAGCCCCATTCTGACCCTTTGGGAAGAGACGGGCACCGCTGTTCTCCCCATGGCAGGAGCACAATCATCCAAGAGGTTTTCCAAAGCTCTCAGGACTCACGTGTCCCCCTGTGAGGACAGATTGGGTATTCGGGATTGTGAGGACCTTCCTTTCTTATTTGCTGCTGGAAGAAGCCTAGATGGTTTCCCGAGTGGTCCCCATCCTCAAGTCATCCCTGCATGGACAGGAGCATGAAAATCACTCCCCTTCAACAAAGGGATGCGCTCCTCTCCTGCCCTTCTGTCGCCATTTTTGGGAGCAGCTCTTCTGTGCTCCCACTGAGACGTTTCACCACACCAACCACCCCAAGGCATCACTGGGAACCAAGCAGGTTCCTCCCAGCACCCCTGTGTCATAGTGTGAGTCCATGCTGATGTTTCAGCTCCTTTCGTGCCTGTCAGGTTACAATAATCCCATGGCTGAGACTCCAGGGTTTGCCCTGCACCCCTTGGGCTCAGAAGTTTCCATTCACTTGTGGCTACACAAAGTGAGTTCCTCTGGTATTGTACCACAGAGCTCTGCAGAACTCATTATTTTGCAAATCGAACTGTAAATCCTTAAGAAAAATGTCAATTATAACATCTGCAATCATTATTTGGCCCATTACTTAAAAAGCTGGTTGCAATACATGGGCTGGGGAATAGCTGATACTATGCTTCCAGAGCTCAAGATTATGGGATGTCAGAAAACGAGCGGTTTCTTTGACTATTACATGTGGGCTCTGTGGTACTTTGACCAACACAGTTCTTCATCCCCAAAGATGCCAGATATTTTTAAAAGAATGAACATACTGTAATATTTTCTCCCATGCCTTTTTTCTCTTCTTTTTATTCTTTGGAAGGACTTAAATTTTTACATTTCATAGAATCAGAGAATCATTTATCCACAGACAAATATTATATATATATATATTTATATGTCCTCCTTCTCTGATGTCCAGCAGTGAATCTGTGCTGACAGACAGCAAGCTTATAGTTCCTGTGCCATCGTGGCTACAGCTGAGTGAGCAGCACGCACCAATCCTCCCTGGCCTTGTAGCAAACATCTCCCATTTACATCCACACCTCACTGATTCTCCCCACTCCAGCTGTTCCTTGCCTCTAAAAGAAAGGAATTTACACTGGACAGAAAAGTTGATTACAAGAAGAGTGATGAGACACTGCATGAGCTGCCCAGGGGGGTAGTGGTGCCTGTCCCTGCAGACCCCCATGGCCAGAGGATGGGCTCTGAGCACTGATGGGTGCCCCTGTGTACTGCAGGGGGTTGGACCAGAGGGCCTTTAAAGGTCTCCTCTAACAGAAACGATTCTGTGATTCTACATTAGCCCTTCCCTTGCCTACCCAGGGGTTCTACGCTGGCTCCTCTCCAACCTCCCTCTTCAATACAACCAATTCACTGAAGAGCCTGGCAAGCTGTTTTGTTGCTGTTGTTGTTGTTGTTTTGTTTGTTTTAAGCAGTTTCAAAGTGATGAGAAGAAACAAAACAGAATTTTTTTTTTCCACATTGCCACACCTCAGCTTAGCCACAAACGAAGCACCTGGTTGGTATGGAAAAGCAGTGTCATGATGGAGGCATGTGGAAAGGAGAGAGAATGGAAGTGCAACTTGCCCACCTGCCTCTAACAAAAGATGCTAAGTGGGCCAAAATGAAGCAGGAAGAATGAACTTCTCTGACCTCTCTGAATTTTGATACAGAATTACAAAAGGATTAGATCTTCTCCTTGCATCTAAACTTTTTACTTTATTTTCATTGTGAAAAGGAAAAAAAAAAAAGAAAACAACCAAAGTGAAATGGAGCACAACATACAAATACAAGCAGGCAATGCGTAATTGAAGTTATATGCAATATTAGATGGAGCGTTCACTTGCACCCAAAGTAAAAAACCACCTATCTCTGTGCTAATTACATCACTCCACAGCAAATGGCCGCTCCTCAGTGTGGACACCAAGCAGTGCTTCGTTGGGAGCAGGTCACTGTGGCCATGGCCACGTCCTGCCTGCTCCTCCAACCCCATGCAGCACCCCTCCTTTACCACTGGTGTAGCCGTTACAAGGATTTCTTTTTCCTGTGGTTAGTTTATGTGCTCCAGCTCATTAACATCTCCTAATACCAGAACTCAAGGCTAATTAGGCATGGCAATTCTGAGGAACATATTCTCTGTTCATCTTCCCAAAGCAGGATGCTCCTTGGCGGCCCAGCTGTAGCTCCACATGCTACCAGAAGGGTATCACCCTGGAAATAAAAATACCACAGGATCCCACACAGGACACAGCAGGGATCCTGTACTTGTTAGCTGATGGCACAGTTTACAGGCTGTTTTGCTTAAAAATTGGACACATCTCTGTCATTAAAGCAGATTCCTGCTCAGCAGCCTCGAGGAGTTTCCCCAATAGTTATCCACACACCAAAGCTCTCATGATAGAAGATAGCGACTTGAGAACAAAGGGGCAGAGTGGTTAGAAAGCTTCAGAGATTTCTCTAAAAAACATTCCCCAGGCCAAAACTGGTGGGGATTTTCTACCCCTGGCTATGAATGTGCAGGAGCAGACAAGCCTGAGACACACTGCATGCACATGAATTACTTCTAGGGCTGGGCTGCACATCTACACTTCACCTGGAATTAACAGGAATCCCAGGAAGACCAAAAGCTGAGCACCAGGAGCTATGGACACCAACCATATCCATAAACACAGCAGCTCATGATGTTCCAGGTCTTCTGGACCACACCAACACTGACCAAAGCAATGGGGCATTTTAAAGCTACCTCACCCACGCAGTGTTGCAGGCTTCCCTTCTGTGCCAACACTTCTGTGGTTGGTTTCTTCTGTCTTCACAGACCTTAACCTTTACTACCTTCCCCCTTGGTCTGCTTAACACGGGTCCCAGGCTCAGCAGCTCTGAAAGAGGACACCAGCTGAATTTCTGTGGTCACATTCCTGTAGCCTTCATTTCAGCATGTTTTAGAACTGAATGCATTGATATTTAATAGATGTCTTTAAGATGACTACAACAAAAGGTACATTCAAACACAACACCTCTGCATCCCCACAAATACAACTGTTGTTTTGTTGTTTTTTTTTTTTTTTTTACACCCATCACTGGAAAACAGTGATGACTGAGGAACCAAAATGCAACTACAGACAGCACAAAGGACAGCTGCGTGCCTTCCTGCTCTTCCAAACACATCGTAGCATCTTCAAGGTTGATGAGCAACTGGAAGAGCCATCCCCACCATGAGACAGGAGCAAGTAGCAAGCAGCATCCTCTCTCCCTCTGCCTCATTCCCATCCATTCCTGGTTCTTTATTTCCTTCTTTACAAATTCTTTCTCTGAGAACTGAGTGAGCCTTAACGTTGGAAACGTGAGCCAAGCCCACTGACCGAGGCAGCACAGACCTGCCTCCAGCCACCCGCTGACTCTCATTTTTGGAAATAACTCACTTCCAAAAGCTTCTGTAAGCCTGACTGCATGGGTCCACAGATTACAGGATGGAAATGTAAAAAAATTCTAAAAAGACAAAGATGAAGCATCCAACAAACCTCTATCCAGAGGACATTCTACATGGGAACCCTCCTGTGCTAGATGCCTTGACATCAACGTATTTGTCTCTTGTCACATGGAGCTCTCTCACTTTGTAAGCACACAGCTCCAGTCAACTGTGACACTTCATGCAGAGGATGTGCACCCAAAGCTCCAGGAGGAAAACCGCAAGAGGCACCATTTGGGGGCAGCTCAGAGCAAACTGGAATTCTGTTTGACCAAGCCAGAGTCCAGCAAGCATTAACCTGCTTACCGAGCCGGCAGCATTCAGCTCCTGAGCACAAAGCATCGGGTTTGGCATTGAAATCCAGCCTGGGCTCTGCTGCTTGGCTCCCTGCACAGCACAGCTCCCTGCACTGCCAGCCTGTTCCCAAGGATAAGCAGTGCTCTGGAAGGAGCAGCACACAAAGCCATCAGCTGCAGGGTACCAGGGATTGTTTGTCTCCAAGCAAACCTATTGCTGTTGGCCAGTCATCACATTCTGCACCCTCAATCCTTAGCAAAGAAGTGTGCGTAGTGCATAAGCTTTGAAAAATACAGTGTGAATTGTGCAGCAATACGGGCTTAATATTAATTACAGTGTGCCCGAGGAAGAGCTGTGTGAGCAGCACAGTTTTGTTGCCATGCCCCAAGAGTGTGGTAGTGGCAAAAGCTAACAAGCAGGCAGTTAGCACCAAACAGGATGGGACCCTTCTGGCCAGGCATGCATCACCTGATCAGACCATGGTGAGGACGGAACACACATACCTGGGCCACGTGCCATAACCCACCTAGGGTAATCCCAGCCCAAACCCGTGCTCCACCATCAATCCCCCAAATGAAGCCCTCCAGCGTATCACAGAGCTCTGCTTCTACAGGTTTTATATTTATTAGATTAATCTTTTACTGATTTAGTTCTCTGATGTGATTATACAGCCATCGCATCAGCACCTGCCCTCTCCTCAGTGACTCCCAGACCACATCTCGCTGTGCTGACGGACCAGGGTCACACCAAAAGAGCAGCACCAGGGCTCTGCTTACATCTCTGCAACGATTAAAAAAACATTAAAGAAAAGAGTTATTTCTAAAATACCTCAGCAAAACGCAGCTACCGAAGGCGTGCCTGCATAGGAAGCCACCTCAGACCACAGCTGCACAGGACAGCAGCGGCCACGCTTGGATTTGGAACGGCTTTACAGGGCTTTAAACCCAGCAGATGTTCTCTCCGTCTTCACTTCAGACCATATTATGCTGTCCCAGAATTGTACTAGTGAACTCACAGTGACCCTGTCAAATAAATATTTTTCCCGAGGTAACACTGTTTTAAATATATCCATTTAGTATCCTGATTTGAAAAACGCTGGACAAATTAAAATGTAAAATTTGACTCTTTCCAGCATTTTGTATTCCGATAAACTCCCACAGTACCTTCTCTCATGGCAGCCAGCCCATATTTCTGAGGAACTGAAATTCTAAAAAGCCAACAACACTTTTCAGTCTCTGTGCATTAATCATCTCTCCTGGTTCAGGAACTCTCTTTGAGTGAAAAGGAAGAAGAGTGAGGATGAGGGATGTGTGAGCGATGTGCTCCCCAAATAAAGGTGCAAGAACACCCCGTATTGCCTGGAACACACACACCATCTAACCCTACCCCTAACTCCAGGGCTAACCTCAGTGCTAACCTGAATGCTAACCTTAACACCAGCCCTTACCCCAACACTAATCTTAACCCTAACTTCAACACCAACCCTAATCCCAACACTAATCCCAACCCTAATGCTAACCCTAACCCCAAGCCCAATGCTAAACTTAACACCAACCCCAACACCAATCCCAACCCATCTGACCACACAAGGATTCCTATCACCTGCATCAAGGCTGAATAGTACCAAATATTTCTCCAGATCAAGCGGCAACAGTGAATTTGGTGAAAACACGACTGAGTGAAGTCCTGTGAAAAAGTGAGGCAAACCGAACTTGACTCAAGAACATTTTGGTTTCCCAGGAAGACAGTGGCAGCAGGGGGAACATGTTGTGATGGAGCCTATTTCTGAAATGGTAAAAAAGCACTTTGAGTACTCACTGTCAGAAGGTGTCAAATGGACTGAAATGGGCTCACTGGCAGTGAGATATCGAAATGCCACATCCGATGGCATCAGCAGGTCACTGCAGCCAGGACCAGCACCAACTTGGGCATTTCTGCAAGTGCTGCACTAAAAACATGACCTTGCTAAATGCACGCTTCTGGTTTTATTGGATTTTTCCTTGCTCTCGTATTTGGAGAAAGGTTAAATATGTCAAGCATTAGTTTATAAAACCTCTCGGATGAATCCTCTTACTCACATGATCTTTCTAAATGCTCCCAATCTTTCCAATTCTCCTTACACAGAAGTTATTTTATTCCTTTGCCATTTCAGCCTCCTGCCTCTCAAAGCTCAGGGGGTTTCCCGTGCCCGACTTAGCACAATATCCAGATCAGGATGCTGTGGACGTAAGAGCATTATAATATTTTCGGTATTTTCTCACCCATTCTTCAGATGGCCTAACATCTTGTTTGATCTTTTGTGACTGCGCCTGCACACTGAGCAGATGTCTTCATTGAGCTGTCCGCAGTGACCCTCAGGTCTTTTTCCCAAGTGGTTTCAGTTCATTGAAAAGCCAGCAATGAGCATGGGGAGCCCAGACCTTTCCTTCCCATGCATTTGTCAGTGCTGACTTTCATCTGCCCCTGTGGTCCTCATCTGCTCAGCTTCAGCTCTGGCGTGCTCTTCATGCAGACCCACCTGCCTCAGTGCAGCCAGGTTGCTTTAGATCCACTGCTCTGCTGATGTATGATTAAAAAAATACAAACAGATTTGTTGCATGGGGAGCAGTGGCTGTGTGCTGGAGATGGAAGGGCACACTGGCAGCCCCTCCCATAGTCAGGAATGACCACGGAGTTATAGAATCATGGAACTGTTTGAGTTGGAAGGAACCTTTAAAGATCATCTGGTCATCAGTTACAGCTTTTAGCGGCAGCAAATACATTAACGACTCTGCCCATTTTTTAGGAAGTTCTATGAATGCTTTTTGCCTTTAGAGCAGCCCAGCGTTGGCCAGCAAAGCCACAAGGAGCGGGTGCCAGAAACACACTGCTGTGAGATCTGCTGTGAGCTGCCAGCCAGGCCCCGCACATCCCATCCCTCCTCGTGGGCACGAAGATCCCCACCAGCGCTCAGACCACAGATTTACACTTCCAGCAGAATTCTGAGCAGCACTTAAAGATTTTTAACTACCATCCCTTTGTCCCAGGGAGTTAAGGCTGATCGAATGTCACAACGTGACACATGAATGCACAACACAAGGGAGGCCTGACAGGCAGCAACATTGTAATATGATAATTCCTCTTTGTCCCTTAATCGCCTCTCTTTTTTGCAGACTTGATTCAGTTACCAACATGTGATCAATCATTGCCTTTTTCAGTGAGATAATTTTTTGCCCTCTATCTAAATGGCTCCTGTCAAAGGAAATCCAGTACTAAATTAAAGCTGATATGCCTGTCTCTGCCCTTTTGTTTGTTGACTTCTTCACGCACACAATTGATTTTAAATAGATTTTTTTAAGGGTTCCATCACCATTTAAGTGTACGTACTTTTACAAATCTGGCTCCTTGAAATTACCACAGGCTACATACACGTGTAAATAAATAGTCTTCAGCACATGATATAATGGAGAGGAATAAAGCACAAGGGCATCCACTGGCCAGCATCTCGAGGTGCAGAGAGAGCAAGCTGCTTGCTGAGCTCTTCCCACGTGTTCTCAGTGGAAGACAGAATTGGAAGACAACCATCAGACTCTGTGGTTTGCAAATGTAACAAAAAGTGGAAAATGTAAATTAACTCAGTACTCAGGGCACTCAACCTGCAAGTTAACACAGGAGGAATGGAGACATTGCTAATGCCCACATCTGCTGAGACTAGACTGGGATGGGGGAAGACCCTCCAAGCAAAGCTGCCCACCAGCACAGCACCACAGCCTCTGCCTCGCTGCTGGCTCAGCTCTGCTGCCCAGTTTCCACAAGTACATGGACACCACATTCAAAACATCAACATTTCACATATTTTTGCCTTTTAGCTGTCCTCTTTCCTGTGCCCCTTCCATCTCAAGCAGGTTGCAGTGTATCTTTTAGTACATCTGAGCTTGAGAAGCAACATTTTTTTCTGTAGTTTCCCTTTTTTTTTTTTTTCTGTCCTCTCTGCAAAAGTTCAGACCTGCAAAAGCATTGATATCATGGAGAAAAAGAAAATGGGATTGTTACTTATTTATTTGTCAAATACCAGCACTACAAGTCTGGACAGTTAAACTGGATAACTGGATTGGCACAGCTGCTCAGGGAGTGGTGTGATCCCCATCCTTGGAGATGTTCAGAGCCGTGTGGATGTGGCATGTGGATGTGGCACTGAGGGATGTGGGCAGTAGGCATGGTGGGGGTGGGCTGGGGACCTTAGAGATCTTTTCCAGCCTTAATGACTCTATGATTTGGGATAAGAAAACGGTGATTTCTGAGCTAGGTAGGATGACAATTATTTATTTCGGTGATTGAACGACAACAGATTTTTGGCTGGGCTGTGCATTATAAATTATTGTAAATGGCTTGTCCTGGCTACACACATAAGGCACTGAAGACTCTGCCAAGATCATCTCATAGACATCAGTTCTGGGATTTAAAGAAAACATCTCCTTATATATATATTTATTTCTTTTCAGGGAAAAACACATCAACAAAGCACTGGACTGCCACCTCTTTCTAAGGTGGGTGTGGAAGAAAGAAAGAAATGCTTTCATCTCATGCTTCCAGCAGCTCTCCCTGTCTGCACAGAGGGAAAAGGGAACGCATGCAGCTCCACGAGGGAGCATCGCCCCTGGGTGAGCAGCGGGCCAGCAGGACGCGGCCATCCGCAAAGGGCAGCGGGAGCGGCCATGCTGCAAACGAAGTGAGGAGTGGGCACTGGGGAGGACGGCCTCAGCAACAACAAAACCACACACACACAAAAGATCATTCTCCCAAAAGACACGATATTGCACCAAAATGTGTTTTAAAGCATTTTCAGAAAGACACTGAGCAGCCCGCATATCTGCTTTGTGTCTCTTGGCAGTTCAAGAATGCCAGCTCACCCTGTCCTCAGGGTGCCAGAACCAATCTGTTGCCAAGAGACACAAAACTGATATCACGGATGTCTGAAGCAGTCGCTGGAAACGCACAGAACAGCAAACGGACTCGTGGTCGGGGTTTGACTTAGTCAGCAATACGTCAGGGGAGAAAAATTAACCTTTTGTTACAGGGCTTCAGGCTGACCGCTCGTGTCCTTTCTGAGCATGGCATTCTGAGCCAACATCTCAGGGTTTTTTGAACGTTGACTTTTGATTGGGGAAAAAAAAAAATCCTTCTAGAATGAATCACCATGTCAGCGTGAGTCCCCACGCTCCGGGGAACAGGGCTGTGTGACTTTCCTTGCTGACATCTGAATGACATTGCTGAGCACACATCTCACAAGGAAGCCCAAATGCCACTGCTGGATGCCCATGTTAGCACTCAGGTGCAAGTGTGGCAAATGGTCCTGATGGAAATGATTTTGAGGCTCTCCCTGTAAACACTCAAACAGTTTTCACATCTAAGATCTGGTCGCTGGCAAGTTTTCCAGATACAAAATGTTATTACTCAACCTGGTGAGTAACCTACAGGAGATGTCGCAGGTTCACCATCTGCAAATGTTTCCCTGCTTTTTGGTTCTCAGAGCCTCTCCTCCCCCGCCAGCCTGCAAACCCCATGCAGATCCTTCCCACTTGTGAAACAGATGATTATTTTTTTCCCTAGAATTTTCCCATTGCAATCATGGCCAAAGTATTCTGTCCTTCCCAATTACGGAAATTAAATCGAATGCATTCAGGATTCCCTCAAAACAAGGAAACATGAAAAACAGCATGACTGCTTCTTGTAGATAGGTTGTCTCTGGACTGCCTAGTTTGTTTTGCTAAATTGTTAAAAATTAACACTGTAATTAAGAAATACAGTAATTAGCTGTAATTAAGAATTACAGCAAGATTTGGGTTCCTTTTCCTAATGTGGGGCACAAATTTTTACATGTTAAGCTTTGTCGAAGAACCAACATGGCAGAAGGCGACTGTAAAGCAATTAGATACCAGTTCAGTATTATTACATTATCCAGAAAATTCCAATTATCAATTATAGGAAACGTTCTGCACATTAAGTTTTCAGAATATCACATAGTTTTTGCATTTCTGACTAATACATAGCAGTATAGATGTACAGAGACATACACATTGTTACAGGTGCCCACTAGCAAATTACCTTCAGAGACACAGAACATAGCATCTCACATGGAATAATTAGGATTTCCAAGTGTTTCAATAAAAATGAAAGCACGAGCACAATGACTCCTCCCTGGGAAAGAAAAGTGGCACATCCTGAGAGAATGGAAAATACTGCAAATAGCCACAAATCACTGCTAGAAACTGTCTGGGTGTGGGGTTTTTTGGACTAGAAATAAAAGGCACTGCCCCTACCACGAGGGTAAATCATTCCTTCCTCTCCCAGACCTCCAGTTGGGAGATGGAAGACAACTGGTGTGCTACAAGCATGCAGGCAGCAAGACAGGGGGCATGAGGGAGGGGGGGAAGAGTTAATAAAATTCCTACCAGAAAACAGAAAATGAGATTAAAGGAGACATTTTGGCCACGAGGCCTTCTTTCGGCTGGAGAAGGCCTCAAAGCCAAAGTGTCTCTTCTAATCCTATTTCCAGAGTGCATTTTAATAACCCCTTTGTATATGGTACAATGACTTTAGCAAGTCCTATTTCAAGCAGATTTTCCACACTAGAAAGGAAAATGGGTTAAAATAATCATACCGTACACCTCGCGCACGCGACACTCTGTTTAATCCAATGTCAAATAGCAAAGCCACACAATACAGCACAATGTCCATTTACAAAAGTGCCTTACAGGACAAACAACTCGAGGCACCGTACGAGAAAGCCAGGCCAGCACGTCTGGCCCCGACAGCCACCCAGAGGCCCCAGAGCAGCCGCCTTGGCTTTTAGGCCCCGAGTTTGCTGAGCCGATGTCACTGGGCAGAAAATTGCTCTGCCTTCAGGCAAAACTGTCAAAAGCTCCAGCACTTGCCATTTCCCATCATCGACCATATGGGAGGAAATTGTGAAAAAAAAAAAAACAAAAAACAACAACAACAAGGAGGAACTCTCTGGTTTGAAGAGCAGGAAGGAGGTCCTCAATGTGCGGTGCATACCCAGCTTGTATCAGCACAGCAGAATGGGATAACAAGACATGGGGCTGCTGGTGTGGGTCCAAAGGAGGCCACAAGGCTGACCAGAGGGCTGGAGCACCTCTTCTATGAAAAAAGCATGAGAGAGCTAGGGTTGCTCAGCCTGGAGAAGGAACGGATCCAAGGAAGCCACGTTGCAGCCTTTCAGTACCTAAACAGGCATACAGGAAAGACGGGGAGTGACTCTTCATCCGTGAATGTAGTTACAGGACAAGGGGTAATGGATTTAAGTCTAAAAGAGAGGAGATTCAGATCAGATCTCAGGGAGAAATTCCCTGTACTAAGGGCAGTGAGGCCCTGGCACTGCTGCTCAGAGAGAGGTGCTCAAGGCCATGGATAGGATCCTGGGCAATCTGATCTGGTGGGAGGTGTTGGGGTACCTCAAGCAACGCAAGCCCTGCAATCCCACAGAATCACAGAATCATTACAGTTGGAAAAGACATCTAAGTCCATCAAGTCCAACCGTCCATCTACCACCAACACTGCTTACTAAACCATCTCCCTCGGTGCCACATCTCCATGGTTCTTGAACACCCCCAGGGACAGTTACTCCTCCCTAAGCAGTCTGTGTTGGTGCCTCACCACTCTTTCAGAGAAGTTTCTTCTAATACCCTATCTGAATCTCCTATGGAGCCAGGCTTGAGGCCATTCCCTCTTGCCCTATCAACCAAGATGCAGTAGGCAAAACCAAGTTACTTTATACCAAGTGAGAAAGTACAATGCTGGCCCAGCCATCCCCACACAAATATGATGCAGAATATTGCAAATACAAAACTGCAGATCTGTACAACTTCAAATATGGAATGCAGCTTTATGAAAGAAACAAGCACCTAAGCAATGCCTGGTAATGCCAAGCCAAGCAGCGATGAGCGGTACAGCATCAAATCAAACCAGAAACAAACAGAAACACCTGCCAGTATCAGCTTATAGATACTGGAAAAGACATACAAAGGCCCAACCGCTGCTATGTGTATTGTAGAAAAAATAATTATTATAATAGTAGACTAAGTACAACAGAAATTTTTCTACATCTCAGTGGCACTTCATGGTAGTAGCCAATGCTCATGGGTAATGAAGTAAAATAAAGCAGGTGAGAAACACCAAAATCTATGTAGCATGAAATATCTCTGAGAGACTTGTTTAGTGAAATTAACTAGTAGTTTAATAGAAAAAAAGCTTGATGTATGAGAGTGCTCCAATTTCTTCACAGAAATTAACATTTCAATCCTGTTTTTATCTAGAAGTCATTAAACTGTGCAACATGAATTATTGGAACTGTAGCAGAGAATTAACTCTATTCATCAAGTAAGTCCAAACAGTTTAGAGTGCATCTGTAATGAAAAAATAGCTCCACATTTCTATCTCTTCTCATTAAAGTAAACCAGTTTTCCCTCTCTCAGTATATAAAACTGTCTTCTCCTCATGTAATTTATATTACCATAAGCCTGCTCACATTCTAAACTATTACATGCCTCCAATTAATTTTTGCAGCTTTTGCCTGAAAATTTAATGAGATAGTAGTGTATGAACCTGCTGACTCCAGATTACGTGTGTGCTTCCAATATTAATGTTGGCATAATAAAATAATCTGATACATACTTGATGAGAGCTTTTCACTATTGTGAGAGTAGTTAAAGCAGTATGTAAACCAATTCCACTGATTTTCCTCCTCCTCCCTCCATCTTTTGGAAAAAAAGAAAAGAAAACAGCCAAATAGATCAGTCTGAAATTGAGGAATTCCAAGCTAAGCACTCAAGATGATGTCATGAACACTCTCCTGTATGCTTTAAATCAGCTGTTTATAACCTACCTATCAAAATTTATTTTAATGGTAGGGCATTTCTAAATGCTTTTAATTTTGAAGTCCCTATTTAAATAGATTCTTTTCTTTTTTTTACCCTGCAGAAGACAAACATCCACATGGCCCAGCCCATGTTCCATCACCACCATCTGCATGTGGGCTAACAGTGGTTGCTGTTAGCTTATCCCATGCTACTTCCTATTGGTGAGCATAAGGAAGAGATGTTCAATCTACTGAGCATCCTTCATGAGGCTTCAAAATGCAGGAGTGGTACCTGCACATCCAATTGCCCTGTAATTCATCCCATCAGCTGTCCTCACACTCACAGCCATTGAGAAATCAGGAGTTTCAAACTGTGTGGGAAACCAAGATGGGTTCAGAGCCCTGAGCGTCTCTGTGGCTTTTCTTTCTCTCTGCAGCACATTTCATAGGGATATCTCTGATCTAATTCTGCAAACTGGTCTCCAGCGTATTAGACAAATAACCTTTTCAGAAAGACACATTCTTTGAGACAAAAATTAAAGAAAAAAAAATTATAGTACTGCTTTCCATTGTGACTTCAATTTTACTACTGCATACCGTGCATAATATGATTTTAATATCTATCTGCCTGAGAGAAAAATTGGCAAACATTATACTCTTAGAGATCAAATAATTTTATACATAGGCTTAAAAATATGCTTTTGGCATTATTTGGCACAGTCCTGAAGTTCTATTTACAGGAAACTGTAAATTGTTGATGGTGAATCATGCAGCCCCTGAAAACATGTATTTTGCACCAAAGTGATGGGAGGCAGAGCATGGAGACGTACAGAGCCTGAGTCCACTCCTATGGCGGGACCGTGTGAATAATCATTGTTACCAATGCTAATGAGGCTCTCCTATTAATACATGAAGTGATGACATTATTAGAATGTTACAAACAAGGGAGAGAAATAGGGGTGGACAGGGGGAAATTCAGTCTCAAAGAGGATACAGCGTGGCCATGATGCATTGACACCAAAGCCAAAATTTGTGACTGCTTGTTAGAGGAACAGGCAGTATCTCCAGTGCCAGTGGACACCCAAGGCCGACACACTAAGAAACACCCAACATCAAAATTCAGTTCTTTTGAGACCAGATGAACAAAGCAGCCTGGCCAAAGGATGGGAGAAGGAGCTGGTGGAAGTGGACACTAGCAGAGAGAACACACTGCAAAGCACCAAGGCCAACGGCCACACAATTTAACAGCTCCCAGTGGTTTCAAATCAATTTACATTTAAAATAAATGAATTAAATCTGATAATCTCTGATACCACTCAAACTATTTGCTCCAGGGCACTGAAATTCAAATATACTTTGAGTTCTGGAAATAGGCTTTAACTTGGATGACATACAAACAAAGATAAAGAGTACTAAAATCAAACACAACGTCCCTGGCTTTTAGAAAATCAAATAGCAAAAGCACTTTGTTGGCACTCGAAGCATTTTGCTGTTGTAACATCTACCCCTTGAAGCTGACCTCTAAGGTGCATATAAACCATTTTGGTTTCCATGTCAAAAATCCACTGCTCATCAACCCAGATGGTGTTAAGAGAGAGCCCCTCCATCCTCACCCCGAGCACCTCGCAGCACTCCCAGCACCACAGCAGGCAGATCCACACACAGACCAGATAACTGGACAGGATCTTGGCCAAACATAGCCTTCCTAGCCCAAGCAGGCTATGGGAAGAAGCCCACCTTTGTACCACCCTACACCACGTTCACTCCGTAAGACCACAGCAGACTCTCTTTCCAGCATTTAATTTTATACATTTTAGAAAACTGACCTCACACTGTTCGTTATTAAACACACGTGCCTTTATAACTAACAACTCCTGCTGGCACCTTTGCATGCCAAAAGAAACATGTAATTAAATTAAGGTGCACGGACCATCTTCCTTTTCTCCTGTCTATTCTACTTGAACGCCACGCCAGACAGCAAATCAAAATCTGCATTTAAATAGAATATTTTAGTGTACGAAAGTGGGCGGCCTGAGGGTAAAGAGGTATTGCATTCGCTCGCCATATGCACAAAATCGCATTTAAAATGTGATACCACATTTTTAAAATTTATTGAGCGTTCTCATCATTGTAGTATTTTTGTTTTATTGTAAGAAAACCTTCAGCTCCACGGAGACTTTTGTACCCAAGCACGCTAATAAAAATAACGTGATATTACATCATTTTATCAATTTAATTTCGAGGAAAAGGATGATATTCAATCACATCTCATAAGTCACCATCGCTGATAATTCCGGCCATTATTCAGTGCGAAACACAAGCAGTCAGAATCCATTAACATAGGTTGCTGCGAATCTGCATTTTTAGACTTTGTCAGAAAACACAGCCGCCCCAAACTCAGTGACCTGGATCTAACTGCCTTTCAGCCCAAATGGCCCCTGCATCTTTTTGGCACGGGATAAAGCCTCACCACCCCGACCGGGTCACAGAGAGGATGCCCGACCCTGCCAACTCCACCAGGGTCCCATAATGTGCTCCAGCTGCCACCCCCAAGGTCCCGTGGGGACACGCCAAGCTTCATGGTGGCACTTAGAAGACCTGGTGATGTGGTGCAGACCCACAGACGGGAGCTCCTCGCTCCCCATCAGGCAACGCGGCCTCCGGCAAGCTGGGGAAGAGTGAGAAGGCGGCAACGCAGCGTGACATATGTTAGTGACATGGTGTCACATCACATTGGATGGGCACAGGGGTGATGAGAACAAAGTGGTTCTGACACTGCGTTATCAGGTCAGCACCTTCAGGAGAAAGGAAAAAATGAAAGGCTCGGTTGTGGAAGGGTCACATGGAGAAGCTGCGAAGCTGCCAAAGCCACGGGAAGGCAGATGGGCATGGTGGGGATCCTGCCCAGTGCCATCACAGCCAACTGCACAACCCAAATCCACTCAAACCAAACCCTCCAGCAAACTGAACTGCAGCCCTAGAGTACTTCCAGGCTTCCAAGCCCATGAGGAGGAGATGTCTCAAGCAGGAGCTGCCTCACTGCAGCGTGTTTCCCCTTCGTTTGGGCAAAGCGAGCTGAAAATTAACTATTTATTTCTCCTTTGAGAATATTTCTCTGGCTATTATCTGACTTCTCCACTGGAGAGGCAGCTTGAGGAAAGTTCATCCTGTAGCACTAAAAAAAAAAAACAAAACAAAAGGATTTTTTTGAGTCTATTTCTACCAGCTATCCAACAAAATTAAGGTACTTTAGCCTGACCATATCTACTACATCATTTCTGCTGATGTAAAAACGCAGAAGGGAAATAATGGCACCCCAACAAACACTCATATATCTACAACAGTTCTGAGAGATTTGGCATAATCTACCCAACGCTCACTTCAGCAGATCTTCCATTTTCTTGGTCCTTCAACAGCCACCATCAGACAACAGTCCCTGCAACGGGAAGCAATGGCCACTGTCACCACCACAGGAACCAGTGCAGCTGGTTGGAAATCCAGAATAACGCATGCAACCGAGGACCTGAGATGTGACGGGAGCAACAACATCAGGATTTCCTTCTGACCATCCCTAGAGGATGAAGTTAAGATGCTTCTGAATGGCCACAAAGGAAAGGTCACGGCTTCCTAAGGTCTGAGCACCCAGAATAGAAAAGAGAACACTCCTCGGAGTGCTTAGTGAGTCATAACAAACCTACAGGGAAGCTGCACAGCAAGGAGCAAGCCAACGTGAGACGGCAGACGAGGCTGTTTGCAATTCCAGAATAAAATGATAATGTGCTGCTGGTAGCGAGCGGTACATTGTTTTAACGCGCTACGATATTTATAAATATGTGGAGTTTAAATAATCAGATGACAGAAAGTTCCTTTTCATCTACTGAATGTTTATTATTCTTCACACATTAGCACTTTTCCCCCAAAATGTTATATCTTCTGCCATTTATAATTAATTTTAACAGCTTCTGCAACTTATCCCACAGGTTGTTGCTGTTTCTTTTAAACAGCGTGCTGCTGAGAAATTGATTTGTTTGCTCCGTATGCCTACAGAAATCACATTATGAAATATGCATAAATGTCATTTCTTGGGCTGCTTCTGAGGATTAGCCGAGAAGAAAAGCTTGCTTAGAAAAAGGAAGAGACAAACAACAACAAAGAGAAACTTCACACTTTAACTCTGCTGCTCTGTGAGACCAGTACGAAGATGCAGCGAGATGCCCATTGGTACCAGGGTGAATTTGGTGCCAGGAGGGACTCATCACAGCCTCTACAGATGTTAATTAATTAATTACTAATGGATTACTGCCCAAACAAAGCTGCCCCCACCAACCAGATGGGTGCTGGCTGGGCAGTGAACACCTGATGCTCTCCATCAGGGTGGGGGGAGGCTCCCACTCTGCACAACCCATCTCCTCTCCCCACAAACAATTCCCACAGTCAGGCCTGGGAGTTAATGGCACTAATTAACGCACAGCCAAATGCCTGAAAGTAGTCCAGCATCTTGAGGTGAGCTGCACAAGGGCTGTGTGTGCCCCACCAGCACCCGCAGGTGCACAGCCAGCAGCTCACACCACCTTGGCATGCAGAGATGGATGGAGGACCACGGCTGCAGTGCCGCAGGTACCAGAGAACCACCACCAGCTGCACCCAGTGTGCCTCTCTGCTTCTGAGTGGTTTTGCTTTCTCGTGGAAATCCAAACCAACTTACATCTCATTTATTGAAGTTTATCCGACCGTCACCATTTCACATGTGCGTGGATCACTTCTTTTACTGACGCACCTTCTATCATACTGATATTCAACCAAGTGAGATCTCACCATCTCCTGCCCGTGCTGAACCAGCTCTGAAGATGTTCTCCTCCCCCAAAAAAGCATTAAAGCCCTCTCAGTCCACATGGCTACCACAGAACTCACAGAATGTGGCACTTCAAGACGGCCATGCTTGCAGGAATGGCGTTATTACTGAAAGCAGGGAGCACAATAATGCGCTCCCACACATCCTGTGGTCTAAAGCCAACCCAGCATCAGCCTTGGCAAAACAAATGTTCTCCCCAGTGTGGAGACTGCTCGCTGGGAGCACTGCCCACAGAGCCTTCTTTAGGGGCTGCGATGGCAGACCGAGGAAAGGAAGGCATCTCCCCATGCTATCTGCTACTGCAAAGCACACTGAGTGACAAGTCCTGAAATGCAAACCAGGTATTTTTCTTGGAGACTTCGTTAGACACATCACTCTCCTGTATTATTACAGAGAGCTGTCAAAACAGCCTGGTAGGAAAGCTCTCCCATAGACATGCAGAAGTACAAATTGTCATCCTATGAAGTAAATTCTATTAACAGTTACATAGTCATTATTTTGCATAATAAAAGTAAATGCTCTTTCTTGTGATCCGTGTATTTATGGCCATCTAACCAACAAGCACTTTCTCTTTTCCAACGCCTTTGTTAAAATTACAAGATAATTGGTTGCTGTTGCAGATATTAATGTCTGATAACAAAGTGCCGAAGGCAGGGAATCTGAAGTGGTGGTGAAACAGCACTACTGACAAAGCAGAACTGCTCTCGGAGGGGATCAAGCAAAACAACTCAAAGAAAAGAGTATTTTTTAGTTTTTATCGTGTTCCATTATTTGAATGAATCACATTGGAAACTCTAGATTTCCGTTTATCCCTGCTGTCAAAAAATAACAGGAGATAATTCAAGCACCACATTGGGCCCTGTGAGCTATCAAAGGATCAGTGACAGGTCCTGAGATAACCCAGGTAACTTCTCTGCTCCAGAAACAAAATTCCTCGCCATAGGGTTTCAATGGAAAAAAAAAAAAAAAAAAAACAACCATGAGTTCCTCATTAATTACAGTCAACACACTAAAAAAAACAGCCTACATTTACAGAATATGTCCATTTTAGTTGGAAGGATGAATGGCCCCATACACAAATACTCCACGCTCTCCCTGTTTACACACAGTTGTGTTTATGAATAAAATTGCAGCTTAAAGTCTCAGCCATGATGAGCAATTCAGAAACTCACTGCTCATAAATATCATGCCAATTGAAGCAAGCTGGTTCAGGGATATTGTATATTATTTATCCCAATTCAGTCTGTCACGGAATTAAGTGCATTGAGCCAATTTCAATACAAACGTCAGGGGAAGGAGAGATTACATTCAAATTAATGAAGTTGCTCTTAAAGCAAAACAATGTCACTCAGTACAGTCTGTTTATAAACTCGCACGTTGAGATGCAAATAAATAAATCCGCCATTCCCCATCCTGCTCCCCCCTCATCCTCCTTCCCCACCTGCAATAAACCAGGGGCACTTCTTGTACCTTCTCAAAGAGACTGAATGGCATTGTTCAAAAAGGAGAATGGAAGTCTCCAGGATGGAAAGAAAGCACACACAAACACCAGCACCTGCCATCCCAAAAGATTCCCCTCAACCATCATTCACTTGTAGGTTCTTAACGTTCTGTGACGGACACTACACCATTAATTGAATTCCAACTTGCATTTCCAGCTACCTCTGCAGCGGCAGCAAAACCACTTTACGGTGAGCTACATCACTTCAGAGTTAATTGCACGTATTTTGGTTTTGATAAATGAAAATACGGGACGTGATTAATTGAAGGACAATCAATACGATCCAGCTATTAGACAGCTTGATGAGGTATCCAAGGTACGCCTGTAATCTATAGTAATCAGCTAATTGAAGACCGTGTGCTAAAAAGATTTTAGGAAATCCCAGCTTCAAACTGCAACATATCCCAACAAAATGGATGGAGGAAAATGCTCCAAAGACCCATGAAGGTTTAAGGTGTTTTTCTATTCCGCCTGGTTTTGAACAACAATTCTGCTTTGCCGGCTTAAAACTCCTTACTGGGATAAAAGACTGGGATAAAAGCAAAATGAATTTGGTAAGGGAATCCTGAAGGCAGTTTCTTTTACATCCTCCCAAACTCGTTTAACCGTATGCTGATTTCTGGAGCTGCCAGAGATTGTTAAATAGTTCCAGTGAATACACTCCATTTGTCTTGGTTTCACTGCACACCAGCTCAAATTAAACAATCAAGCAGTAGAACAAACGAACCCACCCCATTCCATCTCTTTTGACGTGAAACTGAGCGTGCAAAAAAGTTGTACACAACACTGGGTCGCTGCTGTGCACGTTGGCCAGGTCCAAACCACCAAAGATGAGCCACGAAATGGAGAAAACAACGCCAAGTGTAAAGCAGAGCTGCTGCACGTGTTTAGAAAAAGATGGAAGTGAGGAGTGCAATTGGAAAGTCCACTGTATGTAAGTACTATTAGCATAAATGCTGACAACTGTTAATCTACTGTAACCCTGATTAATGGTTGCATTTGTTCATTAATACCAGGCATTTTAACTTACTACTAAAATTGATTTGTCAGTTAAGAATTCAATCCTAATGTTCAATAAAACTGCACTTTCTCAGCAAGTGCAATATGAAACGAGGTGATGCATTTAGCAGCGCTCCCATACATTACGTGGGGTGTGACCCACGCTGCCCAGCTCCTTTGCAATCCTGGAACTGTGGAACCACGACCCTCCCAGCCCTGTGCAGTAAGCTGAGATGCTCTGTAAGACCCCATTCCAACAGCTGAGCAGCACGGCCAGAAAGGACACGGATAGCAGAGCACCACGGTGAGGCAGGGAAGGCATGGGATGGACGTGGACCGGGGCAGCACGTGGGCACCATGCTCTCCTTTCCACTGATGCCACCCCACTAATGGCTCATCCTTCTCTTCTCTCCCAATCCCTGTAATTTCCCTACTCCGCTTTCCACTGCAGCACTAACCACAGTCCACCATGCTCAGAAGGGACGAGAAAACACCAAGGGGAAGTGTCAGCTTGCTGCAGCACTTTGTTCCTTAAAACATAATCGGAGGGTACAGTATTTCACACAGCATTATGGCAGCACGGCGCCGTTTGCAGCACCATAGCTACAGATCTCACCGAGCTCCTGCTGCAAACCCTTCCTTCCGGGGGTTCCTTTACTACGGATACTTCCCATCCTGGAGGCTTGTGTTCTGCCACAACCACCAGGTCGTGGGCTGCATCTCCAGCCTGGCAGCTCACGGCATGCCAGGGAGGAAACAGCAGCGTGGAAGGGATGAATGATGAACGCTCGCTGCCAGAACCCAAAGGCTGAGCACAGCCCTTTGGCCAGGCATGGCTGGAGAGCACAGCCAGTAGCTTGGCTCTTCAAATCTTCTTTAGTCAGTTAGTTAAACAGAATTTTATTTTATTTTTTTTTTTTACAAAGGCAGTAGTTGTGAGATAAATACCTTTTAAAAGCCATCTAGACACAGGAGATGCTTTCTAAATATGTAAAGCCACCTAAGTGATTTTTAGCATCAGATATCACCTGCAGTGATGGGTGACCCTGAAAATGCCAGCTAAAAGATAACACTGAAAGCAAGGCAGAGAGCGTGCTGCTGGCAGCACCTCACCCACAGGTCCCAGCACAGCCCCTGTGTGCTGCTATAATGCTGTAGTACAGGAAAGCTGCTCTGGGATCACTGTCTTCCAGCATCCCCATCTCACCAGAAGCGGTCATCTGAAGCACACAGGCAGAGCAGAAGCAGAGCCTGGGATGAGATGCACATTTAGAAAATGTTAATTGAAAACAGTATAAGTGCTGCTGAAAGCAGACTGAAGAGATGCAGTCCTGTTCCAGCAACTGCAGCCAGAGCCTTCACAAATTAACTCGAGGGAGGTGGGAGCAGCATTAAGACTGTGTTCAGGTGAGTTTGGGATCTCTGCCTTTCCCCACGGGTGTCACAGCTGACCCAAAGTGGGCTCAGAAGCAGGTGGGATGCAACCCAGCACTCATGCAAACCCATCACCGACTGCTGCTGGCAAACAGGTGCCTGCCCTGGGTGCCCTTACTTCAGTAACACAAGCAGAATCGCAGAATCACGATGGAAAAGACTTTCAAGATCTCTGAGTCCACCCATCACATCAACCACAACGTCATCAAATCCAACGATAAAGTCCACCCACAAAGCCCACATGCACAGCCTGTCCATGCACTGCTGGTACTTCCCAGCCCTTTGCATCCCGCCAGGCATCACCACAGATGGGAAGAGAAGCAAAGTACCAGGAGCAATCCCAGGTACAGAGCTTCCCAAATTGCACCCACCCAACAAACAACACAAACTCACACCAGCTCTGTGGCAGCGCAGGGACAGCGGGCTGCTCAGCCCCCAAACTGCTGTAATTGCAGCAGTACCCAGCAATAATACAATGCCCACCCCTGCAAACCCCTTAATAACATTAATGCCTGTCAGGCTACCCTTTAAGTATTAACATATGGGGGAAATGCCTAATAGCTTCACATTATTGCGTGTGCATCTGAAATATCACTCCGTAAGGCCTCTTACAGCAAACATTAAACCTGGTTAATAGAAGACATCTGAGCAGAATCGATTATTTTGCAGTAATTCTTCATCCTGAAAGAGGTGTTTTAAAATTGGAAAGCGTGCATTATCACAGCAGAACTATCTGAATATTCAAAAGCAGCTTTTCTTTGAAAATAAGCTACAGAAACAGTAAGTACGAATGCAAAATTACTCTCTATTCAGTGAAATGCTTGAGAACTAATGCTCACCATGTTTGTAGATAGCCAAATTCACAACACTAACGCTGAAGGTCCTCTCAACACTTCATTATAAACTTCTCCCCCTCGTATTCAGGGAATTAGAAAAAATCTCTGCCCAGAGGAGACTGTTCTCATAGACTTGGTGCACTGGGGTCTCACTGCAGGAAGGAATGTTTATGGAAAATCTGAGATTAAAACATCTCAAACTGGCTGCTCTCAGGTTGCACACACGTAACACTATAAATAGCAAGTAAAATACGAGGGTGAAAACTCAGGAAATAACATTGAGGAAAAGAAAAAAATAACCAAATCTGTCAGCACGGATGGAAAAATGAACAATTTTTCTGTTTGACTAAAAATGTAATTTACCATCAAGTCATTCCACATTGCTGGGGGATTGCTACAGCTCTAATCTCCAGCACTTTTTAATAACAGCTCATAGCTACAGCACAGCGTGGGGCTCAGCAGGACGGGCGTTTGGGCTGAGCCTCACGGTGACGTCCCCAGGAGCAGGGATGGGTCACTGTGCACTGCTCTGGGACCCTGCAAGCTGGAGTGCAGATACAACCTAAGAACCTCAGCAATCCACCACACAGGCACCTCCTTCTCTGCCCTTCAGCAGGCTGTGGGTGCCCACCAACCAAAGGAGAGCTGTGGTGACGGCAGCTTCCAGCTGTGTTGGGGACCAAGTTCTGCTTCTGTACGGTGCAGGGCATGCAGGGGGCACAGAAGAACTGCACAACACTTTTTTTCCACACAGAGGGTGGTGAGGCAATGAAACAGGTTGCCCAAGGAGGCTGTGGATGCCCCATCCCTGCAGGCATTCAAGGCCAGGCTGGATGTGGCTCTGGGCAGCCTGGGCTGCTGGTTGGCGACCTGCACATAGCAGGGAGTTGGAACCGGATGAGCATTGTGCTCCTTTTCAACCCAGCCCATTCTATGATTCTAGGAGCACTGAAATACACCAGACTGCTGAGAAAAGTTGTGCTGGTTTTGCTCATTTTTGACGCCTTTGCCTTCAGCTATTTTCTACTCTACAATACGAGAGATGCATTTCGGCTGCTCTGTACCGAGTATGGCAATTGTAGGAGCTTATCTTGATAGGGAGAAGAGACCACTAATAGTAGACACTGGGTCAGTGGAAGCTTAAGAGAGAGACAGCAATTAGGACTAATGGGTAAATTACATAATGTAACAGTTAAAATAATTCTGGCTGGCTCAACTGAGACCATCCCACACCTCACTACATGAAGGGTTTGGCCAGCATACAGTGTGGAACAGCAATCTACTGCAATCTCGTTAGCTCGTCTAACTAACTGCAGTTTGCCTCCACTTACTTCTAATTTTAGATTTAAACTCTCTACAGCAGAGCACATGCAGGGTGAAAACAAATATTCAACGTTACGCTTCGCCAAAATGCACTGCAAGGAGATTTTCCCTGGGGAGGAGCAGGGTGGCTTCTTTTACCCAGAAAATGAAGTTCTCAGGATGGTGACAGCTCAGGACAGCCTCTGCTCTTGCAGTTTGGGGTGCAGGGCTCCTCAGAAAACCCCACTGACACCGCATCCTCTTGGTCTCCTCTCAGCTTAGCAGTCACTGTGTTATTTTAACAGCACGGCAACAACTACACGGAACATCAAATAAGTTACTTTTTGTCTGCAATTTTATTCCTGCCATATATTTCAATGGAAATATACAACTTAACGTTGCAGTGTATTTCATGCTGAAATGGATAATAAAAAAAACTATAGATCGTGCATTCCCCTAAACCATAAAGGAGAAATACATTGCAAATCTGCACTGTTTACTACTTTCTGTCTTTCACAATCTCTACACCAATCTGCTACAGCAGAATCTAGTATAGTTCAAGCACAATCTACCGTGCTTGAACTTGAATATGGCAGGGAATATTTTCAAGGCTTTCCTTCTTAAGAAAAAAATAAAACACAAATATAAGCTGTACCTCTGGTTCAGACTGTTCTGCCCAGCTCAAGCCACAGTCAGAGCCTGGCATAAAGCTGGAGGACAAACCCTCCTGAGCACTTTCAGACCTATCACATGGGTCCATCAGCCTGCAGGAGGTGCTTTTAAGTCCAGGGCAGGAGTAAGTCAGGATAAGGAGGGGAGATTTTACACCAGCAGGTGCAAGAAAATAAACTTCTCCTTTCTCTGGTGCTATTTCAACATCAGGCCAACACAGGGTGTACACTGAGTAAGGAGGGCTCAGAAAGACACCCTGTGAGGTCAACGAAGATGCACTGGGTTGGTGGTTGGACTAGATGAGCTTAGAGATCTTTTCCAACCTTAATGACTCTGATGATTCTCTATGTCTCCAATGAGTTTGCCCAATACAATGCTTTTAGCTACCTGTGACCCCCAAGTTCCCGTGGGTCTTTGTTCAGATACATTCTCCCTCCTAAGGAAACTGCAAACCAGGAAGGAAACAGTCTCTGTCCTTTTCAGTACACACGTCAGCTGGCTAATTGCCTAAATTATAGCTCTGTCAATATCAGTTCATTCACTCAACCCCTCTGTGAGCAAAAACAACATCACACAGCTGGGAGACCCAAACTCTTCCAGAAAAACCCAAGGAGAGCTCTTCTGGAAGGGAGCCTGATGGCCAGAGTGCCACATTCACCACATCTACGTGGAGCAGATTCTGGTCAGCTCCAGGACTGGAATCTTTACATACAAGATCCCCTCCTGAATTGCTTTGGCTTGGCCATCCCCTACAGGAATAAATGCATACAAGCAAACCCACTTCACAGGAACGCGAAGAGGAAAGAGAAGTTTCAGGAGACTGTGAGATCTTGACCTACCTCACATGAAGCCCTTCTGACACTCAGATGGTGGATTTATGTAAGGACTGCAGCATGGGTCTGCTCTAACCAGGACCTGTCTGGCAGCACATATGGGAGTACCCTAAACTGTGTTTAACTCCTGGTGACACAGCTTCATCCTGGTAAGTTCATCCTGGTAATTTAAATCACAATTACAAATCACTGTCACTGATGAGGTTAAGACAAGGAAAGGAGGGGACTGTGTAAGGCACTGCAGAAAACAAGAGAGCTCTCTTCAATCAGCGTCAGCACAAGATGCCCCACTGTCAGCCTCGGACTGAGCCAAGGAGGCTGTGACATACAGGAGCAGCTCTTCCCTTCCTCCTGCACAGGGAACCTGCAGGAACACAACCTTGCTCTTTGCTGCTCCTTGGCTCTCAGAGCCTTGGCAGCATCCTGCAATCTGCCAGAGCTATTCCACAGGCTGCCCAGTCATCCTGAAAGAGATGCACAAGGAAAGGGCATGCTCAAAGGTTTGCCAAGCCCTTCCATGTTCACACCTGGGAAGATATTACCTAACACTTCTGGCCTTGCTGGGGACAAGTACAAGTTCCGCATCTGCATCTGCTCAGCAAATACATAAAACTTGCAGGCACTAAAACAGAAATAAGGTGAAAGAGCTGAATTCCCTGGTTTTGCTTTATTGACATCGATTCTTTTTTCGTTGCTTCCTCTCTTAGCGAGAAAGCCCAGGCCCCAAGACACCCATCCATCCCAGCCAAGTGACACCGCCCGATGCCACAAGTCTGCACAAGCAGGCTTTTGCTCTCGGGGCTCACCCAGCATTAGTGCTCAATGCTCCTTCTTGAAAAGCAGCCTGGCCTCGAAGGCAGCCAGAGTGCAACTGCTGGGCTACCGGCAGCTCCAGCAGTGAGGGTTGGTGATGGAGGCAGAGATGAGCAGCCGAGGGAACTCCAGAGAGCTTGCACAGGGAGCACTGAAATGGCAGCAGCCCTGCTGGGAGCTCCTGACCCTCTGGGCCGTTTCAGACATAGAATCATAGAATGGCCTGGGTTGAAAAGGACCACAACGATCATCCAGCTTCAACCCCCCTGCTATGTGCAGGGTCGCCAACCACCAGACCAGGCTGCCCTTGATGCAATGCCATGAGAGCTGGCGACCAACAAACCAAATCCAAGAAGCTTTTCTCTTCCCCAGGAGAGCTTTCACGGGTTTGGCCCAGCAGCTCCATCACAGAGACTTGGATTCACTGTGAGATGAGCACCCAAAGAACATCAGCCACGATCAGCAGCCTCCCCACCCCCACAGCAATGCTGCAGGCGATAACCTCCAGTGCTCCTCCACCACCAGCCCAGCTGCCCAGCATCCAACCAGCACCATCACAGCTCGCCCCAAAACACAAAGACCTGGCAGTGAGGAGTGCCAACGGTAAGCCCAGGGCTAATCCTGAAAGAATCTGAAGAACCGCTGTGCAATGATTTATTCAGGAGATTCAGTAGTTCACCAACTTCGCGAAGCTTTGGAGATGGCAAAAACGTAACAAGTGAGCCTCTTGCATGAATAAAAAATTACATTTTACATAAATTAAATATATAATTTGATTAAACATGTTTATGCCTTTGCAGTGACATTTAGAATAGGAAGTATTCATTTTCTGTTTTGAAAGGAAAAAACTCTTTCAAATGTAATTTGAAGCTGTCAAACCAATCTTCTTTACAGATCTTTTAAATGTCACATACCTTCGAAAGGGGATGGCAGATTCCTTTTAAATATGCAATTGCAAACAGTCCAAGCAAAATCAAGAATTTATTAAAATATGCTACTGACATTTATACTGATTAAGTATAGCCCTCTCCGCGCTCTCTTCCGAGAGGCTCCCGTACAAAAGATGTGTCACAACAGCTCACATTAATGCTCTAATTCCACCACACGCAACCAGCAGAGCCAGGCTGTGGGAGAGAACCTGCCCTGCTTTGCAGGCAGACCAGCAGGAACCCAAGCTTGTCTTACACCAGGGATTGCACTTTTGGATGATTCCTTACTGCACGCCTGAGATTTATAACCCAAAATATTAACTGCACTTACTTTAAATCAAGCATGGAACTGCACCTAATGGCTTTAAATGGAAGAGTGTGTTAATCATAAGCCTGAAGAAAAACCCACTGCAACCCATTTCAGACAACTTCATGTTAGCGACCTGTATGCTTTGTTTTACAATCACAGCTCTGTCTTGAGGTCACTTATTCAAAGAATCACAGAAAGGCCTGGGTTGAAAAGGACCACAGTGCTCATCTACTTCCACCCCCTGCTATGTGCAGGTCACCAACCAGCAGCCCAGGCTGCCCAGAGCCACATCCAGCCTGGCCTTGAATGCCTGCAGGGATGGGGCATCCACAGCCTCCTTGGGCAACCTGTTCCAGTGCCTCACCGCCCTCTGGGGGAAAAACTTCCTCCTAATATCCAACCTAAACCTCCCCGTCTCAGTTTAAGATCATTCCCCCACTCCTATTCTTCCCAATTTAAATACATTCTCCCCCCTTTTCCTCTTTGTTCGAAGAACAGAGAAGAGGAACAGTGGAAAATCCTCTCAGCTACTGGTGGATGTTAAAGAGCAGCAACCACTGCAGCTCTGCTCTCGGTCACTCCCTGCTGACACACCGGACATTTTAGGGTCATCTCATTTCTTCAGAAAGCATAGAATTTATTTATTCTTTCTCCTCCCCTGTCACCAGGCCAGTGAATTGCATGGGCATAACTCTCATTAGCGTTAATGGAAACCTCCACTGTAAATTCTCCCCCGTGAAGCAACATTAAGAGCGAGGCCATCCTGAGCAAGCATACTCAAATTGGAAAATAAAATACACCTCCCATTCATCGCTACCACCACGGGGAAAATGTAATGAAGTGCAGGAGATTAAGCCGCAGCTCCTATATCAAATCTTCTTTGTACTCTATAATTACTCAACAGAATGTATACAACGGCTGCTCCTTGATGATGAGAATTTGTCGCACGTTATTGAAAGACTTTATCCTAATGCTCTCAACTTTCTGGTGCATAACACAGCAAATTATGGCACGGCCATCGCAGCATCAATCACGATCACTACCAATACAAGCTTACTTACAGCTCACACTCCGCACTTAACACCAAGAAATTACCGAAGGGAGCATCAGCACTGCAGAAGGCATGTCAGTGGCAGGCAACGGGGACACAAACCCACCTGCTGCAGCGGTCAATGCTGAGCACACCGCAAACAGCGTCCAAATGAAGCCCGCCCGAAAATAGCCAGCAATGCAATCAGCATTTTGTGGTGGATTTGTACGAGACATTCATTGTCTGGCCATAATTGAACAAAATGCAGTGAAGGACAGAGCACAGTGAGGACCTTGCCATCCCAGCACTGCGGACTGCAGGAGCCAAATGATGCTCTCCCCTCCTACTCACACCTGCCCATTTCCCTCCACCACTGAATCCAGCCTCGAGGGCCAACAAACCGATCTGCCCCCTGCCTCATCCTTCCCTCAACCACCCACCACAACAGGCTCAAGACTTCTGGGAGCTTCCCCAGCCTGCTGAACCATGGCTCTGCTGCCCTACCGCCTTAACGCAGCCATCCTCGTGCTGAATGATGGCTGCAGCTCCCCTCAGTCAGCACTATTCCCAAGCTCTGGTGCTGCAGTGTGCTGGCGGAGCTGCTTGACAAAACATCTTCACACGCACTGGAGTGGAGACAGAATCATCTCTCAGTCTGAAGGATCTATAAATAAATATCAATGTGTAATCTCCCAGTGAACGGCTACTCTTCATTTTATGGATCTACTGAGGGTCGAGCTCTTCCAATGCACTCTGCTGATACAACACCGATGACGGGTGTAATAAATGCAGTTTAAATAAAACCACTGGAAGTTTAATACAGCTGCAATCGAGCGCATCGCTGTTCACGGGCTTCTCAAGGATGCAAAATAAGTCACTGCTGCACCCATCAGAAATCCTACTGTTCCCCCAAAATTACTGCCTTCCCTACGACTCACACCACTGGGTGACTGCAGGAGATGCTGACATCCACCACATTGAAACCCAACCCCACACAACTATGGGATGCTCCACTGGAACAGGAGTGAAAGATTGGTTGAGCACCATGTTCCAAGGTGAGAGCACTCAGCACCTGACAGCACAGCGCCTTTTCCATCTTGTTCAGGGCCCGAATCATTTTTCAAGTCCCACAAGTAAATGCATCTTTCTGCCAGCAGAGGCAGGGCAGCTTCGTTCCCGTTCCGCCCTCCTCAACTGACAGTCCCTGTGGGGATAATAAGGAACTCAAAGTTTGCCTGCTTCTCTGCTTTCCTCATCGCTTCTATACGCAGTGAGACGCAAACACAGGAACAACAAAAGAGCTGAAATGGGACCACCTCAGGTTTGGGAATCTCTGTGATCACTGATGGATGGAACACAGTCCTACAAACTCCTTCAGTCTACAGAGCTGATGGGCTCAAGAGCTGAGCTTTCGTAGTGTTTGTCGAAGGGAACATGGCAAAGACCTGCCAGATCCCCCATCCAGCCACATCAGCCATGACAGCATCAATCCCAAGCACAAATCACTGCGAAGGAAAAAGTATGGAACCCATCGGATGGGTTTCCAGAAACAAAACCTACCCGAATGGCTCGGAGCCATGCCTAGAGGAGGTGGGTCCTGTGCTCACTGAGCTGCTCCATTTTACGTAAGGAGCCACTTTTTCACAAAACCATCATCAACGGATGGACGATCAGAGAGCTTGGCTGGGTTTAGAGGCTGGGGGCATTCAAAGCAAAGCAGGAGCTGTGAACAGTGCATCCCAGCACTCGCACCACTTTTATACACCATGCCTTATTGCTGTTGATCTGTTTGCTCCGGCCTTGGAAAGCAACCTCTTCCTGCATTCCACAACAGAAACTTAACACCCCCAAACCTGATACCACTTCTTTTTATTCTTGCTGTCTTTATTCTGTTTATTTATTTAGCTATCTAACGTGAAAGGCCATAAATTACACCGCTACTTAAGTCACAGGGGGAATTCCTTTAAACATAAGGAAAAATCTCATAAGTAACTTCCTGCAGTCAACAATGCATTCATTTCCTTCTCTGCTTTTAGACTAATCTCCCAGCTAACAAATCAAATCAAGTACCAAAATGTGATCACCCCATTGTGATAATCATCTCCTTATACTCAGAACATACCTTCGTTTATTTCTCCTCCAATTAAAAGCACCACTGAGGTGTGGGCAGGTGGGAGGGGGAGCGGCTCGGAGCGCTGATGGCACGAGCTGTGCCATGGGCTCACGGGTGGAACTCACAGCAGCACTGGGTAGTGGAAAATAAACCACCCCACGCCCTCTGTATGAGTGGAACTCACAGCAGAGTTTTCAAAGCAACCAAGCGCACGAGCTGAAAAATAAAAGCTGGTTGTCATCCTGGGGAAACTCCTCAGAAGTAGCAGAAGGAACCCAGCCTACCCAAGGACAGCATTGGGGAGCCCTGCTAGGAGCCTGGCCAGCAGGTGGACAGCAGTGCCTTTGCATTCAGTTCCACGTGGCTATCCAAAAAGCAGTTGGTTCATTACACCCTTCCACCTCTCCGCCCCTTTCCAGTCCCAGAAAGCTGCAAGCCTGCAGCATCAGCACACCAACGAGGTGCTCCTGGAGCACAGCAGGAAACCTTAAAATTTCAACTGCGTACACAAAGCACTCTAATACATGTATATTTTATTTGATTTACTGCGATACTTTTCTTCCATCTCTTGAAAGTAATTTTTCTCTAAAGCATTACTGCTTAATTGGCAAGTGTACAAAATATAATTACACTGCCTGCAAGTTACAATATTGCTTATGGGAATATCGCTGTTGATGCATCCTGCTTTATTTTGTGTTTAATCTCCATTAAGAGATCTGTGTGAAAATAGCCAGGTGCTCTCGCTGTTACAGACGTTGTTTGGTCCTTTCTGCTCTTAACCAAGAGCCAAAAGCAATGGGAAGCCAACAGAAAGCTCTCTGGCTGCTCCAGTGCCTCCACCTCCGTGCTGCTGCCCCACAGCTCCGCACCGGCCGACGCACACAGGCGTGTTTTAAGTGCCTTAAAGATTTACTTCATTTGTTTGAGTAATGAGATTAACGCCCTGTTGGTTTGCTTACACAAAGCCAAACACGGGCAGGACGCGGGCACACCGCCACGGGTGGATGAATTGGATGGGAGCATCTGGAAACTCACCTCCAAAAGGGCAAGTGGAGCACGTGTGCATGCACTGTGCTACACATTCCTGCCTGAAACAAAGCAAAGTTCAGTACTTGATGATGCACTCGTCATTCTTCACCAGCAATGCTCGTTAGCATGAAGCACTGATGGATGGGAACACTGCCCGGGCACTGCAGGAACCACACTGCACACATGAAACATGGGGGAACCCCCAAATCCTCCCACCTTCATCCTAACAGAAACAACTGTGCATCAAATAAACCGTAACTTGCAGCTCTCTGCTTTGAGCTCTGCTTGCTCCTTCCTTGTGCTTGGTCTCTACAACAAAACTGCATGCAAACACGCTGCTGCGTTCCAGCACAATACGAGCAGTGCATAATTGCTTGCCAAACCTGGCTTTGACCTGTTTTGATCAGTTGTTTGTGCTCTCGTTGGTGCTCCCCCACTCAGAAGGCTCCCACCAGGGCTGCCCTTATTCCTGAAGTGCCACAGCCACCCAGAGGAGACACAGAGTTTGAGTGAATTCTGTACAAGCAGATAAAGCGCACAATGAAAATAAGCAACCCTCCTTCGTTTCCTCCTTCTGCCTCAGTGCACCCACACCTGACCCAACTACCAGCCACAGCTGGGACTAACGTGGCCCCGGCTCACCTCTTCATTAAGTGCTATGCACATGGTGCCGGCACAGGAGATACTCGTTGCTGTGATGGGCACAAGGAATTGTTAAAGAAACAGTGAGAAATAAAAGCCCTGCAGGAGGATTGCAGGAGGTGACCTTCAGGGGCCCCTTCAAACCCAAACAACTCAGTGATCCTACGACTCGGCACTCCAAAGGGCACAGCCTGAGAACTCCACCTTCGGACAGAGGTCTCCCCTCTGCAACCCATCCTCCTGAAAGGGAACTACAGCACTGGCCTCTGGGATCTGCAAACACCTGGGCACTCTTATTTAAATGGTGGGCTTCCATGGATTGCACAGATTTCGAGGCCAAAAGGAAGCACTGAAATTTTCCAGCCTAACACACAGCATGGCAGCTTACCTAAATTAATCCCTGTTCGGCACACTGCATGGTAACTTGCTAATTAATCCCTGTTCGAGCTTCCCTCGCTTCAATAAATGAGCACTGCTGAATTCAGCCTTTGCAAAGGCAGAGGAACTACCAGCATCTTCAGTGGGCCCTTCCAGCATCCGTCACCTTCAGCAGCAAGCTGTGGACCTTAATTCCAGCCCTTCTCTCGCTCCACCTTCCAGCTATTGGATCTTGTTAAAACCCCACCTGCTAGACCCAAGAGCTCTTTTTTATTCAATTTATTTTCCCCATGACAACGCTAATTGCCTTAATCAATTTACCTTCCAACACTCTGGCTAAGCGAAGCGGATCGAGCTCCTGAACTCCTGGCTGCAAAGCGTCACCGCTCACCTGGCAGCACTCTGAGGGCCTTGGAGAAGGCTGCTGTGTCCTGGTACACTGCAGACGGGGACAGGGATGGTGTCAGGGATGGGGACAGGGACACCACATCTCTTCCAGCCCGCAGTCACTCCTCTGCCCACCCCCAGCAAAAACAACGGTGCTGCAGAAAGCTGAATTTCTTTCAGAATTTCTGTTGAACAAAATGCTCACCTTTCTCAACAACAGCTCTTTAAGTGGAAAAAAAAGTTAACTGCAAAGGATCTGATGTCCTTAAACTCATGTTGATAGAGATGAAGCGTGTTGCTGACCTTCCCTCCATCACAACGTGGTCCCACGGGCACCAAGTGAGCTGTGTGCCTGGCCTCACAGGTCAGGATGATTCAGTCCGTCCTGTTTTCTCCTCTCCCACCCTACACACAGCGATGGCTGCTGCAGCCTGCTGGGAGCTCCCACTGCTCCGGCTGTTGGAGGAACATGGGCACTCATCCCTGCTTCCAGAGCCCACTTACTGAGCTCCAGCTGCTCCTCAGCATTCACTTGTAGCAGGGACATAACGGGATTACACATATCACCCATCAACAAAAGATAATATTTGGGTCTTTTCCACTAACCTCACCCCATAACCTAGCTCCGCAGCTGATGTGTAAGAGAAGCTGTTTGTTTTTCTCATCACTACTGGCAACAGCTTCTCCCTGCACTCCTTTACCTCCCTCACCACACTCTGACTCCTGCCCATCACCACCCAATTCCTCTCCCTTCTGCTGAAATCCTTTGGCAACAAGCACAGGTGGGTCAGGAACCCGCACACGACGACGCTGAGAAAGTACAAAGCCAAGGAATGGATCCAACTTTTGGCTAAACGCAACCCTGGAACACCACCCTGCTGCCCCCTGAAGGCTGCTGCCGCTCCGCATCCCGCACTGCAGCTGAGCCCAGCACACCGCACAGCCCCTCCTGACCTCTGGGACGGCTGGGCAGCACAGGTATTTCACCTGGGAAAACCTGTTATCATTGCTGCCAAGGGGCAAAGCTGAAATCAGCACTGGTTCTCTGCTATGGATCTCACGGAGCCCTTAACCCTCAGTTTGAAGCTTGCCCCAAGCCGTTCGTTGCACAAAAGGAAATGGCCTTAAGTTGCGCCAGGGTAAGTTTAGGTTGGGATATCAGGAAAAGTTCCTTACTTTTCTTGATATCCCACCTAAGAAAGGGTTGTTAAGCACTGGAATGGGCTGCCCAGGGAGGTGGTTGAGTCACCATCCCTGGAGGTGTTTAAAAACCGTTTGGATGTGGTGCTCAGGGACGTGATTTAGCAGAGGGCTGTTAGGGTACTTTGGTTAGGTTGTGGTTGGACTCGACGATCTTTAAAGTCTTGTCCAACCTGAGTGATTCTATGATTCTCTATGACCATGAAACTGCAGGCAACTTCAGATCACAAAAGCTGGCAAAAATTTTTTCCCATGCACTGAACTGAAATAGTTTCACCCAGAGACTCACTGAGTCTCACAACTTAAGTGCAACTTCCAGCACACCAATCCTTTGTGCCCCATGCAAAACAATGTGTAAGAAAGCCCAGAAGGGAGCTGCTTGCAGGAGGACTGCTGGGTTTTGCTGGCTTACAGCACACACCAAATTACTGCCTGATAGAGCTGGAGGAGCAGAACTCATTAATAATTAAAACCTGCTACTGATCTCTTTGAGTTCACTGGGTTTTTATTGGCAGTTTGTTGTGAAGTCCCAGAGCAGCGCTTGCTCTCGCTGTGCCAAGATCCACCCAGACCTCGGCGCATCTGAAGAGCGAGGCAGAACTACCCAAAGCCAACCTCCAACCAGAAGCAGGCTTTGGCATCACCACGTGCTACCAGAGCTATTCTGCTGCGATGGAAAGGAAACCTCCTTCTTCTGGGGGAGGTGGCTTTCCCCACACCTCCCCCTGCACCCATCCTCGGTGGGGACACCTGGGTGTGGATGTACACTTACACCTCCTCTCCCCATCGGGCGTTTTTCCCCTCCTGCTGTTCCAGCTGTTGGGTTTTTAATAATCCCATGGACGTTACCAATAACACAACCCAGAGGAAAAAAACCAAAACAAACACACCAAGTTCGCCAGCAGGTTCCCACTGCTCTCCCTGTCCGTTGCCTCTGCTCTGGGAAAGGCTCCGCTCTCTCTTTGCCATCTCAGCTCCCCGCTGCCCAAACACAACATCCCCCTGGGATTAACAGCCCAAATAGGAAAATAATAATAATAATAATTAAAGAGCAGACGGTTAATCTCATGGAAACAACTCCTGGCTCCTACACCATCAGTGCACAGGGTGCAAATGGGGGCATGCGGCGTCGACCATTGAATTAACAGCAGCAGCAACCAAAAACTTCTGCTGACATCACAGCAGATGTCAGCGGGGCCCTCGTGGTGTGGGCTGCAGGTGCCAAGGGCTGGAGCTGCTCGCCGGGGTGGCTGCAAAGTTTGGCATCCCCCCCCTCAGCAGGCAAGGGATGTGCATGTTGTTATTCACCCTTACAACTACAACTGGTCTCTGTTTTCATGGTCAGAAGGAACAAAACCCAAACACGGGGGGCACAAGGAGGGGGCACAAGGGTGAGAGGAGCACACGGGAATGAGACCCCAGCACCCCTGGAGTGGGGCGAGCCCTCAGCCCTGGGCAGTGTGCCGGGTCACGGTGTGGGTGAGTTGAGCACGGGGGGGGCTGCAACAGCTCTGTATGCTGAAAGCCCCCAAACTTCTACCGCAGGTGCAACCGCTGTGATCCGAGAAGCTCCTCATAGCAGCTCTGCTCCGTTCCCCCCCCCCCAACCACAGCCAGAACACAGAGCCAGGGAATCCTTGCTGCATCCTCTGCGAAGAGTAAATGTGACACCTATCAGACTTTATATGACAGCAGATTTGAACAAAACGCTCACAGATCATCAGCAGTGTTGCTTTCAGAGGAGCTTTCCCGTTTCTTCTGCTTAAACACGAAGCCTCTTCCCATCCTCACAGCTCGAAGCAGCGCTCAGAGAACAACCTGTGCTCTTCCAGTGGGAATTCACCCACTTTTCTCCAAACTCCGGGCAGGCGCAGCCCCAACCTTAGGTCACTGTGTGCATCCCAGAGCCAGCAGAGCTCCAGCAGCTCCACCTGCACCGCAGCCAGCTGACAGCACACAGGATCTCCCAGCTGAAGGTTTGCATGCGCTGCTCCCAACCCATCCCTGACACACTGCTCTCCAAGGCCGACGTCCTCCCCACCAGGAGGATTATGAGCACTGGAACCCGGTGACACACCGAGCCGACAGCGTTACAGATGGCACTTTTCACTGCTGGGAAACTGCTTTAAGCATTTTCCTGGTCAGGGAAGTGTGAGGAGCAGAGGGGTGCAGCTGTGCCTTCCAGCTCTGTGTTGGGGCACGGCGGGGCTGCAGCCCTATGGTTACAGCTGTGGGCCCGGCAAGATGCTCCCAGTCGTGCCCCATACCCAGACACAAGCAGCTCTGCAAGGCACAGCCCATTGCTCACACCGCCCCGTTTCCCACCCCCAATGTTCCACACACCACCGCTTTTGCAGCAGCACAAAGTTTTGCCATGCAAACAATACAATCTCACCTCCGAGCCCTGTGCACAAACCCACCCCAAAGCACGGGGACAAACCACCCTCGTGGAAAGCACAGAGCACACAGCCACAAATAAGTATTATTATTTTTTTTTTTACTACCAGATGTGTAATTGAAACGTCTGCGACTCAACAATCACCTCTGAATCCATAAAGACCTCATAGCATTCTGCACACACTCCCCCATAATGAGACCATCTCCAATTTTCCTCGCTAAAGAGACCTTCAAGGAATGCTAAAGCAGGTCTGCGCCCTCACGCACCGCCGCAAACGGGAACAAAAGCATTTTGTCACCCGGCATCTCGGCCGGCATTATTTCATTGGCTCCGTTTAAACAAACTCCGAACTATGTGCCTTTTTCCCCCGATCCGGGCAGTCGCCGCGGTCCCACTCGCGGCACCGAGCCACCATCTGTACAAAACAACAGTTCTTTATGCCCGGCTCGCGTTCCTCCTGCTTTATCGTAGCTTTCAAGGCACGGGATTAAAGCGTCACGCCACGCATCCCCCGTGCCGCAGCCGTGGGGGTTTCAGCGCCGTGCCCACGGTGCACTTAATCAAGTGGAAATGATTACAGCGCTACAATTAGAGCTCCGGACAACCGCGGCGCGCAACGCACGGGGAGCGCCGAGCGTCTGGAGGGCAGCGATCGCTTCTCCCACTTGGAGCTCTCCATCTCGCACTCCCGGACCCGCTCCCCGCAGCTCGGCTTCGCCCCGGGGCCGCACAAAGGCTGAGCTCCCCCCTCGCAGGAAGTTTTTTTGTGCAAAGCCGCGGCTCGGAGCGGTAATCCCGAGGGAGCCGGGGGGTGGGCGGGGGGCTGCGGCCGGGGGTGCCGCTCCTACAAGGGATGGGAGCTGAGAGCGAGGAGAGGCGCGGCCACGCAGTGCCCGGCGCTGCCTGCGGGCACCGAACAGCCAGCGTGCTGCCAACGGGAAGTACGGGGGGGTTGGAGGGGGCGGGGGAGAAGGGAAAAGGAGGGGGAGGTGGAAGAAAATAAATTAAGATGGGAGCAATGGGGAAGGCGCGCACCGAGAGGTAAAATGAAATAATGAAATAATAAAAAAGAATAAAGTGAGTGTAGGAATAAAACGGTCAGCGTGGTGAAAGGGTAAAGAATTAAATGCAGCGAGATTTAAAAAAAAAAATAATCAGAAATTGAAAAATTAAAAAAAAAAAAGAAAAGAAGAGAAAATGAATATTAAAAAAAAAAAAAAGAAAAATAAATCGGAAATGCGAGGGCGAAGCGGAGCGCGGAGCTGTGCCGCCGTTCCGCCACACGCACGCCGGGCTCCGTTCCGTTCCGTCCCCCGCCCGCTCCCCGCGCCCAAACTTTCCGCCCTGCCGCAGATGCGCTCCGCGCCGCTCGGCCCCCGGTAAACAATGCGGGCCCGGCACAACAAAAGACGCGGCTTCACCCCGCCGCGGGGCCGCGGAACGAGGGCCGGGCCGGGCCGTGCCGGACGGGCGGCGGCTCCGCGGGGACGGCCCCGGGCTCGGCCCGGCGGAGAGGCGGTCGCGGGGACGCGGACCGGAGCGCTGCTTTCCCCCCCGCCCCGCGGCCGCGCCCGCAGCCCTTACCTGCCGCCCGGCTCGGCCCGGCCCGGCCGCCGGCAGCCCCGCAGCGCACCGCACCGCCTCAGCGCCGCATCCCTGCCCGCCTCCGCCGCCGCCGGGCTGCGCTGCCGGAGATCCACCTTCAGTGCCACCCGCGAGCCCCGCACAAAAACTTCAGCCTCCCCCCGCGCCGCTCCGCCCGCCGCCGCCGCGCCGGGAGCGGACGGGGGCAGCGGAGCCCGGCGCGGCGCCCAGCGGCAGCGGGAGGATCGGGAGGATGCGAACTGCAACTTGGGGGAGGGTCGGCGGCTTTTTTCCTTTTTTTTTTTTTTTTTTTTTCTCCAAGCGAAAAAGTGCCCGGGCGGCGCTGGGCGGAGCGCTCCGCGCTGGGTGCACGCAGGCAGGGAGAGGTAGGGGCTCTCGCTGCTTTTTTTTTTTTTTTTTCTTTCCCCTTCCTTTTTTTTTTTCCTTTTTTTTTTTTTTTTTTTTTTTTTGGCAATAGGCGGGGTCTCTCCTCGCAAACCAATGACACAAACCCACATGGACCAGCCTCGCCCCCTATAGATACTCTTCACTACAAATAGGCTCTCTCGAGGGATTAGTGGATCAGCTAAAGTACAAACAGACGCAGCGAGAGAGGGGGGTGGGAGCCGCCTGGAGGAGCCGGGGGGGGGACGCGCACCGCCCCCCGGGGCTCCGCGGGGTTCCGCGCCTGTTGCGCCCGGCGCCGGCCGCCTTTGTTCCGCCTCCCGCGGGAGCTCCGCGCACCGCCCGGTCCCAGCGCTGCCCCGGGCCGGGGGGCACCCAGCGCGGCCCCGGCGCTCTCTTTGTATGCTGCCCGCGTGGCCCAACGCCCTCAGCATCGCCCCGTGTGCGGCGCCAACAGTTTGGGATGAATGGATGGATGGATGGGGAATAAAGGCCACCAGGAACAGCCAGAGGATGGAGGGACAGCCACACGTGCCCACCACGCACCAGTGATGGGCTATGACAGAACAGCGCCAATGGGCACGGGGGTGTGTTTGTGTAGTGTGTGCTCTCCCTCCCCCTCACCCCCCCATAGATTGGGGAATTAATGTTTTGACAGACATTGTTCATCTGCTTATCACACGAATGTGGGCAGGTGGTGATCCGATCTTTTTGTTGCCTAATCATGGAGCCTTCTGCCTTAGATGAGTTCTGTGCTTCTCAATCAGCCTGCAGAAAAGCACGCTCCTTTTCTAGTCAAAGAAACCCCTTGAACCACATCAATTGTCCATCAAAATTAATAAGCAAGCCTCACTGTTTTGTCTGTGAATTACATGGTGAGGAGCCTAAAGATCTCGGTGTTCATAAGCACGTGTTAGGTCCTTGCTGGGTGTTTGCACCACGTCCATCATTTGCACCTGCTGCCGAGTGGCTCTGTGAAGCTGCCTTCTCTGTATTATCTAAGAAATCTCAGAATTTCTTAGGTTTCCATCATTAGCACCATCGCTGACTGTCAGATATTGCAGGTGGAGCTGGGGCTGTGCACAGCATCTCTGCTTTGTTTCGAGCCTGTCACAGCTTTGCCCAACTTGGGTCTGCTGGTGAAACACTGTCAGTGTCATGGATGGAGGTGTGGGACTGAGAAGCAGTGACTGGTCCTAGTAAACAGCACTGAGTTCAGGGTACAAGCAGATTAAGTGGCATACACTAAGGCCAAACAGCAAGTAATGTTTTCATTACTGGAGCAATTAAGCTGCAGGTTGTAGAAGAGAAAGCTCTGGAGTGAACGTCTTCAGATGTGGTGCCTTTGATTTGGAACATGTTGCTCAGAGAGCTGGTGACGCCCATCCCTGCAGACAGCCAAGGTCAGGGAATGGGCTCTGAGCACCTGATGGAGCTGTGGGTGTCCCTGCTTATTGTGAGTGAGTGGGACCAGGTGGTCTTTGAAGATCCCTTCCAACTCAAACCGTTCTGTGATTTTTCCTCAAACTGTGTGGATTGTGACTGAACGTTCATCAAGAGCGAAATAACCATCATTAGACACTGGGAAGGAGGATGTGGTGGGTTTAGAGGGACTGAAGCACGGGGTATTGAACTTCAGATGGCAGCTGTAGGAACGTCCATCCCATGGCTGCCCAGCCCTGGAGGTTCCTGAGCTGCTCTAGCAGCCCGACTGCAGAACGCAGCCCATGTGCAGCTGCACACCGCCTTCCCAGAGCCCTGTTAGGAGCTGCAGGGAGGAGGTGCTGTCTGGGAAAGAAGCCCCTTCAGCATCAGTTTTGTGAACCCGAACAAACTTTCCCAAGGCACCTGTGGTGAGCCCCTCTGTTGGAAGGAGCTCATTTGGGGTGCGTGCTTTAACTGGTGTCCCTTTTCCAGGCTCACTTTGCTGGCCAAAACACCTCTGCTCACATCAGGTCCAGTGCTACCACATATCTGCTTGCTGTAATGGAGCAGAAAACCCACAGCCCTCTGTCTGCAAGAGCCTTGATGTCCAGATTTGGCTTCGTGCCCCACCTGCCAACCCCCAGAAGCTGCACCAGGTGCTCCACCGGCCGGGAGCACAGTTGCACTTTGCTGCACACTTTGCTGGCACAGCACAGTGCTCAGAGCAGCACCTCCTGTAGCACTCAGGCTTTCCAAACCTTGCAAAAAAAAAAAAAAAAAAAAAAACTCAAAGAAAAAAGCTGCAAGCTGGTTTTCTTGAAGAGGCTGATTTGCAGATGCAAATAGGGGCCTTGATGCTGCTCTCACTTGGGCTTACGTAGCACGAGGAGTTGGATGGACTTCAGCTGGATGGCTCTGGGCAGAAATTCAAGCACGTGCAGCTCTGCAGATTTAGGGTGAGGGTCTGGGGATCTGAACAGATGCAGTTATTCCACTGCTGGGTGGGAACAGGCAGAACAACCCCTGCCAGGACCCTGCACCGGGTCGTTAGAAGGGCAGTGCGTGTGCTGAGCAATGCCACGCATCCAGCACCACTCCCAATAGCCCAATAGTGTTGTGTTTTACAGGTTTTACAACCTAGCTGCTTTTGGACAGGTATGCTGGGTTGTCTACAGCAGGTCATCATTAAAATGATCAGCTCTGCCTAAGAAGGAGCCCACTATCGTGGCAGCAAACGTTGGTTTCCTACCAGTTCTCTTCCTGTAGAAACTCAAGCCTACGGTTTAGGTGTAACTCTCCATACAATAAACTGGACTATGGAATTTTCCTTACAGAACATGCTGCAGGTACATCTGGAGCCTTGAGAAATGAATTGGTTCATTTTACTTCTTATTCCCCTTTTCATGTTCGTAGTTGAGTTTAGTTTTGAGATGGACTGGGGACCCTTTGTGCGTGATTTACCATGAGGGTGTTATCCAGTGCAAAGGATGGCACTGGCAGAACCCACTAATTGCAAAAGGCCACAGAATGCCTTATGCTTGTGGCTCGTGCTGCGTTTGCACGGCTCTTAATTTTATTTTTCTTAATTTCTAACCCAACCCTATTGAAACACAGCAGCTTTGCCCACGAGCACCCAGAAGCAGAGCTGCTTTGGGCCAACACGGTGCTTGTGCAGCTGCAAGGTGAAGTACACTGGGGAATGGCTCCACCTGAGCACGGAGCCCAGGGAAAGAAAACGGGGGGAAAAAAAGAAAAAAAGAGGAGAAGAAAAAAAGAACAAAGTGATTTTTGGCTGGATCAGTTCCGCCCCAGCTCTGTGGTTTGGCCGTGTGATGCCATGTGCTGACAGTGGGAAGGAGCTGCGGGGTCAGTGAGGTCGGGGCTGGGTTCTGGCAGCTCCCCGTGCCATGGGATCACAGCAGTGTGTGTCCCTGCTGGAGCCATGACCTGCGCTTTGCTGGGTCTGTAGGGCTGGGAGAAGTTTCCTTGCTGTGTACCAAGTGGGCTCAGAGCATCCCAATATCATCAGCTGCAGGAAAAAGCACTGTGAGAGCCACGCACTGCATAGGAGGCTTTAAGATAGTATAGAATTTGGTCGGTCGTAATGCTAACAGTTGTTTTCTAGAGTAACCACGGCCTCACTATCGTACTTCTAACACATTAAATTAAACACATTTTGACTGATTTTCACAGAGTTGCACAATGCAGGGGGTGGCTGATGCTTTTCATAACGTGTTGGTGTTATCCCTTCTCGGTGAATTTATTCCCATTGAGAAAGAAAAGAAATCGCATGCTGAGAACTCTTGAATTGAATCAGTGATTGGAAGGAGGCGATAGCATTGCCTCTGCTCTGCTGCAATGCTGAATTCAGCATTGGTGGGAAATTTGCAAATCCATTTCCCTTTGCAAACATGAGCAAACATACAATCAATTTCTCTTTTGAGAATCTGCATTCTTTTTTTTTTTCCCCCTTTTATTTTACTCTGCGTATGTGTGAAATCATCAGGCAGAATGCTGGGGTACTTTGCTCCATTCCATTCACTTTTTGTGCCTAAGCAAGGAATTATCAGGCCAGAGAAAAGCATCACAGGCACCAGCACGTTTGTGTGCCCCTCCTCTAACACGTCTGAATGCCATGGCTGTGTGCACAGGGTCGTTCTGCTGATAGAACACGGGGCTGATGTTTAATCTTTCCTGGAAAGTTTAATGAAAGGTTCAATTCTTCTGGTTTAAAGTTTGAAGGGCACTTGGATGCCCTGATGTCATGTATGTGCCAGGTGTTTCCAAACAAATAGCTGTTAGATAAAGATACACGGAGCCCTTCCACTCCCTGCCCTTTATTTGCCGTTCTTCCTCAAAGCTCACCTCCCATAAATGCTGCCCTACCCCTGTTGCCCACACTTTCAGCATGCTTTAATATCACAATGAGGAGTTCTGCAGCACATAAGCTCTGGTTCTGCATTTGTTGTTGCCTCGTAAGCCAATTACTGAGAGATTTAACATCACAGTGTCCACAGGAAAGAGTTTTGAAGGGATGGATGCAAAGAGTTGGCCAATGGGGATATGATGGATGGCTATAAAATCCCAGAGGCGGTGGGAAAAGGCATAGGGTGCAGGTATGTGTGGGTTCCTATGAGGTGTTGAGTCACGCGAGGTAGCAGGGTCTCAAACCAAGAGACTTTTCTCATAGTGCAGAATTAAATCGTGCAGCCTGCTGCCACCAAAACGCTGCGCAGCCAAATTACATTAGGGTTAACAGGGCTGCTGCAGACTCACGGGCGATGGGCCACTGGTGATGGACCTACTGGCCATGCCTGCATGTGAGCACCTTGTCTTCAGGGCACACTGTTAACGTGGGCAGCTGCAAGCAGGCGGGATATCTGTGGTTGCTCAGAGTTTGTTCTGCAGTGCCCATTTTGAGCCACTGCAGACAGGAGATTTGGGGAGGAAGCCCAGATGGTCACCAGGGGTGCACCAAGCCCAGTGCCAGCTCCAAGATGGAGCAAGTGCAGATGCATGGTGCTCACGTGGTACTGAGTCAGGGCAAGGTGAGGTCCATCAGGCCCATCATGCAATAGCAGCCCCACCACCTGCACCCACCCTCCCTCTTCCTAATTTTCAAGGACTCACTGACTGGGGACAGCCAAATCTCTCAGTCATGTCTCAGTCACCCCCTCCTCATGCTGCTCGCTGCCAGATTGCACGTGCTGAAGCAAAGGACAGTCCGCCCTAGCACACTTCTGCTGGTGGAGCTGTGACAGATAGGATTTCTTTTTAAACCACGAGAAGTCCCACTGTGATGTAATTATAGCGGGGTAAACACGCCCTGTACCAGCTTGTTTGTTTTACTCGCCGAATTGGAACAGGCTGCACCAGTGCATGCATTGCTTTCAGCAAATAAGCTGCATCCTCAAAAATTTCTGCTTCTCAGAGGAGTGCTTTGCAGATCGGTGACAAACAGTCCTTAGTTTTTAAGTAAACAGTTTTACTCTTTACTCTGCAATAAATAAGCAGTAGGAATCTGATCCATCAGAGAGAAAGATACAGGGCAGAGAAGTCTGTTCCCTTCTGCTCCTGGTTCCTGGTCAGACCTCAGACAGGGGGCAGTCAGAGAAATGCCTTCCTAGGAAGTCATAACACCTCCTAGTCTGGGAGAATGCCCTGTGGTCAGATGGCAGGAGCAGGATGGATGTTCCTGCTTGTCTGAGCATCTCTGCAGGGTACGGCGTGCAGCTGACCTGCTGGTCCCTGCATTTCAGTACACTGCTGTTCTCCCAGCTTTAGGGAAGCTCAGTACAAAATGTTTCCAACCCTTCTCACTGCTTTGTTTTGACAAGGACCATGCTCTCAGCAGTGATAGGACACGGAGCCAGCGCAGCCCTCACATCTGCCTGGGCAGCTGTCCCAGCTCACACCGCTCCTCTCCATCTTGTTCTTTCATGTGGAGCTGTTTGTGTATCTTTAGAAGGCTATCAGGGATGCCAGGTACTTCAGCATAGAGAACTTCTAGATTTCAATGAGCACACGTTGTTGGGAGACGCAGGCAGAGGAAGCTTCTCCCCCTGCCCCTGTCAGCATTGCATCCCAGGTGAGCAGAAGCAGAGCCAAAGATGGCTTCTGATGTGCATCTGTGACACCTGGAGGAGGTGGGAAGAGAACAGAGGGGCTGGCACAGCTCAGACAGCGGCCATGGGAGGTCTGCTGCTGGTCACTTCAGCCATTCTTTCATGCCACCTCCATCCTCCTTGGCTAACAAGGTGTTCATGGTTTCATGTGCTAACAATGGTTGCTGCTATGAGCCCTAGGAAGTTTCAGTAAGGACACTGCAGTGAGAGGTACCTGGGTGGGTATCAGGCACAGGCAGACCTCCCAGCAAGGACAGTGCCATGCAGTGCTCCTCCCAAAGCACATGGCTTGTTGGGACCTCGTGGACCGACAGGAAGCTGCTCATCTCAGGGAAGCATCTTGAAATGTTGGTTAGCCAGGCTCAAAATGAGAAAAATCTAAACTGCTTTGACACGCAAAGAGTATTTTTCAGTTGCCATTACACCGCTGTTTTCTCAGTAGTACTGTTTTAACAACCAGGTGCCTAAAGCTATAGAGGCAAAGTCAGCTGTGATTCTTGTCAAGGAAGCTGATGAGCACCAGTCATAGAACCATAGAATCCCTGAGTCACAGAAGCACAGAATGGCTTGGAAGGGACCATAAGATCATCCAGTTCAACCAAGTGCCATGGGCTGGTTGCCACCCACTGGACCAGGCTCTCATCGCCCTCCAGCCCAGACATTTCACAGCAATGCAAATAAAACCGAAACCAAATAGTTGAAACAGATGGATGGCTCTTAGAGGAGCAGGAGAACAACCCAGCTGTGGGCCCTCTCAGCTCATTCCCTGGGTCAGAGGGCATCAGAGAGCCCCAGCGTGGTGACGTGGAGGTGGTGGTGGAAACCACTTCAGCTCCATGACACCTGTAATGTGTGCCATGTTAGCTCAGTGAAAGAGCTTCCCTTAGAAGAAGAGCTCTGAAAAGCACGAAGGCAATGAGGACATACTCCCATGTAACATTTTCTTTAAATATCTATATATTGGATATTGACAGGAGGATGAGCAGAAAGAAAGTCACTTATTACAGAATTAATCCCCCCTTCCTTTATTTCTATGCATTATGGAGTAGGAGGATGTGAATAAGTCAAGCGGCAATCTAAACTAAAATACAGGGAAATTGCTTCAGATAGGGCTTAGATTTTGTTTAAACAAAAAACCAGAAAGTACAAAAAGGAAAGAACTGCTGTGAGCCAACCCAGAAGGCTTACTGTCGTGCAAAGCAGCATTTGTGTTCATTCTCAGTGGGTTTTTGTTTAATTTAGATAAATCTCTAAATCAAATTTCATTTCCAAAACAAAAAGGGGCCTTTCATCTAGAAAATCTCAAGGTGGAAACCTGTGAAACTTATTCATTCTGAGCTTTTTTTTTTTTTTCCTGCAATGACACTGCTTCCTGAAATCATGATGAATTTGCAAATAGTTTCAGCTGTCCCCAAATTACACTTTTCAGCACACAGCTACTTGTCTGATGAAAATCACTCAGCTGTTCCCAAGGCCTTGGCCGGCTCTGGCTGTTCCATTTCCAATGCTTTTTTGCTCAGCAGCTGAGCAGGAGCCTCCTGGGAGCTGCACGGTGGGTCGCTGCGCCCTGCGGCAGCGGTGCAAGGTAGAACTGGAGCGGTGGACTCAATGGTGGAAGGCCCTCTATGCCTGCTGCTTTCCATGAGATACTGAAGGTGTTGGAGCAAACACTCGTGTTCTCTACTGTGGGGGGCTGGAGGGGAAGAAGAAGCCTTAAAATCCGGTTTTACACACGTTGTGTTTTGAGTAAATATTATTTTAGCTATCTAAAGCATTCAAACTAATCACGGCAGTTTCCTTTAATGTCTGCCATTCCAGACACAAGGTTTATTTACTGTAATGTAATACATCTTGAGGGAATGTCGTATGCAGATATTAGCAATTAACTCATTAATCTAAAAATCACAATTCTTGCAATTAATAGAGCACTGCACAGTCACTCTAATTACAAACTCTGCACAAAAGGCCAGTCTCACAGGGAACATGTAGCCTCCTAATTAGCCAAGATTTCAAAGGCAGACAGAAAATTGAGATGTTGAGGGTCAGGCAGGGAAAAATGTGAATACGCTGCACTGTGAGCCTATCTGACAGCGGGAGTGACAAGCTGTGCACAACGAGTTTGCTTCGGTGAGGTCCTGGCATAGCACTCGGCTACTTGGGGCACACTGCAGCCAGCAATGTGTCATTGTCACTTCTTTGGGGGCACCGTGTGGTGGAAGAGGCTCCAACCAGGGCACAGGTTGCAGCCGTGGGCTGGGGTTTGGGGTGGGTAGCAGCCCCATCGGATGCTGGCGAGTGGCGTAGCGTCTTGTCCCAGATGCCAGGGCACCTGGCTGCAGTCCAGCGAAGCACTTATGTATGCATTTAACTTTAAGCACAGGAGTAATCCTGCTGATTTCATTAAGGCTACTCACATGCTTAAGGATGTGGCTGATTTGGGCTAAGAGCGCTCAGTGTGAAGCTGGACCCAGCCTCGCGATGCTGATGACATTGCAGAGTTCCTCCTTGGCACTTTCTGTGCCAACTTTTCTCTAGCCAGATCTCAACCCCAAATCTGAGCTCTTGCAGATGAAGAATACATTATATGTGTTTGGGAGAACTGAGACAGGTGAGAGTGCTAAAGGAAATCATCCCAAGGAAGAAAGTTGTCCTCCTATCATTGAAGGGAGGGAACTCCACAAAGGAATGGGAGCAAAGTTGCCCCACTATTGCCCATCTCTGGATGGGAGGGCTGGAAGACATGCAAGACCAGACCCTTCCCCTGGGGGAATGGTATGCGAGTGAGAATGCCACGAGAGATGGGAGCCCCATGTATCAGCCCCACGCAGCCGGGCAGGAGAGCAGAAGCACATTGTGAGGGCTGTGTAATGGTCACGGCCCTTCAGCACGGCTCTTGCTGTGGTTAGCTGTTTGCTATCAACTCTGTAGGGCGAGCTCAACTCTTATCTGGTCACAGCATCATAGAATCGTTAAGGCTGTAAAAAAACAACATAATCATCAAGTCCAGCCCCAACCCATCTCCACCGTGACCACTAAACCATGGCCCTCAATGCCACATCTCCACATTTCTTGAAAACCTCCAGGGACAGTGACTCCACTTAATATTGTTGAGTCTAAATAATGGAATGCTTATCTACAGTCAAGGTAAGAAGTCAAAATTTCCTTCTCACAGATATTTATTGCTTCTCTTGCCCATTAAGTTGTTATTGTGCACTGTTTTGTTGCAGCCTAAGGACAGTTATTTAAGGGGCAGGGAAATGAGTGTAAATCTTAACCATCTCCATTGCTGTCACTTAATTAACTCCATGTGCTGCTATGTTTTACCGAGATTATCTCCACAAATGAATTGTGTGAATAATATGTTTTTGATACCATTCACTCAGTAATTAATCTTTGCAGGAAAGAAACTTAATTTCAAGTGCTAGGAAAGTATATGTAAAATATTAATCAGAGTGTTGAACTGGTAACAGCCCACTGCATGCCATCCAGGAGAGATGAAATACAAACACTTTGCATGCACTCCTCCAAAGCAGGGATTTTATCCAGACGTTTCAGAACTCCTACAAAAGCCAGTAAGTTACAGATGAGGGAAATCATGCTCAGTATTGCACCGCATATTACAGAAAAGAAATGAAGAAGAATAAAACATAAAATATTGCTTAAAGTTCAAATGGAGCAGTCTGTCTTGAGAGACAAAAAAGATGATAAAAAAAAGAACTGATAAGTCCAAGCTGGCAGTTATTAGAATAGCAAAAACATACTGTTTATGTACATAATGGTTTAACTTAGATTAAAAACCATAACTTATCTGAAAGCACTCCATTTAATACTTCGGAGGTTAAATATGGTTCATAGCAGCTCTCACAATTAAATTGTTTTTCCCTCGCTTCAATAAAGTATATTAAAAATCATTTCCTGAAAAGTACCAAAAGATGATTATTTTGTTTGCAAACTGATAGCCTGCTCTTCCTTTAAAGGCAAACACGTGCACCAGGTTTTGTGCAAAGGGCTCCATGGGCATCACCCCATCATGCAGCCCGTTCCTGGTGGCAACCACAGCACTGCAGTGAAGAGGGGACCTCGGGACCCAGCTGGCTGCACAAGGCTATTTTCGTTTACTATGGGATATGGTTAAAAAAAAAAAAAATGTAGGATAAGAGTAACGACGATACGCAGTTCCAAAATGAATAACAGACTCATCTGCTTGCCAGGAGAGCAGCTATAAAATGCACAATTAGATACAAGACTCGTGGTTAAAAGTAGGAAATTGCAAGGGCCTGTGTGCAGCAGGAAGCAGAGCCCTCGGCGCGCTCTGAGGCTCATCCCCCCACTTGCAAAATCACCCAAGTTTTTTCCCAACCAAACGCTCTCAGGGTGCCCTGAAGCACCTCCACAGCTTGTGTCCATGCAAGCTGCTGCGCACCACTCAGTTCCTTTCTTTCCTAATGAGATAAATAATGCAATTCGGCGGCATTAAAAATGAAGCCCGCGGGGACAAACTCCTTCAGCTGTCTGGCAGGGACCCCCAGGCCCTACTGGTGCCTGCACCCTCCAGCCCTCCGGGGAGGAGAGCTCCCTCCATGTGTTAGCACCCATCCCCATCCCTGTGCCAACCTCTGGTGAGGTTAAACACGATGGGAGGAATGAGGAAGTTCCTCAAGGCTTCGTTATGGATGTAAAGGGCCCTCGAGGGATTAAAACATGAACAAGGAGACTGTCATCTATTTTTGGAAATGTTTTCCTCTCGGGGACTAACTCCAAGGCTATTAATCAGCATAACAAGAAGAGGAAGAGACTCTCAGAGATCAATTGCTCCTCGCTGGAGAAGTAGTTCAAAATAATTGTGTATGTGTTGGGGCTCTTTTTGGTGTAATTGAACGGTACCAGAAGAGTCAAGTATATTTAAGGGATAATCTCTCCTGCACTGCAGTGAACAAAGCAATAAATGCCTATTGAGATTGATTAATCGCTGAGGAGGTGCCAAGGAGTTTAATCCATCCCAGACGTCTTTTACAAGTATCCTACACAGCGGTGGGGGTTGTTTTATGCAACAAACTGCTGGAAAATAAAAATATTGAAGCACGAAGATGTTATGCCCAGAGCTTGGAGGTGGGCAGGGGTGCAGAAATAGGGGCACAGCCCACATCTGTCCCATGGGTAGCAGGAGTCATGATGTGCTGGTAAAGCCAGCTGTGGGCAGGTCCATGCAGTGTAGTTCCTTCAGAAAGATCTCCTTCTGTGTTTGCTTCTTATTTCAGAGGATAAAGAGGGGGTCACCAAGGAGAGCTTCATTTTAATCTTCTGCAGGAAAGGAGTGCAGTCGTGGGACAGTCATAGAAACCATGTTCAGTACAGTACAAGGCTAGGCAAGAAAAACTTCCAAAACCTGGAAGTCCAGACTCAGGAGCATCTCATAGCTGCTTCTATTTGCCTCTTAGCAATGCTGAGCACAGAGAAGAAAAATATTGTAAATACCCCAGCTGACAAACCAAATGCAAACATGAGGACATCATTTGCTTCATCTTTGTAATGGAAAGATAGGGTTCCTACCATGAAAAGTGCCTGAAACAAAATCACCTGGTCTGCTTGTGAGGCCCTTTTGCAAGAAAGGGAGCGTGTCCTTTCGTCCAGCACATCTTGGTCCCTGATGTACTCTTCCAGAAGTCCTTGCTGTAGTGTCTGAATGTGTCTGACTCTTGGTGAAATGGCCACTGGCTTCCCATAATGTGCTTTCACCACGGGAAGCATCATATTAAGTTTTCCAAAGCTATTTCTAAAACAAATTGTGACTCCTGATGCAAATCTAGGATGAAAACAAGACCTCAAGTGATCTTTCCCTCTGTTTTCATACATCTCAGAACCACAAACGGCCAGGAGGGCTGGAGGGTTTTTTAATCCTGTTCTCTTGGACGTGAAATTACAAATGATTACCTACCCACTGCAGCAAAAGCATTCAGATTCTGGTCCATGTATATCTGACCAATGGTGACCACATTCAAAAGTAAGAAAGTGTGGTGTATCACCAAACCAACTACAAAATGCAAACTGCAAATGTATTTACCTCTTGAACTCTTCAGTACAGAAGAGTAAAGGTGCACCAAGAAGGTACAAAAGCAAGGACAGATGTGGCTGTTGCTGGATGCACAGGCTGAGTGCTAGGAATGCACGTTCACTGCCATCATGCAAAATGAAATGAAAGACATCGTTATCATGAAAGCACCCCAGGGCTTGATGGTAGCCATTCAGTTCAGTAGCACTTTTTCCATCAGTTTTAGAAAGTGTAGAAAAGACCCCAAAGGAACCCAGCATAGAAAGTATTTTTCACACCAAATTCTTGGTTTGCCCATTTGATTGGACAGCTCTGAGCTACACCTCGTTAGGAGCCAGCTGTCCCCACCTCCTACACAAACACTTCCATCCCTGTTCATCTAATGTGCACAATAATTATTAGTAAGAGAAAAATCTGAAAATTGTTCCTTATTGTTACTTATATGCAATGGATGGGTTTCAAATAAAATTCATATTCTTTCCTCTTTCTCCTGAACACTACTGGTATTCACTATCAAGAGATTTTTTCCCATTAAATTAATCCAAAGTCATTAAGTTCTAGGTAACATCTTGGGATTTTTTTGGGCTAACTTCAGAATTAATACCAGTGGGTTTGAAAAGGGTATACATTTTTCATTATATCAGATGAAAAGAACATCCTTCCTATTTGTATGATAGTGCAATGAAAGACATCACCAGCTTCAGCTCCAGGGCAATTTTGTACTTTTCTATCTGGTTTGTATTTCTTTGATCAAACAAAGGCAAAAAATATACTGTGGCATTTTACTACTTGAACTCAGACATACATAGGCCTTAACTTTCCAAGGGAATATAGGAACCCACTGTATATTTGAGTTGCCTGAACTCTACGTTTAGCAGGTCAGGCTCCTTGGTTGCTTCACCATCCCCTCCACTTGCTCAGTCTCCAGTTGCCCAACCTCCTTTGCCCTGCTTATCTTCATGCACTTCCCCTTCATCCCACTCACTTCTCTATCATTCTTACTTATTTTCCTCCTTTGTCTCCAAAATCAATGGCAGAGTTCTTAACTCTTGCTGCCTGAACTTCCTTTCCCTTATCTAGCTTCCTCTAACTCCTGACGCCTTGCCTTCCCACTCCTCTTAGCCACACACTCCTCCAACCTCTGCTGCAGGGACTCCTTGCCTTTTCTTCCCCACTGCCTCCTAATCCTCCCCTCTCCCTCCTCCAGCCCTTCCCCAGCCTGCACTGTGGTCACTTCACATCACTCAAACAACTTAATCTTCATATTTTCCATCCTTGCCTTGTAGCAGCGTGGGCTTCCCCAGTGACGCTTCCCACAACACCTCCCCAACAGCCCATCCTCATCCTCCTCCTCCTCATTAATAATCCCTGTGCCCTCCCTCATCTAAACTGCTCTCTGCCTCTTGCCTTTTTTAGACTCTAAGTGCTTTGGGACAGGGAACATGGATCATCTGTGTTTATAAAGTGACTGGTAAATTTTGTGACACTGTATAAATATTTCCTTTATTAATTATAGTCTCCAGCATAAGGCTTTTCTTCAAAAAAGGTTTTCAGAAAGGAAATACATATTTTGGCAGCATCTCACCGAGTGCGTTGACCTCACTTTATAATCCCCCGGCATAGGAAATCGCAAACCATGGCCATGCCTAGCCATGTGCAGATGCACAAGCACCATGCCAGACGTCCCTGGTGACCTCCATGGTCACCACAGTCCACTTTTGTGATGATGTTTTAATTGAGGGTGGCATTTCATTCCTCTTGGTCCCTACAGTTAGCCCTGAGAGCAGAGGACATGGTGCTGGGGCCTGCAGCAAACTTCCCTGGCCGCCCAAGCCATCGTCATGTTCTCCATTGGGTCTCCAGGACAGTGTGCTCTCTCCAGCATAAGTCACAGGATAACAGAATGACAGCATGGTTGAGGTTGGAAGGGTCCTCTGGGGGCTCAAACCCAGCAGGGTTCCTGCAGAAGACCCCACCTGTAATGATGCTCCTGCAATCAGCCCATGCTCCTGCTCTTCTCACTTGCTTGGTTCTCCATTGGTTTTGCATCTCCTTTTTGGCAGCTGCCATTGCTTTGAAAGCTGCTGTTTCTTCGTCCTGCTGTGGTCTGACTGTGTGCAGCATAGGGAGTGTAGGAATCGTGCAAAGGGAGAAACAGGCAGCTGACATCCATCCACACCCAAAATACCACAAATAACCATGCATACAGCACTACCTTGGTCTGGCCATGCCCAGGCTTTTCTTTCAAACTTTCCTGTTTTGTCTGTACGTCCATGCAGATATACTAGCAGCAATGTCTGTGTGTCCATGGTTCACATGTGTATTTTTAGAGGGAAGTAAGATAAACGTTGTCCATATGAGTAATCTATTTATTACTATAATTTTTCCTTTGTTAGGGATTGGAACAGTTAAAACTAGGCCTATATCCAAATATATTTCAAATGTATTTTAAAAAACCAAGTTGACTCACCCAGACAGAACCACTGAATGTCCCGAGTTGGAAGGGACCCACAAGGGTAATCAGGTCCAACCCCCCTGGCTCCACATAGGGCCACCCAAAACCCAAACCCCATGTCTGAGAGCAATGTCCAAATGCTTCCTGAACTCTGGCATGCCTGGTGCCACTGCCCTGGGGTGTTGTTCCATGCCCACTGTGCTCTGATGAAGAACCTTTTCCTACTTCCCACCTGACCCTCTCCTGACACAGCTCTGTGCCCACGCAGCGTGCAGAGGCCTTACTGCAGTACTTCAGCTGCTCTCATAAATGAGCCGTAATGAAATATTGACTTAGTGCTGGCACTGTTTCAAGAGGTGGTTTGCATCTTCCCCTAACCAATGTACTACCGAGTGCCTAATCGCAGCATAAATCATCACAAATAAACAAACAAATAAAGGCGTTTGATTGCTTTGCAACAGGAGAGTTTGATGTGGCTTTCCCAACTGGGACCCTCCAGATGAGGTGAGCTCCAATCAGCAGCTCAGCTGGAAACTGTAATGACCGTGGCTCGGTGTGAGAGGGGGGTGCAGGAGATGTGATCTGAAAGAGCTGCTGATGGCTGTGAAAGAACGTTTCTGCTTGAGGGACTGCTCATTTGGAATAGCTGCAGAACCCATCGATACTGGCAGGCTGCTTCACAAGGAATGCAGATACTAATTTGACCCCTGCGTTTTATTCATCTCCTCTTTACAAATTTCCCGAGGAAAACAGATCGATAGTGAAAAGGTGATACAAAGTGAAGCAAGGGAGTAAAATGCAAAGCCTTCTGCGGAGGGTCCTGCGATGCCAAACAGCTCTGTGGTGAAACAGCAGATCAAATCCAGTTCTGATGTGCTCACAGGGAAAAAAACCACGGCCTTCATTCTGCGTATTGCTGATGAGCTCTTCTCCAGCTATTACCACTTAGAAAGGAGATCTGAGAGCCACTGCTGATAGTTTGAAGGAGCATCAGTCAAAGCTTCATAGGCAGCCAAAAAGGCAACCGGGATATTATAGGCTTGTGTGCCTGAAAACTCATTTAATTCTTCCAGCTCTGTCAGTTGGTAATAAAAGGCATTATGTCTGTCTATGAACTTTGTTCCGTCGGTGTCCTTAGCCTGTCACAAAATACTACTAAACCAGACAACATCATTACGCCGCTGTATAACTTCTTGTGTGCCCAGCTCTTGAACACTGCCTGCAGTCCTCCTGTTCCCTACGGCTCAGGAAACGAGGTGGCAGAGGGGGGACGTGATAAAGATGGGTCATAAGCCAGAGAGCCATGGAGGAGGTGTAAAAGGAGTGATTGCATGTTGCTCAGTTCAAGAGAATGCCAAGTGAACCTTCAAGCACTCTGTTCGCATAAAGCCTACTTGCATTGTGGGACTCACTTGCCTCGGATGGGCTGATGTTAGAAAGAAATTAATGGATTTCAATGGTAGTATCCAAACTTATGTAGGATATGTCCAAAGGATGGACTCTGCCTCTTTCTTTACCTTTTTGCTCAACTTGGTGGTTCTTACCCAGTTGTGTTCTTCCCCATCTGGGTACATTGCACTGAGCTGTAATGAATGGTGACGTGTAACATGTATGCTGTATGTTGGTGTTCTTCCATTGCTCTGCTCTTCTGTTCTACACAAGTTCTGCCGGTCACTAGAAGAATATGATTAAGTACAAAGAAGGTAACATAATGTCTATTGGATATGTCTAGCTTCTCGCATGGTGAAGGCGCAATGAATGGCAAATATAGGAGGTGACACATCTGGTGTCACAACATTTTATTTCAGCCAGATCCTCCAGCTGGTGTCGCACCACGTGCTTCCTCACCATCCTCATCTTCCTCACAAAAACCCTATTTATCAAATCAGCCGCCACCTGGAACCACCACTACCAGCAAAACGATCTTTATCCATGTTTACTTATGAACTACCTCCGTAGCAGAGCTTTGCCCTATTTGTCATCTTCCTCCATCGTGTCATTTTAAGATAGGAAGAGTGACCACAAAGCGCAGTCCTTGTGCTCAGCTTTCCCACATCTGCTGCCCTTATCAGTACAGTTATGTTTAAGGTTTTGCACGGTGTGGGATAAGCAGCTTTAAGTCATCTGCATGCAACCACCAAGATGTGCTGCTAAAATCAGGATTAGGAGTGGGGTCATCCTGGCTTCACTCCTCCTCCGTTAGCAGAAGGGCAGGAATACCAGCTTTGACCTAGGATTTGGTCCAGTGTCCCGGAGCACGAGATCAGAAATCTGTGCCCAGATTGCTTCTCATTAGCAGCCAAAGTTATCCTGAGTATCTGGAGATCCTGAAGCCCTTCCTGCTGCTCAGTGCAGAGGGCACACTGACCAGCCCCTCTTCCCTCCCCAGAAAATGCCTGGGGCTGCCCTGCACAATCCCCATTCCTGCCAGTAGGAGTTCTGCGAGCAACTCAGAAGTGAATTTGGCTGCAGAACAGTATTTTAACTACTATATTTCACATATTGTATTATGACATTTACAATATTTCCCCGAAAGCTCTTCTCAGATTGAAGGAAGCGACTATCTGCACGATGCTGGCCCTTTTTCCTTGTTGATTGACAGTGAAATTAAATCAGCTCATTGCTTGTATGCTGCACGCAACTCATTCTGCTCAGCATGGCTGAGCTTATTCTACCATACACCCGAGCAGCTTCCTCAGAGCACACACCAGCAGGGGATCAGCCACCACTGGGATGGCCATTGCTGCACTGGGGAAGTCAGGGGGCTGGGGGAGTTTCTTGCATTTTAGGGGAGATCACCTGGGTTTCTTGGGGTGAGCTCATTCATTTGAACGTAGTTCTGTACTGCTGGGTCGGATTAATATTTACGGCAAAATCTTTTTCATTTGATGTTAATTATTTAATACAAATGCGGTTATTATGCTGTGCTCCAGCATTGCTCAGCCACGAGCAGATGAAAGACTTCTTCAGGGGCGAAGCACTAACGTCTGGAGACGTGATTCAGGGAGAGGAGCCTGGGAGAGGAGGAGGAGAAATCTGTATTGAGGGTAACTGAGCACATCCCTTTCAATCTAGAAATAGGACTAAGCGTTTCGGGATAAAATTAGCCTCCTGAAATTTTTGGTTGTGTGGGCCTCAGAAGAATAAAGCAGCATGCACTGTTTTGCAGGGAAGAAATAGTGCCGTGAGACAGAAAAAAAAACACAGAAAAACAAAAGCATGGGAGTGCATTAATTTCCCCCGAGTCTTCTGGAACAGTTTGGGTTGTTTCTAGTGTTATTCATACAGCCTGTTAGAGCAAACTATTACAACAGGAAACTTGCCTGAATCCAAAGCCCAAGCTGTGTCTTAAATGTACAACTAGAGGCAGATCAAAATTTTGCAAATGGCCCTCCAGTGCCTTCGTAATGGACCCATCATGGTCAGAAGTGCTCCATTTGGATGCCTGAAAGCTTATTCTATTGAAAAAATGGATTCTAAATCTGTATCGCTCTTCCTGATCTAGTGAGGATTTGGCTGGATTTGAGGGCTGCATCTGCTTCATCTCAAACCTGCTCCCTGGGACCCGGAGCATTGCAGCTTCCCTGTCCCTGCTGCCACAGCCTCTGGCTCTGCAGAAAATTCGGTTCGCTGCAGCATACGACAGTGGTATGATCCCTTAACATGGAAATGTATCATGATGTGGTCCCCAGGGTCCCTGTGCTACTCTGAGCATCCCCTGCAGAACCCACATGTGGGTCTCTTCTCAAGCACATCTGCACAGCACAAGGCTCTGCGTGCTACAGCTAAGCAGAGCTGAGTTGTTACATCCTCAACATCGATTTTCCCAAAGTAGCTCGGTGATTTAGAAAACTAAGTGTCACTCTAGCAGGTAATTTAAGCACTTCAGAGTGTAAACCTGATTGAAAGTCAGTGACATTTAAGGTGCAATTCATCTTATCTCGCTTAGCTGTCCAAAAGCAGTAGGAGGCTTCCTGGGATTCCTCCCTGGGTGCAGAGCAGTGTTCCTGAGCCCCCTGTGCATGGTTTGCTCCTGGAGGGCTTGGGCTTCCTGCACAGCCAGCTAGGGGCAGGTATTCATGGGTCCTCCGAGATGCACGAAGGGAGTTTTTAGTATTCTGCAGTTAATAATACAAAAATAAATAGATGGTGCACAACTCCTCACTCGTCTGACTTCAGAGCTTCCAGAGTCTGCGGAAAACTCGTTTATAGGTCATAGTTATGCCCAAAGCTCAGGTTGAAATGTTACTTAGACGTCATCATTCTGCTAATGACAGAATTAGGAACTTGAGAGGCTTTAAGAAGTGAGTCAACACCCAGAGCTGGGACAGAAGTGGTGGATTTTGAACAGTTTCCCCTCTGCCTTGATTTCCCGCCTGCAGAATGGTTCATTTTCCAGAAACACTGGAACTGGATGATCTTCAACGTTCCTTCCAACCAAACCACTCCATGATTCTATGATTCTATTAAATATCTTAAGGGCAATACAGTGTATTTAGGAGAATAATGGGCAGAGAGGTGCTCCAGAGCTGCTTGAGGCAGCCCCAGCCTTCCACCACGCCATTGCAAAGCCCAGCCTCACGCACCCAGGAAGTTCTGGGATCCCTTTCCATGCCTGTCCTGCAAAGTCTGTTCATGGGAGACAACTAATCAATAACAGCGGAACCAAATAGGCAAATAAAAATAAAATCCATTAAGATGGCAGAGGTATTTACTTGTTGTATTTACACAGTGGAGAGCTGCACTGTCAGTCAGTGCTTCCCCTTTGCAAGATAGAAGCAATTTGTGCAGACTGATCCCAGTTTTCTCATTAATATGTAAATGAGGCATGCCAGTTGTTAGGTTAGAAGAAAGCTGTCATGTTTATTGTGACAGATTTAATGGATGTGTTTGGATTGTGCATTCAATGTGTTTTCAAGAGCATGTCTTATCTTTGTTTAGGCAGTAAATCAAACATGTAAACAACAATTCATTAGCATCTGTCAGAAGCTCAGAGCTACATTGTTATAGTTGAAAATCTCCCCAGAGGTGAAAAAAAAGTATATCTGACTTATTCCAGATTAGTTTGAATATTTTCCTTCTGTTTACCAACTTGTAAGTAATAATTGAGGCACAGGATAGGTGCGTGCAGATAGCACGAGGGGTCAGGCAGAAACCAGCAAAGCACCAGCAGCCCAGAGCCCACCTGGAAGCCTGGGCAGAGCAGGGCTGCATCGGCTCACCTCGCCACCAAAAGCTCTGCCATGCCCTGCTTCTGCCTGGTTGCTGCAGCAATGCTATTCAGTGCTTGGAGCTGGAATCTTTCAGGTTGGACATTAGGAGAAATTTCTTCTCAGAAAGAGTGGCAATGGTACATTCCTGGAGGTGTTCAAGAAAAGGGTAGATTGGCACTGAGGGACACGGTGAGTGAGCATGGTGGAGTGGGTTATGGTTGGACTTGGTGATCTTAGAGGTCTTTTCCAATCTCAATGACTCTGTGATTCTATGACCTTGTCTCTGTCTGCTGGACAACCCCTGTCCTGCTCTTTTTACAGCTTGAAAATGAATAGGCTCCACAGGATGCCACCTATCAGAGACCTCAGCATGGCTTGCAAATGTTAGCTAAGTCTTATCACAACCCCGTGAAATAGGAACTACTGCGTGCATTTAACTGATGGCTCTGGTGAAGGAGAAAGGTTGTGTGTTTTGCTCAAAGACTCGATGATGACACATCTGGGAATGTAAAATCCTAGCAGGGCTTCCAGCCTTCTCTCATGGCCCACGGTACTTTTGTGCTTAATTTCTATTTGTTGATGACAAACGTTATTTTAAAAAGCCCTTTGTGCCCAGGTGAGTTTGGTTTTCTAGAGACTGCAAATATGAGCCAGGAACTGTCCATGTCATAGCACAGAGCTCGTGATGTCTGTCAGTTGCTAAGTTTGGGGTCATCTGATCACTGAGTCTCTTTTTTGCTTGGTCTGTGATGCATGCAGTGGGAAGAAATAAAAGGCAATTCCACTTATGACCTTCCATAAGCCCAGATCTTCAGCAATGAAGTGTTACTGCGGTAACTCGCTCTTCTATGCCAAGTTTCTATGCATTTAATAGAAATAGAAATTTAATAGAAATAATAATAATTTAGAAAATGATACCTAAGAAACAGTAAATTACAGTACATAAAATATTTATGATTTGCAATCAGCCTGAAAATGTTCCCTTAGCTGCACAACAAAGTGTGATTTCTTCCAGTGAAATCATCAAGGATCTCTTTTAAATTGACCGTGGGCTTCACACAGTGGTGGGTTCCTCAGATGGACCACACTTGGATTCTGGAGTTCTGTGGATGCTCTGTAAGCCCACGTGCTGAGTCCCATTGGCCATGCAGGGCAGCAGTTGGGCAATCTCAGCACTGCTCAGCCAGGGGACCTCGGAAAGACTGCTGGTCTTGTGGCAAGAAGGTTTAGGCCTTGAATAAGGTCAGGATTTGTATGTGGGCAGAAGTGGGGTGCTTTCATTCAGCAGCAATGGGCCATGGGCACATCTTGTGCTCCGTGATGGACCTTCACCAGCTGCACAGCTGATCACAGGGTAAAAGTTCATAGCCAAGGGACTCTTGAGCACAAACATCTTTCTGACCCCCTGCCCTCTCCCATCGCACTCCTGATGGAACTGATCTGCAGAGACCAGGGGCTGAGGGCAGTGAGGAGTTGAGGCCGCCGATCCCTCACCCTGCAGCCCATCCGGGACCAGCACCCAGCTCTCATTTATCCCACTTCCCCCAGCGCAGGAACGTACAATTTAATCAGAACTTCTTAATAGTACATGAATTCTAAATTGCAGTCATTTGTTGCAACTAGCCGCAGGCTTTGCTGTCTGTTAGAAATATCTGTGTTATTTCTTTCTTTTAGAGTTTACGTAAATAAAATAAAATAAACTTTTACAAATAATGTTTGCCACTTAATGTTCTCAGCTGAAGTATATATCTGAGGAAATAGAAAACCTTCCTTACAATTCATCTTAAGGATGTAGTTTCAGTTTCTTATAAAGTAATAATGAATGTACCACAGATAATGTTCCAATAGTGCAAATGAGAGGAGCGTATAATCAAAATGATAATGGTGGGTATTGTACGGCTGGTATAATAAAATCTATCCCGCTATGAAAATCATATCTCAAGGCAACACTCTGATTTTTGTAATAACTGTACAAGTGAGAGCAGGGCACCAGTTAGCCAGAGGAACAAAGGTGCGGAGGTGGTTCATTAACCAGGCACTGTCCCTTCTGCCTGGCCAAGGGTCTCTGCCAGGAGGCAGGAGAGGAGTGGGCCACTGAAATGAGAAGGAAAATAGAGATCGGAGCAGTACTGGAACCAGCCCACACCTCCTGCACAGCCAAGGCTTGTGTGAAGCCAGCGGAAGGGCACATATTGTTTGCCCAGGGAATTGGAGCCCTTGGAGAATGCGGGCTGTCCCCAGGCCATTTGCAGCAGGAGGCTGCAAACTCATAGAATCACAGAACTGTAGAACCATAGAGTCATAGATTCACTGAATGGTTGAGTTGGAAGAGACCTCTCAGCCTCCCCAGCCCCAGCTCTGCCATGGGATGGCTGTCCCCCCAGCTCAGTCTGCTCGGGGCCCATCCATGGCCATGGGCACCTCCAGGGATGGACACCACAGCTCTGGGAGCAATGCCAGCACCTCACTGCCCTCTGAGTAAAGAATTTCTTCCTCACATCTAACCTAAATTTCCCCTCTTTTAGATTAAAGCCATTGCCCCTTGTCTTATTGCTATCAGACAGTGCAAAAAGTCATTCACAACAAGCTCCTCTCAGGTTCTGGAAGGCTGCAGTGTGGTCTCTCCAGAGCCATCTCTTCTCCAGGCTGAACCTCCCTCAGCCTTTCCTCCTCTAGCCTGCCCCACCAGCCCCACGGTGGCTGCAGAAGCTCAGCCGTGCTCCCGAGCACATTTCTGCTGAGCATCCCTCCCGGGCACCAGGCCGCAGAGGCGCATTTGTTCTTCCCAAGGCTGCAGAGCTCCAGGTTCATGCTGCTCTCCCACAGAGCTCAGACCACTCAGTATGGCTTCACCATGACCGGAGAACCCGGAGCTGCTGCCAGTGTTCTGGTTCCTCTTTGAGGCCCTCCTCCCCACCCAGGCAGCCTCCCCTTCCATGCCATTTTCTTTCAGTTTAATCCTTCCCGCGTTTGCTGCTCAGCGCTCGGGGACGGCGGCCCACATTGCTAACGGTTTGGGGCCCATTAGAAACATTTGTGTACATACATAATTACTGAATTTTAAAACACAACCGACTGCCTTTGGGGCCAACAGGCACAGCAGATACAATCTGTCATGTCAACTCTCATTCCCTTCACAGTATCTTTTTCTTAAAGGAAATTACCATGCACAAACTACGCTCGGTGTACCAACAGCAGCAAAGCCTGCAAAACCAATGCCACAGGAGATGCAACGCTCTGGGCTAAATGTCCTGAGCCAGGCTTCTTCTCTCCAAATCTGTTCAGCTTGGCATTATCCATCATCCCTGCTGCTTGGTGCATTTACTGTGATGAGGTACCATCCCAGCAGGCAGTGGCATGTTCCAGTGGAAACGGGGCAGGGCCTCATCCTTGGTGGTTATCTACACAGGGACTTCCGCGTCCTGGAGTTATTTGCAAGAAGATCTTAATCTGAAAAGTGGATCCAACTTCCTTGGCCGTGCTGCTTTCATTCTGTGGCTGCTGTGGCCCTGCAGTGGGGCTTGGGCTGGGGTAAGCAGCACAAAACAATCAAGTGACACATATGTGTGTGCCCTGAAGTGAAGAATCACTTTCATTCTGTTCTCTCTCTGCCTTTATATTCTGGTAAATGTGTCTCCCTGTTTTCATTACCCTCCAGCATCTCGTGGCTGAGCTGTGCTAAAGTATCATCCCAACTCCTCACGGCGCTCCAATGGGAAGAGCCATCAGCATTGGTTCCCAAAGCATTCTGCACCTTTGGCTGGGCTGTGCATGTCCCAGGATGCAGAGAAATGGCTGAGGGCTGCATGCCTGGCCCAGGAGCTGTGTGCATGAGGAGGCTCCTGGTAATGGTATCTGGGGCAAGTGAGCAGAAAATCAAGTTATCTTGAGAAGGGAAGATGCCACTTAGCTGCAGAAAAAAAAGGTGCTTCTTGGCAGCAATGATAGTGATGCAGGGCAGTGTCTCAACAAAAAGGAGAACTGAGTGAGGAAATAAAGCAAATATGAAAACATGGTGTTATACCTTGAACTCCAAGCAAATCCTGTTACATTTATTGTACAGATAGGGGAAGTGCAACTCATCCACATCCAGAAGCTGTACTGGGACAAATAAAATCATCCAGGGTCACCCATTTGTCTCTTATAAAGACAGAAGAGAACAGAAAGAACCATTAGGGGGTTTGAGAAGTTCTCACATGGCACACTGGCTTATGTCAACCCATTCTGAACACTGTGTTAGACACTGGGTCCTCTAGGAAGTCTGGCTTCACAGTCTAGAAAACAATCATGGGTTAAATCTGTTGGGAATAGGAATTTTGTCAGAAAAAAAAAAAAGGCTTACAATGGGCATTGCTCAAGTGCATTTTCCCATACGAGAAAGCCCACCTCTCCCTGCCAGCAGCCGCAGTGTTTGCCCTCCCACACCTCGCAGCTCTGTGACTGCAGACTAATTCAGAGACAACAGCCACATCGGGCTGCGGGAAAGAGATGGGAAGCAAAGGCTCAGAGTGAAAGCCACAACATCAAAAATATAAAAGAAGAATTAAGTTGTTAATCAGGTTGAATCGTTTCAAAGAGTACCGAGGATTTTCCAATGAAACAGATGACTCCAGCATATAAATTAATCTTTTGTATAGGAAGAAATGAAAGTCATTAAATGTCATTGTCTTATTTTAAAAGCAGCAATATCCTGTCTGATTGCAAGTACTTAAAGTGGGATGATTAAACAGAAACCTTATCTTCAGTGTTCCAAGGAGAAAATTGGAGAGAAGTTATCCAATTACGGATAATAAAGAACAGGAAAATCTGAGCAGAGAGGAACTTGGTTAGGTAAGTTAGAGAGGAATGCCCCATGATCAATCCCATCCGATGGCCCAAACCCAAACAAAGGGCTCTCCAGCCCACACTACATGAAATTTCACAGCCTTGCAAAGCCTTTGAACTGCAGACTCGCTTGCGATTTCATGTTTGTAAGTCCTCTTCAGACCTCTATAAAACAACAGCCTAAGGCACTTGTAGATACTAATATTCTGTTAAACATCTGGTTACTGTAAAATGGGATTGTCTTTATTTTCAAACAGGAGTTTACAAGCAGATTATCAGCTGCCGGCTGGCTGTTGTGTTATAGTCTCCGGCAAACCCCACTCCATTGGCATGCCGCTGGCCATGAGTGGCATTTTTCTATATTGTCAGTGAAGTTTTAAGCAGAAACAGTGGCTCACATGGCAGAGGGGATGATATGATCGGGGTCTTCTCTTTCTCCTGTGGATATCCATATGCCTGTAAGGGCTGAGTGCTTCATGGCTTTGATCCTTGCACGTCTATGCGAGCTGACACCGATGACCGTCCCCACTGCCTGCACAGAGTGATGGTGAGAGGGGGAAATATAAAACAACCTCCCACAGTGCAGTGCAACATTTGGTGTAGATCTTTGGCCAAGAATGAGGCTTTGCATGAGAAGGGTTTCTTTCCCTCCGCCCCGCGGTGTAAACAGGATCTGCTGCTGCTGGAAGATAGGGGAGGGAGGATAGAGCCCTCAGACACAGCTCCGGTAGGTTTGCAAACACAGTGTGGAATACTACTGGAAATTCATACTCCTGCTGCTGTGTTACAGGTGGTCTTGGTGCTCTTGGGAACATGAGCTGAGTGGAAAGGTTACAGATCTCTCCCAAGGGGTCTGGTGTTGGCATGTGTGCCTCACAGCAGTCAGTGAGTACAAAGCCCTTGATCCTCACACCTTTATTTATCTAACCTCCACGTGGAGCAGTTTCAGCTCTTACCTTCCTAGAATCATAGAACCATTTGAGCCAGAAGGGACCTCTAAAGACCATCTGGTCCAACTCCCCACGATGCACAGGGACACCCACAGCTCCATCAGATGCTCAGAGTCCATCCCCTGACCTTGGCTGTCTGCAGGGATGGGCACCATCGGCTCTCTGGGCAGCTCATGCAGTGCCTCACCGCTTTCTCCTGCCCAGTGTAGGCGGCGTGGGCCAAGAGCAGCCTCCAGCATCAGGGCAGCCCCAGCAAACACACCTTGCCCAGCCATGGGCTGCCATCCCACAGCACTGCCTGGGAGGAAGAGGAGGGTTCAGCTGTGAGGCTTTACAGATGTGCAGCTGCTCTCAGGCTGTGTCTGGTGCATGCAGTAATTAAATAACGAGACCTGGAAGCGGAACAATGTACCTGCCAGGGGGTGAGCTTCTGTGGGAAACTTGCTTTTTAGTTGGTAAAGAGAAAATTACTCGTAATGAATTCAAAGATGCTTCAAAACAGCCCCCTAAAAAAGAAATCAGTCTTTAAAGTGTGCTTAGTTATGTATTATTGATATCATGAAAAGGTTCTTTTGCAGGATTGTTGTTGAAGAAATTTCCAAGCCTAGGACTCAGCATTTGTACCTTTTGAGCCTGTGATGGGATGAAAAGTACCTTCAGAACAGAAATGTACAGTCAGAAGCTACCTGGAGCTCAGCCCTGGAAGTCAGACTGAGCAGAAAGGACACACTGCTCTGTAATCTGGTGCGGCTTCAATCTCCTCCATGCCAGATAAGATAGCAAAAGGAGAAAAGCAAATCAGGTTTCAGAGGGAGTTACCACACTTTGGACAAATTTGTGTCTAAATCTGCAAACCAAGACGCATGTCCAAATCCTCTAGAGACATGGCATGATGGGACAGCCACCTCTCCACTCCCCACACCCAACTGCTTGAAAACAACACCACTGAACCACATACCACGAGCCCTCTCACAGTTTGCTGCCCGTAGCCTCTGTTTTTCTGTGCCATTGCCATCCACATCTGCATGCTCCATTTGGTGGGATAAAGGCTGCTTTAGCTGGAGTGATAGATGAGAATTTTTTGCATCCTTCTGTTTCTTACAGCTACTTTTATCCTTTTTTGCTTTCCAGACTGAAAGACATCCATAATGGATAAGATACACTCACAGATCTTGGGACATCTGTTCTTTAGCCCTGCTTTTAGCTTTGTAGAATACGATTTTCTGACGGAAATGTTTCCAGTTTCGTTTGCTGGCTGTCATGCCGCAGCGGTGCTGGGGTATTTGCTGCAATAGTCACTGCCTTGATTTTTATGACCCAGCGGAAATATTCTGCAGGAGCATGGATGTCTCCCTTCCCCAAACAGCTGAATTGCAAGCTTTCATCTTGAGCAGCTCTCCTCTTCCGGACCCTCATGTGAGACAGTCGCTGCTCAGCTCAAGAACAAACAGATGTTTCTCTTGCTACACAGTATGTTGTTTAATCCCATGTCAGGGAACAGTCTGGTGCATTCCCATGCAACTGTCAGCTTTTGGAAGGTACTTTCCCCTGGATATGGAAGGAAATGCAGCTGATAATAACATTAGGTTTTACGGCAGCTCTAACCTCATGGTCTTCAGGGTCAGAGTCTCAAATGTAAAATAGGAGAAAAAATGCAAATCGTACTGCCCAAACGTTTACATCTTGCAAGACTGTGTTCTGATATTTGTTATGGCTTCAGATGTGAATCACCCATTATATTCCTTACGGTGACTGCACATGGAACGACGATGATGCGGATATCTAAATATTCAAGATCAATTTGGAAGCTTCAAGATGAGATCTGGGAATAACCAGTGGTGCAACACAGTGCAAGAGGCAAGCTGTCACATGCATGTATCTGTGCTCTATCTGTAGCTGTTGTACACACCTGGGAAGGAGAAAGGGCTGCCCAGGGCTGTCTGCAGGCACCAGCAGCCCTGATGGCACCAGGCCCCTCCTGGGCTGAGGGCTTTGCAATCACACACCGACATGGGAAGGAATGTCGTTGTTCCCCCACTCTGACCCTGAGGAGATGTTGGAGGTTTGGCTAAATACAGGATCAGTCCAACAGTTTGCTTTTCCGAAGCAAAACAACAAACAAAACAAATGCAGACATAGGAAATGAAACCAAACTCCGTTTTAAAAATAAACTCTACAACGTGAGGCAGGATGATGAACTTCCCACGTGGTTTGTTATCCTTCTGCAGAATTAAAGAACAAATTATGCGAGTCTTGAAGGAACAGGAGGATCTTTGCAAAGGTTCAAGGTGTCCTGTCCATGCAGCTGATGGTCTCAGCCTGCTCACAAGTAACATCCTTGCAACCATCTTAGCCATGGTTTCTCTGGTCAGTATTCCTCCCCTGCTGTCCCTTCCAGCCTGCCACCAGCAACCTGCCCTTTTTCATGGAGCTGGATCATCTCAGAAGCCAACTCCTGTTGGGTTCAGGAGCCAGCAATGCAGGGCTGCCATCCCTGCTGCTCCATCCCTGGATGTTGCTTCACCAAATGGCAGCCCACAGCCAGGCCATGACCATCACCCAACCACTGCCTGTAGCCCTCCACACCAGTCCCACCAAATCAATTTATCACCTAGAGTATTTAGCTCATAAATGGATGGTTTCTGCTTTTCCTTTTACCTTCATAACCAAGGTTATCTGCTCAAAAATGTACAGGGAAAATGAGGTTGTTTGGCTTATGGATACAAATAGATACTTGCTTTTTTGACTTGCAAAATGAATTCCACTGTGACTTCGATAAAACTTAAGTATGCTAATGTTCACTCAACCAGTTGTCTATTTATTTCTGTTTATGCCAGCATACCCATTAGCAACTTTTTCTTGTTTTCTTTTAGAATATTAAATGGTTCAAACATATTCTAAAAATTAGTTGATTAGCTTGTTAGGGCACATTTCCACTGCTAGTTCCTTCTGTAGCAAAAGAGAAAATGAAGGTAATTTTGTTTGCAAGGAACGTATGATTGGAAGCTGACTGTTGAAAGATGTGCCATGTCAATGTAATGAGGGAGTGTAATATCTTAGTTTGCATCAATATGGAAATAACTGTGCAGTTTGACAGACCTGATGCTAAAGGCAGCACCAGAGCACTCATTATGCATTCAGCCTCTGATTATGAAAAATAGTGTGTTTTCTTTTAAAGAGGAATACACATTATCAATCAAAACTGCACCAATTATTTCCAAAAGGGATCACAGCTAAACAGGCGTGGGGTCTCTTCAAATATAACCGCACCTGAGAAAACAGACAGATATCAAAGTACATGATAGTTTAATTTCATGACAGTTGCATTAATTAGGCAATATAAAGCTGGCCTTCCAATTGGCTCAGGGCCCCAAGCTGTGCTCGGCTGCTGCTGAGGTTTTGCAGTGCCGTTCCTCACTAAGCAGCGTCACAAGGTGGGGATTTGATGTCACCTGGGTTCCTGCCCTGGTGTGTGGAAGCTGCTCAGTTCTGCTCCCATCGAGGTATGGGGTCGTTCCCTTCGCAGGCAGCCAACAGCCACGGCTCGGAGCAGATTAAATGAAAAACAACCAGCTGCAGGGAATTGAGAAACGGGCAGGGTGGCCAGGAAAATGTTTCCTGCATTTTCGATTTGGTCTTCGTTTGCCAGTAGGAATTGAGGTCATGGAGCCACTGTTGGGGCAAGAGCACACATTATTTATTCTGGTGCTTTTTTTTTTTTTTTTCTTATTAACTACTTTTCTTCTGTGCTGTTGAAAGCAATGCTTGCAAGGTCTCTCAATCTCCAGGAGACTCAGCCCAGAGTAAGCCATGATAGCTTCACTTCTCAGGCAGGTAAATTCATTGCTCCAGTCTTTTGCACTCAGCTCTCAATAGTATCTTCGCACAGCACACAGAAAGCAGCCTGTGTCATGCTCTTTAATTTGTCTATGGAGCCCAAATTGCTCTTTTTCCCCTTGGCTAACAGTAGTTCCTAGCAAAGCTGTGATCTCCGTTGTCTTTCAGCAAACAGCCTCTTTAAAATGCAGGATCAAGCTGCATGCATCCATCCCAACAGAATGGTCACCATGCTGTTATCACATGCTAAAATACAGATCAGAGGATAACTGCAAAGTCACCAGATGACATACAAACTCGAGCAATTATCAGAAATAAACAAAAACAAGGACTGAAAATGCTGCTGAAGAGATCTGATTTGAGCAGTTTGACCCTCTGTGCTTTATGCAGAGGGATTGAGAGAGTAAAGGCTAAACATTAGAGCTCTAAGAACACGCCGTAACATCTCCATGCAGCGTCTTGCAAGGGCAAATCACAGCCATATTTCACAGGTTTCAGCATGGAGCAGTACCATACAACTCGGAAACTTCCCTGGCTTGGTCCCCATTCCAATTCCATTCCATCCATTTGTCCCTGCAGAGATGTATAAATGAAAGCTGTGTTTTTGTAAATAGGGGAAGTCAGTTGATCATGTAAGATTTCAGTCTGCTTTTGCATTCTAAGGTCTCTTATGTCAAGTTGTCTGTAATTTGTACTGAACCAGAAGCAAAATACTGCTGTGCTGTCACTGGAGTGTCAATGACTTCTCTGCAAAACTGAATCTCTGTGACATTTACACATCCTAAGGACCTGTCTGAGCTTTGCATTCCACTGAGATGATGCAGGAATAACAGTTTCTTCAGGCTTCAAGTTGAAGCTCTTCTGGCATTTTGTGGCTATAGCAATGGAAAAAAAAAAAAGCCGGTAACTTGTAACTGACCTTCTGTTCTGCTTTTTGGGAACAGTACATGCTTCAGATAGATGTATGCAAACTGACTGGAAGTGTATAAGCTGCTGAAGCATCCTGAGTTTGGTAAATGTGGTTTCACTGGTGTGAAGATCTGTGACAGCACAATTGCCAAAGAGGTGACGTGCTATTTTTCTCAGCCACAGATAACTAAACTTATGAATGAAGGTGTAAATAAACATCAATTTAAGAAATAAGGAATGTAAGGTCCCTCTCTCATAAAGAAATTCCATCCCCAGATCACAGCATAACTGCTTCAGGATTGGACTGCAAGGGTTTGTATAAGGAAAGCAAAGAGCCTCCTGGCTTAAATACCTCCTTGCAAAGTGTACACCAAATAAACAAAAGGTTCAGTAACTACTTCTCTATGAATTTGTTAGCATAAAAATGAATGCTGCACACGTTGCATTGTTGAGGTACTAAATAATTCTCCCTGTCAGTCACTGTTGATAGATCTACCTGTTTAGAGTGTTCCCCCATCACGGTCCATCTTGATCCCTTGCCATTCAATGAAGTTGCAGTCATTTAGAGTACTTATGAATTGCAATAGTTTCTATGACAACAGATGATGATGTTAAGAGTAAAGAATTTTGAGTTGGGTCTATGAACAGATAAAAGCTCTGAGCTGCAGAGAAAAGCTTTTCATCCAACTATTTGGCTTAAATATCTCAGCCCTAAAATTGACCGGCAAATAATTATGAATGTATGAAAACCAAACACTCAAACTTTAGTTTTTACAGAAGCAAAATGTTCTAAAAACCTTTGCTGGACTGATGTGACTGCACCCACGCTTCCTAGCTGAGCAGACCAGGAGCCTTTCTGCCTCTTTCCCTGGTACCTGCAGGCCAACCCTGGCCATACCTACCAGCCTTTCCCTTCCATCAGAGCACTCTGGATGCTAAAAGCCCACCATGCCTCACTCTTCAGGCAACTGAGATCAGCTGCTGCCATCCCTTTCAAACACAGAAATACTAAGCTGCTTAGTGATGATAGCTTTGAACCCATGGGATTATGACTCCTTCATTTGCAGAAAAACGTCCATCAGCTCTTTTCTGGTTTCTCCCCAGTCTCCATTCTGTGCAATGCCTCCTGCAAGCCCTCTTACCCCTTGGTTTCCATCCTGTTAATTCCATTTGACTCCTGCCTGCTTTAGCTCAACACAAAGCCATGCCACGACTTCCTTGGGGTCAGGACAGTCTCTTTGTCTTTGGGCAGTGCTGAGCCTTGACCTTCAGCTGGTGGCTGATATAAATAACATGTGCCAGAAAAAGTCTTCCTTAGGGGTTAGTCTGGATTGTGATCAGATAGCTACTGCACAAGACGAAGTTGCAAATTAATTTAGTATTATTTGGACATATGTGCTGTGTGCAGTCTTGGGTGTCACAATATGCAAAGGAGATAAACTATTAGAGAGCATCCAACAGAGGGCAATAAAGAGGGGAAGGGTACAGAGGGCGAGATGCATGAGGAGCAGCTGAGGACCTTCGGTTTGTTTGGCCCAGAGCAGAGGAGGTTGAGGGGAGGCCTCATGGCAGCCTACAGCTCCTCCCACAGTGGGGACAGCAGTGGGAACTGCACTTGGAAATGGAGAGGGGCAGGACCAAGCTGCCAGCATCAAGCTCCACAAGAAGCACAATGCACTTTGGCACAAAAATGTGGAACTGCGACAGATTTAACCACTGAGCTTGTACACGTAACCAGTCCTGGCCTGCTCCATCAGTTCTGGAGGGGATGTGAGAGAACAACTCCCAAGCCTGTATTTTCTGCAGCTGTCGAGTAACAGTACTGCTCTGGCTTCCTACTCTGCTTACAAGCAGCACAAAATTTACTGACAGAAGGATTTTTCTGGAAGTAAAACTAGACGAGTCGAGTTCTGTTACGGGCTAATCTGGGCTAAAGCATGTGCCAGTTCTCGTAACCTTCTCATGCCTGCGCTTTGTTTTTCCACTAAATGTCAGCTCCGATAGACCGGGCGGCTCATCTGAAAGGGTAGGTTTTGCTTCAATAAAAACAAACCTAGTTACAAAGATAGACAGTACCTCAATTAAAAGAAATACCATAGAGGCATGAAACGTTCAATCTTAATTGGTGTGGCTACATGGCATGGCTTTCTTGCCAGCGTATGCTAACAGGGAATATTTGTTGTCAGGGGATTTTCAAGGTTGTAAAGCAACTGAAAGGTGTTGGGGAGTGCATAAATTGAGCTGCTACAGGTAGGTAATGTTCTTCTGGTGCCAGGATTAAAGATGTTGGTGCCTCCGGGTAATGGAGTGCGTGCTGGGGGCCTGATCCTTGGTTGATGCACATTTCGCTCCATTGCTTTTAGTCCTGAGGGTCTGAGGACAGCTGGAAGGACAGCGAGGAGATGCTGCAGTGTCACTGCGATGTCAGGGGCAGCACTGCAGGCTCAGCTCCATCATTCCCTCTCGACTCTCTCCATCAGAAGAGCTGCCGGAAAAGTAGTTGGGAAACCTTGCAAGCATTAGAAGCATGATGCAGCTCAGCAGCCTTTGTGTAAACGTTACCCTGAGTTAAAAGCTTTTGGTGAGTGTTATAAACATAAGAGTTGATGCTTATCGAGATTGTTAACTCTTCCTTTGCTGAATTAAAATGCCCATTGTGAAGGGAAACTTCAAAATACAGAATCACCGTGTTGGTACACTGGTACTTGCTGCACTTTGGGTGCTGATTTAAACAACAACAGTGAATTTAAGAGAAAGGTCTTGGCAATGTATACTTGTACTCCATCCCTAACGAAGAAGTTGTAGCCCTATGTTACTCCAACAAGCAGCCTAGCAGAGGGAGCACATTCCCTAGGAAACACAAGTACCAAAGAAGCAGAAACACATCCAAACCCTTCGATGGCCTAAACATTCACACCTGGCTGCTGTTTGTGGCCATTAGTAGAACTTAGGCTATAGAAGAACTGGCTCTGGAAGTCATGCAGAGCAGATCCTCAACATACATCCTTATCAGACACCACACGAGTCACTCCATCATCTCCTACGTATGGGAGTTTGATGCCAGGCAGGAGTGGAGTATAGAAAAAATATGGGACCAGAAAACCTGGTACAAAGCTCTGCCCTCACACACAGCTCAGCCAGGCCTGACATCACTCAGTGTGGATGGGGAGCACCCTGTGGTGAGGTGGGACGACCATTCCCTGGGGATGTGTCTGCTCATGTGCCACTGCCACATCTTCCTCCCTCAAAGGGAAGATATTACCCTCCTCCTTCCAACATTAGCAGCCATTTCCATAACCAATTAACCTCTGGCGTCACACCATCAAGCATCTGAAAGAGGTGCTGTGACACAGTTATTAAGGGATGGAAGGGACTTGTTGGATGGCATACATAATAAATAGCAGCCTTGCTTTCTGACGTGAATATCTGAATGAAGGTAAGGCAAATCCCTGCAAAACAAACCAAAAAAACAAAATGTGTTTTAGGAATGGTTTGCTAGGTTTGCAAAATCTTCCCAGCTGTTTGGATTTTTGGATAAATTCAATTGTTTTTAAAAGAGTATTAATTTTCTAGCAAATTAAAGGACTACAGAAGTCGTTCATCAATTCCCTGACCTTCTTTTAAAGATATCAGTTGCTTTCCTTGGCTTTTTACCAGAGCAAACTGAGGAGCCCAAGGTCAGGGCTCAGAGCACACAGCCCAACCAGACCCTTGGTCACAACTCCTGCTGCAGTAGGGCCATGCAACGGTGCGAGGTGAAAGAGAACAGTGCAGGTTAACTGCTCTCCAGGTAATGCCAATAAGATGAGCCAGAAAACAGAAAAAAGTATGCCTATATCTTCATAAAGGACCTTACAGGTTTTTATTCTCAGCCCTCCCAGCCTGGGGAAGCCAGGCTCCCTTAAACCTCTTTGCCTTATGCACGTGTACCACATCTCTACCACTGAGCTCTCTGTCCCTGCCTCCAACAAGCAGAGAGCATTAACACCATCCCTGCCCGGTCTGCTGAGTGTGGAATTGGGAAGGACCCCTGGAATGCTACTTGGAAGTCGAAACATTTCGCCAATATCTCATTTTATGGCAAAAACAAACAAAAAAAAAATTAGAAATAGTCAGCTGGATGAATGGAGAGGAACTTTTTTTGTTTCCTTCCTAATTTTCCTCTTTTTAACCCAGTATAATAAAATAAAAGTCCGTAGCTTTGTTAATGATTATTTTTGCAGGGAGAGGGATTGACAAGGAGGGCTCATGCCAACAACAGCCATACCATTTTTACTATAGGAAACAACACTGACACGTTTATTTAAAGATCAAAGCAAGGCAAACATCATGACTCTGAGCCTCTTGCCTTTCTTTTTTCCATAAAAGACTGCTATGGAGTTTACTTGTGGCACTACTAATGAGGTAACTTCAGCACTGATTTCACATTAGTAGCACTCTATCTAGTAGAAGCTGATGGTCTTTGGCCACTGTAAAACATTATTCCCAGGCCAGGTGTTGGGCTTTCGGCCAAAATGTTGTGTTTTTCCCAACACTGCACTACAAAGGGCTCTCAATGATGATAGGAAAGATATACTTCCTTTAGGGATCAGAGATAATTAACTCTTTATAGTTGCTCTTTTACTATTACTGAACCCATGCCAAACTTTTGCTTTGCTTTTACCCAGTAAAAGTACCTCCTGCACTGCTGGTAAGCGCAGAAATTACTGTTTTCATTCATTAACAATCAGGTCTTTAAATGGATTTTGAAACTTGTTTGTTATAAAAAAAAACTCTCAAAATTAGCCATTCCTGAGTATGTTCATGCAGGCTTGTCTTAAAAATATATTTTTTTTTCCTTACCAAAAGGGAAGAGTTTAGAAAATAAGAAACAGAAAAGTTGAAGTAAGCATAGCAGGAGCTTCCTGTGGCCACCTGAGAGCCCTGTTTGAGGCTGTGGCTCTTCGGCCCTCCCTGCACAGCACTGAAGGATGCTCCCAGGGAGCAAGGAACTCATCTGCTCTGACAGCCTCCACCCGCTGGATCAATACTCCTTCTCTGGGTATTTCCAGGGTTTTCTTTAGTTCAGGCTGCAGAGTTTTCAACCAAAGAGCAGGCTGTTCAGTTTATAGGATGCAGCCAGGTGGAAGAAAGATTTGTAGATTTGCCACTCAATCCAAACACACAAGGAAAGGGAGAAAAAAACCAACCACAGATCAGTATTACTCACAGCCTTTGGGATTTGCTTTTCTTTCAAAACTGCAACCAACTGAAAAAAAACCATAATATTCCAGATCCAGGCTATAGGATTTTAATCTGGCTTTTTGACTGGTAGCAATTAAAAGCTGACAGCACAGAAGAATCGTATTTAAAAGAACGATTGGCCTAATGATGTTCAGTGAAGCACAGCCTCCAGATTGGAGCCGGTCGCATGTGGAAAGTACAGGGAAGAGCTCTGTTGCCCAAGATCACAAAGGGAGTTAATAGAGCTGGGATACACATTCAACATCTTTTTCATTCTCAGCTCTTTGTTCTCCCCATTAGTACACACTGACTCCCTTTGGTAAGATCCTTTGTATTCCCAACTTATCAGGGTCTCATAAATGAAAGTCATGTGCTTTTATCTACTCATTCCCTTTAATAAGTGTCACAAACATTCTTTGTGATTGATGAACGGGTAACAAGAAAGAGACAAAGTAGGAATATGCATATTAGCATATTTTCCTTTGCTCAAAGAGATGCGTTTTATACATACGCAGCACTTACAATACATTAAGCTGCCAAAAGTATTAAACAAAGGAGGAAGTTAATTACAGCACAAAACACGGTGACAAGGCCAAATTTATCCTCGGTGTAACTCACTGATGATGGCAGAGTTAAAGCAGAGATGAAATAGGTTCGCCACGTGCACACGAAACACACCAGTAAGCACAGAGGGGTATTCATAGGTTTTGCAGCCAGAAGGGACCGTTGTGATCTTATCAGACTTCCTGGGCAAACAGAGGCTGGACAATCTCACTTGCTTCCCAGTATGCACACAGATGACTGACCGAAAGATTTCATCCCCTGGGCACTGGCAGCGAATTGCTTGGGTACTGCTGTGGGAAGGTGATGAGCACCACGCCAGCTACCCTGTGCAACAGCAGTGGGAGTTTTGGCTCCGTTGGTTTAAACTGCATTTGTCCCTGTAGGGTCTGGAGGTAAAGGATGAAAGGCCTCATTGAGCCCAGTTTGCGAGAGGTTCCACTTGGAAACTCTGTGTTTTGGCTGCAGTGTAGATGCTGCTCCTCCTTAGAATGATGAGAGAGGTTAAATGAGGTGGAGATGTACAAGGCTGAGGTTCCTGCTGGGCAGCAGGGACACTTCCATGAAGAGGAAGGTAAGGAACGCAGCAGTGATTAGCATTACCATGGATGGAGACGCTTGATCCCAAGGACTATGGCACCGAGGGATAAAGCCAGGATGTGATTTCTTCCTGTCATTTGCACTGATGTCCACATAGTGCACTCCTGCAGCACGTGTTTCATATTTTAGCTGAATTAAGTTCTGTGAGAGCCCTAAGAGGTGAGTTTTACGATGGGAATTGGAGCCACAGAGCAGATTTAGCAAAGAGCAAAACCATCACTAGGCTAAACCAAGAGCTACAGCCTTCTCCTGCATCTCTGAAACCTTTGCTTGAGTCAGAGGATTAGCCCTCCCCACATGCAGTACTGCCCTGAGTGCTTTCCCACCCTGCTGATTAAAGCAGCTAAAGAACAAAGCAGTCTTTTCCCTCACCCTGCAGACTATATTTACAAAGTACCACACAAATACATTAACATTCAGAAAATCTAATCTATGTACTTCCTAACATATCCTACTCCTTCCATCTCCTGAACCTGATCCTCAGCTCCTGACAGCGCTAAGCCTGAGAGGATCTCCAGGACCTTTGAGCAATGTGTGCCCAGGCCCGGTGCTTCCTGTCAAAGCCAGTCCTTCAGAGGGACGCCTGTGTTTGCAAGATTATCTTTTGACTTCTGGTGGCAGAAATCGGAACCAGATTATTTGCAATGAGGAGCATCTACCAATTTAGCTCCGGGCCATGTGGACATGGATGATCTAAAAGGATATATTTAGCAATGAACACTTCAGACTGTGGTGCATATGTGTATCCAGTTACTAACTGTTAATCATGTCTCCTTCCCCAAACTGGACAACCAAAAAGACACCTGGCAGTTCTGGAACATTCCAATTAGATTAGTAATATCAATATTAAGTGAAAGAGCTTGAAGAATGTCACGTTAGTTTCTGATGGCTCCCTTCCGCCATACTTCTGGCCAGCAAGCTTTGGCAGATGTGACTTCGTTCTGTCCAAATGCAATTCAGTGTTTAAGAATGTGTTCACTTTCCTGGGACCATCTGTTTACTTTTCTGCTGAAGGAACTCCAGCCTCTTTGGCAACCTCGTGGTATTGTACTCAATAAATCCTGACGTGTAGCAAATTTTTTTGGCAGATCTGGAATCTGAATGCCATCCAAATTGTTCATTATTGATATTAAAACTGAGTTGTGCAGAACCAACCATTAAAGGAATGGACTGAATATCTCCATGAATGAGAAACCGCGTAGTCCTTCAGCACACATTTATCAACAGTAATGTTAAAATGAAAGAACCGTTTTATGGCTTTTCCTGATATTACAAAACCACACCTCTAAGAGTTGCTACTTCTTTTTTTTTCCCCACAGGACCCCAAATGGACGAAGAGCTAATGTACAAATTAAGAAATTAGAAGAAAGGTACCTCCCCCAAAGGGCTGAGGTGGTCCCTGTGCATCCCAGCACAGAGTAGCATGGAGCAGGAGGGCAGCACCTTGCATCCAATCTCAGTCCAACCACAAATCCGCTCTCTGACCACAGCTTCGTCTCTTCATCCTGCGTGGGTTTGATTTCCTCTTCCAGTCGTCTAGACTGCGGGATTTCCAAAGCGTCCTTTGCCTTGCTAAATAGTTAATGTGAGCATCCAGTGCTCCAGTGCCTGTACTCTGATGTCTGCTATGGATATCCTTTGTATGACAGAATGTAACAAAGCTTTCACATATCTATGAAAATCTACACAAAATAAGGGATGTGTGCATTCTCTATTTGCAGAGTGCACACTCACAGCATCTCTAGTTAAAACAGAATAATTTCTGAGATAAGGAAATTGGTGTAAAATTAAGCTCACCAAATTCATCTTTAAAAACCCATTTCATTGGAATTCTGCATAAATAGTACAGGATTATTGGGCTCCAGTTGATGGAGGGCATATCAATTGCCAACAGAGTCCATCATGTGTTTCACATGACTTTCTTCATATTTGTTTCAAAGCAGAAGCTCTGGAAAAATCCCATTACCAGCTCCTCCAGAAAGGGACGGAGATCATATTTAATTAACAAAACCAATACTTCGCCAGTGTAGTGTTTTATCCTGATTCAGCAATTCAAGAGCAGAGATTCTACTGAATTCTCTATACCTTTCTTCTCTTTCTTCTTCTCTAGTAACTATTACAAATTCTGACTTGAAACATCTCCCCTACGTGGTACGTTGTTGCTAAAAAGTAGAAATCGGACATTCCTATATTGGTAGTCAGGTTAAAAAAATTAAGTTAGCTTCAGAAAGAGCAGCATCGTTTTGCTTCCTTTCTTTAACTCCTTTGCAACAGGTGGCTCTCACAGGCTGTGCTCCTACACGAGCTATTCTCCTCGGTGCAGCAAGCAGGCAGCTCAGCAGCACGTTCAACTTTTGAACTTTTCCTCTATATTCTCCAGACGTACTCTCAGATTCCTCCCCGGTTAATTTAATGCTGGTGAAAGAGTGCAGATTGATAGCTCTGGAGACCGAAGCCTGTTGTTACACACAGGTAATCACTCAGCAGGACAAAGGCTTCCTCCCACCTCCTCACCGAGCAGCCAGCTGGGACGGAGCTGCCTCTGCACCAGCTCCACATCCATCTCCTCACCCATTTTGCTGCCAGCCCGGAACTGTCATGGATTTTAGGATGTAGACATCTCTCCACTGGAAAACAGACTGGAAATGCCTGCCAGCATTTATAGATCTCTGTATTAACAAGCTGGCTCCGTTACAGGAGGCACACTGCAGCTTCAGCAAGCGGCCTCCCAGCCTCAAGTCTTTGCACAAGGGCTTTAAGGGGACGTGTTAACAATATCGTGGTGTGTGACGAGGGAGCTGTACTTTCAATCACCTCTGTTCCTTCAGATGATCGCTCTCCCTCTCTGCTTTGCTCCTGCTGTTGGGAGCCCCAGCATACGGGAAAGCGCTCCTCCAGCATTCATCGCCCTGCTTTGCCTTATCAGTGCCGTGGTTTTTATCCTTGCTGTTCTTCTGGTTTGTCTCACTTTCATCCAGCTGCTGGACCTGTTCAATAAACAGCTGATAACTGCAGATATTTTGGTCGGGATTAAGTCCTGTTCTGCTATCCCCTCTGTGCTGGTAACAGCTCTCCTCCTCTCCACCTGGCCATGTCACCCCACAGGGGCTGACCCACACCTGGTCAATTCTTCTTCTTTCCTCTGAGCACGAGTGTAAAAGCTTCATCTTCAGCCTTCTTACACTCACTGCAAGCGTGCATCCACACAAATCAGCACAGAGGGAACAGAGCTGAAAATTAGAATTGATCTGTTAATAATTAGGTAAATGTGTGACTTTAAGGTGAGGCTCTGCTCCTGGTCACTCATTACTGCACACAATCTGTGCTTTGCACAGGTGTTGGGCAAACTGCTTGGTGCTCCTCTGTTTTGATGGGAATCTTTTACGACATCAGCTGGCGACTTTGCTCTCCGTCCTGTTCTGTCTCTGTCTTCATTAATACGCCCTATTACTTGGGGTTGTGTAGTTGGCTGAGCAGGCAACTTTGAGGACGTCGGGAAATCAGTATTATTTTTTCCCATCAGATGTTGGATAGTGGGTTCTCCGCAGCTTTGGATTTCCACATGTAAATCTGGGATACCGAATCCTAACCTGGAACTGGGGAAGCTTAATTCCACCTAATTACACAGCAGTGATTTGTACGGAAGAAGATAAGCAGCTCACTCTGATTTACACTCAGGTATTTAAACGTGGTCTTTTCCCAAACGATTTCTGCTGAAAGGCCACTGATGTTCCAGCCTGGTAACACCCCCAGTCCCACGTACAGTATCTTTTCAAGTCACTACGTAATGCTGTGATAGATAATTGTGACAGGCAGCTCCTTCAGGAAATAACAGCGATCACAAAGCTGAACACCTTCCACTAACAGTACAAGGCGTGCTTCTGAGCTCACATCTCAGTCAGACAGGCTGGGCAGCCTTACATCAGCAACAGAAACAAAGCCTTTCCAAATAAAACACCGCTCTGCTTACACAGGGGAGGACAGGACAAAGAAAGCATCAGAAAGATTAGTCATGCCTTTTAATACACTGCTCCTAAGTACATCAATACTACCGGGATGTGAATGGCACAAGAAATGACAGTCTGACAAGCACACGCGGGGCTCAGGGCACATGCTAATGGCTAGCAGTGCTGCACTTCTGTGTAAAGATGGAGGCAATAAACACCTGCTGCCCTGCAAGGGCTGCAGTGCTCATTTCTTTGGAGCATTTGCAGCTGCAATGTGCACCAGGTGTCTGCACAGCACAGCAGTCCAATAGCACCTTCTGTCTGCAGGATACTGTTGGTTGCTTGGCTCTCTCTCTACCAAAACATAACAAAGAAATGGAAAACAGATGACTTCTTGCCTGCAGGTTCTGGAGATGATTGATGTAGGATTATAACTTGTAATGGTAGTGCTGCAGAAGGCCCTCCATTGACCTAGAAGCTGGAAGGAATGAGTGTATGAATCTGTGCTTGCTCTTATTCCAGTTCTCCTTCTCCAAACATCCTCTGCTGACTGCAGTTACAGAGAAGATATTGGGTGCCTCTTAAAATACTCATTTGCCTCACCAACACCTTCAGGTGAACCAGCTCTAGAAGATTGGACTTTGACCCTGAAGCACCGTAACTATTTTCACAACAGATTTACTGCAACTGGAAGATTATTTGATTAGATCTAAAACAGGATTGAATTAATTCAGCAAATGTTACATTCAAAATATAGCCTTCCTTAGAAAGTAAATTCCATGGGGCAGGGATTGCTTTCCTTTGGGATAGATATTAGGTGAAGCTCATTGAGTGTATCCACAGCAACAGGGATCCAGGCTGTCAGATGCTGAACAGTGATGGAATTCAGCAGTGTTTTAATCTGAGGACGTAGTCCAATCACATAATGTGACTATATTGGTAAATATAATTAAGCCTCAATTTTACTGTTGAAAAATAACAAAGAATCCATCAAAGAGCATAAAATGCTCCCAGGTCTCTGCTTTTGTAATTCACCCATCTCATTGTGGTAGAGTTTACAAGACCCACTAGCCTTTTAGAAGGGCTCAGAATGGCTTAAACACAACAGTAAGGGACCGATAAGCTCAGCTTTTACTGTCAGATGTGTTTGATTCCAGTCAAAGCACTCAGGTGCCCATTTACAAATGGGCTGGTTAGGGTGGCCTTTGGCACATACCAAAAGCAAGCTTCATTTTTAATTGAGCCACTGTGTCCCTGATTCTCCTCCTATTTACATGCTGCAGAAGCACACTGAGGTGCGCCCACATGTCAAAGCAATGCTCAGTGTATAGCAAGAGATGTGCTCTGAACTACAGGGAAACCAAGAGCTGGTTGTAGCTGATGCCAACCCCCGTGCAGAGCCTCCAGCCTCAGCTGACCGCCCTCCCTCATCCCTACCCTGTGTCTGCAGAACAGCTTGAGCCTGCTGGCACCAACCCCTCCTGGACACTGCATACTGTAGGCACGCCAGTCCTCGCTGGGAAGGATGCTGACCACTCCCATCCACAAGCAGTTGGATGGCGTTTCTGCCTCCCAGTATTGCTGCCAGGGCCACCATTGGGCAGAGAAGAGAGTCCTGAGCCCAACTCCCACCGTGCTGGCTGACCACAGCAGGACCACGTGCTGGGTCAGAGCTGTCGGAAACAGGTCCTGGAAGTGCTACCAGAGAGGGCCAGGAATTGTGCCACACTGAGCGATGCAATGCGGTCTCAGTTAGAATGAATTCTGACTTTAATCCTGAAAACTAATGACTGCATATTTTTTTTTTAATTGGGTGAAACACAGGAATCAGATGATAAATAAGCATTAAAAAAAAAAAAAAAGAAGAAGAAAGTACATGAAATCACGATACAAAAATTCATAGTCTCCTAAAACCAGCTAAGAAGAAATTACAGTAAGCATGCTTTGGTTCTTTTCCTTTTATCAGAAAATGCTGCAGTTCTCTGGTTTTGATCATAGCGGAATGCTGTGCCATATGTATAACGCTATCAGAAAATAAAACATCACAAAATATTGACATTTTGCGAGCAAAGACAGCATAGGGATTTCAACACTTCAACATGAATCACTTTTTTCACTTCTGAGAAGAAAGTCCAATTCTTATTAATAACTGAAAGCTGGGCTGATGATGGAACATTGCCATTGCAGGCAGAGCGCACCGTGCACCAAAGCAGCCACAGTGGGGAACCTCCCATGCACCAATGCCAACAGCCTCTGTCAGCACAGCAGCACAGGCTGGAGACAGCACACCTTCACAGGGCCAGCCCTCCTATGGACAAGAAACCGTGATATTTGTCTTCATTTAGAAAGGCTAGCGGGAAATAACGCTGAGGTCTGAAACACTGATGAGAGTTGCTGTTACAAAGCTGGCCATTTCCTGCATGCCATGAGTTACAGATGAGGTCTTGGGCTGCATGAAGGCTACAAAATTCTTTGAAAGTCAAGCTACCTGTTACCATTCACACATGTGCTTTGCTGATGGACCGACACCAGGAGCGAGATGCTGTACAATCCCTCATGGTTAGCAAGATGGAGGAGCCACCTGTGCTGTGTGAAACCCCAGCACACAGTAGATCTGCACACAGCACACCTGAGAAGAAGCATGGAAGGAAGGTGACGGTGTTCTCTTCTTAGCAGAGGAGCTGGATGTGATGAACTACAGAGTAATGCTGCATGGAGCTAGGACTTGACGATCCTCACACACCCTTCCCAACTTGGGATACTCTGTGATTCCACAACTCTAAGCCCCTCAGCCCTCCCCTTACCGCTCATGCCAAGATAAGTGCTCTCACAGAGCTGGCTGAGACACCTTTCTCTCTCCAAAAAGCCCACAGCTGTCCCTGGGGCTGCTCTTCAGCTGTGGGGCCCAGTCCAGAGTAATGCAGTCCACCTGAACTCAATGAAACTCTAATAAGCTGAAACTGCGAGTGCCAAACTCCTATCAGCCACATATTTTTTTTAACAGCACTCCACTTGGCAGGTTAAAGAGGGAACAGCATCCTCCACGAGCTGTGCTTTATGGAGAACAAATGCATTAGCTGGGAGAAGTGCTCCTGACAGCAGTGCTGTGCTATCGCTCTGCGCAGGAAATAGCTTAATCCTATCATAATCTCCCTGCAATTTTCTTCTGTATTTTGATGTATATTGTTCCAAAGATACAATTTTATTTGAAATAGAGTTTATTTCAGACTCAAATGTGTCAAATTTAATTTCAAGAGTTTTTATTGTAGGGGAAAATCTTTTTTTAGTGAGAGATTAGAAATGTAGTAAATAACTGCACTGAGATGCTGCTCTGTGAATTTAACTGTTTCCAAGGCAGATACAGATCAAGAATTGACATTTATTCCCTCGCTGCTACCTACACTTAGATTTTTCAAATGCTTTTATTCCCTATCAGCCTTGGCCAAACAACATCCAAATGTTATGTTTGGAAGGGCCGTTCCCATGGGGACTGTGCGCTGTTGGGAGTGCAGTTTTTTTGGACAGCGTGGATCGGTTTTGGGTGGAAACCTCTGCTCTATCACTTCGGAAGGCTCATTCCAGCAGGTGGTTTATGATGTTGAGAAAGTTGTGATGGAAAAAAGCGAAGGATTTTGTTAGTGGAAACAAAGTTGTACTTGGATCCGTGCCAGCAAAGATGAGGTTTATGAGTACGATGCTCCAGTGCATGAGACGTTATATCAGTGGTAAGAAATTTATTGCAATCATCTTCCTATTTCCATTTCTGCCTTCTTTTTGGTGACATAATAGCGTAAAGAGGAAAGGTCACACCTTAGTGCCAAGATGATTCATAACTTTAATACCAGAAGGAACAATTGACCTAAACAATCTTTGGCTAAAGCGTATTTCCAGCAGCACTTTCAGCCTCAATTTGAAGTCAGACAAATAGAGAAATATCCACCACAAAGTTATTGTCATCTATTCTGAATCACCTGCCTGAGGAGAAAGCAGGTTGATAACTCATTGAATGGCAAGACAGAGCTGCCCAAGACCTCAGCAGAGCTGCCTATAAGGTGCTGCCTGCGGATGTGGCTCAACGCATGGCTTCTCTGCAGGCAAGCCCTCGCATAGCTCTCACTGCATGCACAGGGACTGATCTAGGACAGAAGTGAAGTATGGTGGTTTTCCCTATTTGCAATGCTGACAAAACTGCAGATTCACAGAAGGTATGAAACCAAGATTGACACAGTGGCATTTGCTGCTTTGGAAAACTGGTTCTGCGGCCTTCTCGGTGAGCCAAGTGAGCACTACCAACCCACTGCTCCTTGCCTGCTTCTTGTCCCCAAATGCAGACTTAGGAGGTGCAAAGCAATGTGGAAACGGAGAATCTGAGTCCTTGTTTGAGTTTACCTACAGCAAATCCATCCCATTCAAAGGACTCTGAGCCAAGCTGCCACAGAACCTACTGCTTTAATAATCAGTGAATGTCACAGCACAATAATCATATGCAGAGTTTGATTCTGGCTATGAACCAATAAATATGTACAATTTCAGCCAATGAACCCAGCTTTTAGGAATTACAAGGTGGAATTACAACAGAAGCTGCTGTGTCTACACCAGGGTAGCAAGGAAAAGCTAATGGCTCTTGGAGTACTTCTGCTCAGAGAACATTTTGGTATGGGATTTGGAAAGAAAAATGAAAAAGAGGAGAAAACGCAAACAAATGGGGACGCAAGTTGTCTCTGTGAAACAAGCAGGTGGGACTAAATGAGAATGAGATAGCCAAAAGAAAGCCAGGAATCTCAGCACAGGCAGGACGATTAACAAAGGCTGGACCAAGGCTCAGGAGTCGCTGCTGATCACATTTTAAGAGGCAGATTGCCTCATCCTCCTGTGCCACTGCTTAAATCCAATTACATCTGGTAGCAATAAAAGCTGACAGACACAGCAGGTGTTATCAATGCAGATTTTGGTAAGCAGCCATCCACACACAGACCATCACCGATACCCAAATGGGCACCTTTGGCAACCTCAGTGAAGAACCTGTATATTGAATGGGGAAGTGTTTTTCCAGCAAACAGCAGAGAGGCTCCCTGGAGCCGGCAGAGCACAGAGCCAGGATCCCCTCAGCCCATTCCATGTCCTTTTCCAAGTGCTCCTCCAGGTTGTTTTTATCCCACGGAACCAAGCTGGCTTCTCTCTTCCTCTCATTTTCTTCCCATACAGGAGCTAAATAAAATCCTGTGTGAGCTTGGAAAAGATGTAGTAAAGCTAACATCCTGTGTTTACGTTTGAGTGAAAAAAGGGCTGGAGGGGGTGCACAGTCATCCTTCAGGACGTAAACTGCCAAAGTAGACTTGGACTAGATGAAAATCTGGTCTGGATAGAGCTTGCTGTGAACTGACAGCCTCGGAGGTTGTTGGGAACGTTTGGTAGCAACCTCTGCTCAGAGCGAAATACAGAACTTGGGTGCGTCGCGGCCGTTTGTCTGCACTGTTTGTGTGCAGCAGTCCATCCTGGTTTGCAGTGGGAATACAGACAGACCACAATATGGAGCAATGCATCACCAGTCTCAGACTGCATGGTGGTTTCCTCTTTCACTTAAAGATTTTTTAATTCCCAGCCCACATTCTGCCTCGAAACTTCGCATAGGCAATAGCTGCACGGATACACACAGACGCTCCCAGCCCCTCTCCTCATTGCTCCCAAATATCCCCAACGCCAAAAACATTATGTACAAAAACCAGTTCAAACTCTTCTAGATAGCATCCTGCCCGTGTTAATGCCCACCTGTGGTTCTCCTCCCCGTGCCTAGATTGCTGCTGTCCTCTGAATCCAAACCCTATCTACAAAAGTGTCCCCTTTTCCTCTCAGTAAATCATTAAGCACCACCAAAGTCTTGAACCTCAATCACAATGGCATTTGCAAGAGAGGATTTTAATGTTTAAACAGTGCTCGAGTTAAAAATACATTGAACATTCCATTTACATTTTGAACAAAGTATATTGAATTTACCATGAAAATATTCCTATAGAGGCAAGATAAAATAAATGAAAGGACAGCTCTCCTTGTATTTCATATTTTTTTTCTGTAGAACTAATATAGAATTAAAGAGGAAAACCTGGTAGCTGCAGGAACAAGTTTGAGCAATCACTTGTCACCTGCAGTTAGCACAAAAATGTATTATAACAAGATATTGCTTGTAGAATTTCCGCTATAAATCTTTTATTCATTCCAAGGAATCCCAGTCCAGGCATTTGCCATTCTGCGCTGTCAAAAAAAATGCCCAGCAAAAATGGCATTTGGGAGACCATGAACATCAGAAATAACAAGGGTACTAACACCTTATGGGCCTTAGAAACACAGCACCGGTACTTCTGGCCTCTCATTAAAAGTGAAATAAAAATATTGTTTAAGAATGTTTTTTATTGTCTTTTATGCTTAACTATTAAATGCAAGCATTGATTCTTTGGTTGTTTGTTTTGTTGGTTTTTTTTTCCCACTTTCCTTCTTAAAATTGCTGAGTGGATGCTGAGTGATTGCTGAGAAGGAAGTAAATTTTTATGGCCCCACTCTGTGGCTGGGCATGAGAACAAGCAAACGTGGGAGCAGCCTGACATCCCAAGCAGCAGTCAGAGAAAGAAGAAGAAATGAGTGCTGCAGGGTGAACCAGCGTGCTTTCCGAGGGGCTGGGAGGCATCAGCACCTCACCAGAACCCACAGTTGGCAGTTTCCATGGGTGGAGGAGACACGTGGGGCCTGAGCTTGTGCTGTGGATGTGGAGAGACTGGCCCCATGCAAAGCCACAGTCAGCCTGCTTTCAGCATTCGACACCTTCAGTAGCAGCTGGCAGCCCCACGTCTTTCCCTGGAGATCACAACACAACTGGACAGATACTGCTTGTAACAGAGGACTCTTCACCAAGTCTTTCCATTTTCACATTTCCATATTCAAATGTTGGTCATGTTTTTCAGAGCTTTCATCTGCTTTAGCTCTCTCCATATTGTCTTCCTAGATATCCGCCCTGCTGGTGAACCCTTCCACTTCACATTTTCCATGGCTCTGGACTGTCTTAGCCGCTTTGTCTTCCAAATTCTTGGGAGTGTGGGGGCAGAAGGAGTGGGGAAACTGTGGGAAATGTCAGGCAGTGCAGCTGCATCAGCATTGTGACCCAGCCATCCTGCAGTTACATCCATGGAGCTCCTGACAAAGGCAAGCTTGCGTGGTGACTCCTGCCCAAACCTCTGCCATTTCTATCTCAAACAGGTAAGCAAGTCGTCAGGTCATCTCTTTCTTGGCGCTGTTCTCTTTCTTTCCTTCCACTCTGTTTTAAGTGCTACAGCAATTCTTTCTTTTGTTCTCAATTTACCTCTCAGCTCTTTGTTTCTTCTCTTCCCTTGACCTCCAGAGGCCACGTGGGTAAGAAACATATTTCCTCTCTGCATACTTACGAAGTAGATGAAAAGAAGATAGGCTTCCCAGGTAAAGGAAGAGAGGCTTCTTGGTTTCTCGCAGGCAAACTTGCTTCATTGCAGAAACACAGGGCATGTTTCCTTCAGCTGCAGAACAGAGAGCAAACTTTGGGGTGTAGGAGACTTTTGTGCTCCTGCCAGAGCCAGAAGACATAGAATCACAGAACCATAGAATGACCTGGGTTGAAAAGGATGATCTAGTTTCAACCCTCTGCCGTGGGCAAGGTCACCAACCACCAGACATAGTCTGAACCAGACTCTTTCTTCTACAAAAGATCCCCACAGAGGTGTAAGGTAGGGTAGCTGAGAGTAATAATGTACACTTCTCATCATACCTGTAAGATGGCATCAGCATTCTCTCAGCATGACATTTGGAACTGCTACATTAACATAGGCAGGTTCACATCCACGTGAGCCTCATCGCGACGCCATACTTCCCATGTGTAACAACAGCAACAAAATCAAGCCTTATTTTGCAAATGTTTGAGAGAGTGTTTTTAATTAGGAGTATTCTACATATCCTCCACTTAAAAAGTGACCTGCCATGCTTCCAAGAGTTATTGTATTAGCTACAGAGCTTGTATGGAAAGGAAAATTATAACTGATCAAATTTTAAAGAAACCTCTAAAAATAGCTCTTCTAAAGCCATAATGTCACAATGATAAAGTCTAAGATCCTGGGTCCTCCAAGAGCTTAGAGCAAGATTGTGTCCCATTAGGAAGTTTGGGCTCTTCCAGTAATTTCCCCGTGGGAAAACTGCTTGACTGCAAAGGCTTGAAAGGGAGCAGAGCTAATGCATCTCTCATCCAAACAGGAACATCCCTGAGCTCTGATGCAACGGTGTCTGGGAAAGAAGACCTAGCACGAAACAGATGTCTGTCGCCTGTAAGATTTGGGTGCATGCTCGCTTTTTGTGACAGAAGACGAGGAATTTGGAGCTGCTCTGAACAGTGGGTGGGCTGGAGATAGCCCTGGCCAAGATGGATTTGCAGCCAACACAGGGGATTTGGTTAGAAGTGCACAATAATTACGGTTTATTATCCCACACTTCAGTTTATCACAGCAGTGCTATACCATCCATTCAGCGGTCTACTTTAGATGTAAGATGACCTCTAACATTAAGCAGACATTACTAACATCCACTTTCTTTGCAGTTAGTATAATAAACCACTGGTGATAAACAGTGACCTCATCTTTTGGAGTTAAGTCTTACAGCATTCACTAAAACAACAGCGAAAAATTACCTCTCAGTAGCCAGGGCAAGATTTGCTTGAGCAGTTTCCCCCATTCACACGGTATTTATCAGCAGCAGAAACACAATTTACATTACACTGTTAAAATTTATATCAATCAGCAGTCATTAAATCCTACATTTTCCTTCCTCTAATCCACTGTTAGATTAAACGGTTCAATTAATAATAAATATTAGCAGTTTATTAGATGAATAGTTATACCACTACGTTAGTGCATGTGGTTGCACAGAGCCAGAAACGAAGCAAGAGTTTCCCACTAGCTCATTTTTAGCCAAGCAGCACACCATATGTTGTTCTGCTGCACTCATCCCTTCCCTCGAAAAAACAAAGCCAAAACCTTCAGCTTCACCTGCCACTTCTCGTTATTCAGCCACAGCCCAAGGACTGAGCTGCGAACAAGGAAGCAGGCTGCGCTCTGAGCTCAGCCACTGAACTCAGCAGGGCTGCAGGAGAGGAGCCAGCCCAGGCTTTGACCCATTTATTTGAGAAAATTACCCCTGGACAAGGAGATAATCCTCCCCAATAAGCCTGGCTGTGGGCAGGAGGCAGCACCAGCTTAGTGAGTTTGGTTCTGCCGCAGGCGCTGATGCCGAGCAGCTGGAGCAGCTCTGCTGTCCCACACCGAAACGCAGTGTGATAACATGCCAAAGTGTTGCATCTGTACAAGATCTGCATTCATTTATAAAATGGATTGCAAAATGTTCTAATTTTATAAAGCAGAGGAAGAATCAGCTAAGGGGAAAGTGGGTTACATTGTCCAGGAAACTACTGTTCATGCTAATCTGCTATTTGTCACATCTCCCCATGCACTGAATGTGTGCACCGTTCTGCAAGCATGTGGCCTGACTGGTAGGAGAGCAGGGAAACAACAGTCAGAAACTGGACTCTGTTCCCAGTTTCACCTCCAGCAGGACGCCCTGCCAAGGTTCTTCTCCTTGTTGCAGATTCGTTCTTTCCAGACCTCACCCTTCCCAAATTTCCCTACTTCTTTTACCTTTCCCTTTGGTCAGTCCCTCCTGCTGTGTGCCTCAGTTTCCCTCACCCACAATGATACCTTTTGCTTAGTGACTTTGTATGAAAAGCACTGTCGAGGATTGTTAAGGACATCACCGGGGAGCAACACCTACATTGGACCTCTGGGACATTAGTGGAGGGGCTGAGAATTTGTTTTTATGGTCTTTTCTGTCCTTAACGAAGCTATAAGGTAACAGAGGTCTGCAAAATATCATGAAAGCCCCACCTAAGTCAAAGAGCTTTGCTTACACTAATGCTTGCATAGGGAGAATGCTTCCATTCACTCCCAAAGTCTGAAATGCATTTGATTCACAAGAGGGGAGCAGAGCAGCAGCCTCTCCACACCAGCTCAGCAGCGGTTGGAAAGATGGTGAGTGCTGTGCTCTTCCAGCTCAGAGAGACAGGAAACTGACTTTGGATTTGTGCACTGATTCTTGATTCTCCTGGATGTGAATTGCTGGGGGTGCATTAGTACAGTCCCACGCACAGAGATGAGATAATTACAGTCACACAGTAGTGGAGGCATTGCCAATATCCCATAATTAATTTACAGACAGAGTATTTCCTCCTCCTTTCCCCTCCCATTAAGTGTAGAGAAAATAAATGTTCTTAGGAATTGGCAATTTCTCTTTAGTTTGCATATTCCTCCTAAATATGAACATTATGTTGTTTACTCATCTGTTAATGACAGCTGATTATCAAACCATAAATATACATGTATCTAATGGTTTGTGAACATTAAACATCAGAATGTAATACGTGTGGGTGTACGCAGGAACCCAGTGCCCAACAGTTACCATTTAGCATGTCAGCATCCACAGTGCTGCCTGACTCTGGGCACTGGCACTTCCCATGTAGGAGAAGAAGAGAACAGATGCTCCCAGCTGCTCTTCAGGTGTTGGTTTGTTGCCACATGTAAACAGATTATTGTTTATTTTGTACGATTTTCCTCTTCTACGCAATCTTGTGCTGTTCCAGCATTTTTGCTGCTCCTCGGTGTCTGATGATGTAACTGGACAAACAGAACAGCTTTCCTTGTAGCTAGAGTAGATAAGTAGCCTTATCTCTCATCCTGTCTTTGCTCTTAATCACCAGATAAAATAAAATAAAATAAAATAAAATAAAATAAAATAAAATAAAATACAAGGATGCAGTCACTGCTTCAGTGTGAACTCTCCTGAGAAGTCAGGGTTTAATGCTAACGATCCCAAGGCCTACTTCTACGTTGTCCAATTTACACTTTTCTTTTCTCTCTCAGCTCCAGCTCTCCCTCAGCTTTCTTTTCATCCTCAATGTCTTGCTGTTATCTCAGATCTGGTTTCTCTGGAACAAAGCTGCTTTCCTTCCTCCTAACAGACTTTCTTTGTCAGGGCTGGTAGCTGTACTGGCCTTCCCACTTCAAAGACCTGTAACTTCAGTGTCACCTCAGTCCCAACTCCTCTACTTCCCCTGCACTCTGGCTCTCCCACTTGGCTCTTTTATTTTCTCTTTCTAGTGCTAAATTCACTCTTTTTCCTTCCCCTTTGAAACCAAAGTCTGCGAGCTGTCTTTCTCCTCTTTGCTTTCCTTCCATTCCTCTTCTGAAATCCTGCTTGAATTCTTATGCTGAAGTCAACTGCTCCTGCTGTTCTTGCCACCTTCCACTTCCTTGAAGTCCCCCCAATCTCTTCCCTCTTGTTGCAGAGGTAGGTTCATTTTTCTTTAGTGTTTTCTATCAGTCACCTCACTCCCAGGCCCATATTCACTCTTCCCTCCTAACTGTTCTAATTGCTTCTCTTCCTCCATGTGCCAAACTAACTCCATGTTCTCTACTTGCAGTGCAATCCTAAAAACTAGAGCTGGGTCAAATACAATGTTTTTGATCAGAATTACTGCAAAAGGTAAGGGGAACTGCATGGAGCTCCTGTTGCTTTGAGCTTGGAGAACAGCCCAAAGAGATGGGCACTCATCCTTTGGAGCTGAGCTCTTCAGGATGAGTTGCACTCCTGGCTACACTCAGCCTCACCAGCCTACAGGATCAGACTGATAGCATCTTCCTGTGACAAAGCCCTGTGAACATCTGCATTTATGATGCTGCGGAACTGAAACTACACGGATAAAACCATTGGGTCAATGCTTGCATTAACTCATTCAAATGATTTCTTTGTGCAAGAATTTTTAGATAGGAAAGTCTCAGCCAAGGACAAATTTCCTTCAATGTCCTAATAAGTCTTCCCTGATAGCACCCTGCAGTGTTAAGTAACCAATGGGAGTGAGAATTTTGTCACCGCTTTTGATAGAAGCACGATAGTTTCATCAACTATTTTTGGACAGCTAGCAAGGAATATGGTGAGCATGACTTGTCATGACAGTAGTTTTTGGAATTAGTCGAGTTAGGATGAGGCATTTGTGTAATTTTCAAGAGTGTAATTTTTATGCTGTTCCAAGCTACACAAAACCTTTAGCAATATCGATCAAAGAAAAGCATTGCTGTGATATAATTCCAGAATCAACGTATAAAAAATTTCCTTTGTCTTTTTAGCAATTACTGATGAAGGGAATAAAGCTGCAGGTGAACACAAAGAGCTGGCTGTTAGCATTCCTGCATTGCCAGCACGCCAGATTGGACAGTAAGCAAGTCATTTTGCCTGGAACGAAAGCAGCTGAATGCTGACAGATAAGTGTTTGTGCAATGCGGGCTCGTGGATGAAAATAAGCTGTCACAGCTTACACTGACCTGTGGTATTCAATTAGGAGGTGATGCCTTTCTTCTCCAAAGGAATCAAGTGCACTTATCCAGGTGATGCTGGTGCAGAGCTTAGGGATGCTGAGCACCGTGGGAGGGGGCTTCTCACTGGCGTAGTGTTGAGGTGTGGTATCAAAAGACAGAGCTGGTTTAGGTTTTGAGGAGTCCATCTTCTCATCTGCCATCAAAAGTTCTATCTGAATACCGTACTATTGGGTTTTTCACTGCCCCAAGCCACTGGAATTAATGCAGAGCTGTGACTTGCTTTGAAATGATATCTTTTTGTTCAGTTCATTTCCATGCATCAAACATAAAATAAAAACCCAACAAGTTTTGACAGATCCCAAACCGTTTTGTTTCCAGAATATTCTCTGTGAAACTAAACAAGAAGTTTTCTCGTTTTGTCCCAGAATGAGCAAAGACAAACATTAAAACCTTTCAGACATGGATTTGCCACCTCGCACGCAGGTCGACGGGAGATTACATTTCACTTGGCTTCAGGTAGAGGCCAATCTACTAATTAAATGGCAGAGCTGCTTTAGTGGAGATAAAAATAAAGCAGGCACGAGTGAGAAAAGGGGAATGGGGCCCAAACAAAAGGGAAGGCCAGGAAAGGGATGAAGTCAATAACAGATAAATCCCAGTCCCAACACAAGTACGAGAAAGACAATACTCTGTTGTGCACAGAGAAGCTGAGGTTTATTAGCTGTTGATTAAGTCTTGTAAGGAGCAGAAAGATAGTTGAAGAGAATGGAGCAAAATACAAACAATCTCTTCTATTTTCTTGGCAAATTTGATCTTCTCTATTAGGATTATCAGAGAGCTTATTCCCTGGATGTGGGCAGCGAGGCAGATTTCCAATGCCTTTCAATTGCTTTTCTGGCTGAGGCTGGCTATTCTAATGCAACGTGACGGGTAGCCACAACCATAATCCTCAGGACACAGTGGTGCTGAATGCAGATGCTACTCACAGAGTCAAAAGAGAGGAGCAGGGCTCCAAGTTTGCTCACACGGGGACACTCGTGGCACCGGTTTGTATGTGACCTGTAGCTGAAAGCTCAGTGCTGCTGCGTTCATGACTTTGGTTACAGGCAGAAATTCAGATTTAAAACACTATCCGTTTCCAAATCACAGAGTATTGCATATTCTTTTTTTCTCTGCTGATTTCACCTTCCAGGATGGGGATTTAGGAATACCCATATTGGATCAGACTGCCTGTTAATCTAATCTGGTGTACCTATTCCAGCTGCAGCTAAGAGATGATGCTTCGGAGGAAGAAAACAGAAAGAAAACAAACCCACCACAATACATCTCGTTAATTGAACAGTTCTGTACATAAGGAGAAAAATTCCTTCCTGACGTCCACAGGTGATGAGCGTATGCCCTGAAGCATGAGATACGATTACTCTTATCATTATCTTAGCTTGCATAGCAACAAATGTAATTAGCGGTCATAAAATTATCCTGCTGTTTGGGATTATCTATTTTTTTTAAAGCAACAGAGCCAAGCGTGTCTCTGGGGTAACTTCATTTGAATAGGATAAATTTGGCCCATAAACCCTATAATGTATCCTTAAGTACAAACAATAGAGAATAAAAAAGGCAAAAATGAAAGGACTTGGTTGCGGCTGCTATTCATCACGTACTTGGGCTGCTTCTTAAGGGGCTTTATTCAAACTTCATATTAGTGAGATAAGAGGTGAAACAAACTGCTGGGAGCAATGACAATAAGCAAAAGCAGAGTAAGATTTCAGGCTGGAACTCAGTAAATACCATTAAGCTATGTGTTGTGGCCATTTAAAGGCAATTACCGCCCCGTGTCCGAGGAGCACCCAGATGACATTTGGTCACACCAATGGCCACTGTCACACCAAAATGTGAGCAATTAGACAAGGCCAAGCTAACGAGGTGAGTCACCCACTGTGTCTGCTCAGCAACGTGAAACCAGGACCTCAGGAGCAAGAAGAGCAGCAGGGTTTCTCCAGCTCCAGAGGGGTTCATGTGTTATCCAGGTTGGCTACCTGCAGTCTGCAGATACACAGCAAATCAGAAACATCTCCCAAAGCACTAAACAGTCCTGACATGAGCAGGCACTCCATTGCTTAGCAGCCCTGGGAAGGATGGGGAGGGTATTCCAGGGACAGCATCTCTGGCTGGGAGGCATTTGGTCATTGCTGTGGTAAAAACTCAATGTACAGAAACCACTCTGGTGCTGGCAGTGCTTTGTGCAGCCTCTGCTCTTGCTCTGCTCTTGTTTCCCAACTGTCTCAGTCCTGTCTCTTGGTGCAATTCATTTTCTGCTGCTCTTTCCTAGTCCTATGTACACAGGAAGTGTCAGCCCGAGTAGATGACAAAGATTTCAGTTCTCTTAGCAAGTGGTTGTCCACACACTGTACGAGACCATATATGATGCTGGGAGAAGCATTTTGTGAAGCTGCTTGGAGAACCCTCTCAAAGTGGCACCGCGTCCACCATGGCCATTTGCAGCTGTGGGTTTTTTCCTTCTTTCTAAAAACAAAAAAACATGAGTTGGGAAGGGTTTTGTGGGGGAGAAAATGCACAGAAGGACTAAAAAAGAACATTTTTTTCCACAATGCCCATGTCTTCAATGCAGAGCAAACTCAAGCTTATACATTGCTAATGATGGCCCCCAAATACCAGTCCTACATTTAAGTGCTTTTTTCAACAGATGTTTTTATTCCAATTGTTTTCTTTCTGAATCACCAGGATCTGAGGCTTCCTGTATGGTGAGACCATCATTAAGTTCTGCCCCCAGCAGAACCAGGCTGGGAGCTCCTGCCTTGCTCTAACTGAGGTGCCAGAGCTGTAGTCCCCTGTATATGTAAAAACTGCATGCACCACTTGGCCTCAACACTGGAAACATCATAAGAATGGACAGAGCGTGCATCAGCACCAGCATCTAATGCACAGACAGGCCAACATAAAGTAGGCAAGCACTTTTATTGCTCCTTAGAAGACTCACACTAAATCGTCAAGGTTAACTCCATCTTTGAGGCAAGATAGTTTTTGTTTGTCATAAAATATCTTTCATGACTCTGTCCTTCTGCTTAACGAAGATGCCCTCAGCAGATTTGGTGATTGCAGGTAGTTTATGCTGCAAGTTGCTGCTCCCATAATGTTACCCTGAGCCCCATGGCACGCTCCTCCAGCTCCTGGCCAGGTGAGTGCATGAGAACCTCAGCACTTGTTTTAATAACAGCTATAAAGTGATGACAAGTCACCAGAGCTATCGATAAAAACACAGAGATGTGACCCAGGTGCATCCTAAATATCTTGGAAGGCAAAGAAAGCCGAGTGCATGTATTTACTTACATCTCATTATTTCTAGAGCAGGTTTGGGAGCTGTGACTGCAGATCTGGGAGCACGCAGGATGTGTAAATCCCTGCCTGTGGGATGCAAGGGCTGAATTTGCTGGCATGAAGATGCTCTGCACTTGTAGAAGCCCTCCATCCCACTAAGTGTGCCACCGGGGCTTGGATAGGCTCTGGTGGCCAGTGCAGGTTGGGCTGGAGATGCATCCTGCCATCCCCTCAGTTCTTTCCTTGTGGGGAGGACGGGTATCCTGGCACCTGAGCAGCCTCTCTGGATCCTGCCCAGCAGACATGAGCAAGGCCTTGGGCTCCTATCTGCTCTCCCTCTGCTGCCCATGCAGCAAGGTGGGCGGCAGGGCTGCTGGATATTGCCAGGCAACAAAATGGGCATTTTTGTGCCACCTGCTCTGCATGTGACAAGTGCCTTCTATGCTTTGGTGGAGAACGCTGCATTTCAGCATCAGAGCCCTCTAATTGAGCAACAAATGCTTGTTGCACAAACTAGACCGACGATTTTTGATGGATGGAAAATACAATATTTAGTCAGGCTGCTGTAAGTTAAAACACAGCAGACAGTAAAAGGATGAAATTATACCCCAACAGACTTTTAAATGAGAAAATAGTCTGTGTTAGGGAACATTATTCATTTAAATAGCAGAAAGCTTATAATTTCAACGAGGCCACAATTTCCATAAAAAGCCTGCATTTGGGATGTTTTTCCCCTTTTCCCTCTTGCAGACTGCAGTTAAAATGAATGAACCTTCCTGCTTACGGAGAAATTCATTTTTATTTTCCTTCGCCTTTTTCATGTCAATTACAGAACACTTTGTTAAAATGATTACATAATTTTCACAGAAGCTTGGTATTGCAGGCTGGAGGAGATAAACCCACTTAAATGTGACTAATGTACTCTCAAATTCCTGCCCAGAGCAGTTTCTCATCTAGACATCACTCACACCATCTTCCAAACCCCGTGCACAGAATCAGTGCAAATGTCAGAGACAAAAAAGCATCTTCTTCTGCCGAGGGAGGTACCACGTGCACTCCGTTTTTAGGCAGCGAGTCAGAGGTCGCTTGCTGCTAAAAACTCTGTATCCTCAGTCCTCATCTCATCACTCGGTTCCCGTCTCATGATAAGGTTACGCTGAATGGTGCTGGCATCCTTCAAGGTTACTGTTCCAGAAAATATTTGCAAATAATTTGACGTGCTGTCAGCTAGCAGGCAGCAGTGAACTCGTATAATTCAACATACTAATGTGGGTTTTCACGCCTAAAGCTATAAATAAGCTTGATATTCAAAAGTTTCTGTAATGTTTATTTAATAGCAATATTTTATAAATAAATCTTGATTATTCCATTGCACTCCAAAGGAGATCTTCCTCCAGTATAACAGTTGCTTCTAACCCCAGGCCTCTTTCTCCAACCCCTCCTCACCACCCACGTCTGCGTTAAAGAAATAAAACACTGCCTTTGTAAAGCCTTTTCCAGGCACAAGGAAATGATGGCCATGCCGCTCTCACCTTCCTCCTCCTCTGCATCCTCCTCCTCAATTCCCCTTCACTTTGACCAGGCTGCTGCTCGTTCTGCGGGAGATTTTGTCTGATTCCAGTTGCACAGGGATGCCTGCAGCAGCTCCTGCGAGCCCAGCCAGAGAAAACCGTGTGACACTGTGCACATCTCAGGAAGTGCTGCGTCAGCTCCAAGTGGATCCCGCCAGGTGGATCTCAGGTGTGCCTCCCACTGCTCGGCTGCCTTTTGGGGTGCGCTCCGTCTTTTCACGCCAGAGGATCACCACGAAGCAGATGATGCTGGAGTTCAGCTGTTCCTCATAGGCTCCAGACCTCCGCAGTGTTACCTGCACAACTTTCAGCCCCGTGGCTGCAGAAGCGAAGCAAAGTGCAGTGCAGCCCATCGGGGAGGTGCTCACGGTGTGGCACCAGGCAGCACTCGAGCCTTGCAGCAGCTTGGAAAGATGACCCCTTCCTGACGACGACAGCTGCTGGCAGCTTTTTCCTCTTTCAATCAGAAAACACGATCAGAAGCCTTTAATTGAAAAGCACTCACGTGGAGCTGCATATGGGTCAGATCATTGCAACGTTCTGTGCTATGTTTTGCGTTGTTTTTTTTTTTTAAATGGCCATGATTTTCAGCATACTGCCCACAACACAGTAAAATAATCACGTACTTGGGAAAAATAACAACACTGGTAACAAGTAATTATAATCAAGCAGGACTCAATCGATACAAGCTTTATACGTACTCCTCAATGTGAGTACATTGGGATGGTTCGTAAGTAAGTTCTTGAACATCTGTTCCCTACACAAATGGTACATTGCCACGGTGAGTGATGCAGGAAGAGTTTCTCTGCTCCATGTTGCCACATGGAAACTCGGCTCCAAGAACACAATATCTAATACACAAAGACCTGAACACATATTCACATCTGGGCTTGCATTTTGGAAAGGGAGCAGAAGTATCTGCAGCTACTGGCTGTTGCAGGGCTCTGCACGGGATTCTGGACACACTCACGGGATTCTGTTTGCCAAAAGTTTAGAGAGAAGTTCACTGTAATTCAAGTGCCAAGGAAATCAATGACAAAAAAATTAAATCTGCATGACATCGATATTTAATAGCATCACCACCAGTGGTGTTCAGAGCCTTCTGCAGCGTAAAGAACTGGACCCCAAATGAGCAAACTCCAATTGTTTCCAACAGGGATAAGGGAAGTGAGAAGCCTCATCAAGGAAACAACTTCTTTGTGCTGCATTCTGTGCAAATATTTGGATTACTAAAACGAATTTATGAAGCAATTACTTTTAATGCTATATGAGGAAATTAAGTACTCATTGATTTGAGATTTATAATCTAAAGCTAAAAGATCATGAAAAAGCAAATATAACTTAATTAAATGTCCCTTGGCTTTGCTACTTTTGCAGAACTAACTCATAAAGTAAGTTAAACAAACCATTTTTAGAACATAAATGAGTATTGGTTCCTCTAGTTCAGAAGACAAATAATTTACTGGCTAAATATATTCAGCAAGTGTAGCCATGTGAAAGATTTTTCCAGTGGCCTCTGGGTCTTGAAGAAAGGATGAAAACCGGCTGATGCAGATTCAAGAAATTCATTATGCCAGGAATGACAGGAGCATTTGCTGTGAAAAGGGGAAAACAAAAGGCTATTTCCGTTCTTTTTACACTGGGAAAATATTTTAATATATTCATGCAGTACAGTATATTGTGAAAGGAACGTGCCTTTATGGTCTCTCCATTGGCAACACACTTGTTATTATTCATTCCTGACACTGAGCCCATTAACCTGGGGAAATTTAATCTAATGCTACAGTAATGTTGCTATTTTTTCAGTCCGAAGTGTAAATAATTTGAAAAAAACCCTCACCCAGATTTTTAGAATGAAACATCCCGAGCAATGTGCTCAGTCCATTGCGTAGTCACTTCGACTCCTTCGTCCTGCAGAAGCAGAAAGGCGGAGTTTAAAGAACAGTGAAGATGCTGCTAGATAAATTATGGGAGACATTCATTGTAACTGCACATTCCAGTTGTGGAAACTGTTCCTAAAGGGACTAGTTTGGATGTCTTGCCCTCTCAATCCACGAATGGGTATTATATGATCAGAGTGGAGTACATTCCAAACTTCATGAGGGTTTGAGCTTAGGCTGAAGACATGGGATTTGGATGTCTCCATCTTCCTTGAGGAGCTCTCTGAAGGACATGCCTGTGCCAAACGCTGGGACAGGGCATTCACCAAGGACTGGGATGTGCATACAGAGCACCAACACAAAGGTCCAAAGAACAACCACATCAATCACAGGTCTGACACTCTGTCAGCTACCTGCCTCCTAAATAGCAGCACACTTTCTGTCAATTAAACATGCAAAATCTGGCATATGTGCAAGCAGTAGAATGCTCAGATTCTTAACATTTGGATTTCTCTCCTAAAATACACCAATGTCATTAGTGAATAAAAGGGTGGCTGCTGTACATGGGCCAAATGCAGCCAAATGCAGCTGAGATCTGGTGAGCAGTGATGACGACTTGCTGATAAACACCAGCTCTGCTGTGGAAAGAGACATCAGAAATAAATACACAACTTTTCCAAGAGACCTTGGAGCTGAGGTAGCATCCATCTTTTTAAAACCTCATTACTGTAGACTACAAGGGCTCAGGCACACAAACAACAAATTACATCAGGTAAGTAAGTTACCATACATCAGCTGGTCTATCTGCACACTCCGAGTGCACAGCAAATACACCATAATTTGAGTTAACTGAGCCCTCGTTGGCTTTACACTAACCTACAGCAAGATGCTGCCTTGGAAAGGACATAGATCAGGAGTGCCTCCACGGATAGTTAGCCCAGGCTAGCTGACATGCAGCACTGTGCTGGGGAAAAGTCGCTTTCCCATTATTCTGAGCCATCCCTGGGCTGGGGGTTAGGCCTGTTGCACTGCAGTGCAGGTACCTTGCTGAGTTACTTTAGACAGAGAGCCGACATCACCTCAGGTTCTCTTTCTCTTTGATGTAGAAGAGTTGAGGCCTCCAGGGACTTCACAATTTAGGCATCTCCAGAGAAGATGTTAAAGGTATCCCGCTGCGTTTTAAGAGGTATGGCAATTAGCATCTTCTAATGCAGAGGGAACGTAAAAAGCTAAATTGGTCAAGCAAGGCCATTTTTAAGCATCCACAATTTTAAATGAGTAAATTGGTTTTGAACTGAACAAGTAGAATCACAAAATACGTTGGAAAGTATTTTGTATTTTAGATTAATGTATCAAGCATAGGAAAAGACTCTAGCTGCAGCAGTGCCTGCAAAGTCAACGAGAAACAGCTCAGTAGCACTGCTGGTATTGAAAAGCAAGATGGAATTTGCCCTTGCAATCAGGTCTGTGTATTCTGAGCTCTTTGGAGAAAACAGCACATGGACATGTTAACTAAAGACAGTACTGTGTTGCAAATGCACAAAGGGATTGCATCATGCTTGTAGGTCTGACATGACCTCCTGCAAACTTTCCCACCCCAACCTTCTTCTAAAACACACTATTTACCTGTAAGTTTGACTACTGACTGTCTGATGTGTTTTGCATTAGGGCTTATAGCTCACATTTCCTCTGTGAGAACTCTTACTGTGAGTGTTAATATAGCAGTTCTCCAAGAGTTGGATTGAAAGGGAGTAGAAGGTAATAGGAGTCTTCTCTTTTGTGTCTGTAAGTGCCCCAGGAGCAATCTTAAAAAGGATTCCTTTTCTTCTCCTATCTGGAAGGAAGTCTTAGTTGCCATGTGTGTCTACACAGTATGTTCAATACCTTAACCTATCTACCATGACCTCCATGAGTGAATTTGTGTATTCTTTACAAATTGCCTTCTTCCTAAGAGAGTGGCAGCATGCCTGGCACAATGGGAATGGACTCACAACAGCATTTGTGCTAAACTTGAAAAATATATAACCTGTTCCCCTTATCTTGATCAAAGCATTCAGTCAATCTGAACAAAATTTTTACTCGTTCTCATTTTGATGAAAATTTAATATTGAATTACTTGGTAATGCCTTAAACTACTAGAGTGTTTCCTGCAACTTGGTCAGCAAACCCAAAACATGTGACGTCCAAAGTCTCCATTTACCACTCGCTTTCTACACCACTTGCAGCCATCCTCCATCTGTCATTCTTTTGCCTTGCTGTACAACATCTCTCACCTCTCACACCCCAGCAGCCTCTCCTTCCCCATCCTCCACCTCATGCTTTCTTCTTGTAACATTTCCATTACGGCTGCTACTCAACTCGGTGAGAGCGGTATGGGGACGATGCAGTACAACATTCATTTGCATTATGTTGTATGAAAAGTGGTTGCTATGAAAATTATCGTGCCATAAACGGGAAGAGAGTGGCTCAAGATGAACCATACAGAGCAGAAGTGGAAGTGTTCTTGAAACTTCTCTCTTTATTACCGTTGAAAGGTCACACACAAAAGCCTGCAATGTGCAGAACATGAAGGTGAAGTGCACTGTATCTTAAAATGACCCTAAACAACAAGAAGATAATGCTCTATGTGTAATAAAACAATAACAGTACCTTAAAGGACTCCAGAGATAAACGTTTCCTATTTTCTTTTATCTGACAGTTACACACGTAAGAAGTAGTAACAAAGATGGATGATAAAGCAGATGGACAACCTACTGTTATGTGTGTTGAGATAACCACAAGTGGGCTTGAGCAAAGGCATGTAGCACAAAGATAAACAAATTATACCGAATTAGAAGAGGGGCGGGGGGAGAAAGCCATGATAGAGGGACACCCCAGTAAGCCACCAGTTCCCCTGGGGATGTCAGCAGCTGCCCAGAACTCAGTCACTCCAGTGTGAGATTGGCTTTAGTGAAGGCCCTGCCATCTGTGAACCATGGGATCTGGTGAAGGACCACTCAAAAAGTGTGTTCAGTACTTTACTGCATCCATGTGAAGCTCGTTGGCAAATCTGCACCAGGCCTTGATCTTTTAATCCACTCCAGGACATGTAAGAGGTTTAAACACTTCCTATTTTTAAAACTGTAGTGGTGCCTCCAAAGAAAGATGCATTCTGCAGAAGTGAATTGATCCAAGGACATTCGGAATCTACAAACAAAAGCAGTACAGCATTAACTGACAATCATAATTAAGTGACGATCACGAGCGCTGCCCAGAGAGGTTCCTCTGGCCCTGCCAACCTCAGCCAGTCTGGGATCCACGATGGAACTCAGGAGAAGACATGCTTACATTTATTTATGCTGATGGATGGAAACCACGCCGTTTGTTTTCTTGTTTTCAGAAGGCTGAGACAGGTGCCTGACTTTAGAATTTTCCTGGTGCCAGGACTCTCTCTCGCAGACAAGCAACAAGCTCCAGAGGAACCTGCAGAGAAGTCCTTTACAAGCAACAGCATCTTTTACCAAAGGCCCAGTGCTAAAGCCGAGCAAGCTTTAATTCCAAAGCAAGATTGAGTTCAAAGTAAATGTGTGACAGAGTGTGCAGCCATCCTGAGAAGCTATTAGGACCTGTGACCTTGAGATCAATCCGGAGAGTTCTTTGTGGGACCGTCTGCCTGCGGGCTGTACGATAAAAGTGTTTGGCAAGCTTGCCTACAGAGGGGAATCTGACACAGCAATCAGTGCTGAGGAGATTGATTTCAAGTGAAATAGCAGTGAAGGACACTCACGTGCTAATAAAGCAAGGCTGGGAAGGGAGGAAGACATCATCAGCAGCAAAGGATGGTCTTTTCCCTCTGAAACTTTCAGGCAGGCATTCATCTGTGTCCAAACTGTGCAATTGGGCGTAGCTGCAGATAGAGCCACATAGAAACCAACCTCACGTGTAGGAGGGAGGAAGGGGAGCCAGGGGAGGTGATGCTACTTGGGACAGTGGGAGCTGCACTGCACCACGGGCATCATCTGAGAGGCTGTGCAGGAATGGAGGGGGCACCTGGTGTCCCTCCACAACCCCTTCTCTCTGTCATATATTTTGTTTGATGCCGAGGTTCTCCTGTACAGCTGCCCTGCAATAGTAGTGGGCCCGTGGCCACACTTCTCTTGAAGAAGCCAAACTAGATGACATGAAGTTCATGCTGTTTTTATGCTTTTTAATGCCAGCTTTATCTGTGGGAGCACGGACAATATCTGATTCAGCAAAAAAAAAACAAACCCTAAAACAAAACCCAAAAATTATTATGCTATAATCTATCAACAAATTTCAAATAAATTTGAGAGTCAGTTTGTATTGAATCAGCACTTTGCATCATTTGCCTGTGGCATTTTGGATCCAGTATCAGGAGTTTTCATGCCAGATTTACCGCACTGATGAACCACCACCTCAGCTCCTGTCGAACAGGACAAAAGCAGGAGGGAAAAGCTTTATTTCCACTATTCAGTGGACTATTTCGAGATAAAAATGAACATTTGGATGAGACAGAAGAAAAAAAAAAAAAAGAAACAAGGAAGCTGATGGCATCTTCTAAAGCATCAGATGTAATTTCTGATCTCAGTGATCAGCAGTGCAATGGCTCTGAAGCCGAAACAACAAGATTTCATTACACCCTGACAACATGTAGTCCTTTGGCTGCAACATCCATCAGATCAATACCTTTATTTCTATCAGGATGTTGTGCATTTATTGTGTTACCCCTCTGGTATCTCCAGAGAGTGTTGTCTTACACAAATACAGTCAGCCCAATCACTCTGTTATTATAATGAATTTTTCTGTAAGAGACATACGGCGCTCAGAAAATGGCCAACACTGGTTTTAGCCAGCACGTTTCCTTGCAGATTTAATAAATGTTAGAAAAAAACACCCAAACCATCCTGGCAGCAAGGAATTGTGTTTATCCCCCAGCTGTAAGGACCTGCCTGCTCTTTAGATAATCAATTTCCTCAAATTTCTAATAACATCTTTAAGAGCAAGCAAGGCTCCCGGTCCCTGCAACTCAACAGTTGGAAATAAGCTATAATATGCATTAAAAATAAAGCTGGTCATTCCCTATTTGTTGGACACAGCAAGCTGCAAAACAAGATACACAAACTACCTCTGCTCCCGTGGCATCCGATGCTCCAATTAAAAGTGTGTCAGCACTTCTTTCATAAAACTCCATTGCTGAGGGTTCTCTAACAGCTGCTTAACTTTATGTAGCATAAATGGTCGCAGTCCAGCAGCAAGGATATTATGTGCAAATGGTCCCTGCTGTGTAGAAAATGAGCCTGGAAAGCCCAAACTGCAACACACAGTGAAATGTGAAATGTTATTCATACAGCTCTGGTCTCATCTATCCATCCCAGAGTAAGTTTTCTGCAATGAGGAGCATGCAGGGCATACTGGTCCTCTCAGGAGGTGAATGAAGAATGCTTTGTCTTTCTGGTTTTGTTTCTAATCAGAAGAATTTGCTGTGTAAAACCAGTAAAAGTGGCTTACAATACTTGAAAAAATTACATGTTAATAAAAAACAAGAGCTGAACAAGCAATTTAGGTCTGAAATGTAGCCCGCTGCACAAGGCTTTGCATTTGAGATGATGAGCAGTCCACTGATTGTTAAAGTCTCTCTCTTTTTTCGTCTTCCTGTTTGCTTCATGTCTGATAACACTTTATGAGAAGGAGAACACAGGCTGCTGCTTCCAGCAGAAAGGACGACCAGAATGCTTCTCTTTTGCTCCATCGCAGCAGTGATTCAACCAGCAAAGCACAGTGGTTTCACCTGGGGTGCAGATGCTCTGCAAAGTTAAAACTATTGAGACCATTAAACTCAGTGGCTCCAAAACTCTGAGCAACGTTTCATTGGGTAATTGACAGCAAGATGTGAAAAGCTTGACTGAGCTGCAGCACATCCCTGCATGCAGCAAGAGAGGTACAATCTATTTAGTGAGAACTATTGGTAATAGGTGGGTGGACTGGATGATCTTGTAGGTCTTTTCCAACCTTAGTGTTTCTGTGATTCTGTGATTCTGTGATGGGCACCGAGAGCCACAGGTGCACAGCAGGATCCCTCCTAACAACTGAAGGAGGACGATAGTTCTCACCAGGAGCACAGAATCACAGAATCAAAGAATGGCCAGGGTTGGAAGGGACCTCAAGGATCATCAATCTCCAACCCCCTGCCACATGCAGGGCCACCAACCTCCACATCCAGGGCCCCATCCAACCTGGCCTTGAACACCTCTAGGGACAGGGCATCCACAACCTCTCTGGGCAGCCTGTTCCAGCACCTCACCACTCTCTCTGCAAAGAACTTGCAGGGAGCAGGAGAGCATCTCTGTATTTTAACCAGCCTTTCCTGCTCAATGGGATGAAGTGCAGTCTCCAGGGCAGTCCTGAGTTATTGTGAATTGTGTGGCAGTGGCACGCAGTGCCTACGCTACCTGAATCTCTGCTGAAGTAGTTTCAGATACGTTGAAGAATAATACTCTAATCCTTGTCTAGAAAATTATTATTAATACTATGCAATAACTAAGGTCTGTGGCTGCCCCTCAGACTGCTGGCAGTATCAAATTATTCATAAAGAGAGATTTAATGGGGTTATCGCCGCTCTACAGCAGGAAGCTCATGGGAGACACCGCGAGCTGCTGTGGGCACACAGGTGACCCATCTGATGCTCTTTGCAGCCTCATTGCTTTAAGTGCTTATGTCTGACAGCTGCCATCTCTAATTTTTCCCTGAACTTACCAAACATACTGAAATCAGAGCCAGTGTGGGCTGCCCGCACGGGGCAGGGAGCAGGAAGACGGAGCCTCATTGCCGGCACTGGGAGGGATTGGAGGAACTGCTTCTCCTGCGAAGGATCCTGCAGGATGAGCACGAAGGCGGCTTCAGGGATGTCATTAGTGTGATTCTGCCAATCAATGAGCAGTGATTAGCGCTGCCTCGTCTAAATGACTCTGGGGCTGCGGAGTGCTGGTGCAAATCAAACAGCTCCATTCGGGGCATTCGTTGCCACCAGGAATCTTTATGCTGGTGTCAGGGCATGCTCAGCGCCAGTCAGCCCTCCCATGTTTGTGCAGGTGCCTGTCTTCTGTTATTTAGAACTGAGATCAGCTAGATATTTATTTAAGGCACAAGGAGATACCAATTCTATCTTGTAATGCAGCATCTGTAACACTTCCCTTTATGGCTCATTCCCTAGAACAAACAAGTTTTCAAGTGAGAAGCAGGCATGCAGGGGTTGTGGCACCAACGAGGAGCCAGATTCGTTTATCCTCAGCATTGCACAAGCCTGTTTGGTGTGTTTCTGAAGAGCTGTGCGGGACTGGATTAGAACCTTTCTACTAGAAGTGATGTTTACCATCACTTTGACCTCTGCTGACGAAGTGCCCACATGGCACTGCGTTATTTAAAAACATTCCCAGTCCCGTGATGTACAGAACCATGTGCAGAACCAAAGCTTTTCACAGGGGCAGTCCAGCACAAAAGTACAGCCTGTGTTACGGAGGCAGAGGACACTGCTCCTGATGTCCATTAGCTCATTTGAAATTGCAGGTCTTGCTACAAAAACAAGACCTGTAGCACCTTCACGTTTTTCCCAACTGTTGATGTCATTATTTAGCAAATTTGACACTTTGATGCTACTGAAACCTATTGTTTTCACTTTAGGTGTAAGAACTCCTAAGTTTTACTTATGCAAATGTATTGATACAGAGGTGTATGCATTAGACCTGCAATGAGACCATTAACAAGACTCAAACGAGGCTATCTCCGTTCTGAATGTTCAAATATTCAGCTCCAAACGATGCTCAGAGATGTAAAGCTCGCCACATATTCACTCCTTTTCATCACAAAACTCTTTTGCACTGATGGCTTCACAGAGCTCTGCCTGTGTGCAGGCACTTAGCAGAAGACCAATTGCATAACCTTTTTCCCCTTACAAGCATTCCCGAGGCTAAATAAGACTTTACCAGCAACAACAACACCCATCAGTTATCTATGCTGTAGTGTAAACAATGAAATTCTTATTATGTACTCAGAATTCACAGAGCCATTTCCATGGTAACACTGTTTTCATGTCATATCTTTAATGAATAGGTAATGAAAGAAATGCTGCATTTACAACTTCATTACTAGTAAAAAAAAATACAGCAGTAAATTTGAATTATGGTAGCTGTCATTTTCGGAACACGCTGAAGATCACGCAGGAATTTCAAGGCTGTCATTTTGAAGTGACAAAGTAAATACAAGCAGAAAAATATACCGGGCTCTCTTGTTTTTAATTCCACTCTTCAGTTTGTTCCGCTATTCATAATTTTCTGATACAGAGTAAAAGCTGAGGCAATAAAACAAGGTCGTTGTGGGATGATGGGGCAGGCGCAGTTGGAGACAAGTTGTGTGGTTGTGAACATGTGTACCAATGCTGGTGAATGTTAATGGCTTGATTCATCATATTTTAATTACATAAATCACCAAAGCGCTGACTTCTATAGGTATTGCTTCCAGGAGAGGTACAAGACGTGTAATGGAGCAGGGAGGATGTTTGCCTGTGGGACAGGACTGGAAGGAGCCACAGAGAACAGCTCGGAGGCAGCCAGGTGAGCAAGGCAGGGGCAGCGAACCACAAAACCCCGTGGGTATGGTAACCCTACTCCGAATTACAGCCCCAGGTAAATCAATGAGGCAGCTCCTGCAGGGTCTGGCTCAGGGGAGTATCTGAATGCAAGGCACGGAGCAAAGTAACTTGCCTTATTCAAGATTTCTATGGGCTTAGAGACTCGGTTTCTCCACTGCCCTCCTCATTGGGATTGCAGCTGTTGCAGAAAGGTGCAGCCTAGCAGCCGTCCTTCTCATGTCAGCGGTGCTGCTGGGCAGGAGCAGGCACAGTGCCACGTCCCTCAGCTTCCAGGGTACTGAGTACTGCTTTCCCTCATGAGCCCCATGGCAGAAACCCACAGCCACAGCTTCACCATGCTCCTTGGTTTATAAATCTCCTGATTCTTATCTCATGTGAGTACATGCGAATCAGTTTCCATTCAAAGAAATGTCTTCTCACACCTCAACAGGGAATACCCAGAGTCTCAGAGCTCACGGAGCAAACAAGAACCTCCTGAAAGCCTCCAAATCTGCTGTGAGCTCCATACCTTTGGGTTGTCTCATGAATCCCTCACATAACCCTCACAGAATCATAACCCTCACAGAATCAGAAAAGATTTCTATGATCCCTAAGTCCACCTTCAACCCACTCCCACCATGTCCACTGACCATGTCCCTCAGTGCCACATCTCCATGGTTCTTGAACACCTCCAGGGACAAGGACCCCCCCAACTCATAGAATCATAGAATCACCACGGTTGGATTCCCTTGGATTTCCAGGGTTGGAAAAGATCTCCAAGATCATCCAGTCCAACCATTCACCTAATACCAACATTTCCCCACTAAACCACGTCCCTTAGTACCACATCTAAGAGTTTCCTGAACACCTCCAGGGACGGAGACTCCACCACACTCTGGGCAGCCTGTGCCAATGCCTCACCACTCTTCCTAAGAAGAAATTTTTCCTAATATCCAACCTGGACCTCCCCAGAAACTCTCATTATGCGTGTCTTGGATTTGTGTTATTCCACAGAGCAGGGCAGATTTTGGGACTGGGGCAGGACTGGAGCCAACAGCTCATGCCCCTGCAAAAGCACGCATTCCCCACAAGGATGCTCAAGGATGCCCAACACCAGCAGTGGTGCCACCCCCAGCCACTCTAAATGGGGTTGAAGAGATGCATGAAGGATGAAGCTGCAGGAGATGAAGGAAAATAGGATTGTGGAACAACAGTCCTGAGAACAGCTGAGAATACAGGCATGCAGCTGGGTGGATTGGTGCTCAGCCACCGCAAAATTCTCATTTATTCTAATATAGATCATTCTAAATGAAATCTTGCCAAGTGGGACAGAACAACCAAGTGTATTAAGTGCTATTGCTGTTTCGGAGTCGCTGGGAAAGTGAGGGATGTGTTTGGGATGTGTTTGGAGAGGAAGATTTGTTGGTTTTGAAAGTGGTGATTTGGGAGAAACTCACAATGGTGCAAAGTCATTATAGATGGAGGCCGGAGATGGTGCAGAGATTGAACTTGTTACAGGAATATTTTATAGCCCACCTGACCACAACTGAGCAACTGGACTGTGAAATGATTGAGCAAATAAAAAAAAGCAGTAAAAATGCTGGAGTGATAGTAATGGAAGATTTTTAACTACCAGAGCATAGGCTGGAGTCCATTAAGTGAATGAAATAAAGCTTGAGATATGCGAGAATGTGTGGCTCACGGCAGATTTTTTCTAAAGAACTCATTAAATGCCCCAGCTGTAGTTACTTGGGTATTGAATAACAGAGAATAAATAGATCTGCCCCAACCGTACTGGCCTGGGTATTATTAAGAGCTGCACATAAGGACCGTACACATGAAGTGCATGAAGGCGAACCCTATGGGGGTCCCGCAGCCCCCGGCCCATTGCTGTGTTGCCATGCTGGGCACCGCTCCTGGTCTGTGCTCTGCTCCTTGTGGTGCCCAGGCACCAGCAGCTCCTGTCAGCACCTTCCTGCTGTGAACAGATGTTACAACACAAAGGCTATGGGTGGAGGCTGAGGGGGTCAGTAACAGCTAAAGGGACAACTAAAATGAAGGACACTTTTAATTTCTGAATTCTTTTCATCGGTTATATGAAATATTTCATGCCAAAAAAACAGGAGGAAAAGTGCACTGATGCACTGATGGCTGTTTTTAGGCAACAGAGTGGTGAGCAGTGACCTGGGAGGCAGTCAGGACCCGTCCTGGTGAGATTGATGCTGACAAACCTTAGTCTATGTCCTCTCTTTCCCCTCATCACCTCCAACAACTGGGGAAATCTCTCTCTGCTAACTCTTCAGTTCTGCCCAGGGAAGAACTGATTCAAATGTATGAATTCCCAATGACTCATCATTGCAGATTTGTGGAACTTGGGCAACTGGTGATGCTTCACCTTCAGAAAATTAAGAGTTTCTTGAGGTCATTTGTAACTTAAAATTTCTTTGATGTAAGATGTCAATCTAATTTCAGCTCTTAATCCCTACCAAGTAGCAGTGAATAGAGCTGTTTTCACCTGGAAGGTACTGGAAGGTAGGGAAACACGGTGAGTTATTAGAGCTAGGATTATTTTAAACATCTGTGAGATATACAAGGCTCTCAGCATGTGTTACCACTTCCACGCAACGTCTGGCAAATGTTACAGGCACCAACCCTCCTACCTCATGCTTCCATTAAAAAAAAAAAAGGAAATAAAAAGGAAAGCGCAGAGGCTGGGAGGGCAGACAGCACGCGGCGCTGCACAGCACGGGGGATGCAGCACCTGCCCTGCTGTGATGCTGCAGGGATGGCTGCAGCTGCTGTGGCACAGCCAGACAGCAGCCAGGTGCATTTCTGGCATTGAGGACACACGCCCGAATATCCTCTGTGACGTCCTGTGCCGTTGTGGAAGAGGCCCAAAACCGCCATGCACAGAGTTGAAGGGAGGTGGATGAGAAGAGCCTATCCACTTTGTGCTTTTCCCATCCTAAATTCCTTGCACACAACCTAGCAAGACCCTGTGCTGATGATGCTTCTAATACTGTTCCATTTGCAAACTCTGTTAGTGGGGCCTCCTGCCCAAGGTCATTTGTGGAAATACGAAACAAGGCAGTGTCAGGACCGTCTCTGGGGACTTCTGTGGGTGACCTCCTTCCGACTCGATGCCTTTCCCTTCGATGCTATCCGTTTTCATTCCACCTGTTGCTTGTACCTTATCAACCTTTCCCTTTTCCCACTAATCTCCGCTGCCTCCAGAGCCGCTGATAATTTCCCATGTGGTGCTATATCAAATGCTTCACTGATGTCCATAAAGATGAGCCCTATTGCATTTTCTTTGTCAAGAAAATCAGTTATCCTATCAGAGAAAGATATCAGGTTAGCAAGGCGTGTGGTACCAGAGGACAAAACTTGTATTTTATTATACTTCCCATTTATATCCTCTTTTAAAAATGACTAGATTAATTTAATATAAGCTTTTAATTACAATTTCTCTACAAATGCATGTGAAGTCCTATCTGCAGCTGAGACCCTCCAGCCAGGCTCTGCCTGCTGAGGACACTATTCATCCCTTGTCCCCCAGATCCCAAGCACAGGTACTGCATGTGCCATTTCCAGACCCACAGCACAGTCTCCAATTAGACACACGTGTTCGTCCTACCCCATCTGATCAGCTGGGGCATTGCTGCTACATGAGGCCAGAGCAGCTTTTACAGGTTGGTTTCCAAAAGGTTTGGTTGTAAAGCCACTCATTTTTGGGATCATACTTGGATTATATTTACCTTACCCATCTGTAAAGTTGTTATTTCTTATTCTTTTTACTCCAAAAGCACAGGAGTAAATGCAGATAGGTTCTGCTGCTTGCCCAGGCTTGCAAGCACTTTCCATTTAGCAGTTTTAGTCCTATTTCTGAGGTGGACCCACAAGGTGAACCAATACGCAGCGCTCCAGCAAGTTTCCAGCTGCTCCCTCTGAGATCTGTCGTGCTGGTGCAACGCACACCATTGTTCAGCAAAGAAAGCAGTATTTGCACTCCAAGCCTCCATAACGTGGTGAAGCAGCATCAGCAAAAGAAAAGGAGGAAAAAAAGCTTGTTCACCAAAAGTGCTGTAATACCCCAACAAACACTGATCTTTCATCGCTGGGAACAGACTAATGAACGGTAGCCAGGGCTGCACAAGTACAAAAGATTTCATTCTCTAATTGTCAAAAAGCATTAAACGTCAACTATTTATTGTGTGGGAGAGGAAGGGGGAGCAGCCTCCAGCGCATCCCTTCACCAGAGGTTGTCCCTAATTGTCATGCATAGATTGCAACCAGAGGTTACTGAGCGAAATTTGTTTGCATTTATTAATCAAAAGGAGTCAAAGGCACACAAAGATATCATCAAGGCTCCCTTGTGCTCGGGAAGGCTGACAACTGAAATTCTTGATGAAGTGTTTGCAGAATGTTTGCAATCTGTTCACAGCCTTTTTGCTTTGCAGGTGCAAACCTTTCTATCTGTTACATCAAAGAAACAATTGAAAATTAAACATAGTAAACATCGCTGTACAGGTTTTAATCTCCCATTTCTACAGGACAAAGGGAGTGGTATAATTAATTTCAAAGCGATGTTTGAGTTCTTTCAATATTCATTTGTGCACATTAGCATGTCATTAGCTATGTTTTAGGCACCGATCCTTATTTCCTTCCCCCACACACCTTTATTTTAGCCCCTTTGTTTAAAAGAAATAAATAAACGGGAAAGTTGTACTTCCTGGGAGATGTCTTTCATGCTAAAGCATCCATGCATAGATAATTATCTCACTCAATGAAATAGATTGGGGGAATAATGTATGGCTTTTGAGGTAAAGCCGTGCAGCAGAAAATAGATGAAGAGAGATAATTCTTTTCAGTGATGTTAAGAACTTACAGGGGCAAAGACACTCTCACTGAGTTTTGCTATCATGCCTCGTGAATAATGCATTTTATTATATCCATTGTGGTTATCTTTTAATATGTTAATAACACTTCTAACGCTCTTCCCCCCTTGTTCTTTTATGTAGTTTTAAAACCCGTTCTTTTATTAAGAGGTAACAAACGGAGATACAATCAATAGATACTTATTTTGTTGGTGACTAACTGGTAGAAAGGTTTTCTTGCAAGTTTAATTTTAAACACAGATCTGTTTGAACAATGTCTACAGGGTAATTTCAGCCATCTATCCGCAGCATTTCCTGTAGCATTTCCGAGCTAACTCCTAATAACATCCTCCCCCTTAGGTATATTAATTTTATACATCCTGAACAGGAGATTGAACAGTTCTCCATCAGACACGCAAGGTCAGCGGCACTCACAAAAATAGAGCCTTTCATTGTGCTTTCCTGGGGTCAGGCTGCTGCTCATGCTGCTCTGTGTGGGCCGGGGCTGCGTCTGTATTTGCTGGAGTTTAATACACAATTGTTTGCAAGAACCATTTAGCTCAATTCGTATTGAAAATATTACTTGGGAAACAATGAGCCATTCAGACATTTTGGCTGTCTTTCAGCTAAAGGGTGTAATTCCAGTGCTTGCAGTGAGGTATGAAATGCGCCATGGCTGCGCGCTGCTCGGAGGGACAGCAGTGAGGCTCCGTCCCATAGGGTGACCCAGACACCGTTCCTAGGATGGCTCCACTCCCCTCCCCGGGGCTGAAGGTGGGAATGGTGTTGGGCGAGAGCCCTTCGTGTGGGAAATCTCACTGACATGCTGCTTCCCACCTGCTTCGGGCACACACCTTCATCCGGGATGTTCCTGGATTTACCGAGGGATGGAAACCAGCCATGGCCTTAATGGAACAGACAGGATGACACGTTAGTTCTTTGCAAAGCAGTTCCTCACGCTGGCGTGTCGATATGACACCGAAGCAGCAGTGCTCTCTGTAGCACGTGTATCAGTGCAAGCCCCCTGCACAGCACAGCACTGGCTCTGTCTGTCCGTAGCACCCAGCAGATGACAGTGCAGACAGGGGCACCACGCTGTTGAGTGTTGGCAAACTCCCCCAAGGCAGTCAAAGAAAGAGGTGGGTATTTCCTAATTACTTCATTAGCTGAACTCTCATCTCAGGCTTTTCAGTAAGAACACAAAAATGCTAATTGAGCCCAGATGGAACAAGAGGAGGTATTGCATTGTCATAGGAACCATAAGGATATTGAGTTCTCTGAGTCTGTGCCGTTCATAGGTAGGAAGGGGGAAACGAGTGTTTAACAAGACAAAAATATCTTATGGAGGAACTCAGAGTTTTGTTAAACACTGAGTTCTGCTAAATGAAGTATCCCTGCCCTTATTAACACACGTGTAGGATAATTAAATGAGTGAACAGTACCCTAACTGCTGCCTCCCTGTACCACGAGCAGCAGCAAGAATTTTACTTCAAAGAAATGTATTTGTTAAGTCTGATGAACAGCACCTGCTGAGCACCACCCGTACACAGGTCGGTCTGAAGCCTTGTTACAGCAAATCCCTCAGCTTTTCTCTCTGCTTCTCCGAGTCTCCTATCAGGAAGGATGCAGAAGTTTGCATGTCTGATAGAAAGATGAACAAATACAAACCCTTGCATATGTATGTTTTCTAAAAGAACTGACTTCTTCCACTGAAGGTCAGCACGCATTTCACAGGTCTATTTGTTCCTTCTGATGTTACAGAACTGAATTAAAAAAAACCTCATTTTTTTTTCATTCGATTCATTTTCATTCAGAACAGAAGCAAACAAAATTGCCTTCTTTCTTTCTTGTTTACACTCAGTGGGGCACTGCTGTGATGAGATGAAATTAAATATGACATAGTTCTTAAAGAAACACTTAGTTCTTTCAAAACAAAAGGACTGCTTCAGGTCAGAGATTTAATTATGTGCAAGTATGCTCAAAGCCAAACCAAGCAGTGTTTCACACGGCCATGCTGGCCTGCAGTTCTAGCTATGAAGTTGTGATAAGGATCTTCCACTCCAATTTACAACAAGAGAAAGGAAAACAAAGCCAGATCCCTTTTGCTGGGACAAAGCCCTGAGCCTGGCTCTTTCAGGAGCTCCCCAAGCAATCCCTGTCCCTGTGCCACCTCACCAGCCCCCAGCAGGACAGCAGAATGAGAAGAACATGTGATAATAAATTAATGCAGAGACACTGCACAGTGAAACACAATCTGCTGAGAGGAAAATCTATGAAAGTGCAGCAAGATGCTACAAAAGTTTAGAAGTTGGGAAATAAGTCTAATTAACCTACACAGTAGAAACAACCCAGTCAGAATGGAAAGCAACCCCATGTGTGAGCTCCCCTGTCCCACGAATACTTCCAGAGCCCACAAAAGCTGGAGAGGAAACTCCTCAGGCGTTGTGGCACGTCTACAATTGCAATTGAAGGCCATTTGGAAATGACACCCAGTGCTTAGATGGGAGCAAGACAGGAGCAGTTTGCAGTTTATTTCTGGAAGACATTATTCTTTTAAGTGTAATTTTTAGTCTTTATTATTGCCAGCTACAGTTACTTGCAAGTGGGCGACCAAGGAAGGGCCTGATGCAGAGCAATGCAGCAACGCTGGCACATCACAGCGCTGTTCATCACAGCATCTAATTTTATGTGCCGTCCAAACATCAACAAATCTTTTATAAAGGTATCGATTGCATTGATTTGAGGACATAGTGTCGCTCCTGGGACAAAGGGAAAGTTCTGCACAGACACTGTGCAGTGAGCAAGCAAATGTAATTACAGCGGCCTTGTGTTTATAGCATGCTTTGGCTGTGCTTGTGCTTCACTGAAGCCAGGAGTTTTGCCACTGATTTCTACAGAAGCAAGTTAGAGCTGGTTAAAGGCTAAGATAGAGAATTGCCTGTTCCACTTGGTAGGGAAAGAAACAAGCAGGCCTGGAGCACTGTGAGATGCCTGCAAGGACAGCTACAGATCCGCACAGGCTGTGGCTCCCAGCACTGGGTCTGGCTGTTACTGTGGCTCTGGGAGCTGCCCGGGGTCAGTCGCACAACCCAGGTCTGAATTTCCACTGTAGATGTTGGATTTTTTCACAGTTAGACACTAACTTCTCCAGATATGGACCTCCTCTTGCTGTTCGATTTCATGAAGCTTCATGCTGAGACTTCAGCCTCATTTGTGTGCAGAGGGATTACTACTAATGAGAGCTTAAAAAATAAGAAACCCATCTTCCCTTACAGTTTGGCTTTGAAAATCATGCAGAAATCATCCCTGTCTCTAAATGTATAGGTTAGGACAAAGGGCATTATGCTATTTTTTTGCAGAAGGTGAAGGGAAGCCGGCAAATAGTTTCAGAAAGTTCCAAAGAGGAGGCAAACAGTAAAAGCATGAAGGTCTGTCCCTGCAGATTGCTCCAGCTGGGCTCAGGGTGGAAATGTCAGAAGGAGCAGCGTTGGGAATGGCTGTTCTGGGCTTTTCTGGGAGGGCTGGTTGTATAAGGAATGTGCACAGAGCACGCTACAGATTTTCTGAGACATATTCTCAGTGTGTTAATGTTTATGCATCACTATGAAGCAGGACAGAGGCAGACCTTCGGGTTTATCTTGAGCAAATGCCTTGCCATCAGGCCATAAATCCACCTTCACTTTCTCCACGTATTTCCTACAATGTGAAAATTTCGACTGTTTTCCCAATTTCACAAGGCAGGTTGGCTGCAGAGAAGCGCTCCAGAGCTTCCCAGTAAGTACACTTACCTAAGAGTGGTTGGTCCAAACTGAATTTACAACACTGATTTGAGCTGGTAACTGATCTCTTATGGAAGCACCCTAACTTGGAGGCCTTTGGATGATCAAAGTCCTGTGCTGGGGGAATTTCTTGTCAAAGACTGCCAGGAAAAAGGAAACCACCATTCCCTGGAATCTCCTCCTTGATGGCATTGTCCACTTCAAATTCAGACCTTTTATTTCATAGTGAACCACTTCTAGTTTTGACATGAAGACTTGACATTTTGCTTGGATTTTCATTTTGATACGAAAGCAGGTCAGACTGGGAAGGACCATTACAACAATTAGCTGTGCACTGTCCCTCATTTGCTGACCTGACATTTGCCATGCTCTCCCCCTGCCCTAGCAGGGGATCCCAGCCTCCCTGAAGAGCTCTATTTCCTCCCTAAATGCTCTCTGATGTATTTCAGACCAAAACTCCCTTTTCCATAAGTAATAAGAAGACATTGTGGAAGTACTAGAGAGGACAATAATAGAATGAACTTCAGGAAGCACGTGATGAGTATTACGGAGAGAAATCTCCTTAACTTTATTAAAGGAAATCACTAGCAATAGATTTTAAGCATAATCCTTCTTGCTGATTTCTAATAGCAGCAGGAACCAGTGAATACATCTCTCAGGTTTTGGAGAAGGCTTTCGTGAGACTTCCTTAGCTTACACCATCCTGAAACAGCTCCTGATGTCTTCCTCAGTGATGACTCAGGGCAGACTGCCTTCCTTCTGATGGTGCTGCTGCAAGGTGAGAGCTGCTAAATCACGTTGACACTTGCAAGTCTCTTTTAATTAAAAACAATATGGATGTTGGTTTTTTTCACTCTTTTTTTTTACTCTCTGTGACTGCCTGCATGGAGGTTATGGTGAAGTGTGGGCTTGGCCTCTGCTCCCATGTAACTAGTGATAGGACAAGAGGGAATGCCTCAAGTTGTGCCAGAGGAAATTTAGGTTGGATGTCAGGAAATATTTTTCTCCAAGAGAGTAATTAGGTGCTAGAATGGGCTGCCAGGGGGTGGTGGAGTCACCGACCCTGGAGGTGTTCAAGGAACACATAGATGTTTTACTGAGGTATTGGATTAGTGGGAAATATTGCTGGTAGGTGGATGGTTGGACTGGATGATTTTGGAGGTCCTTTCCAACCTTGGTTGGATCTATGATTCTATTCACGTTTTCTCTTCTCTAATATCAAGGACAGAAAATATGAGTGCAAGTGGAAGACAGCATTTACTACTCCCTCTCTTTCAAAGCATTACTACCCCACAGACTTTATGTCTTACTCAGATCTTCAGTTAACCTGAGGTTTGTGGTGTATGTGAACACCCTGCCAGTGACCATTTCCAATTCTTCCTCTTGCAGGGGAGCTCCAGCAGCAGCACCTGCAATGCTCCAGAAAGCTGTGCAAGGGGCTGCCTCGGGGCCATGCATCAGTGGGAGGAGGCAGCCACAGAATCACAGAGCAGCCGTTGTGCGCAACCTGACTGCCAGAGAGACAGAATGACTGGGGTGTAATAAGATTAGTACAGTGCAAAGTTATTCTGTTGAGATAAGGAAGAATTTTAATGACTTTTGTAGAAGGTATCAAACGATCGTTAGCCAATCCGCCCGACTTCCTGAGACAGCTGGTTTTGCATACATTGGATTGCTTTGCTTAGAGCTCCCGGACAGCTCTGTGATACCGTGTGACTGAAAGGGGAGATAAATCTCTCAATCTCTATTTTAATTTCAATACAATTGCCTTATTACGGAGTTATGATAGGAATATGCATGGCACTTCCCAAGGGTTTTGCTTTTCCCAATAGCAAATGTCTCACTCACTGTTTGGGCAGAACGGTTCTCCTGCTAAATTGCTCACAATGCAAGCTATTATAGAACAGAGGTACCCTGTGGGTATGATTGAAATTTATATGCAAGGAACAATCAAGGATGCCGAGTGCACTGGATAAACTGTAGGTAGGTGGCAGAAGGCAGATAAGCAGCCTAGGAGGTTTAAGTTACAGGATCTTAAGCCACAAAAAGATTCATTCTACAGTTTACATTACAACCGGTTTCATTTGTAGAATGAATAAGGGAAAGCTCAGACAGATGAGTACTCGAGGTCCAGTTGAGCACTCAGCTCCCACAGAGGTCGGGCTGTGAAGGATGGCTGTTTGCAGCACCAGGAGCTGACTTGCAGGTGAGCTCACTGCAGACAGGGCAGTGCAGGGAGGGGGGCACTCAGCAGGCTGCTCCCATGCTCCCTATTCAGCACATTGGCTTGCTTCAGAAGAACACTACATTTTAAAGAAATAAATTGTCTTACTACAAAGTTCAGAGTGAGTGACTTATTTATTTCAAAAATGCTGATAAAAACATGCAGGTGTTGCTCAAGGAAACAATCCATTTTCCTTTTGCTGAGTAGAGTCAGGCAAAGATTTATGCATGCTCTTATTCATACACACATATCTCTGTTCAAGTCCAGCTACAAACCAGACAGCAGCACTGAAAAAGCAGCGCAGCACAGACAACCTGAGGCTGCTTTCTGCCTGCTGGCCTCAGTTGTACTTCTCTGTGACCAGAGGCAATACCGACGGGCTGATGGGCAACGCTTGCCCATGTACTTGTGGGCTACAAACACTGTGTTAGGCATCAGCTGGATTAAAAAGTTTGGGTTTTCTTTTTTTTTTTTTTTTGCTGCATTTGGTTTTTGGCAATAAACCCCTACCTTGATATAGCTTGAATATGTTCCCGAGGATTTGATTTAACCATCCCCAAAACAACTCAGACTAGAAGAAAGTATCCACAGTTATGCAAGCTACTAAAAGAGAGGAAATCAGCCAGGCTCACCATAATTTTATGTAGAGTCAAGTTCTGCTTTACATGAGCCACCAAAGCTTTGAGGACATGCAGATAAAGGTTTGGAGTTGGCCCACATCCATGTGCTGTTAATCATAGAATCACAGAATGGTTTGGGTTGGAAGGGACCATTAAGATCACCTAGTTCCAAACCCCTGCTATAGGCAGGGACACCTTGCTGTAGACCAGGTTGCTGAAAGCCTCATCCAGCTTGGCCTTGAATGCTTTCAGGAAGGGGGCACTGACAAGTAAGTGAAAACTGAGAAATGCTCATAAGCAAGCTATAAGAAATTTAACACGTTCTTAGTAAATAATCATTACTTCAACTGTCATTTGAATGAAACACTGAAATTTCCTCCAGCCTTCCATTAGCACAACACAAAACACTTGACAGGTCTCAAAGCTCCCCAGACATACAGCAGTTTTGCTGGGACTGAACATTTCGCGGCCAGCGATGTGAGGAGAAGCAGGCAGAGCTGTGTGGATGCGACGCTCGCGAGCTCCTGGTGACACAGCCCAGGAGGAGGCATGAGCAGCGAGCACAGCGCGTAAAGCCACAATGAATGGTAACGACAGGCAATAAAATAGCCTGGTAAAAACCCAGTAAAGGAGAAAGGCTGTAGACTGCAGTGCTGACTGGCAACTCCGTGCCTGCAAAAATCAGCAGATTAGCACAGAGCGTGGCAAGAAAGTACAACTAAAATTATTCTGTCGTACTAAAAGCCAGTGGACGATGTAGGGAAACAAAGCAAACAAAATCAAATAGAAACAAGGTATATATAATCCTGCAGTAAAAAGACGGAGAAACAGAACATGGCCAAGGCATTTTGATACTCCTTTCGCCCACAGTTTTTGAAAACCATTAATGGAGATGTAGAAAGTGGAAAGAGCTGCATGGCACAGAGGGGACCAACACAGGGCTGTAATCCTACCCCACCCCCAGCAACGGTGTGACTATGATTTCTCTCATGTTATGCTAGAAGCCCAGCAAGAGCATCATAAAATGCAGGATGTGTTTTCTCCACTAGCTCGAGTGTCTTTCAGCACAACTGGTCCCGATGCCTCAGCTCCAGGAAGGAACGCGACCAACCTAAGCAGCCAGGAGGAATTTATTTGCCCTTAAGGTGCAATTACATCCTGGGAACTGGCTCTTTTTTTTTTACAATTCAGTGATCTACCTGTTTTGCATGCTAGGGGTGATATACTGCTAAGACTGCAGTCCTTGTGATGATATGTTTGCTCTTTAAAAAGCTCAAGTTCTGCACACCTATGTGTTGGTTATTTGTACAAGCCTCCTGGGCTTATTCGGTTTTGTGTCACTTGTGCAGATGTAGGAAAGAAAGCAGTATCTATTGCAGTACACAGAAAATCATCCACTGGTAATTTAAAATTCCGAACACAAAATCTTTGTGCTGAGGATGCTCAAGAGAAAAAGGCCACAGAGTGGTTGCCTTTGTTGGATCCCCTGAGCTACCAGCTACAGAAAAATAACCACCTCCAACTATTATTTAATTTTTAATACCAGCAGATTTGAAGCCGAGCCAGGGATTGTGTTTCATCATGAGAAGCCTCCCAAGAGACAGCCATAGTGTTATGCCAGGGGTCTGCAGTGCGGCTGGAGCAAATGGCATTGTGGTGGTGTGGCACATCTGGGTACACAGCAACCACTCCTCACCCCAGATCATAAAGGCGTTGCTGAAGCTATGCCCGAAGTAAAGATCATTTTGAGTAGTAGCTAATGAGGTGGTGAAAACGTTGGGGGGGAATCCCACCGATTGGGTTCGTTATTTGAGATGATCGACTCAGATGTCTGTCTAAGTGTAAGTGCCTGTGTAAGTCACGTTTCACAGCCAAGCATGGGTTTTACCCAAACACCATGATCAGAAGAAGATCATCTCTCTCAGGAGCTGGGGAGTCCCAAACCCTCAGGAAGGAGGTGAAGGCTTCCAAGGTGTGCAAGTGATTCAATGGAGCTGGAAAGAAGAAAGGTGTTTTTTTTTCTGAATTATCTTCTCTGTGTACCCCCTAGATCCTCTGGTGAGAAAAATCCATGAAAACAACAAATACATGTTGGAAAAAAAAGGAAAAATAGTTGATTGTAGAGGCAGTAAATGTGGGCTCAGCAAACAGCCCATGCACTCCTCCACCCAGCTCCAAGGAGCTGCTTCAAATCACCACCTCGGCAGCCACATCTCTTCCCAGACTTTGGGCAATGGGCAGCTGGTTGGTCCTCAGAAGGAAGGGGGTTCATGGCAAAGCAAGCAGCAGCAGAGCCCAGAGGAAGGGCTGCAGGCTGTCAGCTCTGGTTGGCGTGGGGGAACACGTCTCATTCCCACACTCTGTCGCTTTACCTTAAAGTGCTCTATTTTAGCCATGGAAGAAATGTGCAGCAGCTTTCATGTTTCTGCTGTGCAACTGTGGGCAATTGCAGTCTCTTAAATGCCAGTCACTGCTAGCAAGAAATGATATTTTTGCATTGAGACTTTCTGGCACAGTACTGAGCACTAGTGGGGGAATAAGAGAATCAAAGAGAGAACTAAGCCTCCCAAGTCAGGCGTCTTCCTACTCTTACATCTCACAATCTGGACACAGAACTGTGTCTAGAAATGAAATATGAAATGGGGAACCGTCTGCAGAATGAAGTTTTAAATGATCTAAACCATAGACACAGCTAAAAGCTTGTAACTTGGATGTTTTTTGCATGCACACGGAGTGACGGCCATGGTTATGAACACATTTACACAATTTCCAAGAAAACAAAGAAGTTGGGAACTGAAAAAAGAGCCCACTCCTTTTTACCATTCAAGGTCTGTGAATGAAGTTGGGAATTTGCACTCTACCTTATTCATTAAAATAGAAACTGCCATCACTTTAATGAGCAGCCTGAGGGTGGACAAAGTGCCTTGAATAGCTACGTACCAGAGAGAACTTGGCATCCTCACTGAAACATAATGTGGGATTGCAATTGTGGGATTTTTCCAGTGAATGCGAAGTGATCAAAGATAACACTGCCCCGAAAAGAATTAAAACAGTGCAACATTGCATCAAGTTACAGCCAATGTCAATCATTACGCGCCTGAGTGCACAGGATCTTTTAAATAATGTTATAGACATGCTGTGGCATTCAAAATATTCACTGAATTTCAAATTAAAATGCAAAAGCATGTTCCCCACTCATCTGACCAGAATAGTGAACTCCAGGCACATCTTTCCAAATATTGCTCTAATGCCACATCATTTACAGTGGCAGCTGCAGGACAGGCTAATTTTATGCAGAGCTGGATGATGGGAGGACAGTCACATTAAATGGATTCCAAAAAGTTACCTTGAGGTTTGGTCTGGAGAGATGAGAAACTAGCAAAGACAGAGTTACAAAAGGCTGGGAAGGAGGGAAGGAGAGGACTAATTGCAGTGTGAGCACCTTCCCTATTGCTAAGGAAAGTACCCTGCACACAATGTGGAACTTGAACTCATCGCTGTGTGGATGAGCATTACTGGCACACAATGCCAGACAGCTCCTTACTGGGAGAAGTGGTGCTTTATTTACATGCCAAAGGGAACCAGCTCCCAGCATTGGGCTGCTGGGAAGCAGCCGTGGTGTGGAAGCAAAAGAAAGGGAACAGCATGCTATGTGAGAGGAGGAAAGGCTGGAGGACAGGAGCACATCAAGGGGGATACTTACCAGGAGCCATTGTGGAGCCATTATGAAATGCAAAAGTCTCTTGCAAACATAACAGGGAGCCCAAAGTCACTCTTAAAAAAAGGTCAGCGAGGAAACAGCAGAGAAAAAAACATACTGCAAGCAGCAGGAATATTGGTGCATTTAGCCTCAAAGCCTTTATGAAAATGGCATGCAATTCAGTCTTAATGTAGGAAGAATAAAATACCATTAGCTAAGTCTGCAGAAACCAACCCAGAGCAACACAATACACAAAGACTGCAATTCTGATCAAGGGAAGGGCAGAGCAAGTGAGCTTAGATCCAATGGAAGCATGATCGACAGACCAGAAGGAAAAAGGTGCGTGTCACTCACCACCCAAAAATTCTGCAAAATTCATTCAATCATGCTCCAATTTCTGATGCCACAAGCTCTTGGATTTGCAAAAAGAACAGATTAGCTCAAGATTGGACTCAGAAACTGACAAAAATTACCAGATTCTCATGCCAAGCCCTGAGGACCCACAGACGTGGTCAGCATCCCCCCATCAGACCCCCAGAATTCTCCCCTATTTACTGAGGACGGGATCGTGCCTGTGCTCTTCAAATGCCCATACTGCTTTCAGATCTATGAGTAACACACAGCCTAATTTTCCTAAATGAATTGTAATTATGCTAATTCATGCCTATAGCTAGACCCCACTGCCGGAGGTTCTTGCCGTGCGAGGCATTGCATCATCTGCTCAGGAGGTCTGCGGTTTGAGAACTGGTCTCATGGATTTCTTATGTATCAGCTCTTGTGTGATGGCCGTGTGCTTGGGTATGGTCTTTAATTATCCAATTTCATCATTTATTTTGCTATGTATACAATTACATTTGCTTGCATATGTTCAGTGCTCGATGTCTAGAATATGCCTGAATTTGCTCTTTAACTGTTTATATGACAAGCTTTATTTAATAATACTTGCTGAAGTGGAAAGTATACTACAGAGTTACATGATTTAATTTAAAGCAAATGCTTAATTTAATGTTCTTCTAAATAAGAAGTAGAGGAAGAGGAACAAAAGGGCTTTAAACAAGCAAGCTGAAGAACTGCTTATTTGAGGCAGTGAGGAAACATGGTCCAACGAGCCGAGCACAGACAGGGAACCAGAAACCTGCCAGGTCTATTCCAGAGTAGACATTGCTCAGTTAAGTACCAACTTCATCCAAAGTTGTCCAGTTCTCTGCCTGACAGCATCTAAAGGATTAAAGTCCACGACGTGTTTTGATCATTGAAGTTCATGCCGCATTCCTTATCTATGTCATTTTCAGCCTCAGAAGAAAAGAAAATGGAAGGTGTTGGATCTTCAGCTGCAACACTCACATAGGCACAGCCTTTCTGTTAGTGCTCCTGCCCTGATGGCCTGGGACCATCCTTTTTTTAGCCATTAAGGAAAACTGAGCCTCGTGCATAATAACCCTGCCAAGGGACCAGAAAACACACTCGATGGTAAAGTCCTCAAAGCAATGATAAAACCAAACAAAATAAAGCCGCCAAACCAAAGAAAACAAACATTTTCCTATACATACAGGGGAAAAAAAATCACCAAATAAAATAAATACCACTTCTAAGATCCACGGAACTGAAGATAGCCAGCTGTGCACAGGGGTTTTCTTAATGAGGCCCCTGATTTCTACCTGGGGCCAGAGGGGAGTGTTGCAGAAGCAGCTGGAGGGTCATGGGAAAGCTTTTGGAACCCAGAAGCTCCTCCATTTACTGTACCTTTGAGAGAATAAACACAGACCATATGCATTCAGAAGTTACTTTTGTATTTTCTTAATCTATCCTAAGAAGAACAAATTGAATCCTACAAATAAAGCAACACGAGTTCTTATTTTTATTCCCATAAACAACGGGTTTTATATTTAATTGCTTAGTATGACTTTACTATACCTCAGGTCACAATTTAATCTCTCTTGAACCTTAATTTAATGCCCAATTTAGTCACAATATGACAGCTAACAATTAAGAGAATGCCTGTGGAGCCACTTACTGTTTCATTGTATTGGCCACATACAGATGTCAGATACAGTACTGTTTTCCTATAGATCATAAAAGTTCAGAGCAAAAGATTGCTCCGCTCACTGAAACGTCTCCTGTTCTCAGCAGCTTTCAGGATCAGGACTTTAATGAGCCATAACTTGTGCTACATGCCCGTATGTGCTGCAAAACCCCTAGAGTTTTAATTACTTAATTAGCAAAATGCTCTATCCTTCAGGTAGGACGTGCTGCTTTTTTTTTACTATTAAATCTCTGCCCAAGAAGCAGAGTCTGTAAGAAAACCTCGACACACGCTGACCTTCTGCAGAAGTGGTCCTTCATCCACCCCCAGCAGTGAGATGCTCAGAGGGACCTCAGGTGCCCCTGCTGATGTGCCCAGCAGTGCTTTGTTCCCTCCTTCCTCCTGCGGGGCAAACCTTCAGCTGCCTACACTACAAACAAGGAAAAGCATCTCATATGGGTTATGGGGTGGGAAAGCTTTGTATAAAGGCAAGCTCTGCGTTAGCCACATCTGCAAATTTCCATCAGTTTGTTTTGGAGATTTAAACTTGTGCATGTGCTGTATACAACCCAACTGCAGCAGGATTATTCCTAACACCAAAGTTTGCCCAGTTCCTCTTGCCGGCTCTTCTTGGTGCAAACCTTAAAACTGAAATAAAATTACATGGTGTTTTAAAAAATCACACCCTGAGTGATTTGATATAGTAAACTATTTATTTGAAAACAAGATTAAATATTGCACCTCGCTGAAATATTTTCTCTTAGCAGAGAGCGCTCAGATGGAAAATTTCATACATTTCAACTGATTTTTTGCCTGAGTGGTTTTCACATATTTTTCTAAAACCTGGTTGTGTCAAACGATTTATTCTCCTCTAACAATACGGTGCAAGTCGCTGGGAAGATGCAAGCTGAAATGCTTGACGGCAGTTGGCCAATTAAGTGCTCTACAGTATTCCGATTTTTTTTTGTGCTTGCACATACTAATCCTTTTTTTAATGTACTGAAGTTCTATCCAGCAGAAAGAATGAGCTAACGGCAAGGCGTGCCACATGAGGAGCTGGAAAACGTACAGCTTCACGTTTGTATCCAGGGGAGGTGTAGCCAAGTGTGAAGCACAAAATATATCTATGGAAGAGCGAGTGCCGAGGGCAGGGCAGGAGTCTGGGCAGAGCTGCGGGGCACAGAGGGCCCAGGCCAGTGGGCAGCATTGCAGCCAGGCTCACACTGACCATGCTGCCTCAACTAACGAGAGCTGCCCGCGGGGAGCTCCCCACCCACCTGCAGCACGTTGGCAGGGGACGCAATGCTTTTCCTGGATGGCTCTACACAGCCGGCTGCACCTTGCACCACTGGGTTTGCAAGGTGGGGCTTCTCCTGCTGGCTCCTCTATTGCAGGAGCTCTGCTGCAGAAACTACCAGCCAGGTACAATTTCTTGGTCACAGGAAAAAAAAGCAGACTATGTGGGATGTCCTGAAATATTCTTATCTGGATAGGAGAGATCTCTTTTCATAGAATCATAGAATCACAGAATGGCCTGGGTTGAAAAGGACCACAATGATCATCTGGTTTCAACCCCCTGCTATGTGCAGGTCGCCAACCAGCAGCCCAGGCTGCCCAGAGCCACATCCAGCCTGGCCTTGAATGCCTGCAGGGATGGGTATCCACAGCCTCCTTGGGCAACCTGTTCCAGTGCCTCACCACCCTGTGTATGAAAAACTTCCTCCTAATATCCCTCCCCTGTCTCAGTTTAAAACCATTCCCCCTTGTCCTGTCACTATCCAGCCTCGTAAAAAGCCATTCCCTCTCCTGTTTATATGCTCCCTTCAAGTACTGTAAGGAATTCCTTATGATAAAGAAGTGGTAATATAGGTGATGCTTTCAAATGCTGTACAGAAGTAATAAGAAGTAACACATGTATGCTACAAGAGTCGGGACAGAATCGGAATTGTGTGAGCATCATGTCTGCTAAAAGCAAAAAAATATATATCTAGTTTAGATGTGGGTTTTTTCAAAACTGTAAACATTTTAAAAAACAAAACAACATTCAAGTTTTTCAGAATGCTTTTCATTGAATCATATCTTGCTGTTTCTGCAACCATTCCTCAGCCTCGTTACTTAGCAAGTAACACCCAAACCATAGCATTATGGAACCACAGAATCATGAAGGCTGGAAAAGACCTCTCAGATCCCCCAGCCCACCTCCAGCCCACCCCCACTGTGCCCACTGCCCACATCCCCCAGTGCCACCTCCCCACTGCTCTGGAACACCTCCAGGGTGACCCCACAGCTCCCCAGGCAGCCCTTTGTAGGTGCCAGGCCCTTTGGTAGGCAAACCAGCTGGTAGGTTTCTGGGAAGCGAAACTGAAAATGAGAATTTCAATTACAAAAACTCAGAGCTGAATTTCAGTACCTTCCCACCTGCTTGGACTGCTCATTAGGGGAGAGACACAACAGCGTGCCAAGCACAGGGAAGGCAGCTGAGCCTCCAAAGGCCAGCGAGGAAGACAAAATGCTGCAAAGAATGCTGAAGTGATTTACAGCCCAGAGCAAATTTATTTATTGCTGATTACTTTATCTAATTCCTCTCCTGGTGAAGTTATCACTGCCTTCTCCACTGGATGCCAATGACAAAAGTATTACCACTTGTGCTCCGTATCGAAACATTGCTATAATTTCTCTCACAAATCCATACAAGTCACAACAGGTTGCTGTGATTTTTCCAGATAAAAACCTGCAAGAAAACTGCTTTTTTCTTGTTAGCCAGCTGGAGTAAAAACAAGTGACAGCCAGAATGAACAGACACTCCTGGCAATTTCGATGAGAGGCTCTTAATTACAAGTCACAAGAGTTGGGGTCACCTCCTTTGAGGCCAGTGCATTTATATGCCTCCCTTGGGGTCAGACCATTTCAAGAAAATGTATTTCCTTACTTAGGGCTTAAAAAAGGTAAATTCAGCAAACAGCATCCCTGGATTTCTAAAGGTATAATTTGTTGCAAGTTATGACTGCAGCTTGGACTCACAGAGCTGTTTATATAGACACACAGCCTGAATTCTAGGTAATATGGGTAAAAATGAAGGGGTATTTGTTAGCATTAAGGACTCAACCTTGAGGAGCTATGCAGAAAATCATGTCACCTCATCACTGCTGCTGAGCTGCTCCTACACAGCTTTGTGGTGCAGAGCTCTGGCAGAACCCCACCTTCCCACTGAGCCCCTGGTAGGGCTGTGAGGGCAGGGAGCTGCACACCCACTGCCTCCCACCCACACCCAGCTCCAGGAGCAGCCAGCAGACAAAGGGGTGAGCTGGAAGAGATTTACGACGTGACGCTGCCTTCAGGCTGCCGGTGCTGGAGAACTGGCCTTGCGGTCCCCACCTGCACTGCAGACGCATTCATTACTCGAGTGAGAACCGGTCTGCTAGATCAAGGCATGGCTCTCTTCTTGCAGGCGCAGGTTTATCTGGATTGCAGCTTTGTCCAAGTTAGAAATGAAGGCTTTGTGTATCCAGCATACTACAGATAGATTCGGTTAGTGCAATAGCGCTGCCCCCCTGTTTGAACATCATTCAGCCAAAATTAGTTATATGGAAAAAATGGAATTGCTGAAGATGATTTATTAATTGTGTGTAACGTGCCTGAAGGCAGACTGGGAATGGAATTCAAATGGATGGACACAGAGGAGGATTAAGCTGATAATGGCAATGTGCAATGCAACGTCTCCTCAGCCGCAGCCGCTCATCACATGAAATTATTTTCACAGATGATATTTAGAGAATAGTGGGAATCGTCCTCCGGTTTCTCTCCTATTTTACAGAATTACAGATTCCAGAATACAAAATACAAATACAGATTACAGAACTGAAACGGTGGTGTGACAAAACTTTTATGCTTACCAGAGGCTTCCCGCAAAATTTTTTATATCCAACTTTGTCAACAAAATGCTCTCAGTGCCTAAACCTCATAACACAGATGCTCAAGTCTTTGGGCTGGGAAACTGCCTCTCTGCTTAATCTGTCCAACATCAGCACTAGATCTACCCTTTCTCATACTTCTCATATCGAAAATGATAAAGGAGCTAAGGTAAGGAAGGAAAACTCCACAAGAGATCACTCTTTGGTTACCTGAAAATAAATGTTGGTTGTTTTTTCGTTTGTTTTGTTGATTTACAGCTTTCTACTATAGGGTTTAATCTCACTCACGATGTAGGAGTGATGGGAAGAAATGCTCTGAATTGGCCTGGCTCATCCATCGGGCGCCATGCAGGCATTTCTTGCATTTTCCCTGCATTGGCCATTGCCAAAGACAGGATGCAGGGATAAAGGGGCTCTGGCACACCGCAGAGCTCAAGCATTTGTACACAGACAGGAAGAAACTCCGAGTCTGAGCAGGAGAGCTGAGTACATTGTCAAAACCCACATGTGCACATCAGTCTCATTTTCAATTCATAAATAGCAGGAAATCCCAGCTTTGTGACCAAATGCACAAGCAGCCCTGGAAGCACTATCTTAAAGCCTCTCCCATCTCTTCCTTAGTGGGGTAAACAAAAACCCGACCCGTTGCAGCCCCATTACAGCAGCCCCCAACCCAAATCCAACCACCAAGCAGCATTTCTCCCAACCGGAACAAGGCAAGACCAAAGAGGAGCTTCATATTTGTAATTAAACCTGAAGGGAAGCTCAAACTCTTTGATCCTTCCAGGTATATGAGCTGGATCCCTTCCCTGCAGTTTATCTGCTTGGTGAGACAGAGGTGGACCAAAGGCTGCAGATGCTATTAGACAAAGGGCTGATCCCGGTTACTGCTGCAGATGGTTGAAGCAGAATCCTTTTTTTGCACTATCAATTTAGCAATGTTGCCAAACCCACATCAGCTTCGCAGTCAAACATTTCATTTCTCAGCAGTCTGTGCAAAGTTTGAAGGCTACAGTATGTTCTGCCAGCATCCTCCAGCAAGCTGCTTTGCATTGTTTTGCTTAAATGGTTACAAAAGTGCTGTCACAGAGGCACTGTCAACTGCAGCTTTTGTGTTTATTTCTTTTTACTTTTTAAAAATTAAAAAAAAAAAAGGAACAAAAACTCTTGGAGTTGAAAGAACTGATTTCTACTTGTTTTATCAGTCCTTTTCACATTCTTTTGGCAAACATTGGATTTTCCTCTCCGCTATTGAATGTGCAAGCATATTCAATATTGAATAGACCTTGTTGACAGTTTTGAACCTGTTCCATAAGATTTCAAATGCTCTGATTCATGGGGACTTGCAAAGTTCCTACAGCATAACAAAGTCTGTCCCGCCTCGAGAATTGTTCTGCATCAGGATAATTTAAAGCCTCTGCTCCTTCCCCTACATATATAGAACTCACGGGTGGGTTTTCTCAGAGCCAGCAATAGCACTTTCGTATCTGAGTTGTCTGGTTGCTCACAGAGAAGGAGACACCAACAAACAGTCACTGCCAGTCAAGCAAATCTAACTGCAGGCAGTATTATAGCAGCTCTTCTGTTTCCAAAACCCAAACGTGGGCTAAATGTTAGTCTTTGAAAAATCAAGTTCTACTGATTCTCATATTTTAATGAATCCAACGCTGATCAAACCATGGCAGTGATATTGCTTATGGTTTAAAGCTGCTCCTGTTTTCATGCTTGAGGGAATAATTCTAGCCCAGTGTTTACTATGGAAAAGCAGATGTGAATCTGTGTAAATTAATAAATGACGGTGGTGTTGATTACAGTAATGTGTTCGAAGTGTAAAATATGGAGGCAGCTATCCTCAACCACAGTGAGTGGTGGTTGTGTTCCGTATGCATGATCGGTGTAGAGCAAAGAAAGCAAGCATTGGTTCTCAACAAACAGTCCAGAGAGCCACTGTGCTCTGCTGACTCCTAATTCCTGCAGAAGGCAGCCAAGTCCGTGGTCACCGAGCTTCTGCTCAAAGCACAAGAGCCCATGTGTGCTAGTGGAAAACTTGTAGGTAGCTCACAAACAAGAACAGAAAGAGAACTGCTGAATACTAATGCGTTTACAAATAGAACATTATACCTCTCACATATGTCCTCCCAGAAAAAAAAAAGATCCCATAGAAATGAGCAGGAATTAAATCTATAGAAATGTAATATAGCTCTATGGAATTTCCTCTAAAGCCTATAGAATTTAGTACAGCAGGGAGTCCTTTTCATAGCGGGTTTTTTCAGACAACTTTCAGAAGGATATAATTCTAATGAATGGTGTTTTTTTTTTAAAGTCATAGAAAGACAATAATCTTTTATTGCGTTATTTCCATGGGAGTATTGACAGCAATAGCTATTACCATTACTTGATAAAACTAGAGAGATATATTGATCAGTGCATCCACCCTGCGCTTCTGACACAGGCAATTTATGCTGCTATTCATTGTCAGGCAGAGGTTTATTTTTTCTTTCTTTTTTAACAGCATCTGGAGTCCCATGAATAATTACTCTAATTAAAATAAAATACCTATTTTATATGCCCTTTTTGGAAGAAACTTTGCCTTCATGCTATCTGGCAAGTTTACTGTTGCTGCAGTATAAACATAGCAACGCTTACTTGTCATTTGATATTTTCCATCAATGCATTGTGAGCTAAGACACAACCTCCCTTGGGGATTCCCAGCTCCTGGAATTTGTCTGAGCCTTTGCAGACCATACCAGAAGGAGCACAGAAGGGCAGGAAAGGTAAGAGTGGTTTTTGGGAGCATCTTCTGAGAGCCATGCACCTAACAATGGCATAGAGACTGGCTCCAAACACCAGGTACTGGTGAGGAGCTTATTTGCCAGAATGGATACAAAGATAAAAAGACACTGGTTTGTTGGAAGACTGCTTTGGAAGGAAGGAAAGAGCCTCCTTAGGGGCCAGAGGAGAAACACAAGAAAGGTAACCTCTGTTGGTTAGAACCTCTACTGGATGAAAGATGGAGACAGATGCGCAGAGTCTTCCAGTGCCAGAAGCTACTCCTGTCCCAACCTTCTTTTCCATCAGTTGAGAAACACCACGGAAAAACTGTAATTAAATAGAAAAGTATGCCTTCTAGCATGGAATTTGTTGAACTGATTAAAAAATGCCACAGAAATTGAGGGTCTGTTCAGTTTAGACCATTCTGAGGAAGTTCAGACTGGTTCTATCCCTGCCATCATCTTTAGGTCTTTCCCATGGTGAGGTGGCAGTCAGTCTTGTAAGGATCAGACAAAAGCAGAGGGTGAAGGAAAAGGTGGCTCTGATGATCTAAGTGTATCATGAAATATTTTTTTTACTTCAATTTTTTTTCTTTTAATTTCTCCATAGGCATTCTTCATTTTATCTTCTCCATTTACCTAAATACTGGCATTGTATAAAGAGGAAGAATGTTAAGTTTTATAAAACTGGGGGAGTCGACTACTATCTGCACATGAGAGCTTATTTTTTTTTTTCTAAATAAAAACGTCTACTCTCTGTGAGCCAAATTCTTCAATTCTTCCCCACTGAAACCAGTGGCAAACATCCCAATGCCTTACTCCTTGGGAGCAGGATTTGGCCCAGCAAGACCGGACAGCAGCTAAGCCTTCCACCTCCCATCCCTGGAGATCATCCCAGGGCAGCAGTAATCAAAATAATTCATTTGCAGTTCTAAGCCTTTGATGCATGACTGCTGAGAAAGAAGATTTGTGAAAGCTGTGACAAACTTACACCTCAGCTTTCAGAAATGAAGAAAAAAAATCTGTTACTGGAAAATTTGCCAATTTTTTTCCCTCCAGCCCTTAATGCACAGCAATCCATTTGACCGTAAAATTATTACTTAAGGAAAAAGAGTTGGTAAAAGAAGTGTAATTTGTGGGAATGAGCAAGAAAAAAAAAAAGATGATAAATACAGCAGAAATATTATAAGGAAAATGCAAAAACAACATCGCTATATACTGCTGTCAAGCTTAAATCAAAGTCATAAAGGAAAAAATGAGATGTTTGTGTACGCAGATTGTGCCACCATCAGTTTTTGTTGGAGCTAGAAGAATATTGGCAATCAGGATTATCTGATAATTACCTTTCTTAATGCAATGAATTCACTCAGCTTCACCTTCAGGCACTTAACCGAAGAAAATAATGACATATGTCCTCATGTTTAATGGTTAAACTCTATTTCCAAGAAATCTATTACATGTAGTGCCTACTAGAAACCCACACAAGAAAGTATCTTTAAGAGATGTGCTGAGAGAAAAGAATGGTGTTTTGAAACATAAATAGAAGTTGTTTGCATCAAAACATTTTAACTTGCAGGCTTTATTAGTACTAATGAAAGTTTGATTGTCTTAGTTAATTACCTCCCCACCCTCCTTTGTTAGGATCAGCTGCAGAACAAACCTTCTCCTGCCAGCATCTCAGGATGCATTAGATCTCATTAAACATCATTTTTAAATGAACATTTCATTTAAAAGAGATTAATTTTTAAAGTATGCTACTGCTTGGAAATGAATCTGTAAAATTACGCAGTTGCTGAAGAATACATTTACCTCCTAATTCACCAGTATTTGTATACAGATAACTCCAAGTGATGCTGCTAATGAGGTTTTGATAGTCACAGTCCATTTGATAGTGCATTGGCTCACAAAGGGATTTGGCCAAGAGGCTGACACCTTTCCCATGGGATGTGCAAGCGGATCAAGGTTAGCCTTGGGCCAGCACAGAAATGAACAGTCACACAAGTTCTGCAAAGACTAAATTCAGCCTGAATCTGGCTTTAACTCCTTTCTACCCAAGACAAAATCACCGCAGCACAAAATGAGCGTAGGGAGCAGATGCTCAAACCAGCACATTAGCCAGCAGAGACCTCCTGCATAGCCTGATCCTTTCCCAGATCCCATCCCCCACTATTCCCAAAGGAGTTTGGGAGTTTCACCTTAAAACACTCTCCGGGTAATTGCTGGGGTATTCCAGGTGTCTGAATTATTCACACCTTGTTTCTTGTGTGGCTAATTAGCATCACCATTGAGTTTGCAAGAGAGGAGAAAAATGGACTTCTATTACTTTGTAAATATAGAAAGAAAAAGAAGGCTGGGATGGCTTTGCAGAATATTTTGAACTGAATAATTTCATTATTTTTTAAATGAGCACATTTTTTGTTTCTAGTAAAAAAAGAAAAAAACAGTCATTGCTAGTGTAGAACAGGTGAAGTTTCTGTTCTCAGCATGCAAACATGCTTGTGCTTCAAGAGCTTGAGACGAGCGTTCTTCCCACTGGCAAAGCTGTGTCTGATGCAGGCTTCCTCTGTAACATGAACTGGGTGTCTCAGAGAACCAAGAAACTCCAGTGCATTCTTCCCAACCGAATGGGCCGTGGAGAATGGAGTGTCTCCAGCTGGCTCTGGGGAAACAGGGAGACTGATGTCTGCCAGTCACACCTGTCTGAGTACCTGCTTTAGAGCACTCAATGAAACGGAATTTGTGTAAGGGTGTGGGAAAAGAAATTAAAGATTACCACAGCAGCTTACTTTCTTCTGTGCTAATGCAACTGCTGACTCCCATAGTGGGCCTTCATGCTTCAGCACAGTCCTGCAGTACTTGCTGACATTTTGTAACTGCTGAAGTCTTGCTGAAGTTGATGAGATTTAGGCATTATCTGTGGGCAGAACAAATACTAAAACGCACGCTGAATTGGAATTCACTCGTTATTATTTCAAAGTGTTCTTGTTTGTTTGTTAGTTTTCAATGTGGGCTGCTTAATTAGTAACACAGGTGCGTTTGCTGTCCTATATTTTGCTTCTCCATTTAAAAAGCCAATTTAAAACTACTGATACAAAGTAAAACAATTACTTGTTGTTTAATTGGTTTTACTAAGAGTCGTTTTAAATTAATACATGTTTTTTGGGAATACATTAATTCATTTTAATTACACAAAACAAATATTTATGTTAGCCAAGCACCCATAATATAGGAAATGAATAATGGTATCATCAGTTATTAAACATCAGTAGGAATTAGGTGAGGAACGGACAGTCTCCGCCACTGTTCTAATCATGTCAGTGACCAACGAGTGATTAGAAATAAGATTTCTCCTTTCCTTACATAACATCATTTTGGATATCTGTTGTACAGACCAACAATTAAGACATTCTATCTGTGACTCAGAGCATAATTCTGCCCCAACAAAAAGCAAGGCTGCAATGCGTTTTTTCACACTCACCACCTACACTGTTAGAGATTACCTGCAAAGCAGAGGTGAGCTGTCCTGACAGGCATGTGTCACAAACATTTTGTGCTCTACCTGGAAAAAAACAAAACCTGGCCCAAGAGAGGCAGTTTATCGGGGATGCTCTGCAGCACTCTGGCTACAGAAATGCCCCAGTAGCAATCCTGGAGCTCTTATGGGTTGTGCTGGCAACCAAAAGTCATTTTTATGACACAGTTACTCGCAGTTTATGATCACATATTATCTGCATACATAGCAGCATTCCCTCTCTCTTGTGCAGGATTCATGACGAGTGCCATTAAGGAAGTCCTTTGGCTCTCTCAGGTAAAACGGCCACATTTAAAGCTTGATTCTGTGCACATTAGTTACTTAGGCAGATTCCCTTGAGTTTACTACAGTAGAAAGGCAACCTAGATTTGGCGATTAAATTTAGATTCTTTCCGCTCATCTTATTCACACATTCAAAAAAAGGTATTTGTATCATTTTTCTTTTCAAAGGATAAAATAAAATTAGCTGCATAACAAGTGCCCTCAATCAGGAACAATATAAAGCCATTTATTTATTTTGAATTCTATTTGCACAAAAGAAATAAGATGGTGAATGAGAAAATAAACCTGCCAAAAAAAAGGAAAGGGTCCAATTTTCCACGTGTCGTATACATTGTATTCCTAAAATGGCTGGGAGCATCTGCAATGATTATTCTATAGGAGATAATCTGACAGTCCCTCGGACTGCTCATCTCAGCCACTGTCTGATGGAGGCTTTGGATACCTGCACTGAAGGGCAGTGAGGTTCATCTCATGGAATGGCCTCATCTTTAAGGTAGTTAACAGAAAAGCTGAAGAATCACAGAGATCAATCCAATCCATTTTATGGATGCATTTCCTTCTTCCCAGTGGCTATATACAAAATTTAAGTGCCCCTAGAGAGTAATCCAATCTGCTGAAGTTTAACATAAGACTAGCCTCACCCCGCTCTCTGGGCGGTGTCTTCTCTTCTAGGGTGGTCAGAAAAGTAATCCCATTTCCCAGCTATTTGCAAATGAAGCTTTTCTTGAGGAAGGGGTGGTTTTTATATTTATTAGGCCCCCAGTGGGTTACCTTTTCACAAGAAGATGCCTGTGTGTGCTTCTTAGAGGCTACAGGGAAGCAACAGGAAACATTAGGTGCTACTGTCCACCATGGTTCCAGGCCATCTCTGTGCTTCCATCTCTGGTGTGCTCATCAGACAGATAAGGAGTAGTGGGCTCTGCTTCTGCATGCTGATGAAAGAGCGCGCTGTAAAGTGTGTGACTCTGTGTTGTAGGCATTAAGGGCAATTGAATTGACCTCCCAAGAAAATAGTCCCTCCAGGAAATAACCAGACTGAAAGCACTCTGCCTTTCTTCCTGCGCTGCCGGCAGGCACACAAGGCAGCCAGGGGAGCTCAGACAAAATGTCAGTGTTGCCCAGCATCTTGCACCAGCTGGGCAGGCAGAAACCCTTGGATTTCGGTCCACGCATCCTACAGCACATGCCCATTTTACATTGACACTATCAATGCCCATAAAAACCTCAAAACACAGAAGAAAGAATCCAGTCCTGGCTATAAGATTAAGGGCCCAGAGCGATTTCAAATGATGTGGGGAATTACTGAATGAATTTAGATGCCTTGCAGGTCAGAGAGCCCTGGGAAGCCAACTGGACTGGATTGCTGTCTGAAACCCTGGGCAGAATGGACTCCGGCCAATATTAATAATTGCTTTACTAGTGGTTAATTGAGGTTCTTTGTTTAGTATCTACAAATTACAATATAGAGTCCGAGGCATCTGTCATTTCCTTTCACAGTGAGAGTAAAGCACCTGGATGACAGTATCACTGTTTTCAGCTCTTGTTGAAACACACCAGTTTTGATCTCTCAAGATTTCTAACATGCTTACTCTATGCTGTTCAGAATTTTCCTTGTTCTCTTCGTCCTTTTGAAATGATCAGAACCATGAATATACCCTAGATAACCACCTGTCATCACAGGGCCAATCATTAATCATGGCTCAACCTATTTTGTTTACCTTAAAAAGGTGAATGAGAACTACACCACCGTTTTTCTACTTTACCTAGGCAATAATGGAAGAAACAAAACCAACACAAAATTATGCAAAATATTATCACAGAAAGCATGTAATTACATCCTGACTTTACTGACCTTACTGCTTTCTTCCACCCTAACTCAAAACAGGTGAACTACGAAGAGCATGAAATACTTGCAATCATTATCACATCAAACATTCTGTGTGTTATCCAAGAGTGGTTTGGGGGCCAAGTTTAGCTTTAGCTTAGGCTCATTCTACAGAGTTCCATTTGCACTAATAAAACAAAACCCCAGCTCAGGGAACAGTGCTGAGAGCCGAACTGGAGGGTGGCTGGAGCACTGCTGCCTAAGAATTAGCAGGGATCATGCTGCTGATGTTACCTGCTGCAGAGCTTGATGTGGGGTTTAGAGCCATCTGGGCCCCGCTTCGTTGAATTTTAATGACTATCTATCAAGATAAGAGAACTTCAATTACTTAGACTTGTGCGACATTTTATGAGGTCTGTTATAAGCCTCAAGTTCAATCTATGATTCTATGATTCTATTTGCTCTTAAAATCAGCTACTTAAATATTTTTTTTTAAATACCCTCATCAGCTCAGTGGTACTCTTTTATCCTTTATTTACGCTTTGTTTAAAATCACCAGAGCTGATAACACCGAGCGCGGTTGGTTTGCACCTTTCAGGAGACGTGTGCACATTAAACATATTGGCAATATTTATTTATGCTGCCATCTGTCCTGCTACCCCCACATTTTCCACAGCTCGGCCTGGAGAGGGCCAAAAATCACCTGAGCATCGTAAAAGCACGCCCGGCTGTCAGCACAGCGCATGGCGGCCCAGCTGCCGGCCCGGCCCCAGTAATGAGGACCCCAAATCTGGGCTGCTGGTTGCCATGGCAATCGCAGGATTGCCTTCAACACAGAGAGACAAGGCCCAAGGGTGGTGGGCTGCCTGCACTCTGCCCGGCCTCATGGCTCCATGTCTGTGACCAGCTCAGGGTGCACAACTCTGCACTGAGGCAAAGTAGTCTGTAGTCATGGAACTCAGCCTCTCCCCCAAGTACCAAGGGAAACTTATGTGGCATGGCATTCTCCAAAAGAAAGCAGTTCTTTCAGGGTTGACTCAGCTCTAAATTCTCATCATTTCTCACAGCATGTTATTAGAACGGAGCAGTAATGCTTAGCATCTACATTCCTGAGGCCAAGTGTTTTGTCATTGAGTCGTTGCCCTTCCTCAGTGCAAACAACCTCGTGCAATGTGCCTTTCACACACACATCTTCCTGCCCAAACTAAGCACTGAGAACAAGAGAAGCAGTGATGGAGAAACCAAGTCAGTGCGCATATCTCAGGTAGGACCATCTCACAGTTACACTACAGCACACAGGGACAGATATCATAGAATCATAGAATGGTTTGAGTTGGAAGAGATCTCTGAAGGCTGTCTGGTCCACCCCCCTGCAGTGCACAGGGACACCACAGCTCCATCAGTGCTCAGAGCCCATCTCCTGACCTTTGGTGTCTGCAGGGATGGCCACCACCACCTCTCTGGGCAGCCTGATACTCTCTTTTTTTTTTTTTTTTCCATATTTTGAAAGCTAAACTGTTTAATTGTATTCTTTCTCTTGTGCAGAAACAGAAAATGGGTCATTAAGCTGTTTAAGTAAGCCTGCAAGGTTAACTGAGACAGTCACTCCCCCAGAACCCAAGAGCTGAACCCATTTTAAGGAGTGGCTCAGACCCCAGCTTATCACCCGACAGTCTTTCAAGATCAGTCTTCACGCCCAAAGGAAACTGCTTCCTGCCCCATCCCCACCCCTTTTTCTTCCAGGCACACTCAGACATTATCTCTCAGCCCAGAATATTAAAGACAAAACAGAACCATATCAGACGGATTAGTCACACGTGTTTACACTGCATCAGCTATTCACCCTGGCTTGTCTTCAGCTGGGTCTTAACAATAAAGCAAACAGTTACACTGTGTAACTACCAGAGTGGGTAATCAAGACCCCTGAACAAAGACAGAGGAAATTAAGGTGCTCGGTGTGTAAGCAGCACAGAATGTAAGCAGCAGATGTTGTCCAAGTTGGTACCACCTGACAGTAAGAAAACGATCGCATTAGGAATTGGAAAAAAAAAATAAACATTTTGTAAGGAAAGGTAGGAAAGGACAACACTATAATGACAAATCTGAGAATGCTCTTTGAAAATAGGTTCTACGTTTCAAATGAAAAAATCCCCAAACAGCCCACATCTCTCTGCATGAAAAAGCATCAATAATCAGACCTGCTCTTGGTATGTTATCACTCATTAAATCCTCTGCATCCAGACGGGGAAAACAAATTCCAAAGGAATTCACACCAATGGTAGGAATTTCCCTCTGTACAAAATAATAACATCACTTTTGCTACAGTTCTCAGCAGATGTTACAGCTTCAAATGCTCACCAAAATGAAGCTCTTAGTGCTAAGCCCTTAGGAAAATGTTACATGAGTGATGCACTCTGGACAGCATGGTACATGTCACGTTGTGATATATCACTCATCTAAGTTGGGTGATAGTGCATGGCAAACAAAGCCTACATCATTTTATTTATGGCTGGCTATTTACTTTATGCAACTCACCACTGCAATGGCTATCAGTAGGGATTTCCAACAGATTGGATTTTCAACATGTTCATGTCCTCAGTGGCACACCGTTGCTTTGTCAACTTTCACATCAATTTTTCCCATGTCAGCTAGAATAGACAGCAGACACCTAAAACTTACAGTGTTGTTCCAGCTACAGGCATTTGTGACTTGGAACCAGTCCAAAACACGCTGATCTACAGAACCACATCCACTGCCTTGCTGGTACTTCCAGTTCTGCTTAGTGCTCCCAGTCACAACAAGAGACAACAGAAGTCAAAGCACATCGCAAGGCCCTCCTGTGAGGAGTGAAGCATTCCAGCAGTGCATCACAGTGATGCATCCCATTTTGGCAAAGCTGTTTGTAGGCAAGGAGTTGCTTCTGGCATGGTGTTTCAGCTAGCAGTTTTCAATCAAATTGGGCTTTATAGCATCTTTGTGACATCTTTGGCTTCCTTTGAGTCAGTGGCATGGATGAAGTAAGAAAAATGAATTCGCACTCACGTGGAAACAGAGCTGAGGGCTGGTGACACCTTAGGCTGTTTATCCATGGGCTTCAGCAGGTGTCCATGATACCTAGCAGATCAAAAATGTGTTTCCTCTACTGGCAACCTGCGGAGTATTATCCTGATGGCCAATTCTCAGTTAAGTGAGAATTAAGACTAATGGAGCTGCCCTTTCTGCCCTTGGAAAGGTAAAGAAGTCTGTCTTACTGAACTGAGGGGAATTCGGTACAGAGCAGCCCGGAAGGAAAAGGCAGAGTATTTCTACCAGCAGCTACCTTTGCTGACCAAGGGCAATCCAATGAGTCACAGCGATCTTGTTTGAGATGCTCAGCGCAGATGGGACAGACAGACAGATGGAAAAGCACTGCCAGCTGATCTGCTCGTGGCATTTCACAGTGCAGTCTGAGCCTCTGCTCCCACCAGCCATCTCCCACCTGTGTTCAATTGCTCAGATCCGCCCGAGTGACAGCAAAAGCTTCCTGTAACAGAACACAGGATGAATGCATCGAAGTCACATCTGAAAATCTAACACTGCTCTCTCCACTGACACCAGATAGCCCTCTCAGTGTTTCATAATGTAATCCTCATCAGTTATTTCTGCATTTCCATACCAAGCGTTTCTCTCAAGTGGAGTGGTTGAGAAAACTCTGTGGGTTTTTTTGTTTGTTTTGTAATTTTTGTTCGTCTTCTTTTGTGTTTGTTTCTCATTTCACAGAATACAAAGAAACTTTTAAAACAAGTTTTAAAGTGTTTCAGATTGAGGTTGTTCTTATAATACACAGACTAGATTTGTTACAGTAAATGAGAGCTCTGTTTCATTCGCTGCACAAAGACACAATTCTGACTTATCTCCCTGCTTGGATATTAAAAGTTAACTTCAAATCCCTTCCAGAAATGGATGTTTATTCTTGTTTTTTTTATTTGCAATTTTTGGCATTGGGTTATTTGTTTTATATTTACTTTTCCCCACCATAGCCATAATCTCCTTTTTCAAGATAGTAAAGCGTTCTCTAATTTGCTTTTATTCTGCATCATACACTCATTGCACCTCATAAAAGAGCTTCAAAGAGCTCCCATTCTACCAAAGAAGTTCCTACGGAGGCTGTACTTGCTATAAAATATGATGAAATTAGTTAAGAGATACGATTCCCCAAACACACATCACCGACATCAGTCTCCGTGACTCTGTATTAAAGGGAGGCATCAGTCCGTAATAGGACCATATACAACAGGGAGTGATGTGATCAGAGCATGTCCTACTGAAATACTTGCTCTTATGAAGTCCATGAATATTGCTGTTAAGTGTAAAAAAAGTAATCTATTCTAGAAAGAGACGAACAGAAAAGGGGAAAGAACACTCTCTGATCTCTTGAGCTGTGCTCTCAAGACATCAATGACTGTGCCCTCATTTATAATCTCCACTAATTTATTGGCTGCCCTAGAGACACACTTTGATCTTTGGGAAGATCTACTATATCTATCTGCTTTGCAACAGGCAATCAAAATTGACACACCTGAAAATAAAGCGGTCCAAATAACACAGTCAAAGCATCTAGCCTCCAGTTGATGAAGGCAGATGCCAACTTCCAGTCTATATCCATGGCATAAATACTCAACACTACCATGGGAGTCTTGGCAATGGACAGCAGGTTTTGTAGGTGAGGTCTTTCATCTGCAGGTAGCTGTCTTGTGAGTCCCTGTGTTTATGGTCCGAGATGACTGCTGCATCCAGAGCTCCTTGTGGGAAGGAAGCATCGCCTGCTTCACTCTGTGGGCAGCTTGCTTTGTTTTATGAGTCCCATTAGTCTACAGTGGAGGTAAGGTGTTCTGCACTGCTGCAAAGAACAAGTCTGAAACACTCAAGTGCAACTCACAAAAGGGTCCTAGAACTGCCAGATATTTTTTAGTATTCAAGCTCCTAGGATTAGCCAAGATTATGAATGATAAAAAGCTATAAAACAATAAAAATCAAAGCCAAATTTAACAGCATTATTTAGCATATGGTACAGATAGAGGAAGGATGATAAAGTAATTCAAAGAGCTAGAAGTTTCCCATTATGGCTTCCGAACCTATAGATCCTTCCTAAAATGTCAAGATACCATGGGCAGTGAATAGCAGGAAAGAAGTCAGGGCTGCAGGAAACCCCATGGGAGACATTCTTCTTAATTGTGTATCTAAATTTCATTTCACTAGAATAAAATGGATTAAATGTTTTCTGAAGTCTTAAGAATGCAGAATAAGGCATGGCCAGGAAGCAGAGATCTCTGCGTCCCCTCCATGCAGCCCAAGGCCATTCTGGAAGAGCAATCCAACAGAGAGCAGGACTGAGGACAGCACATCTATAGAAGCCTGGGTTTACAGACTGAGCTCTTCCCTTAACACACCTGCCCAGGAGCCATGTGCTTAATCAACACTAAGCTGCATACATATGCTCCCTCAGCAGGATGCTTTCAGCCATGCTTGTGGCTGAGATGCACAGCAAACTGTCCGTCTGCAAGGCAGTCAGCACTGAAGCACAGAACAGCTTTACAGAGGTCTCTGTAACACTGCAGATGTAGTAGCCACGTTGGTTCCTTCTCACTGGAAAGCCTCTCTTCAGTGTCAGCAATGAAACAACGTCACCATATGGCAGTCTACCTGCCCACACTTGTTGATGTATGGCTGTGAGACAGCACATGCACGGCATGGGAAAGGAACAAATACACATCTGGATGCCAAAAAGCTTTTAAAGCAGCACTTGCTCTGGGAACTGTCTTTCCCACTGTTCAGGCAGATATGCAAAGCTAGAAATATGAGCATAGGTAACTGCAATAGCAGACTTAAGTCTAAAGGAAAGGGTAGAAATATGGTGGCATTGGGGTATAGAGAACTGGAAGCACAAAGACAACAGCTGTCCCAGAAGAGGCATGTGTCTTTCAAGGGGTGAAATGGAAATACAGACCTAGGAAAGTGTCTTGGCAGTAGCAGAGGAGGCCACTGAGGTCTATACACGCTCTATACATCTATATATATATACAAATAACAAGTGCATAGAGGCATTTCACTTGAATCTGTCCTTATGGAAGCTCACTGCAAGTAAGGGGAGTGAGAAAAACCACAGCTATCAGAGAGCAGGGCAGAGGAAGCAGGAATGTCTTCACTGGCGGAGCATTGCTGTGATTTCCCTGCAGGCTTTTTGCTTTCTTCTAAGTGTCTGTGACCAAAATTAATGACCAGACAGCCAAAGCTAATCACTCACACCATTTTCAATAAGTGAGCCATTCATACCCATTACAGATGATGCCTCACATTTATTCTGAGCCTTTCATGCTAAGAATATAAGTGTTTGCAAAACTACGACTCCGAAATGGAACCCAAACCACTAACATCATTAGAATTAATGATTACTTTTACCCAGAAGAAAGCCCTAGACCAAGCTCCAATGCATACAGACATTTCATCATACAGAAAGAGAGAGAGTCTGCAATGCCTGCCTACAGCAAAGGGAAAGAGAAAGCTGGGAGATCAACCAACAAGGGGGGAGTGCTTAAGTAGGTAACACTTAGCTCTAGCTACAAGAGGTGTGCATGTGAGCTTCAGGAGAGATGCTGGAGATACTTGTTTTGTCAGCTCAGTTTATTGTGATATTATGGCCACAAAATGCCAATGCAATGACCACAGATGTCATCCTAACCACCACAGGTTGCCCAGCAGTACTGAAAACACTGAATGTGGATGTCCTGGAAATTGGAGCATAGTCTGTCGCCAGAGTTGTGCCTGAGACAACTCAATGAGGAGCAGAAAGAAAAATAGGCAGCAAGCATCTGGACCAGAAGAACAGGATGCAGGAGTCCTGCAGAGCCTGTTGTAAATCCCCTCACCCTGCTCCTCCTTCCTTGGTCTCCCCACGGGATCTTGCACAAGGAGGAATAGGGGCTGTGCCTGCCCGTCTCTGCTTTAGACAGCTGCCTCGTCCTCCTGCCTCGCGGGGAGCCTGGCTCGGAAGTACTTTCAAGATGTCATAAAAATAATTGATTCAATACCACGGGAATACTTGGTTTGATCAGTCTGACAGACATTAGAGCATGGTGTACTCTGCTGCGTACGTTGCCCTGGTAGGAAGCCAGAGAAATGATGATCAAATAACTGAAGCACTCTGGATTGTACTAATGAAACACAGTAGAACTTGATCCTGTAATTTGTCATGGACAAGTTAACTATTTTTTCCATTCATACTTCATCTTTGTCAATTGTCCACTCTGGAAGGGCTGAATCTCCATGGCTGTGGGTGAAAGAGATGAATTTAACTCGTAAACATTTTTAAAAACGTGTGTCACAGTGTGGCTATTTAATAAAATGCTCAGACTCAAATGTGTTGACGCTTTGACTCTTCAAAGTTGTCAGTATTTTAGGGGTGAAAATAGGAAAATAGAGCCAAGGATGATGCATTTGTGTCCTCAAGGGAGCACACACAAGAGATTTTTTCCCACAGCCCCTGGGCCACTCTGATGCCATTCTTCTGCCCTTGGTCAAACATTTCAGTGCTGCTGTAACTTCTTCCTCAACTTTGCAACACCATAACTTTTAATTAAAAAAGAACAAACCTAGAACTACAGCTCCTTCCATCCCTAAGAAACCTTTCTCTCTGTGCCTTGCCCCTTCAAGATTCCTGAGTATTTGCAGTTAGCAGGATGCAGGAGAACAGGGGCTGCAGCCTCTGTAGTGCTTGAGGACAATCTCCAACCCCACCAAGGTCGTGTTCAATGGGGAAACCAATCTGGAGTGTTGGCTAAAGAGTTTCAACTTCTGCTTTCAATTGTATTAAATATTCATATGTTCGATGCAAAAAGTTTTCTATTTCTGGCTCACTTCACTACACTCCTATTTAGGAATTTCAGACACCTCTGGTGTGAAAATTAGATCTCCGCTTTCAAGCTGGGATAGAGGAATTGCATGCCATTTGCTGAAACAGGTTTCAGACCAAAATGGGAGCGTGGAACATGCTTCTTCCTCATAATTACCATGGAATTTGTACAGAAGGAGTCTGACACAATCAACAGAATTACCAACGAGAAGAAATGTGTGCTAATGAAATATCATGTACTTGGAAGCGATACAAATTCCAAGACAACTCAAAGGAGGCACCCACACCACTGGGAGGAGGAAATTCCAGCTGCAGTTGTGCTGTGAGCTTAGCAGAAATGATACTGGCACTGGGAAAAATGTCATAGCATAAAGTGATAATACACTGAATTAAGAAAACTTTTGGAAAATGATACTAAGGGTTCTATTCCTAAATGGATAGTCATGTTTAATTAGGTTTAAGAGAAAATATGGCAAGGGATCCTCACACAACAGAGCAGAGTGCTGTTAACTTTGGCTGCTTCCTGAATTTGCAATGAGATCTGTACAATAAAAACCATTTTGCTGTTGAAAACATTAAGGAAAAATTGCCTTCCTGGTCAAAGAATGCCCCCTTTTGGAACATCCCAAGTGTACAGACTGTAGGTACCTCCTTAGGGCAGCTCTGGGCACTCCGCTCATGGGCAGAGTATTTTACACCTGCTTGGAAGCCTGTGCCACGTGTGTTAAAAATTGAGTTCCCGTAATGTCTGTAACTCAGGAAGGTATTATAAGCACAGACTAATGTTAACTAGTATAATTTAGCATCTGCTACCCTAAAATCGGTGCACCAAGCCAGTTGTTTCTGCCATTTGCTTTTTCCAACCAAATTTATAATTCATTTCTAACTATATTGACTTTTCGGCATGGCACTGAGCTTCATTTCAAGAGCAGCAGCTACTAAAAGTTAATGATCCAAAAATGTTACTATTTTAAGCCTGCGTTGGACCAACCAATCACTTCTAACCAGGGAGGAACTGGGTTTGCTTCACAGCCCTGTAAGAAATGCAACGCCTGGGGCTGCAGCAGCCCCATGTCCCAACTGCCCCATCCCTGTCATCTCTGGGCAGCACAAGAGGTGACCTTGATGAGTCACCCTTAAACATGAAACATAAGCTCATCTCACTGCCTAAGTACAATCTGCTTTTCTTCAAAGGCTACTGCAAGAGATTTCCTCAGCATCTGTTTAAAAACCCCACAACTTTTTGCAGCCTGAGATTTGAAGGCAAATACACTCCTGTGTGCCGTAATTGGGTGAAAACTCAACAAGACCCCGGGCACCCTGTGATGTCCTCAATAAACCTGAGCTCTGTCACTGCCTCAGGAGCAGAGCAGGGATAGCACTGCTGCCCACTCGGGGCATTTGCAAGCAGGTGCCATTCCCCCTTTCCTCCTCTGTGCCCGTGTCCATCCCAGACAGGTGGGAGCTTCCACCCTTGGACATCTTTCTCTGGATAGAACTGCTCAATAAAAAGCAAGCATGGTGAGGAGGGGGCTCTGGCAATTGCCTCTGGCCTTTAAGGGAGGGAGGATGACTGACAGACGAGGCAAGAGTAAATCCCTGAAGACAAATCTCAAATCTTGGTGCTTTGACCTTTAAACAATACAAAAAGCCTCCAATAAACTTTAATTCAGGATTTAACTTCTGAGGAGCTCCTCAGACCATTTCTGATCTTGGGGTTCAATTTTGCAGCATGCCTTTTCAGTGCTGTTTTGCTTCTGGAAAATAAAAATCCAGGCAGAACTTGTAGGGAGAGAGATCCAAATAGGCAGCAATGCGGGCACATTCTAGCAGCTGGAAAAAATGATGCTTATAATTAAACAACCTAAGTGGACAACGTAAAGCATGGGCTGTTCTTTCTCATTTGGGTTCTTTTTTTCCTTTTTTTTTTCCCTCCTTTGAAGTGCCACAGATAGAGCCTTTATTCCAGAACCACATTCCCCTCACACAACCGCTGTCCATTTGCATCTTTTGGGAAATATTGCAGGAACACATTAACACTGGAATTAAGTAACTGGCACTATTTGTTGCCCTTGGTTTTTCAATCCTCATTGACTTTATTATTTCCTCTCCCTTCCCTCAACAGAGCAAGATAATTAGACAGAAGCGAGTAAGAAGTACAGAGCTAGAAAACAGAAGAGGCTGACATGTGTAGTACATGCTGTCAGCCATATGGCATTCTATATATATTGTTACAGATGAAAATTGTACCACACACTGTGCTGTACATTAACACTGGAACGGTATACAGTAATTCATGGGCATAAACCGATACTATTCGCTGTGTTGGCTAATAGATTTTTGAAGTTTTCTCCGTAGCATTTTATTTTAAATGACAGTGTTTTCTATTAATGGGTGGGCACTGTCAGTTTGTTGACCCCGGTTGGGAAGGATGTCTTTTTGTTCAAATGGCAGCCATCATTTCTGTGAAGTGATGCATGTAAAAAAGCCAGTAAATGCAATTCACCTCACACGCGGCTGTCACTCAATTTGACATCTACATGTTGGAGTATTTTCTCAAAGTTTTCTCCATGTGACCTGCAAGTTAAAGATCAGGGAGGTTACCTTCATCCAGCCCATCCATGTGTCAATCATCCCCACCTAAAAATGAAAGTTACAAATAAACTGCAGCTACTATTTATACTCTGCTGCCTGTCCCATCTTTTTCCCATCAATCTTGCAGTTTCTCATTATGGCTACACCATACCTCCCCCAGCACTTCTTCTTTGTGTATCCCAGATTAAGTTTCTTTGTTTTTCCGCCGCTGTTCTTCTGAGCATGTCAAGTAATTAGTGCTTTAGCTCTCTTTTTTCTCCCCACAATAACTTTGAAAAGAAACTTACAAAGATGTTAGCAGTGGCCTTTCAGAGAGAAGCACGGCGACAAATCAGACACAAACTCCTTCTCTTCTGTGCTTGGGATGCAAGAGCTGTTTGAGCAAGCTGAGAGACCCATGAGAACGCAGCGTGGGGATCTGGATGTCACCACAAGCACCTTCTTCCCCATAAAAGATCCAATTGCAAAGGATTTGTGAGCAAGGGATATCAGGAAGAAAGGACTTACCGCTGTGCTGATGTTAAATTTGACCCTAAGTGGGAAAACAGAGTGCTCGGTACTTGGAGATCCCCAATGCTCAAATCCCCTGCCTTTTGAGGTGCTCAGTAATAAATGTGTTTGCTTACACCATCAGTGTATTATTGTCCCTGTCCATTAGAAATGAGGCCTTTTATACATGCAGAAAGTTACAACACAAACAGAATTGCACCAAGGAAAAGAAAATATTACTGAAAACAAGCTCCCTGAAGGATATCTCATGCAGCTTTGTCCAGCCTAATGCTAAGTGGCTTGCTGTCAGCAAGGCTTCCCTCTCTTCCCTTAGGAGGCTGCTCCAGTTTATTACCTTCAACGTGGCCAGGGAAGCCAAAGGCAAGAGAATGTTTTTCACTCGTCTCCAAAGGATTGTATTTTCCAGCACCATCTTCTGAGAAGTGCCTTGTCTGTTACACGAAAATAAGCCATTCCAATGCAAAGAACAGAAAATACTTTTTGGCTGGAGTTGCTATTTCAGGTGACAAGTGACAGGTCACAAGCAAGTGGCCTCGAGTTGTACCACAGAAGGTTTAGATTGACTATCAGGAAGAATTTCTTCATGGAAAGAGTGGTTAGGGATTAGGATGGGCTGCCCAGGGTGGTGGTGATGGACTCCCCAGCCCTGGAGGTGTTGCAAAGACTTGCGGACATGGCACAAGGGACATGGCTTAGTGAAGGACTAAGGAGGATGGTTGGATTTGGTGGTCTTGTAGGTCTTTTACAACCTAGATAATTCTGATTATGCCAGGATGTCACTTTCATTCTCTCCTGCTTCATCACATTTTAAGTACTTCCATAATGGGAAAGATACAGTGCAAATGCATTAAAAAATTCTCTATACCTTTCCAAATACGACGCCAAAAGGATGTTGAACCTGTTTCTTTCCAGACATTCACTTCGCCAGTTTCCTCTTTGCTTTCAAAGATTCCATTTGAAAAGGGGAGAAAAAGCCAAAAAGCCAAGAAGTTAAAAATAGAACGGTTTGATCCAACCTAGAATTCCCATCTACCATTTCAGTCTGGCTGCCAAAGTGGAGGCAGGGAGGAGGTTGCCCAGGCAGAAGCACATTATACTCAGGCTGCAGAGCTCTGCAGAGGGTCCCAGTGGATAAACATCTCTGAGCTTGCCAGATGGAGCCCACATCCTGCACTGAAGACCCCTTGTTCATATTGCAGGGCTACCTTGTAGCTGTACATGGCCTCAGTACTGTTCTTCATAATAATCAATATAAATACTGTCATCTTTTATCTCGGAGCACCCACAGAGAGGTGTTTTTTTTACTTGCCCTTTCTCCAGAGCAAGAGCAGTCCCAGACTTCCACCCTCCAACACACTGTGTTCTACATGAAGTTAAAACTTCCCTGCCCCACTTGCTGACCCTGCAGGCATTTACCACAACTCCATCACATCACTGGCATGCTATGGCCACCACACTGGTTCACCTGCACTTCTCTATCCAGAGGACAGGTTGCAAGGAATGCAGCCTCTTTAATCCTTAGTATTTCACATTCACATAGCTATGCAAATGAAATCCTTGTTCTTTTTTGGTCATTCCCACCTTGTTCAATATTTGGCCAATGGCTTGCTGAATAATCCTAGGAGCCAGGTGTCCTAAATCAGCTCCCAGCTATTACAAGATAGCTTTTTTGCAACAGTGCACAAAAAAGCCACCTAATGTCTGCTGACTCACACAGAACACTGGCTCTCCAACAGCACTGTCCCAGAATTTGAGAATCACAGAAACATAGAATGGCCTGGGTTGAAAAGGAGCACAATGCTCATCCAGTTCCAATCCCCTGCTGTGTGCAGGTCTCCAACCAGCAGCCCAGGCTGCCCAGAGCCACATCCAGCCTGGCCTTGAATGCCTGCAGGGATGGGGCATCCACAGCCTCCTTGGGCAACCTGTTCCAGTGCCTCACCGCCCTGTGTGTGAAAAACTTCCTCCTAATATCTAACCTAAATTCCCCTGTCTCAGTTTAAAACCATTCCCCCTTGTCCTATCACTATCCACCTTAAGCAGCTGTGAGAGCGACTTTAAAATATACCTGAAATGCTCTAAGGTTTTCATTTAATTAAAGAGTGGAAATTGGAATTTCCCCTGGAAATCTTGATGCAGGAGGCCCCAAAATGAGGCTTAAATTTGCAGCCCAGGGCAAGCACCTCTCTGTTCACAGGCAGGTTTGGGCACCGAGCTCCCGACGTGGTGACTGCCCTCATCCTTACTTGTGCCTCAGCTGGAGCACTGAGGAATGGACAGAAACAGGAGGAGTAAAATACTGCAGTGAACTTTTAAACTAGAATAGCAATAGAGAGTTAGATAATTAAATGGGAAACCAGACCCAAATGTCAAATAAGGAGGGAGACATCAAAGCGAAACAGCAATCTCTGATAAAGATCAAGAGAGAAAACTGTAATTTTTATGGCATATGCTGACAAATGGCTGAAGTAAAATATAACAAAATAACTTGGTTTAGCAATATTCCTACAGATTGTCTGAACTACACTGCTGCAGAGATCAAAGGATAGAGCTGGAAACAAAATACCAGAAGAAATGACACACTCGCCTTCTACCTCCCCTCCTTTTCAAATTCATATTTCAAACCAAAGACTCAGAGGGTAGAAATTTGTAAGAGTCTCTGGAAAGGTCAACCCATCAGCTGAACAAGTGGGAACTTTTTATTTGAAAATTTTTCTTATGTGTCTTTTTTTTTCTTTTCTCCACTAGAAAGGTGTTCAGAAGGCAGGTTCAGCCTGTCGCGAGCTCAGACCTCCTCTCAGCTGAATACCAGATTGCTCTACAGGATGCACAGTTCTCCCGTGGATGTCGGTGTATGACTCAGCCACACGTCCTCAGCAGATGGGGTGCTGCATTTTTCCCAACAATGCTGTCATTGTTACCGAAACTTTCCCTCCTGCACTGAGCACAGTGCTCGTTCTGCACAGATTAATCTGCTAGTTCTGATAGCCAGGCACTTCCATTGGTAGCTGTAGTTTGTGTGCATCCTCTGCAAAAAGAACAATCTCTCATTCTTCATCTGCTTTGTTGATTTGTTCACGTTATCATACATTCAAGCTAAATATATTCGTCAATTGAGGCACTTTGAACATTTTGTTTATAAAAAAACACCTGTAATTTACTGAAAGATTATTTGCACAAACGTGCAACCTCTTTCAATTAGTATTTGTCCATCTTTTCTAATTATCTGAAAATTAAAAATGAAATTGCATAAGGAAAAGAACATTGTTGTTTTTTTCCCTTTTCTAGTTGAAAGCTCGCCCTGAAGATAGCTGCTTTTCTGAAATACCAAGAGACTGAAAGATAAAGATTATCTGTGACTGTATTCTCCTCCTACATGAGAACAAAGGCTGTTTTAATAAATGGAACTCAGATTCTTCCTCCTAAATGAAAAAGAAAAATGATCGCACTCCAAAACAAGATAGCCAGGTGAAATCCTGGAGTGTTTGTTCCATGCAAGACTAACCTGTATCTAATGACCCTTTCTGGCTTCAATGAAGCAACAGATTTGCTGGAAGCAGCATATGGGCCGTCTACTTTCTGCAAATGCGATGGTTAAAAGGAATTCATCCAAGGGCAAGGTTTAGCAGTTTGACAGGAGGCACAAATGTTGACAGATAAAGTGGTCCAGCCAGTTTAAAATGCCTATTTAGTTTAAATACAAAATTACTCTGCAGACAGTTCCTGAGAGCTGGAAGAGAAGAAGACCACAGAACGTGTGCAAAAGGCTACGGAGTCTCAGGCAGAGCTTCTGTCCTTTCCTGCTGGATCTCCATGTTTCCCTTGGCATGCAGTGAGTAAATACCAATTCCTATCACAAGCTACACGAGAGCAAGACAGCTACAAGCTGAACACAGATCACAAGGCCAAGCTCCTGATAGCAGGAAGAGGATGTTTATTGCATCAAAGCACCTCTGCTGGCAAAAGACATGAATTATATGCAACTCAGGTTTAGATTTAAAAAAAAAATCTATTTACATTAAGGGGATAATTCCGAACCACAGGCTTTACTTGTTGCAATTCAGAAAATGTATGCACGTGAAAGATGAGGCAATTAATTGCTCTGGTGGAAACTCACCATCACATTCAATGATTCAATTTTTATTATCTGATGCTAACAGATACCAAGTGCATCTTAACTCTTTTTGGTCCTTTCACTCACATACCTGCAGCAAATAAAGCCCTGCAAAGTAAACCATTGATTTTAGAAAGCTGTCTGTCCCTATATATAATGCATGCTGACATGTTCTTCCTGTTCAGTCATCTTTTGCCTTTCATTACACTCATCCATGGCATTTTCCCTGTGATGTCAGTGCTGCTGGCCCTACTGAGTCTGACAAAACATCCTGGTAAGAATCTTTATCTTACTTGAGTGGTTTGAGCCTGGGTTTGTGTGAGATCAAACTTCATCAGGTTACTGCTTGATCTCAAAGTAACAAAATTTTGCCATTTTGTTCATTCCAAACCACAAACAGAATAGTGATAGCTAACAGCTTCTGAAGTCAGTCAGCTTCCACACATAGATACACCACAATCTCTCCATAAAATCAATCCCTCTGCCTTGAGTGTCTCCCATGCTGTAGTGTTCTTTATATTTAAAAATGGTTTAGAATAAAGCTTCAAGTGCAACTACGTTGGACACGGCACAGTGGGCACAGTACTGACGGGTCGATGGTTGGACTTGATGATCATACTGGTCTTTTCCAACCTTTATGATTCTGTGATTCTATGTATTCCAAAACAGACAACATTCCTACTAATAAAAAAAATATTCTGCATTGCGTAGAAACTCTTCATTCATGGTTGTCCACTGGCAGCCGTTCAAAATTCTAAAAACAAGAAACTATTTTTGCTGATGACAAGAAATAGGCACTATTTGCTAAACAATACTGCTTTTTATTTCAATTCCCTGCGACTTCAAACACAGCACATCAAGTGATTTTGGTTTCACACTTCACTACCATAGTTGATCAGGAAACAGAAGAGGCAGCACATAACTGCATGCAGTATTTCAGGAGGTTTCTAATGAACAGATGAATCCAAGTTACATGTCTGGAACTCCATAGGAAGTTTCCTACTTAATTTCTACACTAAACACAGAGTTCAGTACATGTGCTGTGTTAGGGAAGGATAAGCGGTGGGAAATTGTTGCTCAGTAGTAACAATTAATGGTAGTAATTAAATTTCCAGACCATGAGGCAAATGTTTATGAAATGTGGATTGTTGCAAGTGAAAGAATGAGTTTGGCACTGAATGTTTTGCACCTGAAGCTCTAATGAGCTCAAAACGTCGTAGATAATTTTCTATTTTCCACTTAAAACAACTGGGAAAGAAACCAGCTCCAAACAGATACTGATCTCAGTTCCACTAGCATTTAATAACTTTAATATGTAATGAAATCATTTTAAACCAGTTCAATCATTTTAAAACAGTTGAAACAAGTATGAGTAGATTGAAAACTGATCATAAATCTTGTTTTCTGATCAAATTAATCACCAATGAATGTCCATCTACAAATTTACTTATTCAGTTCAGCATTCATCAACGTTGCATTCTCCCTCTGATTTTCCCATTTTATATTTTAGGGAGAAAAAAAAGATTCTGAAGCTTCTTAGTTTCACATGATGGTTACTATTTGTTGAGGCAGAGATTTATGATTCCTCTAAATGTTGTTGAAAATCCAATATTGTATTTCCAGGAAATACATGAAGTTTCAGAAAGAAAAAAATACCTGAAAATGAGCAACTCTAAGAAGTTTGGAGGAAAAACAGATGGGAGAAAGGAAGACAGGAAAGCAAAACAATACATTGTCTCTAGGGGATTTCCCAAAGCCTGACATTGGTCTTTCAATGCTGTCTAGAGCTATTGCTCAGAGACATGATTTAGCAGAGAGTTGTTAGAATTAGGGTAGTATGGTTAAGCTGCAGTTGGACTTGATGATATTTAAGGTCTTTTCCAAGCTGAGCAATTCTATGATTCTGTGATTCTATGGACCATCTGTAGTTAGCAAGCTCAAACTTGGGCACTTCCAAAGGCGCTGACCCTTACTTTACGTCACTACACCACGTGGTACTGCCAATCTGGTTCCTTCATGGGGGAAAAAATTACACTGTGCCAAGCACATCAGTGGCAGCAGCACAGGCAGCATGCTGGATGGGTAAATGCCACCAGTCCAGGGCTGGATCTCTAGTGCTACCTGGCTCAGTCCAGCAGAGATGTGCAGATATCAGAAAGAAAGAAGAAAAAATGGCACAGAAAGTGTTCCACTTTAGCACAGGCACGGCTTTGCCAAGATTCTTAGCTGTTCAAAACTTCTGGAACAGGTCTGCACCAACAGAGGAGTGAGTCTGAAGTTCTCTCCTCCTCACCCTCCACCTCTGTTTTATAGGCCTTTACAGTAGACTTTTCTCCGTAGCCACAAAGATTTCACCTCCTCTTGCTTTATTAAATAAAAGCTGAGACTCAGAAATAAAGCAGGAATCTAAAAACCTGGAATGTGAGCAATGCAGCAAATAGAGAGAGGCTTGCAATGAAATGTGTTAGCACTGCCAGCAGAGTGACTGTCTTTGAAGACACAACGGCAGGCTGCTAGGCAATCAAGAGGGCACCAAGGCAAACTCAGAGAACACATTCCCTGTGGGAAATAACTCCAAAAAAAAAACAACAATACAAATTTTAGGTCAAGAACTTAATCTAAAAATAAAGAGAACAGTTCACAAGGAGCAACAAAACAAGAAATATTGAGAGGAAACCTTCAGAGGAATGTAGCCTACAGTAGGATTATGGGCTTTTGACTCTGATTCTTACCATGGGTAAGGATTAGCTTTGATTACACAACAGCTCTGTAACTATTAGCGACTTGTTCACTTGCCAGTTGCAATAAAAGCAATGTAAAACACATTTAGTCAATTTTGACACTAGAAATGCAGCTATAGGACAGGTATTTAATCACAACTATGGGAAAGGAGACCCATTTTTATCATCTTCCAGAAGTAGATGCAGAGTACAGATTGTATGAACATCAATATCATTACACCTATTCTGCCATTCTTTCTAAAGTCTCCCCTATCCACACCCCAGACAAACAGTAACAACCAGCCCTCTACCTTCCACCTTTCAAGCAGTGCTTCCAAAACACATCTGTTGTTAAAAACCCCTGTTCAGATTAAACCACCCGGTCTTTCCATGGAATAAACCGAAGCCATTTCTGTCTATGCACTTCTCACATGGGATTGCCTGAAACTGGAGCTTTCCAGCTGCCCACTGCCCTGGTAGGTGGCAAATTCAGCTGTGCTGCAAACACACACAACAGTGGGAAATTTGCTGCCAGCATTCATCCTGTCCAAAAGCTTTCTGTATTCTTGGTCTGATCAAACTATGACAGAAGACCATCAGAAGACAGAGCTCTACATTGAAAATAGTACAGAAATCAGATAAATGCACAAGTAGAGATTCCTTGATAAATGTGTTACGATCTGAATTGGGGATTAATAGATTTGATATCTTTTCAGAGATAGAGCAACTTATTATATAACAGGTTTTAGATTGCCTTTAGAATATCTCTCTTCTGTGTATCAAGCCAGTCACTGGGCTGAAGACAGATCCCTCCAGCACTTTACAGCAAGTGCCCTGCATTCTGGGTTAAAGACACCCACTTTCACTGGTGTTCATGGGACTAACAGCTTTTGAACAGGAAAGCCGAGTAATGCTCCTGACCCACCCCTCTGTAACTCAAATAATTCACTTGAGAGACAAGATCTGAATATCCCTATCCAAAGGAGGAAATGGAACATACATCACTCGCTATTTATGTAACACATAGCATTTATTTATACAAGTACCATTTATTTGTACAAGTACTCCGAGCACAGCTATTTGCAAGACATTTTGGGTTCACACCACTTCCTTCCTTCTGCTGTCTCTCCATCCTTCCTCGCTACAGCTCTAAATCTTTTTGAGAGACCAGATCTGAGTTATGCTTGCAGCTTTTACTTGGTCTTGCCAAAGCTCATATTCAGATCACGGAAGATCTGAACAGCAGTTAACAAGCAAAGATAAGAAACAAGCATTTAAAGACTTGGATACCTACAGGCTCATATAGACAGAAAAGTTTTTTGCAAACTGTTTTTTGGAGTTAGACAATACATTGTATTTGAGATTTTGGGATCTCCAGCTCACTTTCTGATAGGTTTGTTCAAAGAGAGGTATGATGGGATCTTAGCAATATTCAGTTAAAATTAGCAAATTGGGATATTGTGTTGACTTTATCTATAATAATTATTAAAGTCGGATGGAAATGACACTAATATCTACTTTTACATACATTTCTGTTCCAAATCTATCATTCTTGAAAGCCAGTAGGAGGAACTGGATAGAATCATAGAATCATAGAATGGCCTGGGTTGAAAAGGAGCACAATGCTCATCCAGTTCCAACCCCTCCTGTGTGCAGGGTCACGAACCAGCAGCCCAGGCTGCCCAGAGCCACATCCAGCCTGGCCTTGAATGCCTCCAGGGATGGGGCATCCACAACCTAAATATCTTACCTAAACCTCCCCTGTCTTAAATGTGATGTGCTCTTGGTGGTGGTGTTAATATCTCCATTGACCATCCTGGATTTTAACCGAGAGATTTAAATACTGAACTGAAAATTCAATTCTTGAGCCAGGATTTTAGAACCCCTTTCTTCCTTATTACTTCTGTGACCAAGATGAACATCTTAATTTCCAAGTAAATTTCCAGGAAAAAAAAAGGAACTCAGGAAGAGAGACTGTTCTAGTGTCATGGACCTCATTATCTTAGCTTGGAATGAAAGAAAAGCTGCAAATAATTAACCTCAGAGAAATGAGACAGGAGGGCTGTGTGTACGGATGCCCTTCAAGGACTCTATGCTTTCTTTTGTACTTTGTAGCACAAAGGTAACTAAGTGAAACTTTTTTTCCTGAAGCACTACCACAGATTTATGCATAGTTTGTTAATATTGATTTCCTTTCTTTTTATGGAACTTTCTTTCTTCCAGCAAAGGAAGTCATTCTTTGAAAGCATCAAGATTTATGCCTTTCTGATCCGAAATGATGGAGCTAGTATAATTGCTGAGTAACTTTTTGCACTGTTTTACCAATTAATTGGCATGAGAGGCTAAAATTATAGCACTGAACACGCTCTGTGCTACGCTACATAAAGGCTGATTTTCTTTTGCTGAGTTTGTTTCAGTTTGAAAGGCCTCCTTGGGAAAGTTGTGATAAACATGCACATCTTAAGACTGGGTATCTGTACAAACTGCCCCCTCTGTACCTCCCAAGGGATGGGTTGAGTTAAATAAAAGTTTACTGCAGCACCATCTACTGGGAAACTTACTAAACTTCGTACTACGCAACCTCCTTTCCCTGCAAGCAGAGTGGGTAAGAAGAACCCTTGCTTTAACTACAAGCAAGGTGTAGGCTGAAGTAGGTGTGCTACCTTTGTGTTTGCAGGAAGAGAGGGGAAAGTGATGCATCAGATGGTATGGGAGCACCCAGTCCAGCTGCTGGCACCAGCACCTTATGGCTTTGGTTCCTAAAGAGTTCTTGTGCTACCGTTTCCCTTTTTTTAAAGGAACGCTTTTCTCCAAAGTAATATTTGTAAAATACCATGAGATGGCTGATTTAGAGCAGGGTCTTCTGACAAGACACCCTGTGGACTGACTTGGGCTCTGCTCTGCCTCCCCCTGAACAGCACACCTGTTGAACTCAGTCACTGAAATACTGCGCCTGAACAAAAAGGAAGAGAGACACTGGGATGTAGATCCCCAAACACTCCACAAGTTTATTAGATAAAACAAGTTGCTAACAGTCTCCTGTTCCAAAGGACCAGTCCGAGAATTAAGATAGACTAAGGAATGTGGGTGGAGACAGAATGGATATATATTAAAATGCCTTAAGATCTATCCCTATAAATAAATCCCCATTACCTAATTTAAGGGATTGAGCTCTTCTGGAAATGAACTTGCATCCTTCTAGGCCAAAATGTCCTTTACTTCATCTAAATCTCTACCATTAAATTCAACTGCAGGAAGGCTGCTCCTTAATGGCATTAATCTATTTATATCTCTGTTCTTCAATAACTGTAGAAATCTCGTTTTCTTGCAATAATATTTGTAAATGCATGTGAGCAATACAATACCATGCCTGATTTTGTTCGATGCTTTCTAGAAGTGTCGTCCTCTGAGGTGGGATTAGCAGGATTAATGTAAGGACCATTAAAGGACAAAGCCCTTCTTAAAAATGGAACCAGACCAATTTGTCTTTTGGTTGCCAAGAAATACATTTAGGAAAAATCAGCTACTTTGCATTTAGAAGATGAGATAATTTAGTAATGTCAACATCCAGCAAAATGGACTGAAGTGCTGAACTGACTACTGCCATTGTGTAATTAAGACTTAAGCCTTCAAGGTTACAGAGATACCTGTATTCCACTGAGGTTGACTCCACTACGCAGCCTAGTTATTTCTAAGAACAGTGGCAAACCACGTCAGATGTCTTGCTGCTGATTTAATAGCTTACACTTTTAGAAGACAACTTGCATCCTTCACTTACACCTGAAATAGCAAACAGAGCATTTAAAGAAAGAAAAAAATGCAGCTACTGGACTTTCCTCACACAAATACCTCCAAGCATGACACAATCTATGAAAGACCAAAGAATCAATTTGAAAAAGTTTAAGCATGTGCACACCCACACAGGAAAATGCCAAGAGAATCACATGGTTCTTTTACTAAATTTACCAAGTTTTATTTGAATTCTTTTGAAGACTTTTTGTTTACTTGAGTTTGTTATTTATTATTGGAATTCTTTGGGGAAGTTTTCCCAGAGCTGTAAACTCTGTTTCCACAAAATCTTTTCTGATACAGGTTGGTCATTTACCCACTGAAAGTTATACTTCTGAAGGGTTATCTACTCTTCTTCTTTCTCTGGAGCATTTGGAATTAATGTAGAAGCTATCTGTGTGTTATATCTCTGAGGTTATTTCTAATGACTCCTTTAAATGTGCTTTAATGCAACACCTAATTTCAGTTCTTTTATGATGCTCAGCACTGATGTATGTGGGTTTCCTCCAAGTCTCATCAGCCTCTCTTGCCTACAGCAATTAACCGGCTGGTTTCATCTGTATGTTTTTCATTCATACCTTATTCTGAATGTTAAGAGATTGAATGAGATGCAGTGTAAATCTTTGGGTTACATATCTGTCTTGGAAAAAAAAAAAATTAAACTGACAAATGTGATTTTTTTCAGCTTAGAAAGGAGCTACAAAAATAAAAAGAAATATTGTTTACTCCTTGAAGATGTCATTGTTTTGTCAACGTATCACAGACATTTCAAAGTCTGAGTTCATTCTCTCAATAAGTTAACCACAACAAGAAAAGATAAAACCCAAACCTCTGCTAAACCAGAAAGGAAATTTCCAAAGCAGCTGTATTTTTCCACAGATATCTTCTAATGCAGTTAGGTTTACATCTGGCTGGGAACAGGAATTATTCCCAAGAAAATCTTTAAATTCTTTTAAGATAGAAATGTGGTTTTTTCATCAAAAACCCAAAGATTAATTTTTCCATGGAGAGGACCTTGATGGGGCTACTGGAAGGTCTGACAAGCATTGGCATTTTCCAATGGAAAACACACTGCTTTGGCACACATACAGACAAGACTTGGTCAAAAACAAAACAAAAGGGAGAAAGTGGGAAAGAGGGAAAGCGATTTTTCATTAGCAGAAAATTTCATATCATCCCCACTTATCATTTCAAGTTGTTTCCCCATACCAAACACAGGCTTACTTAATCACTTGGATATTTCACTTAAAGCCACACACAGTTTTTACTGAGCTCTCATAACACAGTGCTGTAAGCTGTACAAGAGACCACATTTTATTTCACATTTCCAACATTTAAATGTTGGAGGCCATTTAGCTTAACTTACCTGTTGGTTTTCAATTTTTTGGCTTATCTCAACAGTGTCATTTTATTGACACCAATACTCAGCACTGCTGTACTCCCCTACTCCTCCACTACTTTTGGTATATTTGAAATCATTTCTTGTTTATCTTTCTATCTTCAGTTATTTACTTTTCAATTTCCTTCCTCCTCCCGCTTGACTTTTCCTCTAATAGTTTGCTCCTTCTATCGGATCAATTTGGGCAGGATTTCCATTTTCTCTCTCTGGCTTGAATAACCTCTTAAACTTTACCATCAGAGGAAAAATCTGCTATTCTGATTGAGCAATTAAGATTCTTTAGGCATGTTAATGAAAAGACACTGACAAGTGACTGAGCTATATATAATCATGGCCTTTTAGAAAGTGTCACCAGAAATCCAAGAAAATAAATTCACTAATACTAGGTCTTTCAAACCCCATTAGAGAGCAAAGTCTATGAGATAGGCTGAACATCTCATCAGGTCGCCCAGGTTCTCTCCTGGTTTTATCTTCATGATGAGCTTCTCATTGCCATACGTGAACTTTCCAGATGAGATTCACTCATCTGATTATTTCCCTGGGGGATGGGAAAAGCACGGCCCTAATTAGAGCTCTGCTTTGATATGAAATAAATATTAATTGCCTTTTTTAATATGAAGGTGTCTAAAGCTCCTGCCTGATTCTGTTACTAAGAATCACTTTCTTTTCACTTGCTTTCAATCTCCAATGTTTGTTTTGCTTTCACTATTAAATAGAGCTTAAACTTGCCCAGGTTTTATTGTGCTATTACTGAGAAAGCACAAAGTTTTTTAGTTCATTTTGAGGCAGTTTCAATGTAGCTGTACAATATTATGTCTTAACCTGTAAGAATACAATATAATGCCCAGTTGCATATCTTCTTCACCCACTACGCTTGCTAAGTTTCCACTGAGGAATCCTATGTATTCCTGTTAGCAAGAGATGCAAAGCTAGGAGGTATTCAGGTTCAAGGTATTACTCAGCCTGGTGTTTTGATCATTAATTCCAGATCCAACAATTCATCACACATGTTGTGGCCTTCTTTCAGTACGCAGTATGTGATTTCTTTGCCTGGTGATTATATTTCATGTTTACATATACATATAAAAATCACCTAAGCAAGGCTATATCAATTCAAATTGTGAAGGGGATAAACAAATTTCCATAAGAAGAGACAAGGAAAGTCTGACAGGTGTTGCTTATTTCACTTAATGTATGACTTGAGAATGCTTGCCATGGTGGCAAGGATGGTAGAAAAGTCACTAATAATAAGAGAATCTAATTGTGTCCTTTACCTCGTTCGACTAGCATGCGAAACTAACATTTATTGGTAAATATCTGTTACTTACTATTGAACAAAAGAAGAAAACCTGGAATCTCTCTAACTGATTAAGCTTTTCTTCCTGTTTTGAAACAGCCTTAACATGGAATGGTATTTATATCATTTTTCAATTTTTTGATTTCCACAGAAATCTGTAAGATTATACTTCTAAAATAACAACCAAATGTCAATGCTCATTTTGATTCTTAAAAGGCCAACAACAGCAGATATTAGAAACAATATCAATTCTTGACAGTATTTTTAAATACTCATTGAAATGTTTAAGAAACGTGGACTTGCCCTTGTAAAACACATATCTGGAATTAATCTAACACGGCTGTCACAAGAGCTCAACACGTTAGTGGTAAGGCACCACTTACCAGGAAATCAGAGAGATGGTTTTCCAAGAAAGCAGTTTGAAGGTACCAATGCGGAGGAACAATTAATACTGAGGAGAGGAAATAGGTGGGACTTGGCCTTGCTGTGGGGAGCAGGGCTGGAAGAAGAAAAACATGCTGCAGATTGAAAACCAAAGTTCTCATTGCCAGTCCTGTGCTATTTTTCTTAATGTGACCCTTTTCTTTGTATTTGCCACGCTTTTCTATTTAAAACACTACAGACGTTTCCTTACACAGCATCCATGGCAATTGCTTTCCCATAAGGAACCCCAGGAATACAGGGTTTGCTTTTCAACTTTCCCTGTTCAGCAGCAGCAGCCTGGCAGAAGTAAGAGGCAGGCAGGAAATCCTGGAGAGGTGTTTTTTTTTTTTGTTATCGCACCATCGCATCTGAAATAATTCCAGGATTCAAGCCAGAATCTTTGACACAAGTGTTTGTAAGCTAAAATATCAAACTAAAATGCAGTCAAGCTCTGTTTGCTAAGTAAGAAATCCACTTGTGGATTTCCAGAGATGTCTGCCTTCAGAAGAAAAAAAAAAAAAAAAAAAAAAGGAATCCAAAAGTTTTTCTGAACTGATAGAGCTTCAGGATCAAATGTGATCAGTAGACAAAACATTTTGTGAGGTTTTTTGTCCCTGACATTGCAGCCATTACGCTTGAATGTTCTATTTACGTAGCCATGGGGGATTTTTAAGTTTGTTGAAACAACCAAACACATTCTTCAAAACAATACAGTGGGTCTTTCTTGTGAAAGCGAAGCTAATCAAATGCAGCATCCTGTGCTGTTGATGTCAGCCAGCAAGCTGCTCGTGGCACTGCTAGATTCCTCGCTTTTGGGCCAACAGGCGTCTTGTGGACTGCTTTCTCCATCTGTTCTCAAAGCAAATGCCAGGATGGTCAAGGTGTCAGAACATCCTGTTGGAAACACGATCGAAGAAGTGATCTGAGCTGCCATGCAAGGACTGGAGCCTTTGCAAACACAAATTCTATAAAAATTAGAAACAACAGCCCTATAAAACCTTTACGTGCTACTTCCGTGAGAATAATTCTGGGTGGGCTCTGAGGCAATCGAGCACTTTGCAACCCACGTGGATCAGCAAAAGTAAAGACAAACAGTGAAATGAACGAAGGCAAAGTTAAAGGCAGAAGTTGAATGCTTATCAGTGCTGATTAGTAAGCCTGAGTCCCTTAAATACATCTTCCACTGCTGGTGCTGGTCTGCTGCAGAGGCATCCAGCTGCCCCAGTTGGTTCTTTGGGAAGCACATTAGCCTTCCACGGGGCTACAGTTGGCTCAGAGGTGAGGAGGGCAGCAGGCCTCCCCCAGCACAGCACAGTAAGGATGCCCAGAGAGGCAAAGCCAAACGTGCAGGCCCGGCACCTCGTGCTCCTTCCGTCTGCTCCCCTTAGCACAGCAGGAGTGGCCGGGCAGTGGCAGCCAAATTCCATTGCAGCGGTGCTGCCCAACGCCCTGCTTTAGTCTGAACTACAGCGACCAGAAACAAACTGGCTGCAGCTTTTTGGTAAGTTTTCTTCCATAGCAATAGTCAGCAAAGCCTGTGCACTCTAAGCTTTCATTTAAATGTAAAGCACTGCATTTCCCCGACTGACCAGAATAGGCTATTAGGGTTTGTGTATTAAAGCCCGGTGTTTTCCACCTATTGAGTGCATAAACAACAGTTTAACCTTTATCCCAAGGCATGTGCACCCTTCTACTCCTAGAGAAATGAATTCATGTTAAGCAGTCAAATCAGTATCAACCTGACCTTTAAACACATCAGTGTTTCTTGGAAAAATATTATGGCTGAGATGCCTACTGTGGTAAACAATATTAGCTGCTCCAACCCATTGTTGAGCCATGCTGTGTGGAGCCTTATCAAAATAAGGGGGTGGAAGCCAGCAGGGACCACAGATCTTCTGACAAGCTCCACAGGATATGAAGAACAATGTAAATGTAACCGTACTGGCAGATATATTTCTATATTACTGTTCCAGAGATAACAGCTAAGGTGAATCATTTCCCACCACCTACAGTACTGAATTATTTCAAATTCTGAAGGGACCATATTTATTTCATTGGTAGGTAGTAATTTACTTAGCTGAAGATCATTATATTTATGTGTCTGTGAAATCCTCACAATAATTATATATTTGAGCTGTCTCAGAAGTGCTATATATATTCTCATTAGTCATGTACTTCCAAGGATATTATCATTTTTTCTTCCTCCAACAACCTTTGCAATCCGAGTGCGAAGAACTGCACTGCCTATGAACTTCAATTCTTACAGTTTTCTTAAACTCCAGTTTAATCAAACAGCAGGGTGGCCTACATTCAAATGCAAATGCTAAGCGTGCTATGAAATATCTTCATTTCCTTAAATGACTGCACCGCAGAGCTTATTTAAAACAGACTAACAGTGTACAATAGAACAGAGAACGTGGAAAAAAAATGTCCTCTGCTCAACAGAACTTCTGCAAAACTTCTCCCAAAAAGGTCATGAAGATGCTGAGAGTAGGGTAAGGAGATAAAGGCAATGGGAATTCCTTGGTTCTAATCCTATCTGTGCCAAGTAGTTAAGTTATACCTCACCAGGGCGGCGAGAGTCCGTTTATTCTCTCCCATGCACTTCAGAAGTCTCACATGGAAAATATTTTAAAAACACAAAATGTTAGTCTAAATGTAAGTGGTATTCCATGTAGCTAGAGATTAATAAATCCCCTGAACAACAGTCTGGTGAATTGCAGTGTACTGATGTTAAAAACTTAGCAGTCCTCATAGCTGGACCAGAAGATGGCTTTTCCTTCACCCCACAGCTTGTTATCCCCTGCGCCTGAGGGCCACCAGGTAATTTGTTTTTATTCTTTCCTTTTCAAATGCAACGATGAGAAGAGGTGCTTGGCTGGCTGACAGCCCTGGAGATGAATATCCTTGCTTGTGATTAATGCAAATACTCCACCCTTTTTCAGAAAGTTTGAGCCAAAGAAACCCAAGAGCATTACAAATATTAATCACTCACATCACCACTCCAGTTTCTTATTTATTTGAATACCTTTCACAAGCAATAAGAAAACGGCTACAGTTTTATTTTTTTCTACCATCCCTGCCAAAACCAGACAGGCTGTGCAGTTTGTTTTTCCCGGTTTAGTTGATTTTTTCTTTCTGACTTTTGAAAATAACCAAGTGTGAACCAAGTTGTGGTGTAGAAGTGTAGAATGCATCAGATCACAATTACTTATTATCCTTAGACCTACCAGAATAGTGAATTACAGTTAAAATAAATAACAAACACGCTTAGAAGACTGCATATAACGTAATAAGCAAGACAGGGTGAAGCAAACAGGCCACTAGACTCGCAGCAATGCACCATTACCAAGAGGAGGAAGGAAAAGGGCAGGGGTTAAGTCCCACCCCAGACTGTGTGAGCCAAGGTCAAAAGAAAGATAAACAGCCCTCACTCTTTTCTGTCTCAGGAAACTGAGCAGGGAAGGAGATACTGAGGACTACCTCACCACACTCCAGAGCACAGTGATCCTGGCCGAGTGCACTGCTTGCTGCCAGACTGCTGTCCTCTAAAAAATGGCGTGGTTAAAACACAGACAGGTAAGTAAATATGAATCAAGCACTACGAAGCAGCAGGAAAGCAGTTTAAATAAGAAAGCAAGCTTCCCTACAACAGAAGATGTTCTGGCTTCAAGCACTGGCTCCTCTTGATCATCGACCCACCGCTGCAGAAACCTTTGTTCTTCCCTTTGCCAAATTCATCCCTTAGCACAGGCAATCGCCATAGCATTTAAAACTCCATACTGTGACTAAAGGATCAGTGACTTTCAGATCAGATCTCTGAAGAATCTATTAAAAAGCATAACAGCATTTCACCTAGCCATCCTTGTGGCAAACTCAAAGCAGCAAGTACTGACTTTCTGAGGAGGTCACTACATCCCTCAGCTTTAAATACAGAGATAGATCTAGATGTAGCTCTATATATTATATAGATATATGCTATATCTAAATCTATCTATATTATCTATATAAAATCATCCTGCTGACTTCTGTGGGGCTGCTTCCATCCATAGGGACAACAGCCAGAGAGGCAGGACCTCTCTCTTCTTTCCATGTGAGCACTCATTCCTGTCAAAGGCATAGGAAATATTTTTTTACATGTTTGTTGTGGAAACAAGCAGTGAGCAAATGTAAATTAGCATGACTTGGCAAAAATACATGCCCATTGTGAAATCCATCCGCAGCAAATTAATAAGCCTCAAAGACTCTCTCAGTTTGCAACCATGCGTCCAAATCTACAATCACTGCCACATTTATTTTATTATGATATAAAATAAACATCACACCTTTAAACATTTCACATTGTTAATAAATCAGCTCTGGAGAGATGACTCACGAGAGGATCGTGCCTGTGCTTAGCAGAGTCCCACAGATACACAAGAGATGCAATTACACCAGAATAGCCAATTCTAAGCTCTGACACAGCTTATTATTTGACTGGCAAACAAGGAACTTTTTCAACTTAATTGCAGCCTGGCTTCTCCACCACTGATCTGTTTTGACCTTCGTTTCCTTTAACTTTGGCCTTCACAGAATTTCATTTTAATCCTTTCATTGCTGCTGTTCTTGTTTCTTGGGTCTGTTTTACACTTGGTGTGGGTATGTGCAGCTTATTAATATATAAGAAGAGTTGCTGATATGATTTACCCCATTCCAGCTCACTTAATTCAGATTAAAGGAACTTGCAGAATTAATGTGAGCCATGAATTGAAACTTAACTACAGCAGTTCACCCTCAGCAAGTTTGCAGATGACACCAAGCTGAGTGGAGCAGTTGAGGTGCTAGAGGGAAGGGATGCCATCCAGAGGGACCTGGACAGGACCGTGCCAACCTCATGAAGTTTAACAAGGCCAAGTACAAGGTTCTGCACACGAGTATGGGCAATCCCAGGAACTAATTACGGTTGGCCAGAGAATGGCTTGAGAGCAGCCCTGAGGTGAAGGATTTGGGGTGTCAGTTGATGAAAGACTCAACATGAACTTCAGCCTGGAGAAGAGAAGGCTCTGGGGGGACATTACAGCAGCTTTCCAGTACCTAAAGGGGGCCTAAAGGAATGCTGGGGATGGACTTTTTATAAGGGTATGTAGCATCAGGATAAGGGGAAATGGCTTTAAACTGGAAGACTCTGGAACAGGTTGCCCAGTGAGGCTGTGGATGCCTGCTCTGTGGAGGCATTCAAGACCAGGCTGGATGGGGCTGAGAGCAGCCTGGTCTGGTGAGAGGTGTCCCTGCCAATAGTGAGGGGGTTTGAACTAGATAATCTTAGAGGTCCCTTCCAGCCCAAACCATTCTATGATTCTATGAATATCTCTAAAACGTACAAATTCAGTGAACTTTTTGTCAAAATATTTATTTTTGGATGCATCTTCAGACTGTAACAATCCCTGCATCACAGCATGTATATTTTTAATAAGGAATTATAATCCATATAGGACAGCACTAAGCATACAGCAATAATTACTTGCATGATCCATTAACGTGTGAGAAGGTCAGAGCTCCTACCAGATTTAGACCCAGAGATCTGTACATCCCCTCAACAATGCCCTGGCATCACTCCCAGTCACACACCAAGGGCACAAACCTGTCCCGACTGAGCAGCATTTCTGTCCCCTCCTTATGCAACATCTCCATTGCCCTGCACACAAGAAACAACTGATTTCTGCACAGTAACCACTGGCCCTGGCACAGGACCAAGGATCCTGACAGGTTGAGCTCTGATACAGTAGCAAGAAAGTGCACGGCAGAACGACTGCTTCACCACGTGCCAAGTTGGGCCTTTACAGGTCAAGTAATTACTAGCCATGCAAATGCATAAAGTGCTGTCAAGTCCACAAAGTGAATGAGAAGTATTTGGAGCGTCCATCTTCTAACTTGTTACCTCTGATACACGGACAAAGCCTTGCAGTGTTTGTATAGCAATGCATAAAATATTAAAATTAAAAGGCTTAGGGTCTTCCGAGAGGAGGAAAAAAGCAAAACTGTTTTAGATTCAGAGCCACTTCATCAATACGCAGAGTATTTACATACTGGAATCAGAGAGCCTTGATTATGCACGTTTATTGATTTGGGCTTTGTTTTGATTAACGATCAAACTATGCCATGTCTTGTGAGGTAGCGAGGCTTGAGGGAGCTGGGGCACATCTGAACGGTTTGCAGTTCAGGAAATCCCTGTTATGCAAATAAGAGGATATTCTCATGTGCTTTGTCCAAGTGTGATAGTAACAAAGCTCCTCAAACATTCTCTTTTATACAGGGGATAATGTGGGGAGCAGTGCTTAACACAAACATGCTGCATAACAATTGTTTTATTCTTCATTACCAATGACTTCACTGTCTCACCTTGGACAAAAGAACAAGCTTAAATTCCCACAGTGTCTAATTTATTGTTACTGCTGGAGATACGGTTTTGTGTCAGAGTGCATATGTTATTTCCAGAAATGTATTGCAAAAATCCTACTGGGGGGAGTAAAATGGAGTGGGGAGACAGAGGGAAGAAGTAGCAAAACATAGCTGGCTAGAAAAGTGTTTCCTTCTTTGTTGGCATTTAACCAACAATAATGCCATTAAGAAAAATGAGAGAGAAGCTTTCATTCTACAGAAAAAAGGTTTAACTACACATAACAGTGCAAAAAAAATCTGAAGACAAGCTTCTTATGCACAGCTCACTAAGGAAATCAGGAGTCAGATAGATTTTCTCCATGTTAGATACCAACATTTAGATCATATGCTGGAGAGCAGGCTGAGGTCATTCTGAATTTACCCAAAGAGACACCTGCACATCAAGAAAAGTAAACTAATTGAACAGTCAGCATTCTGATCTAAGCATTGTTCTTTGGGATTCTGGCAGCACCTTCACCCGTGTAGCAGCTGCCCCATTAGCTGCTCATTTCTACTCTGGCTGTAAGAACAGAATCTACATAAAGTACAACAGCAGCCAGAGAACAGATGGGAAGGAAGGTGAGGAAGAGTTTCCTCCTTAAGTTGCTCCTTCTATGGCTTGTGGGTCTGGGGACAACAGAATATCATTGTGCCACATCCTCCTCCTATGACCTAAGAATATTTGCTGCAGGATGAAGCAGTTCTCAACCAACATCAAAGCAAACCTGTCTGCATCCCGCCTGCAGATGCTGGAGTGCATTTGGAGAGAGACTTGGCCATTCCCAAATGGAAGAGCTGGAGTCAGCTGAACACAAAGAAGGGTCAGGATGCCACCTGTACCTCTCTTAGTTTGCATGCAGTTGTCTTAGAAATAGTGCCTCTTAATGTCCTCACTGTTTAATAAGCCTGCCTTTGCTTCAGGGACTTTGTTGTACACGATAGATAAAACATTCATCTTACTCTTCCAGCTGGAGATGTTGGAAATTTTTCTCCCTTTTCAGCAGCAGCAATATTACCCATTGATAGCCTTCACTCTACAACCATTACGTGGTAACAGAGGAAAGCAGGACAGTCTCTGCTTAAGACTTCAGTAGCAATCTGCCTTTATGATGCTCAATGATGGGAACAGAGCCAAGCAAACAGCCCGAGGAGCTCACACCTACTTTCCAGGCTGTTTCTGGATCTGACAGCCCATCGGTGGGGACCTCAGCACAAGTCTGGTGTTTGGGGATCCCTTCACTGCGGTGGGTTCCCTTCCGATCACTCTGCAAGAAGAGTTTATCTGAGCCATGGAAGTACATACTCTTTTTTTAACTAAACAATTCCTATTCCTTTTTCCACTCTCTACACAAGACTGAGCAGAATTCAAATTCCAGATTTCATAAGGAATTCATTAACCTAGAGGTTAAAGCTCTTCTGTATTTAAGGCTGAATTTAACTTCAAGTGTAAAGAAAACTGTAGCATGTTAGCTCCTATTGAAAGCTTCAAGCTGAAAATGTCACAGAAAGTTGAATTAAATCTTAGTAATAAATTAAAGAACTAATTTTGTTAATTTGCTGAATATTGTCATTCTTGTTAAAGTAAGTTGCTTAGATTATTGGCTTTCAAAGGCAAAACAAAATAACCACAGAAGAAATAAACTTGAAATTCAGAAGCATCAAAAATGAACAGCTAGAAAAGGGTGTTTAAATCCATGAAGGCATGAAACTTAGTTGTCACTGTTTGTGTATGGATCAAGTAGTTGCATTTTGCAGATATGATTCAGAGCCCAGCGAGACCAGTAGAAATGCAATCATTAAATTCACTCCAGTAGATCTTAAACTAAAGCAAAACTTAAATTTTAAAACAAAGCTATTCAACACATCTGCCCTCCTATGGTACCTAACTGTATCGCATGCTACAAAAATATTTTTCAGATTAAACATTAATTCTACTCAAATGAGAGTAATATTAATTTAGAATGAAAATTAATACATCCCATGCACAGAAGATCTTCACAGCAATGTTTGAAAGCTACCAGTGTAAATTTTAACACCACTAACAAAGCTAGGACTAGACGTTGTGATGGCAAATATTTTGCTTCCCTCTCAACGGTCTTTTCCCCCCTCCAGGCCTTTATTTTTTTTTACAACAGCAAAGTCTTTAAACCTGGTACTTAACTCCATCCATGAAATATTATGCAATATGTTGATCATGCTGTTTTTTAATTTCAACTCAACTGAAGAAGCATTGTTGAAAAGAATCACTATATCCCAGGGGAATCAGGAAATTAAACTTTATTTATTGGGTTTTGACTTTGCCATAAGTAGATACAGCCATATACCATCTGATTACCATCTGAGGGGAGGCACAGCTTGAAAAAGAGCACTGCCAATGTGCCACTGGGCCATTGATTAATTAAGCAATAAGATGAGAAGGTCTGTCGCTTAGGGTCATTAATGCATGCCTAAAATGCCATTTGAGGCCATAATGTCTGGTTAGCATTATAGACCTCGATCCCACAAGAATTTACTTCTGAGCACAGTACTTGCTACTTCTGTTGGCCTGTTCACACAGAAGGCATTGCCACTGGTAAGTATCAGAACATTCTGGACAATCTAAATGTAATCCTTATTGGCGGGGACAGGGGAGGAATTAGAGAGGGAAAGTGTGTTCATTTAAATTTAGAATACAGCTCTGTTAGGAAATAGCATCCTTCAAGTGATGCATTCTGCCTCATTCCATGGAATATTGAAAGCGATCATAAAAGCATATGGTCAGCCACTCGTTTCTTAAAATAATACACCAACAGCACAGCACAGCAAACCCGTGCACAGGGAAAGGAGGGCTGCTCACAGCAAGAGCCTGGGAGTGGAGTTCTGACTGTTCGTAGCCGTGGCCTTGCTGCTGACTTTGAGACATCAACCTCAGCTCAGCAATTAAGTCATCTGTGAAATGTGTACTGCTACTTAAATACTGTGAGGTGCCTCTGTAAGGATTAATTAATTACTATTAGCACATTGGTTTATGATTGGCATTTTACTGTTTCTACAGATTCTGTAACAAGAAAAATATCCTAAAGTTGTTCAGTATTTATAAACTGATTTGAGTAGTCCTGAGAGGAGACTTTTCTTTACCCCTCTTACCAAGCCTGCTATATTTTGAACTAAATAGTTAAATATCGATTGGGCTTGAAAAAAACCATAGGCTTTCTCTAGGTCACCCATCTGCAAGGAGACTGACCCAAGTTCCAGTCCTTGCTTCAATCGATGTCTATTTCAAATTTTAAATCCATACAAGGACCTTGACTCAGGCAGCCCCTCTCCCAGGGGATGTCCTGACCCCGGGGTTGGATCACTGCGCTCATCCGTGCGCACACATGAATGTCCTCGTGTTGATCTAACGGATGGCTAAACATTACATACGTATGAGAGAGGTTCAGCAAGAGGAAAGCAAAGAAAACTTGCACCACCACTTATTAAGCCACAACTTTCTGCCTCAAACAGTGCAACAACAGAGGAAAGAATAGAACTTATTTCAAATGGGTGTCACAGTAATTAAGCTCTTGCAAAAAGATGTGATAATAGCTGTTCTTTATGCACCCACTATAAAACTTGATGTGTTTGAGCATTCCTCTTGATGAGATGACATGCGAACAATTAATCTGTGGCTCTTCTCTTGCAAAGGTTTGTGCTTGGTGCTGTCAAGACTAAGTCATATTGGACTTCTCCAGATGCAGCATTTTAAGTATCTGTGGAAGTCTTGTGGGACTTCAGTGTCTGGCATCCAGCAGTAAATTAATGGAAGTTTAAATATATTCTCTCTGAAAGTGCTACATAATTTCCACTTTTGGTGCATGCAGAAATAGCTACATATTCTCTATAGAAAGAAAAGAAGTTGCAAGTTCATATTTTAAAAACAAAAGACCTGCTTAACAGGCTTTCCAAAGATTATTTCAACTCAAAGGCTTTAAAAGAGATCGTGGCTTTGAGAACCACTTCCCATTAGCAGGCTGAGAAATATTATTATTCCCTGAGCAAGGAAGGCTGAACCTAGAACGCTGTTTTGGGCTGCAGACAAGTAGAGCAGGATCCAGCAAAGGGCAACTAAGATGGTCAGAGGTGCACAACTTGCAAGGGGAGGCTGAGAAAAAACAGGCTCGTTTGGTCTAGCAAAGAGAAGGCTATGGGCAACCTGCAGCAACTTCAGAGCAGTTACAAAAACGACGCAGCCAAACTCTTTCTGGTAGTGCCAGCGATATGCTAGGAGGCTGTGGTCACAAAGCTTCAGGGTAGGAAAATGCTCTTCATTAGGACTGCACTGCAGTGCAGTAGCAGGGAACCTGGAGAGGCTGTGCAAGCTTCAGCCTGGGCTCAGATCCACAAAGCCACAGCTGAGCTAATCCTCTGCTGGCACCGGTCTGGCCTGAGTTGGAAGCTGCACGAGACATCTCCCTCAGGTCTCCTCTAAGAAACACTTCTCAGGTCATTTCAGACCAACAGAACCAATCTCAAATTAGGATCCCTTCTGTATGCGGAACTATTTCAGAAAGGATAATCTGAGATATTTCACTTTCAGGAGACTATACATAAATACAACAAACTGGGATTAGACAAGACAGCAATCTGACAACATGCTTTTCGTAGAAGCTACACAGTTGCCTGACTGAATCATAAACTGGGTGCTTTAATGGTTCATTCACACCCACTGTTGCCATATATTCAAAATAGGGTCAGTTAGGATTGCTTCCCTTTTGAATAGACTTCTTTTTAATTCGATATTCCAGAGATAATATTTGAACAGCTCATTGGTTCAATACTTTGTCATGGAAGCAGACATGTTCGAGATGAGGCAGCCCTGTGTAGTCCTTTCCCATCTCAGAGTGGTCTCAGCTTGTGTTATCTATAGCTCATAACACAGCAGTGACAGAGGGAAGTTAAAGAACAAAACATAAATTTGCAAAGACTCTACTAAATATAGAGATACCTTACTCAAAGATCCCACTTCAGAAATATTAATTCTCATCAGCCAACACTGTTCTACTTGACAAGAGATCTGTACTTTTGGTTCAACATTAACATCATCATACAGATAGACCAATATTTTGCTTGGTCAGAGAAAAGTTAAACCAGTGTAAGAACATTTACAGAAGTTCAATATCATCCACAATAAAAACACTGTACTTCTTCAACTGTATCACTGTAAACAAAAAGCACCATTTTTTTTTTTTAATAGATCTCCAACAGTATTGCTACTGCTTAACTGTACAGCCCGGGGAAGCAAAAACACTCATCTTGAGTACATTTACATCACTCCAACCAACCTTGAGAGCACGCTCTAAGAAACCCCATTTGAGCGACATGAAGTGATTTGATTATGAACACAGAGTGATTGGATTAGCAGCTGATGACTTAGAAGCCAAGCTGCTGCATCCCCACTGAATTACCAACTCCACAAGCAGCACCACTCCACCTTCTATCTAACCTGCCACACAGGAGGAGGGATCTGCTTTTCTTGAGCTTCTTTAGGCAGCAAGTAAACAAATACACCACGTTTATATATTGCCTCATAGCGAACCAAAAACAAGCTCATGTGCTGCCACAGCACATCAATAGCTCACATATTGGCATCAAAATGACTGTATTTCACAGGCTACAGCTTCATTTTCTAAGTGAAATAATGATAAAAGGAAGGCTGGCATCAAGCTTACCAGAAGGCCGCGTGGTCCAAGTGAAAGCAGCATTTCTCAGATCTAGTAATCAGCAAACAGGGCAGGAAAAGAAAAAAAAAAAAAAGAAAAAGAAACATTTAATCATGTGGACATAACCATCCAGATACAAACATAAGACCATATTCCAATACAGTTGAACTGGTGCTATTTGAGAAACAGACTCCCTTGTACCACAGAAAGGGATACGGGACAAAGTTGCTGCTCTTCAACTCAAACCTGTTAGTTAATCAATACTTGACCATTGCCAGGTTCAGGTAAATATCAACTCATTCAACCAAAGGGACTTGGAGCCATCTGCCAATCCCCTTGGTTTAAACTTCTTTGATAAATGTCACTTGAATTGTGTGTATTAGCTAACACACTGAAATAACCTTTAAATAAATGTAAAAAAGATGCTTTAAGAAAGTTGTATAGACAGCCCCTAATCTGATGCTGGCTGAGGAGAAACAACAACAAAAAAGGGTTATTTGAAAAGGCTGTAGTAGAAGCTTGCTGGTTCTTTACAGGGCTTATGGCTTGTAAGAACCTTGTTGAAAATTTTGCAAGAAACTGACTTTTTTTTGTTTTCCTCCAAAAGAGGGACAAAAAAGCCTGTATTTATCAGCATCACTTCAAGCATACCCTCTGCTTCTCCAGGATAGTATCTGGCTGAGTTAACCTATAGTGTGCTCATTGTGCTGAGCCTACCTCCACCCATCTGATCCTAATTAGCTACCAGCCAGGGCTTTCCTGTGCTGACTGGGAAACCTTTATGGGAGTTAGCAGCCCTCCTACACTCTCCCCCATCCCCCAAGAAGCAAAGAAATCATGTTGAAAACATATTTTAACTCAGCAGGGATTTCTTCTCAGAGACGTTATTATGACAAGGTGAAATAAAGTTAATGATTTTACCCCAACTATGCAAGGCTAAGACTTTCTGAGAATTTATCTGAGGCTTTTATCATTCAGCTCAGAATGTGATGTGCTGTGTTTCATGTTATTTACTGGAGAAATGCAGCCAGTGTTTGGCACGTGGGAAGCACTGATGTTCAATGCAGCACACTGCTCTTCAATTTGTAGAGAGGTTTCCTAAGTCCAGCAGTGTCTCCTCCACAATCTTTATCACAGTATCACTGAGAACATGTACCTCAACGAATCTGCACTTAATTCTAAAACAAATCCGTGTTTGACTCAAAACATGAGAAAAAGATGTGGAAAAATAAAAGTAATCTGGAATCTTCCTACTGGTGTTTTAAGACATAACAAACGACAGCAATTTATTTCACCGTATCCAGTTGTAATGTTAAACCACGGATAAACATTACCAATGTAGCAAAGAATGTGTTTCTTCCTTCTGATGGAGGTCCAAGATTGCCCTCTTGAGTATGCCAGACAGCATGGGGTACTTCATTTACCATGTGATTGGCACACGCTTTAGTTTTGAATCACTTTGGAGATGAAATTGTTGGCTAAAGCTCTGGAAATTCTGACTGCAGTGTTGTCAGGCAGGATGCCTTTACTTTGAGAGAAAATAATTCCTTTTAATAGCACTATGTTACTTGGCTTTTTATCTGTTTTTACATTGTTCGATGAGGTTTTGCACCTCCGCATGTTTTGCTGCACCCCAAGAACTTTAGTAAAAGGAACTTCATATAAAAAAAGTTTGTTATTTTAGCATGTCCATCAAAAATTGCTACATTTAGGGAAATATTCTAATGTATCTATTTTGATGGAACACAGAATTGTCACCCATTGCATGCCAATTCAAAAAGATGTACCCACTGAAGAGCAGAAAGCATTTCTTAATGTAGCTCATTTTCATGGCATCTCTTACAGTGCAGGAAATTCTAAGCATTTAGGGCTTACTTTTTCCATTTATCTCATAAACAAAGAAAACATTTTGCATAGCAACAGGCTTATTTATAGCATGTTTTAAGATACACAGTTCTGTTTATTCTTTTATTGATATTAATGGAAATGATCCAGAAAAGGAAAACACATTATTTGGAGGTCTGACTCCAATCCCTCTCATACCCTACAGTCAGTCAGTATCTTGGGAGCAGCGTGTTTGAAGGATTGGTTCTGACTTCACTTCCTGAGAGACACATAACTACAAAACCATCAGTCCTTTTCAGAGCTAGCCCACCTCAACCTCAATATTTCAGAGATTTCCACTTTCAGCTTGAACTTCTTTTCTTTTTGCCTTACTGCCATGAATGATACATACACACATGCAAACTCTTCTATTTTCCAGAATTACCATTTTGCACTGCAATCTAGCACTCAGATTCTGTTATCTAGTTTCTCTAACTGCAAGTAACACACATATCCAATTCATATCCATACAACCTTTCAAAAAAGTTTATCTCATACCTGAACATGCAGTTTTGGTTCTCTGCTACAGTGAACCCTCGAAGATTCAGTTCCATTACACACTTCTGTCAACACAGATGCTGTCAGCTGCATGAGGTACAGTGATACCATTGATCCTGAAGTTGAAGGGGCTTTTGTATGAAGATCACCATCAACCAGTATCAAATAACACAAATACAGTCCCTACCTCTGTATTCGTAATACAGGTATTTCTGAAAGTATGTACCATCATGCTTTTCTTCATAATGCTCTTCTTCACTGCATTTTTTGAGCAAAGAAGTCTTCAGAGTAGCACAGGAATGCTGATTTAATGAACTCTCAGCTGTATTACCACTTTATTCACTTTACATGTGTTTATTTCATCTTTTGAGTGACAAGTAGTTGAGATCTCCAGAAAAGGCTCTGACGATGATAAATCAGTGCTACAAAGATGGTATTATAATTAAGATGATTTATTTGGCTGCATGTTGTTTTCATTCTGAGGAACTGGCTTTGTCAGTGCAAGACTTTTCTGAGAAGCGCTTTGGGTACTGCCTAGAGAACGGGCTCTTGTCTTTCACAAACGATGTCTGATAAATGGATAAGCCATCTTCGCTCCTTCTAACTGATTCAGAAGCCCATTGGAAGAAGTTCTGTGAGTTCTGCTGCCTTCTCTGTGGTTCCACCTTCCTTCGGCCCAAACCCTAGAAAAAAGATTGAAAGAAAAAGCCATGTAAACATATGACTTTCGATCACAGTTTCACAGATGAAGCTTGTAACAGTCACTACCCCACTGGGAAGCTAACGAAGCTGTTACCACAGTGATTTCAAGAACTCATGGTTGATCTTTAGCAAGTTAAAAATAATATTGCCAGACTTGCCTGTACGAACATTTCTGGTTGCATATATAATGGGAAATATGTTGACTTACCATCCATCACTACTAACAAACCACTTACTTTTTGCACTTCTCTAGCATACTATCTACTCAAAGCTATTCAGCTGCATTTGGCTAAATCTTCAGAGAAACCCAAACAATTAGGTTAATAACTTGATGTTTAGACTGCAATAAGGAAGTTGAGACTACAAAATCTATATCTTCAAAATTATCCCTTGTGTGTCCAAACACAGAGAGATGGAGCCTGACTTCTACACTCTGCAGCTTGCAGGAAATTTATTGAAATAATGCTTGAGTTCAGTATACTGAACTTTCTGATCCTTGTTAGTGCTGGGTACTTACAAAATCAAAATACTCTCCTACATTCTGTAGACAGTGTCTGTTGTCATGAGAAGAAAATGGGAAGTTGTTGTTCACTGCACTCTGAAAAAAAAGAAACCATAGGAAAAAACATGAATTTTCGTAACTTGTTTGGAATTCTACTAGTCTTAGTTCTTACATTCTGGCAGCTGCCAAAATTGCAGCTGCCTACACTCTAACACAGAAGTCATTCTCATATGTTAGATCTTAATTTGCACATAATTTTACTGGGACAAAATGCACCCGACCCCCTGCAGGTTCTAATGTTTTTTATTTCTCATGAAATCATGGAGAAGATTTGTGCTCCCTAGACTTGTTGAACATACACGATTAATATAAAAGTGTGAATTTTCAAATGAGAAATGTTACATACTGCCTACAAATGGCAAAATGTAAGATATATGTCAGGATTGCCTTGTTTTATTCACTAGCAAGCCCAAAGCTAATTAAAATGAACTACAAAAGGGACCTCAAAACTGAATTAATCTGTGATTTATGTACTGAATGTCATGTACACTGCTTGTTGCAGTGGAAGTGGAAGAGGTATTAATCACATAACTAATTTATAATCTCATTTTTAACAATGTTCATCCAGACTGTAAAATGGAGCAAGTTTTATTATTTTTTTTAAAGAATAAATGCAAAATTTAACATATTTATTTATTATATATTATTGCAATATTTTTAAAAGAGCTAAAAAGTGAAACACCAAACATCCTTCTGGGCCATCAGATGACCCCTGTACTTCCTTACACATTATTTTCCTGTCATGTTGGGAATCTGATTTTTTTTTTCTGTAAATGCTATAGTGATTTTTATTTTTAACATTGAGGAATGTTGTTTTCGTTTTTCTTACTGTGATATTCACCTCCAAACAGAAGAGGAAGATTAAATTTAATAAAAAATTAAAAATGCTGAGTTTCTGAGACAAACAAACAAACAAACAAAAACAGATAAATGTGACTGAAATGCTTTTACAGGGCTACCTTACACACAGATTTTGGACTGAAGTCAGCCACAGTACATTCTGGCATACAGGCATGTCTCAAGCAGCTATAATAACTACCACAAGGGAAAACTAACTGATGCTGGAGAGCAGCAGGACTTTGAGCATCTCAAATTATAACCGTGTAACAGCAAAATACATGCCTTCCTCAGCACAGCTGGCCATCATTTCACTCCCTGAGGCACAAAGTCTGCCAGCCTGCTGTAACTACCACAAATACAAGTCTCTTCTTTATAACTTAGCAAATGGTGCCTTGCAAACAGCCTGCCGGTCGCAGGCTGTATGTGCACAGCCACCCACCTGTTCCCTTGCCCGGAACGCGGCTGGCAGCCGATCCTCCGCGCTCCGTGCTGCCTGCAGGTCCTGGCCCTGCCTCTGCGCGGAGTGCGTGGTGGACTCCAGCTGGCCCTGGCATTCTCCAACATGAGCAAACTGCAAAAGAATGGAAATGGCGATCGTTGTTATAAAGGAATCCTATCAGAAATGGGGGTAAAATTCTATTTTCCCAGTTGTTTCTTTATATTATTTGTATTGGAGCAGCCCCTAGCGGCCCTTGGCAGAAGCGCGGGGAGCGTCCCACGCACAGCACAACCCTTCCGCGTACAACAAACACCACAATTTCTCCAAGAAATTGTTTGTATAATGATACACAGTCTAGTAAAAACATTTATGCTGTAGGAGCCCTTTTTTTTTTTTTTTTCCTTTTTTTCCCATGCTGTCTGTATAACAGTAGATTTAAAAGCATAAAGGTTTTTGGGGACTGAGCCAAGTTTTAGGCTTGAGTGAAGGAACCCCTGCAGTACTGCCAGTCAGGATATGGGATGCTGATGGAGCTGGCAGGGCAGCAGCTGGAGGAAACGTCAGCTGGCAGTCCCAAAGATAATCAATTAGGGCTAAATACTAAGGAAGAGACCACTAGCATTGCTGGAAAACTGTAACTGTGAATAGCTAAGGCATTTTTCCCTTACAAACATCAGGAACACAAAGAACGACAGAATCACAGAAAGGTTGGGTTGGAAGGGACCTCAAGCATTATGAATCTCCAACCCCCTGCCGCATGCAGGGCCACCAACCTCCCACTTAATACCAGCCCAGGCTGCCCAGGGCCCCATCCAACCTGGCCTTGAACACCTCTAGGGATGGACCGGGCATCCACAGCCTCTCTGGGCAGCTGTTCCAGCACCTCACCACTCTCATAGTAAAGAAAACCCTTGCTTCCCCTGCAAGTGCCGGTGTGGCTGAGGGCAGCCCAAGAGCTCTGTGACAAATGGACAACTTCACCCTCATCACATCACTATTCCTACAGATTAAGGATAAAGAATCCCCGTGTGATCAGCAGCCCCACAGCAGCCCCTCCTGCTGCCCTTCCCTGCCCTTACCCAGGCACCGGCGCTCTCTGTGTTGCGGTTTGGCCACCTGCTCTTGGGCATGGCTCTGCGCCGGCTGCCAGCCCTGGCAGCTCTGAGCCTTTCCCCCTCAGAACACTGGTTGCCATGGAAGGTGTTTGTCTCCCTCACACAGGTGTCACGTCCTGAGGCCCCACAGTTCCTTGGAGACAGTGTGGGGAAGAAGCTCACACAGAATGCCTTCTGAGCACTGTTCCATGCCACCTTGCCCTGCTCTGCCCACAGCAGTGGGGAGATGCCCGCTGGCAAGTGACTTGGAGATTGCATCTCCTTGTAGCAAACCCTCTGCACTGGGTAAAGCTTGCAGGATGTTGTATCTTAAGTTCAGAAGTCGATTGACAACGATGATTATTTTGCTTTTTACAAGTATTTTTGCTGTGACTGGTGTTTCTCTATTGCAACATCTACTTTTTCAGCAAGTGCATCTGAACAGATTTTGTGAAAATTCATTAAAGTCATCTTTTGAGTCTTCTGCCTTTGCCTTTGGTGAGACTGTTGTGAAGTGCTTCCGATGTTTCATTAAGAAACAGAGCAGAGAAAACACTGCTCTCACTGGACCTCTGTGCTTGCAAAAACAAGGAGCACTACTCAGTCTGTCCTCAAATTAGAAAGAAACAGAGTTTGATTTAAAATTAACTCTTCAATAACACAATCTGAATGGTGTATCAGAAGAAAGGACAGTCACTTGGGGAAAAATCCCACATGGCACCAAGTGTGCATTATTTCTAAGATGCAATATCACGCTCCTTTCAATATTGCTTTACACATATGCATATCTTAAATACCCAACCTATATTTCCTTATAAAAAAGCTGATATCACCTGAGGGATTTTTTTGCCTTCAAGTCTGAGGGCTGACCTGCACACATTTATACTATGTAATTGCCAACTCTGCACCGCTGGGCATGGGTTGAGGAGATGAGTAGGGATGAGTCTGTGAAGGAAGTGGGACCATTGGGCACAGGTCAGGGACAACAGCAGGAACGGGTCTGTGAAGGGATTGAGATGTAGGTGCCATGCTGTGTGGCAGTGGCTTTGCAACATGGAGATGATCTGCACAGTGGCATCCATGTGCTTCCTGAGAAGGTGTGTTCTTTCCTGTTCCCAATACTATCTCAAAGCTGAATGCAGCAAATGTTTTTGTACACATAAGGTTCTGTAATATATGTCTGAAGAAATGGAGAACAAGCCAAAATCTAAGGCTTCTTTCGCAGAAATAAAAACTGAGGCAGAGAGAATAAGGCCTTGCTTACCTCAAGGAAGGAGTGTAGCCAAGGCCAAACTCACAAAATTAAGCACAAAGCAGGACTTTGCCTCCCAGACCTTGATAGACTGTCAAGAAGATGACACTGAAATGGCTCTGGCACCGGCCTGCTTTCCAGCATATTGACATTCAAGGATAAAGTGGGTGGGAATCAGATGCTGTAGCTGGCAAATGAAATGAGAGAAATTATGGTACTTGCATTGGTTAAGTATGAATGATTCAGACAGTCACAGCCATTTATTCTAAAGGAAATTACAAAATTCCTGCAGGAAATCGAGTTCTCCATCTTACTATCAGACACATGTAATGATATTTGGGAATACTAGCTGCCATGCTGCCACTTCTCAAGGCTTTCTTCTAAATGACCTACTTTGTCTCTCTAGGTGTCCGCTGAAGTTTTGATAATAGATAAAAGCGATACTTTGGATGTTATTATTAATGATGCCATGCTGTAAGTTACTTTTAAGCACAAAAGCAAGCGACTTCTACGATGATTTACAGAGGTGAATGTAAACTTGGCTTATGAAAAATAAGCTGTTCCAGATAAAGCAATTTTGGTGGAGAAAACAAATAACCAAAGCTGCAAGCATACTGTGGGATCAACATCTGAAAGGCTCAGGTGATTCCATTGTCCTCTCAACCTTGAGTCTAATGAGCTGCACTGATCTCTGCATGTGCCAGCATCAGCTCGGGGAGCTGCAGAGATAAATCACACTGCTTTTCAGACTGAGGAAGTCAGAAATGAGAAGGATAATGCAGAATGTGACCAACAGAGAACAAAACTACAATTTGTTCTCATTCCTTTCCACATCATTCCAGATTCAGTAACTCCAGGCTCCTTATTGCCAGCTCAGACAAACAGCGCTTTGCTTTGAAGCACCTGCTGGCAGCTGTTTTCTTTTTCCTGAAGATATGCAACAGTTTTGCTTTCACTGCTGTTTTCTAGCGAGAAATGGGTAAAGTCGAAATCAAGAAGTATAAGGATGAAACTTAGAAAGTTCCCACTCTAAAACCACAGAAAGGTTCTAAAGGAACGTAATAATTAAGGTGTTCTCTCTTCAGTAGATTGTACGCAGGTATTTCCACACAAATTTACTGTATTATTTTTACTGAGAAGTGTGCTTTGTACCAGTAAAAATATGCAAAGCTAGAGAGGTTTCGCTTGGTTTGTAAGAGAAACAACACTCGCACAACCACGCTGCGAGCCTACAGACAAACGCTCAGCACGTCGCGCCCTCAGCCCGCCCCCAGGTCCCGCCGCCCCGCTCCTTTCCCGCCCATCAGAGCCGCGGCCCCGCCCTGCCATCAGGCCCCGCCCCAACGCTCTCCCATTGGCCGACTCCTTTCCTCCCCACTTTCCGCGCCCCCTGGGACTTCACGGGAAAACACGCGAGAAGCGCCGGCGCCGTCGTGACGTCACGTAGCGTCACGTGAAGGCGTCACGTGAAGCGCCGCGGGGCGCTGGCGGCCCCTGATCCCCCGCTGCCGTTACCGCCGCAGGGAGCGGGCTGAAGATGGCGGAGCTCTGCGGCCTCGGGGCCGCCGCCTCTCTTAGGGGAGACGCGGAGGAGCCCAAGCAGGTGACGACTGGGGCGCGGCCCGGGGGTTCTGTGGGTTCCCGCCCGGGTGCGAGCGCCGCTTTTAGGTGTGAGGGAGGCAGGAAGGCGGTGGTTGTGATTGAGCTTAATTGCAGGCAGTGTTCTCGTCCTTAGGTTTAAGTGCGTTTTAATTACCTAAATGATGTGCCGTGGATCCGTTTCTCCTTTTAAGTGTGCCAGTTCAAAGCTTTCCGTGTAGCTGTAGCGGCGTGTTTTGCTGCTTGTGTCACTCACCCTGAAAGGGCTTAGCAGGACGCGTCGTCCTTTGCCTTCAAAGCCACAGAAACGCCAACTGATTTCCCTTTGGAAAGCAGGGCTCGGTGCTGTTTCTTGGGGGCAATGAGGTGAAGAGCAGCGCTGTGGTGAAGTACTCCTCGGCCCCTCCGCAGGCAGCCTTTGCCTGGCTGCAGGAGAAGACAGACCTGAAGCTGCCGCCTGCAAATTGGTTACGTGAAAGTGCCAAGCTGGGACCTGCAGGCACGACTGTTCTGGGCAACAACAAGAAGAGCACACCGTTCTCGAGGTACCTACAGCAGGCTCTGCTGGTTTTTCCCCACATCTTTAAGACTAAATCCAACAGAAGGTTGAAGTTCACTAAATTTTTTCCTGTAACAACGAGGTATCATTCCAACTTTTCCATCTTTGGTGTCTGCCTTTATGCTGTCTCCTTTGTAAATGATTAACGATGCCCTTAATGCTGATGGACTTTATTTTTTCACGTGCGTAATGACAGCTTCCATGAGGCAGTGATTTTGACACTGACTTTGTGTCTTCGGATCCTTCTCAGGCTGGCTATTAAAATCAAATTTATCAAAATTAAACTAGTCTGCTTGAGCTAGCCACTCTGCTTTTGGTAGGGGCTTGGTACAAGTGTGGTTTCCTTGAGCACTCAAGGAGCAAGTTTATGGCTGTTCTGGTTCTTTATAAATTGGAACTGGCTAACTAATGGCAGAAAAAAGCTTTGTAGTCGTGTCAAAAGTGAACACAAAAAGGAAAAACTGGGGACAAACCCAGAAAATGTTGTTACCTTTGTGCACAGATGCTTGTAAAACAGTTGAATGAGATGGGTTCAGAATGTTTAGAAATAAGGGTTTTAAATCCTCTGCTGAGCAAGCAAATTCACAGTAAATCAACTAGCTAGTGAAATTTAGCAGTTTGCTGAGGGTCTTTGTTTAAATCCTCATAATCAAATTTTAGGTGATAAACAGACAACAGCAGGACAACTTGTTTAATACTTCTGATTTTTTGATTTCAACAAATGACAAACTGCTTTATGGCGTATTTTGAACGTGAATCTCAACTTTTCCAATAATATCTTTGGAAGACTTGTGTCAGAACAGTTCTGTTAACTAGCCTTAGGTCTCATTATATAACATGTAGCCACAGTCCGTTTTTTTAATTCTGAAGAAGCTTTCGGAGTGTTTCCTTGCTTTGCAGGGCAAGTTATTTGATGTCCCTCTGTACTTAATGACTTGAACTATTTTCTCTATAGCTTTGGAATGGCGTATGACTTCATTGACTCCATTGGAAATGATGTGGATGTTGTGTCTGATTCAGAGGTTTGTATAACTTTTCAGTTTTATCATTCAGACTTATGCCTTGTATAAACTTTACCATAAACTACTGTCCTGTCTCCTGTCATCTTTGTGTTTATTGAGGGAAAGCAAAGATCTACTGAAACAGCTCTGCGTAATTCAGATAATGATTCAGCGGAAGGAAGATGCATATTCTCTTATGTGTTTATCTTGGACAGATAACTGCTCTGACTTAGAACTCTGTTCGGGTGTCCTGAGGGTACCTGACAAATTGTTGTTTCTGTGGTGAAGATAAAACTTTCAACTCCAAACCATAAATTTCCTTTTTCTGAGTCACTTTTGGTAGTACTTGGTTATGACGATCCAAGAGATAATGTTTAAATGCAGTACACAGTTTATATACTGGTGACTTGACACCATCATTTGCTATTGATTTTTTTTGTTACTGTTGTTCACATTCTCATACCTGACCTCAGCAAATGCAGCTTCTTGAGAGACGGTCTTAAAACCTTATAGAGGCAGAAATTTTATTTTTCTGGCCGTGCCTTTCCATTGTTAAGAATGTGTCCTTTGTGTCCAGTTTCCTAAGAATTCTGTCTTACAATGATGTTTAATTATATGGAAAATAATCTGTTCTCTTTTTTCTTACAAGAACATTAAAAAACTTCTGAAGATACCTTACAGCAAGTCACATGTGAGCATGGCAGTGCATCGCATTGGGAGGACGCTCTTGTTGGATGAACTAGATATTCAAGAACTCTTCATGAGATCATCTCAGGTTAACTTTCCTTTTGTGATGTGTACTATATGGTCAAAATACATTATTTTGAAAGTAGTGTAGCCAGTGAGAAAGCATATATCGAAGTTTGAGATTTGTCTGCTAGTACAAATGATCTACATGAAGCATATGCTGCAGCAATTGGTTTAATCACAAACTGTGACAGAGAATCTGATGTCTTTATATTGTATTTATATGGTATTGTAGGACTAAAATTCTTTTCTGTAACTGCCTTCATATTGCTATGCAATTTTATTAATTTAACTAATTTATTGTTTCTGTGCAGTCTCTTACCATGTATGTAATTTTTTTTTTTAATGAGAAGTTGACTTTGTTGAAATGTAACTTCTTTTAGGTGATATCTTTTCAATAAATGACCAAGAGTTCAGCATTGATGTTATTTTTGATGTTGTAGTTGATAAGTTCATAAGGTAATGAGGTACTTTGCTTTGTTTGCAAGTGCATCTTGATGTTAATTTCATATCATATTGACTAGACAGGGGACTGGACTTGGCTGAAGGAGTTTTATCAAAGGCTAATTGATCAGAAGTGGCAAAGAAAAAAGAAGAGTAAAGAACACTGGTACCAGAAGGCTATCCTTTCCAAATTTTTGTATTACAGGTAACCTTATGTCTGCATGAATCTTGAATTCTGCACCAACTTCTGACCAGTTTATTATTTTGAAGTGAATGTTAGAATTTGTCCATCTTAATTACTGCTTTATCCTTACATGGAGGAATTTGAGAGATGACATCATGAAATAACATGAATGTGTTTTTGTTATGAGTTGCTGTATGTGAAAGCATAAAATTAAGTAGCATAGCTTCACTTCCCTCAGTATTGCTTCTCAAAAATGGCTTTCACTTACATGCAAAGTATTGTGGGAGGCATCACTATACAGTAAATCTTGTCCTTGTAGCATTCTTCTAGCATATTAGCTAAGCTGTTCTCTGAGACTGATGAATCAAAACAAACTTAAAAGTTCTATAGAGGATTCTATATTGTGAACTTGTTAATATTTTGTCAGCATTAATGGTGATGGAGCTGCTCAGCCTGTTCCTTCCAGTTCAAAACAGCACGAGGAGGGTGCTGTTCCAGGTGAGAGCGATGAAGCAGGAAGGGCCTCCTGGCCAGCTCCTTTTGAAATGCCTTCTTCATTATCTGAAGATCCAGGTGCCTCTAACCAGGTTAGTGTATTTAAATGGTGTGTTAGTTTTTGTAGGAAAGATATATATTCCAAACAAAATGTCTTTATTAGGTTTTCAAAGGTGCTGCCATTGTACTCATTGTGCCACAAAGACATGAAGAGTTACAGTAACTTGGCAGTAGGTGCATTTCAACTCATGCTGATGTTTCAGTGCTCTGAACTTTGAAAGTGATTTTCTTATTTAGTATTACAGTGACCAAAAATACACATGTTTTTTGAAAGAGAAAACTTTTGGCTAAGAGTGGTTATCAGTGACTTTACCAGAAAGTAGGCAAACTTGACATTTGGCTTGTGTGTGTAGGAACTTATGGTTTTGAACTGCTTTCTTTAATTACCCTGAAAACTCTATCATGGCCTTGAATTTATGGGTAAAGAGGAAGATAAGAATCGATGAAAATATTTGCAAAACAACTAAGTAACGTGTACAAATGCTTGCTTTGGAGTAAAACAAATAGAAGGGAGCAATGTCAGTTATACAACAAACTGCTATTAATTTTAGGCTCTGATCCAGGGTTTCTCTGTGGCTAGTCTTGTTTATGAATATTAATCCTAGTGGTCTTGAAGTAATGCTGTACTGGATTACCTTTATTATTCTAAACAGTGATGGTAATTAGTATGTCAGATTCTTTGAATAGCTAACTTACGATGGTTCTTACCTGTGTTGACCATCAAATCATAACTTTGTGTGTTCTGATACCTCCACTTTAAAATGTTATTGTTTAACTCAGTTCTTGAATGCTCTTAGAAAAAGAGCTGCTCCTTTCTCACTTTCTTGAGTAATTACTGCCAAATCACTCTGCAAAGAAGCTGTTATGCATTTGTTAAAGTGTTGTTTTTTTCCTTATAAATAAAATAAGGCATTGAGGTAGTAGGTTTATGATCTAGAGGTTGATAATCTGGTCCTGACTCTTGGGGAATAAAGTGTTCCTGGAAGATCTTTCTTCCTGAAGATTGAGGGTATAAGAAATGAAGTACAGCATTTTTGGGACCAGCTGTAGCAGAAGACACATTTTAGTCGCTGAGTGGAGGCTCTTTTATTTTTATGTATATTTTAATGTGGTGGAGGTAAAAGTTCTTGTCTTCTATGCTTTTGTCATTCAGAATATAAACATATAACTCTTTTCTATGGCCTAAGTTACCTCAGCAGTGGAATCACTCCTTATCCTTGTGCTCTTCACAGGGAAATGTGCCTCTTGAACCCTCATATATAGTGGGGCATGTGGCCTCAGCCCCCAAAGAACAAAACCTGACTACTTTGTTCAATGACGGGGAAAACAGTCAGGTATGCTATATGTCAAATTTGAGCTCAAACACAACTTCCCCAATTTAATCAGACACTTTAAAATTTGGTCTAAATTGGAGCCAAGAAAGAAACTTAAATCTCCTGTAGAAGTAGCTTTTGTGGCATCTGTGATCTCAGTCCTTTAAGTTAACATGAATGCATAGCATAGTTCATTTTGTGCTGTCTTTTATTTGCTGCTTTTGCATCTTGCTTTCTCGTAGTTCTGCAGATAGTCACAGAAAAATGTGTTTACAATGGTGATTTATAGACCAATTTTTTCTCTTAATGAAGGGACTTAAAAATGACTTTGTTCGTAACATCTTGTGGACCTTTGAAGATATCCACATGTTAGTAGGATCAAATATGCCTATATTTGGAGGTGGGAGATACCCCGCTGTGAGCTTACGTCTCAGGTGAATTGATTGTGTATGCCAGCCTTTAACTTTTTGCTTTGCTTTCCTGTTTAGCTATCTGCAAGTTTTTGGTTGACTCTTAATACTTACATGCAGTTTAAACAATCAAATTTGTGCTTCAGACTTAAGTGGCAATGGCATTATAAAATCCTGGAATCCAGGAAGTCCCATAGCTAAGTCCCATAGTCCTCGTGCACTGGAACTTGAGATGTTCTGCTGCTTTTTCCATCCATCTGAATCTTTATTTGAAAGCAGTGGCTGTCTGCAGCCATTCCTGAGTTTTCAATGTGCATTTAAGTGTTAAGATACCATTAATTTAGTCTGTAACTTTTCTGTATTTCTATTTTAATAAAGGATGGCAGTCGTATTTCTCTTAATGGGATTTTGAATTTTACTAACTGCTTGTTGGGCACTTCATAAGTATTTAAAATCTATTTTTATGGAAATTGTGCTCTGTTTTCTGTTCTTTAGTACTTTGCTGATTACTTGGTTATGGAGCTCTCTGTTCCTGTCTATGCACTGGCAGAGAGTGAGCAAAAACTTGAAACTTGTTTGAGGTATTTGTCATCTTAAGATGCATCTAGAAATTAACAGTGTTTTGCTTTGAAAGGAATTTTGGAAAGTCTAGGAGAAGGCTTGTGCTGTAATTAGGTGCTGCCAGTGCTGCCATTCCTTTAGAACTTCAGAATAGTCTTTTAGGACAGCACTTACTGTTTTGGTAATAGGGTGACGTGTGGATCTTGTTCAAGTGTCAGTGTAGGCAAAAACTCAAACTGCTGAGGAAATGTGAATGTATTCCATTGTTTGCCTCTACAGAATATAACAATTAACAAGTAAGTGTTTCAGTGCCATCCACTAAGGTGACTTAAGTCTAAATCCCATTAGTAAACATCACTTATTTTCTGAAGAGTAAACAGAGACTTAAATAACACCAGGAATGTTTGTTTCTAGGGATAACAACAAGCCAATAAATGTGTTAACAGGAATTGACTATTGGTTGGACAACTTAATATGCAATGTACCAGAGCTTGTGATGTGCTTTCACGTTAATGGAATTGTTCAGGTAAGCCTGACTGTTTGTGCCTAGTCCATCAGTCATTCTGTACTAAAACTGTTGCAGCTGTAAAAGATCTTTCAAATCTTACTGTTCTGACAAAAATGACAAAATCTTCATTGCAAAATGAGAAGTATCTACGCAGCTTGCAACAGTCATCTAAAAATCTGTTCTTTTTTCTTCCTTCCCTGCATGTAAGATTTCCGTTTGCTCAGATGTACCAAGACAAAAAAAAAAAAGGCTGCAGAAATGCACCAGTTTCTTGCATCTTAAAATCTGTGGGGCATGCCTCTTAATTCTTTCAGTTAAGAAGCAATTCAAGAGCCTGCAGATGCTGGCTGGGTTTATCACTTGCACTTGGCAGCATACGGTTGCTGACTAAGTTTCACTGATGTTGTAGGTAGATTTTGCACTGCTTCTTTTTTGCCTTTCGTTCTCTATTTACTCAGTCATAAGTTTCTCTTAGCAGTGGATCTTCTTTAAAAGCAGGCTTAATTTGATAATAGCACTCAATAAAAATCTTGAAGTATATCATAGTAATAATTGAACTTTGACGCTGTAGTAGTAGATGATTTCTGTAAGCAGATAATAGAGATTCTGATCTGTAGATCTGTGTGGTAGTGGCAAAAAACCCTCCTGATCTTGTTATAAAATATCTTCCTTGCAGAAATACGAAATGATCAAGACTGAAGATATTCCCAACTTGGAGAACTCTAATTTCTCTACCAAAGTGATAAAAGATATTGCTCAAAATATCTTATCTTTTTTGAAATCAAATTGCACCAAAGAAGGACATACATACTGGTTATTTAAGGGTAAGTAAGCTTAGATTAACATAAATCTTTTCTCAGTTTATGTCATGCTGCTTAATAAGAAGTCTTGCCTTTCAGCAAGTGGGAGTGATATAGTAAAACTCTATGACCTAACAACCCTTTGTGAAGAAACAGAAGACAAATACCAAAACCCTTTTACAATGCCAGTGGCAATTCTTCTATACAAGTGAGTTTTTAAATAACTTCTGTTGTAACTTCTGTTGTTTCTTTGTGCAAACTGTGTTCTCACTAAGTCTTGTAGACCTGTTAAAACATTTGTAAAGCCTACATTTGTAGTGATCTTGCTTAAAGCTTTTTTCCTTATCACCCAAAAAATTCACTAGGTTTTTTTTCAACTTTTTCCTCTTAGAGTTGCTTGCAATATGATGCTGAAGAAAAACCAGAACAAGAAACACTATGGCACTATCAGAACATTGCTTCTGAATTGTCTTAAGTTACTGGACAATGGCAGACATCCTCAAGTAAGAGCATTATGTTCTTGTATCTTTGTGTAAAGGCAGTGCTGGTCAGATCCCTTCCTATTTAGGCACCTAATTCCAGAACTTGAAGCCTTAAAGCTATTACTTAGTGTTTGTATAGTCACAGAGACATGTGGAGTCAGTAACTTAAGGTGGAATGTAAACACTCAACATAGAATGGTTTGGGCTGGAGGGGATCTTTAGGATCATCTAATTCCACAGATGAGTTCCAACTAGTTCCAACTTAAAATTGCTGATTCCAGTTCAAGAGCCAGATGCCTAAAAGCAGGTCACTTTAATGCAGTATGTGGTCTGTTTTAGTTTGTTTTTCACTGGATCTGACTCAAGTTTCCTAGCAGATTTGATGGCATTATGACTCATCCCTGAGTCTCAAAATTCCTCTGGTGATACGAATGTGACTGCTCTCTCAGCAAGATTTCAAGCTTCAAGTAAACTTGTGGTAGAAATCTTAAACCTTGATGTAAGGAATATTTTGGGTTTTTGCTGGCATAATTATCAGGTGTGTTTGTTCATAAATAAGCCTTTCTGCAAACACTACTTAAAGTGGGAGGCAAAAATGTTTATATAGAATGCATACATATGTTTCTCATCTTGCTGTGTTAATCTTAGGTGTCATTGCAGAGAAGTTCAGTGAAGCAGTCTTGGCCCCACTGCGTTTCAGGTGTTCATGTTCTCCCTCTTGAGGGGGGAGGTAGGAGGTTATGGAGTGAAGGATGCAGGCCTGAGTAGTACAGCAGACTTAAGGAAGAAATTAGTTTGAGCATTGGTACCTCTTACCTCAAGACTTATTTCTGCATTAAAAAATAGACCTGAGGGTGAGGAAACAGTGCTAGTTTTAGATCGTAGAATCTTGGTTCATCACCAGTATGCCTTGGATTTCACCTCATGTGCTATGTAGGTGAATCTTGCTGCGGCTATAGGATAGCTGTTAAGTGCCCAATATTTAGTGTTTCATAATTATACATGGTCAGAGTTTCAAAATACATTGATAATATTAAAGCATGCAAATAAGTAAACCAAAGCAGCAGGAAGAAAGGAAATGCAGACCTCTGATTACTTAACTATGCTGGGGAAAAGTGAAGGTGGGAGCTACTCTGGAAAGCAGATTACATTTTTTCCCAAACGATAGCTGAAACAGAAAAGATGTAAAAAAAAAAAAAAAAAAAAAAAAAAAAAGTTCTTAAAATGGCACTCAAAGGGACAGGGTGGCCCTATTTCCTAATTCTTACCTTTGTCCTCTTCTGCTAAACAAGAGGCAAAGGCCCTGAAAGGGCTGTCTTCTAAAGCAAATTTTAGATTGGTGGAAGGCACAAGGGCAAGTTGCTTTCTAGAAGTTTGGAGAGGTTTATAATTCATCTGCATCTGTAAGGTGGGTAAAAACAAGTGTGGGTGAGCTTGACTGCCTGCTCTGTTAGCACATACAGTGGTTAGCTGGCCATCTCCTTTGACTTGTTTATTAAATATTGTTTAAACATTCCGTGCTCAGGCAAGGTGAGAATACAGGTCGTACTTGCAGATTATCAAATATCTATTTGTATGTACTGTTTACTCCTTATTCTAAGTGAAAGTATATTGCTGTTGCCTTTCAAAAGTGAATTTTTACATGGAAATACATCCGTGGTTTTTCTTTTTTCCTTTTTTGAAAAGATTATTGCTTCAGCAAACTTCATGCTGTCAGAGCTCTTTCAGTTGGATGAGCCTAAAAAAGAAGACAATACAGACTTCCCTATAAACGGAAATTCTGATGAAAGTTATAGTGAAGAAGAGGAAGAAATGCCAGACAGCGATGAAAATGGTTCTTACAGTAACAGTTCTGATCCACCAGATGACAATAAAGCAGTGGCTATAATAAAATCTGTAGGAGAGTTATCAGTACCAGAAAAATACAAGTCTGTTCATCGAATACGTGTAAGTAAACTTATGGGTTTTTGTTTAAGGAATTTCTTGAAAGCTTCAATTGGTACTGCAAAATTCAGTTACTTGTTAGTTTTGTCATAAGCTGTCATCATGTGCTTTCTTTTCTTCAGTTGTGGCTTTTCATTTTTTGTTTTACTTCCTCTGCCTCATGCTTCAGTCAGCTTTTTCATTAGCTGTTCATAGAATTTGAGGTCCTCTACAAAAAAAAAAATCTGCTGTTGTGACACGAATAAACTGTGGCCACGTTTAAGAACTGTAGATGACCACAAACACAAACAGAAAAAAACCCAGCCCTAAACTATTGAACCCTTCAAAGGTGAAGTGCTGCTTTGACTAAATAGCTCTTGCATTGACTTGAATAGCTTTTGGATTGTGAGTCTGCACTGCAAACAGTCTGTGTGTGCTTTTGTAACTACTGTTATGGTGTAGAAATATCTGTTCTTCCTCCTCCTCTTTAAGCTTACTGAAACCATGCATAGATGCTAAATTAAATCCTGTAGTGATGACCAGGTATGAATTGCTGTCTGAAACAATAAAAAGAAATACCATGATGCTTTTCAATGTGGAGATCAATTGTTTTGTTATCAAGCTTTTTTTTTCTTGCAATCTTTTGTTTCTTATAGCCAAAGTACGAAATACTTTGAACTTTTCTTTCTTCTGTTTTTGTTATTTTTCCCTGCTGTGCCCTCAATCAAGCCTAGTTGTGCATTTCCTGTCTGCCATGGTGCTGAAGAACGTTGCAGGCTTGTGCTTAGCTACGTCCTGGAGGTGAGTTCCCTATCAAATAACTGTACAGTGAGTTCACTGTACAGTTCCTCATGTGTTGTGTATTTGTGGAGTATGGGTTCGAAAGTGAATTGAGGCAATTCTTCTTGCAGGGCTTGAAGTCTGTTGACAGCAGTGTTAAAAAAGAGAGTGACCTTCCTGCTGCTGACCCCAGCACACCAATCCCATTGAAATATGAGGATGAATCCACCAGTGGTGGTCCTGAGTGTCTGGAAAAACAGATGGCCTTATTTTTAGACAAAAGTAAGTTGTATTGTTGTGCAAATAAGACCTTTCCAGTACCAAGCAAACTGCTGCCACTTCATTTTGATTGACAAAACAGCGTATTTGTGTGCTGCTAATTATGCTGTTGTATAAGCAAGAGAAAATACAGAGCATAAAAACAAAATTGGAGGCCATAGTCTGTTCCTCTTTAAATATGAATGGTGTATTTGGGATATTTTGCATATCAGAGCATCTTTTCTTAGTAAACACATAATGCTACTGTGCCTTATTTAGTTCACATGATTTCCACAAGGGCTTAGTAGTTTGTGCTTTGGATGTAGTGTGAGGAGTGCTGTGAGTTGTTTGTGGGGGGTGTGTTGGGTTTGTTTTTGTGTGGGTTTTTTTTTAATTTGTTTAGTTTTGTAGTATCCTTTTTTGTGTGTGTATGATTTGGAAGCTTTGTGAAAGAGCTTTTCACTTCTGACAGATTTCCCCTCGTGTTTACTGCTGGATATTACATGTACAGGTGCATTACAGTTATAGGTCATGTATACCATAAAGTTAAACAGGATTTCAACGTTCATTTTTTCCTATAGCTCTACATCATGGAAGGAAGCAGGAAAGACAGGTGTTTTTACTATGTTTAGATATTTGAAGAAGAAGCTTCTGTCTACTTCATGTAGCTCTGGAATCATAAAAGGGAATAGGAAGGACTCCTATTCTGAAAGTAGAAGAGTTTTCTGCAAGGTGATGAGTCCTTTTTAGGACTTTACTTGTGCAAATGTCAGAAAGAAAATAGAGTATATTTTTGCAATTCCTCAATCTTTCCTATTTCCTCCTTTTCTCATTTATATCCTTAAATGAGCAAGATCAGTTTTGAGTTAAGCGTCAGAGCAATTAAATGATTGTCTTCCACTTCTATGATTCTCATGAATGTCAGCGAACTGGGATATAAATATATTTTCCTAGGTTTTTTTAATCAGATACTTGACCACATAATATACTGTCCCTATTAGAAAGCTGCACTGTGTTGAGCTCGCAGAAATTCTGCCCAGTACTGTTGATATGGAGTGTGTGATTTGTTTGTATGGAGATCTGCTGCAAAATTGTACTGAGGTCAGCTCAACAAGAACAGTGTGCTGATTTCAGCTGTAATGCAGCCATGCTCTGTCTTCTGCCTTTGCTCTTTGGAGCTGATGACACATTGCAGCTGCTTGCTTTTTTATTTAGAAGCATGAGTTTCTTGGAAAGTGTGGGAGATAAATATTGCACAGATCTCAAAAGAGACTTTACTTGATTTCTGGATCTGCACTGCAGTTCTTCCTTGAGATAGCAATGGTGCTACTCATTTGGGTCATAATGATTGAACTCAACCTAGAGAAAAGTAACTCAAGCTTAAGGGAGAAATTTTAGTTTCCCAAGTATGGTTTTTTGTGGTGTTTTTTGGTAATGCAGATTATGGAGTTTGTCTGGTGTATGCTTACGTACATATTGAAAAGAGAAGTAGTCCTTGAATTTTTAATTTGAAAAGAACCACTTCTGAATGCTATGTGCATGCAGTATATGAGTATTCTATAGCTTTAATTTCTTTTATCTTGAAGGTGCAGTTTTTCTCGCACTCAATAAGGATTGTCAGTTTGCAAGTCAGGTCTTGTAGGTTCAGCTGTAAGCAAAAGCCTCGATTCTGTGTGCTTTCATAGTGTGTGCTGCTTATTCTGCTTCAACCCTCTTGGTCAGGACAACAAAATTCTGTCCTTTGGCATGAGAACTTCTAACGTGCTTGAATTCCCTAGCAGTGCTTTCTGCTTCCATAATCACTGCAGCATCGAAGGCAGAACCATGATCTTATGCTGATGGTTATCTTGGAACTGGTGTAGGAATTTCTTTGATTTTATTTGCAGGAATGATTAGATTCTCCAGTTCCTATAGTACTGGACAATTCCTTAGTTTGAGGCAGTTAATACAGAAATAAAACAAATATCATAAGGATTTGGCAGAACTCATCACAAATCATGCCTGCTACCAAAAGGAGTAGGCTTGGTTGTTGCACTTGCATTTCAGAAGCTGTTGAGCATGTTGGAGTCTAGCTGCATCGGCACTGTACTCTTTGTATTCAGATACAAGGCATTCAGGTGAGATAAGTGGAAAGGTTCCAAATGTTGGGTCTATTTTGTAGATGAAAAACACAGTACTGTGCAAATTGGCAGAGTCTAGTGTGCAGAGCTGTAATGTGGCTATTTACATTCTGTCTGTCTGCTGAAGTTGGGTCAAACCTCTGGTGTATTTTATGGAAATGAGATTTACTGAGGAGGCTTTGTTTGTTACAGTGGGCTCATTTCAGAAGGATAAGCATTCCAGTCAGTCAGGAATGATTCCTGGATCGTGGCAATATAAAATGAAACTCCAGCTCATTCTGAAATCATCAAAGGCTTATTATGTCCTGTCTGATGCTGCTATGATTCTACAGAAATACGGGAGAGCGTTACGATACATCAAGCTGGCTTTACAGTGTCATGGTAAGTTAGTGGAGTTGTCACCTCTATATTGACACATTTCACAACATCAAATACCTGTGTGCATGATTTACCTTAGTGGCATGCAGTGACAAATTTATATGCCTGTGTATTTAGTTAAACTAAGTGTCTAGCTCATCCTTCTGGAGAGAAGGAGGTGGTGAGAATAACTCACTCATCACCACTTGGGTAGAAGGCTCCTACCATTTTGATGTGGTGGGAGAACTTAGATCACAGACTTGAAATTTCTGAGCACTAAAGCTGGGAACATTCAGTCCTAGTGGCAACACAGAGGTAACCTTCTGTGTTCTTAGTATTGTCACTGCGAACAGATGCTGATTTTCTGGGGATACCTGGTGGCTCCCTTTTCATTTAAATGTTCACCCAAAGTATCAGCTGAATTAAATGCACCTCTAAAATGAGTTACATCCAAGGAAAGTGAGGGGAGTGGAGGCTGTTTAGGATATTAAGTAATCAGAAAATGGTGTACACTTAAAGCTTTAGTACTGTTTTTTGCTTCTGTTTTGTAGGAGGTGAGTTGGTGGGGTGGTAAAGCCGTTACAAAGCAAGAATGCTTGATCTCTCAAAATCTACACATACAAAGCATCAGTATGTGTAGATTTTCAGTCTTGGGAGGACTTAAATGTAAACTGCAATGCTTGAAAATTTGTTTATTTTAGACTGTATCTGACTCAAGTTAATCCTGAAATGCAGTTTTCCCTGGTTGAAGTTAGAAATCTGAGATGAGCATTTGTAATCAGTTGATGCACGTGTTTAAGAAAGTAGTCACTACTCCTAAGCCATCAGCTGTGTAGAGTAAGTGTGATTTTTAAAACAGGTTAGTTACTCTCAGAAGAGCACCTGTTGTCTGGATACAGGGGATAAATGTGGGAAGTAACATAAAACCAATGACGCTGTCAGTCTGTGTCAAAACTTAAGAATTGCAATTCTCTCCTTCCTTCTCCTTCACCTGTGGGATTCTTTTCTTTTAGATACTTACTGCTGTCTCTCTGCCAGCATGCTTCCTGAGGTGCTAGTGTTTCTTTGTCAGTGCTTAACGCTTTGTGGAGATATCCAATTAATGCTCGCTCAAAATGCCAACAACAGAGCAGCGTACCTTGAAGAATACAACTACCAGACAAAGGAAGATCAGGAAATACTGCACAGCCTTCATAGAGAATCCAGCTGCCAAGGTATGGCACAGCTATTAGGTAACTGTTGTAATTTGTCTGTGTGACAGACATAAGTCACTTTGCTGCGCTTCCTCCAATCCATGCAGCAGTATCAGTTCCAGAGGAGAGTTGGTTATGCCTCTTTCTGCTCTAATCAGAGAAAGCACCTTTTCTTATGAGAGACACAATAAGTTATTGAAATATTGTATGACATGCCTGAAATTGTAAATGAGCTGAAGGCATCAGTTGTGTCCTGGGTAGATCCTGCTTGTGTGTGAGAACTGTGGGATCGTTCCAATGAAGGCCTTATCCTTGGTCATCTTACTGGGTGACTTTCTCTGTACTGTCAGAGGCTTGGATTTACTTGGAAATGCTATTTGACATGGAGGCATTCTGGTTTTTTGTTGTGTTTTTTTTTTTTTTGTTTTGTTTAGTGTTTGCCTGGGCTACTGACTTGTCTACAGACTTGGAATGCCAACTTTCAGTCAGCTGCAAATGTTACGAAGCAGCTTATGAAATCTTACTTTTCAGTAACTTGAAGAAGCAAAATCCTGAGCAGCATATACAGGTGCTGAAGAGGATGGGTAATATCAGGAATGAAATTGGAGTATTTTACATGAATCAGGCTGCTGCTGTGCAGACTGAGAGAGTGGGTAAGCATTCTTGTTTTGCTTGTTACTGTATGCTGTTCCATTGACCAAGAAAAATGATTATGTTCACTAATTGTGAAGGAAGTCTTGACCATTTCTGAATGTTAAGATGACACTTAAATAACTTTGTAGTATCATTTTTAGAAAAATAGTGCAACTTTAATGTCCATTGTAAATAATCTACAGACTACTATGATTTATGCACTGTTTTAATTGAGCCTAAGCTGAATAGTGGAAACCACAGATGTGGAGAAATTTGTTTGAAGTGTGTTGAATGCCCTGGAAAGAAAGGGGGGGGGGGGAAAGGCTGTTTTTCTAAACTTAGTGCTTTTCTTTTTTAAAAAGAAGACAATATCTTGTCTAGAAGCACTAGTTATTAAAGCTAAAACTAAGTTGATGCTGGTGGTTCAGTGTAAGCAGCCCCAGTCTCCTAAATACTTGCTGTGTTTGTCTGACTAATGGCTGAAGAATTATGGGTTAGATTTTTAGTTTGGTGGCTGTTCCTCATTTCCATGTTTTTGTAGGACTGCTATTGAGCCAGAATAGCAGCCTTAATGCTGAATTTTGCTTGTCTGTGAAAATCACTTTGTTTCATTTTCCAAGTTCAAAGAAGTAACTAATATCCTGAACACTGCCAGAAAGGGGGGAAAAGCTCTTATTAATTGTACTTCTAATTTCCTTCTTGGGTGTGCCGTGTTATCCCAGTTCTTTGATGTATGCTATGTACAATAGTACACTTCAGGTATTAACAGATTTTCATTTGTTTTGCTACAATTTTCCATGAATTTGGGTGTTCAGAGTATTTTACCACATGTAAATTCTAAAAAGGCATCTTTAGAAGTCTGAGGAAAAACTAGCACAACAAACAAACAAACATTTGTTTGGTGTCCTTGAAGAATTTGCATTAATGGAAAGCCTTGTGTTCTAACTTCAGTGAGTAAGAACGTATCAACAACAGAGCAGCAACTGTGGAAGAAAAGCTTCTCTTGCTTTGAAAAAGGCATTCAGAACTTTGAGTCAATTGATGATGCCACCAATGCTGCTCTCCTGCTGTGCAACACAGGAAGGCTCATGCGAATTTGTGCTCAAGCTCACTGTGCAGCTGAAGGTGACTTCAAAAGAGAATTTTCTCCAGAAGAGGCCCTTTATTATAATAAGGTAACACTACTTTCTACAATGGCCCATACCCTATTCTGTCTTTTGACACAAAATTTACATAAGCAGCTTAGAATCCTTTAAATAATGAAGGTGCTGGGATGGAGAAGTTGATTTATCTAGGTACAGCAGTTGGCAAGATTGATAAGGGACTGTGGAACTTCTGGCTTCGTGTTAGTTAAGTGTAATGGAAAGTATGGCATACCTGAATGCTTCCTTTTCAGTGTGTAAAAATAAGTAAAGTAGCAGGCACTGAACTTTTGCCCCAAGATAATGGTTTTCAATCATGTTCATTATGTAGAATAAAGCAAATGCTTAGAATCAGTGATTTCTTCTGTTAGTACATCTGGGGAATAAAAACTTACCTAGGGCCAGTGTGTCCTTTTGGAACTTTGTTTTATTCTGATGTGTAAGTCAAGACTAAAATTCTAATCAGAATGAGTATAAGAAAAATACTGGTGAAGGAGCAAAGGTATTTTGAAACGCTTCCTTTCAGCTCAAGTAAAAAGAAATGAATTTTAGTTGTTATGAATGTCTAGTTACTGCTCATATATATACTTTATAATCTGTAGGCTATTGACTACTATCTGAAAGCACTAAGATCTCTTGGCAAGAGAGAGATGCATCCAGCTGTTTGGGATTCTGTGAACTGGGAGCTGTCTACCACTTACTTCACTATGGCAACTCTACAGCAGGATTATGCTCCATTATCTAGGAAGGCTCAGGAACAGGTAATGGAGAGGATTTGTGGCATCTACTAAAATAAGCTGTTTTCTTGAAAAATGGACAGGCAAGCCAAGGTGATATTGGAATAGTTTATATAAAATCTTTGTAATCTAATGAAAGTTTAAAGTAGCTACTGCAAATCATAAAATGGTTGGTTATATAGAGATTTTTCAGTCTTGTATTGTAAAAACATGTTTAACCCTTCCAAGTCCATGTTAAGTGATTACTTTCAAACTGGAACACCACTGCATGGTTTTCTTCCTTGTAGATAGAGAAGGAAGTCAGTGAAGCCATGATGAAGTCTTTGAAGTACTGTGATGTTGATACAGTGTCTCCACGGCAGCCTCTCTGCCAGTATCGTGCTGCAACCATCCACCACCGACTTGCTTCAATGTACCACAGTTGCCTCAGAAACCAGGTGCTAACACAAACTGTTTGGCTTTTCTGTATAGGTTCCATGTTTAGTGTGTAATATTTGTAGAGGCTGAAACTTATCCTCTTAACTGTAGTTGGAATATGTTTATTTAAAGTGACTTAACTGGGAAATGTGAGCTGACTTGTCAGTGTGAAGTGCAGCTACTTGTGCATGGAATAGTTCATTTGGAAGAGATCTTCAGAGGTCTAGTCCAACTGCCTGAGCACTTCAGGCCCAGGTGTAAGTTAAAGTGCAGCTGTTAAAGGCACTGTCCAAATGCCTCTTGAACACTGACATGCAAGGAGCATTGGCCACCTCTTTAGGAAGGCTTTTTTAGTGTTTGTCCACCTTCAAGATAAGGATTATTTTCCTAAAATCCATGGTGCAACTTTGTGTCATTCCTGTGCATCAGCCTTGTCCTTTACAGAGTGTTTTGGCTTTATGGTTCAGTCTGTTCTGAGTAGTTTCCCATACTCATATTGATGATAAATATTTTCAGTTTGATTTTGCTTCTAAGTGACTCTCCTGATACTTCTGCAAACATTCTATAAGGAGGCTATCTGCTAATGATTAATTAATGCTTGAGTGTAGACTTGCATGTTGCTTCTTGGGGTATGTTGGAGGGTGGTGGTTTCTGGTTCTACTTAACATGAATTTGTTAATATTATCATTGAAGTTACTGTATATTCATAGCTAGGGTAGTGATGGATTCTGTGAGTGCGCTGGTTTGGTTTAGTTGAACCATTTTGAGGTGAGATGAAGAACCATTGTTTGAACCTCTTGGTTTTCCATAAGCTTTTTTTTCTAATGGATTCTTTCAAAACATATTAATTGTCTGGCATTTACTATGTACCCTGCTCTGAGACCAGGTTGGTGATGAGCATTTGAGGAAACAACATCGCATACTTGCTGATCTTCATTACAGTAAAGCAGTAAGACTCTTTCAGCTCTTGAAGGATGCACCCTGTGAACTCCTCCGTGTGCAATTGGAAAGAGTGGCATTTGCAGAATTCCAGATGGCAAGTAAGTCTGTCTTCCTACAATAGTCTTCTAAAATGCTGTTAACTGTTTCGTTTCCTTTCTAAATAAATTTATTTGAGTAGGAGTAACACACTTCTCATAATGCAGTCCCCTTTGGAAGAAGAAAGGCATTTTTATCATAGTGTTCCTCAGTTGCCTGGGGTGTACACTTCATGTGAACTCTGAAATCATTGGGTGGAGATAAAAAGTGCAATCCAGAATGAGTTGTTAATAGTGTCCTTGATTATTTTTTTCCCCATTCAGGTCAGAACAGCAGTGCTGGGAAGTTAAAGACATTGTTTGGGGCCCTGGATATAATGACTAAAACCAAGTGTGCGTTCCAGCTTATCAGAAAAGAGCTTGCAGCAGAGAGTGAGCAGGTAAATGAAAATCAAGTTATTTGATTGCTCCCACAAATCTTGTGCATTCATATAAAAGTGGTCAGTTAGCAATTAAGTTATGGCTTGTCTACTTCTCAGTCAACTTAGTTAAATTGAACAGAAATGGAACCTCCTGCAATTCACTTCCAACCTTTCTGTGGAAGTGGATGGAAAAACTTGATCTAGAACTTGCCTTTCTCTGAGTGGTGTCAAAAGTTCCACCTCTTCCCCCAGCGCTTCAGAACTAGAAATTTCTCCAAGAATTGTCTTCCTTTTATTTTCTTTGTGCTCAGATCTTCTGTGTTCAGATCCTTTTTGTCCCTCTTTATTAAAAGAGGGACATTTGTATAATGCTGCTGAAATTCATAAAATTTCTAACAATTTGAGTGACAGGTTGACTATTCAAGTCTGTATTTTCCTGGTTTTTTTTATGATTAAATATTACAGTGCATAGATTTAACATAAGCACTTGTCATAACTTGTGTGCAGAGTGACTTACTGAGGCCTCATAACCATGAAGTCACAGTAATTGTGATGTTGGTGCCACTCCAGTAAAGAGTAAGCTAACCTGCTAAGTATGGTCATCTGACCTGAGTACCATTTTTCTAATTGTGGAGTCAAGTGACATGTTTTCCTGTGTTTTTCTTTTTGTAGATAAGCAAGGGTGAGAGTAATGCTGAGAGTATATCACCTAACGAGTCCTCCACTGCCCTTAACAAGGAAGAATTAATGAAACTGCTTAGTATTTTTGAGTCTAGAATGTCATTCCTTCTCCTCCAATCTATTAAATTGTTAACTTCAACAAAAAAGAAAACTGGGTAAGTTAAACCTTGATATGCATACATAAATGTGATTTGAATATGTAAGTCTGTACAAACTATGTACTCTTACGAGTGCAAGCTGGTGGTTTTTGGGTGCAATTGAGGGAGTGACCTTCACTTTGAGAAGTTTTTTCCTCTCATTTGCTGATAGGATTCCAGGACTGAGTGGACAAAATTGGACTGATTCTTTTCAAATAAGAAATAACTATTACAAGCTTATCTGAGAAGCACAATACAGTGCTCTGTGATAGCTAGCTTATCCTTCATAGAAGCTTATCCTTCATAGAATATACTTCCATGGGCATCAATTGAACAGAATGGCTTGACTGTTGGCTGTTTTACTTGTCACTGTGCTGACTCTATTTATACACTAATTTAACATGTAATTGTTCACTATGGTAAGGGTCCTTTGTTTTATTGGCATCAGTCTTCATCTGTGGCAAGGCACTTGGAAGTTAGTGAGGGGGAAAACTGCTGTGTACTACTGGTGATTAGATCTATCTTGATAATAAAATGTACTAGTGGCAGCATAGGTAAGCACACACAGTTCTTCAGTATAAACACAGGCAGACTAGTAGTGCTGTAAGCAGAAGGATGTAAATAGGGAAGATACCTGTTGGCATTAGCTTTCTAATGGCTGATGGAGTGAGCTAAGAAGCAGTTTTCAGTCTTGCTACTGCTGTGATCTGCTGTGACAGTCTAATTCCTTATATTGCTGTTCTTTCAATTGGTTAAATCTGAACGTATTTATTGTTTTTAGGATCCAGAGAACACTTCCCTTTCCCTTCCCCCCTCCTCCCCTTAATAGCAGATATGGTGTTTGTGGAGGTTACAGTGGCATACAGTTGTTTTTTCTACTGTAACAAAGTTAATTTATGAAAATGAGGCATTAGAGAATTGTTGGAAGTTGTTAATTGTTTGTCACTTTGAAACAGTGCTGATGCTAACTGCTGTTTTGCTACAGGAAGTTGTGAAATGGAATAATCTTGCACAGTAAGTTGCTTGCTGGTAGGAGCCTGCTAAGTGGGAAGTGATGAGACTGAAAGAAAGCCTGTGTGCCTTTCTAGCAGTGGTTTAGGTACATTGTTAGGTGTGTTCACTTCCAGAAAAGCTTCCACAAGGTGGCAATCTGAATATGTAAAATGCAAAGGATTGAAGTACAGCTTGTATGTAACTATGCAGCTGCCCCAAGTAACTGACTCAGCTATTCTCATCATTTTATGGTCTGGCTAAGTGTTGTGCAACAATTGCTTCTCGTGGAGTCTCTCATGAATGAGGTTTCCTGCTGAAGATTTCATATAGGGAACAGATTATACTGAGGTGAAACGAGAGAGCTGCTGTAACATCTTAAACTTCTTTGAACAATGGTGGATTGAGGCTCAGCTTAGCACTGTCTTCTGCTTAACCTTTTGTTAAACCTTTCTGGTACCTTGTGTAAGTGGTGTGTGTGTGTGTGTCTCCTTAGTTCTGCTTTACAGAAAGAGAAAACGTCTGTCTTCTGTTTTAATAACAGGCAGACTGGAAAGGGAGGAAATGAGCACCCACAGATGCTCTTGCAGGGCCTTAGATGTGCTTTGGCAGAGAACAGAACATGTGGGAAAAACTGATGGTCGATAGTGAAACTTGCAGACTAGCAATAAAACTGAATGAAATCAGTTTTACCTTCCAGAAGTTAAATGCATAAGCGCAACTGAATTGGGCTGTGTAAATCAGAGGAAAAAGTAATTGAAATTAATACTTTGCTCTGGGAATTCTTGTAACTTATCCTGGAAATACTTTGCATTTCAGTGGCTTTTTATTGACTACCTGTTCTGTTTTATAATTAAATCTGATTTCTGCCAAATGTCGTAAATTTAATTTGCTTTACCTTTTTTTGTAACTCCCTGAGTATTCACAATTAACCTGACTGCTGCTTGCATGCACACTTGATTTAATTGTAATGCTAATAGTAGCATTTCTTTTTCTTTTTTTTCTGATTCAAGTCATTTATTTATTAGTCTTGGATGTTAAATGGAGAGTGGCAATGCTGAAGTAGTAGGCCAGCTTTTCTTTGATAAGTTATTTTCAGTCAAACGGAGAAAATCGATGGGACATTAAACTGCAGACTGGCAAAAAGCTCTTCTGTGGAAAGCTATTGGCATGGAAAAGTCTCTAAAATACAGAAATAAGTTCCAGACACTTACATTAAGAAAAGGATGGTAAAGTCATGGATTTTAGATTTGAACAGGAAAATGTCCATAGTGGGTAAGCAGGGCTGGGCTGTGGCAAATGCAGCAGCAGGCAACTGCCCAGGAGCAAATGGCATCTGAAGGATAGTCAGGTGTCCGTTGGCTTTTAGCCAGATCAGATGAGACAAACTCTGACAAAAGTACAGGGATTTGGCACACTGACACTGACTGGAGGGTTTACAGTGTGAAGTTAATAAAATGGCCAGACTGGAGTTGAAGACATTTGGAACTCCTTATCCTTCCTGCAGTATGAGCAGAGGCTCTGGCTGCAATGCTGTGAAATGCCAGGAAATGAGAGCTAAAGAAGTAAGACTTCACATAGCTGATGCTTTGATTTGTTGTTTCAAAGAAATAATAATTATTTGATAATTGTTTTGATAATTTGTAGAATAAAATATTGTGGTCAGGTTAACAGCTTTTATTTGTTTTCTTTTTAGGGGGGTTAATGAAGAAGAAGTCACTCTTAAAACAAACAAGCAAGTTTACTCTCTTCTGTTGCGTGCAACTGCTAACAAAAGTATGACCCTGCTAGAGAGAATAGAGGTAATCTTAAACCTGCTGGAGCAGCTGTCTCAGAATAGTGAAGCCAGTAGTGGTGGAATTTAGTGACTTCAGTGCTGCAAAAGAGCAGAAACAGTGCCTTGTGAATGCATGGGATCAGTGGTATTTTTTTCCCATGTGGTATTTGGATTTATCAAAGGTGATAAGCATATACTGCCTGCGTGGTTAACACAGGACACCTGGGAAAGAGTAGGAATTCCCTGTGAACCTGTGATAACTCTGGCGTGGTTTGGTTATTAGCGTTTCTTTGTTTGAAATGCAAAGTTGGGGTTCTGGATACAAACTGAACTTTTTTTTTTATCTTGGAGAAAAGCACAATTTTTCTCTTAAAGGTAATGGGCTTTGCAGCAATGCAGACATTTTGCGTAGAAATACAAGCTCACAGTTGCTCTGTTTGATATTTAATGAGAAACTTCGTAAGCAAAGCTTTATTGGAGTACTTTAACATGAAACAAAGTGGTGCAAGGAGATTTCTGTTGGATGTGTGGATACATTTCTCTCATTACAGTCACTTTTCTGCACAAAACGTGTGCCTTCCTTGCGTTGGTGCAAGGTTCTTGCATTTGCCATTGCTGGTATTTCGTTTGCGACAGGAGGTGAATGATCTTAGGTGTGTTGGAATTGATCCAGAATAGACTTGAAACTGTGAATAAAAGCATATTTTTAAATAAATATTTATTAAATAAACCTATGAATTGTACTGCATTGTTTGTTATGCTTCTATCAGTGAGGTAAACTGTTCAGCAGAACCATTTGAAAAGCGCTGGGAGTTAGAAAAACATAAATGCTGCATTTTTTTCCTCTTATAAATGAGAAGTATAGCTGATAGGAGGTGGTAGAAATTGTGTGTAATTGTCATTTAAACATTTTTTGTGTGTGTGTGTGTGTAAGCCCCCTAAAACTCAGACATAAACTGAATTAAATACTTAAGCTGTTTGGAGGCAGTGATTCTTAATGGCAGTGTCATATGCAAAATAAGGGTTTTGGTGGCTTTTGTATGGGGTGTGTTGTTTTTACCCAGAGGAAAAAAGTTTACAGAAACCTTTAGCCTAACAATATTGATGTGGTTTTACATTTGTATCTTTGAGTCTGTTTTCAGGAGAAAGCTGAGCTTTCAGATGAAGCACAAAGCCTGAAAGAAGAAATATGCCTTGTGAAGGGGTGAAAAATGAGAGGCTTAGTGTGTGTCTCATTTCTGCAGCTTCTGCTTTTGAATGAGTGAGTTGTATGAAATGGCACAGTAGGTGCTTGGGTTCTGGTGTCTTTCCCTGCTTTTCACCTGGGACCTGACTACATCTACCACCCCTTATGCTGTCCTTGCTTCTCCTGAGCTGAAAGCTGCAGGGAATTGAACAGCAAGTTTCTAAAGCAAGGTAAAAAAGCACTGTGCTTGAAATTGATATTGTCAGGAAATTTGGCAGTGGTGGAGGGATGTGAGAAGTGTGTTCATGACAATCTTTTCTTCAGAGCTGAGGGGTAACTAAGCAAGACTGCTGAGGTCAGTGACTCTTGGGGGCAGAGAGCAGAAGGATATGGTTTTGGCCAAAAGATTTCCTATGGAGCTGGCCTTGGCAGGTTCCTGCTGCTAAGGGGAAGTCCTGCTGAAACCCTCTGATTGGATCTGATAAAGCAGGCTATCTCAGTGCAATTTTCACTTCCAGAGGACAAGTCTAAAAGGTCTGTCCCAGAGAACAGTGTAAGACTAGAATGTAATCTCTGGTTCTCCTGCAACTGAGACAGGTGATGACGTGGGCTGTGTTTAATTGGCATTGCACCACACAGATCCATGCTCAAATTCATGCTTTCTCCAGAGCACCATTTACACATTCCTGCATCCTGCTGATTTCAGAACTCACCAAATGTGTGCTTCTCTTCTGTGGGCTTTAAGTATTTGACACTGTGATTATCAGCCAGTCTAAGAACGTGGCTGCAGAGTAAACCCTGCAACTCTTACCGTGTGAAGTCTGTTACTGTGATTTGGGGAGAAGCTTTGTGAGCTCTTCTAGCTTTCCTGTAACAAAACAGAACTAAAGAATTTCAGCAAGGCACATGGATCAGGTCTGCAATCTGTGCCAAATGACTAATAAAAGTCAAGCCTTCTCTTTTTTAAGAATGCTACAGTGGTTGGATAAGACAGCAGGACATTTCCTGCTTCTTGATACTACAGGCAGACTTGCAATGCAAAGCCAGCAGCTGGGAGAGCAGTTTGTTCCTTAGATGAACACTTGTCTGCAGGGAACAGTTTTGTGTGGTGCTCTAGGGACAAGCTGGTAACTAAGGGCCCATTGCAAAGAATATTATCTAGGCCTTCCAAAAAAGATGAATTCCTAAGCTCCAAACAGGGGAGAGCTCAGGGACATGTGAGCTCTGAGGGAAGAATTGTTTCAGCTGTGAAAGTGTTCCTTGGATAAAACTGAGCCAGGCCTGTGCATCAGCTGGTCTGACTGGAAAGGAATAAAAAGCCACTCCATTGCTGCAACTCTATTCCCTTTTTTCTCTTTAATGAAATATATTACTAAGTGCTGCATGGTGAACCAAGCTCTAGTACTCATTTTCTGTTTGTTAACACATGATGAATCCAAAATCCAGCCATGTCACCTGAGTCACACAGCAGTTTGCACTGCCTCTGTGTCCCATTAAGTGTGCTTAGTACGTATTACATGGAGCTGATGGAAGCTGATATTTCTGTAGGTGTTTCCACAAGAAACTGGGCCTGAACTGAGGAATTAGACAAATAATTAGATGTGACTTAGGATAACAAAAGAATTTGCCATGTAACATGTAGGAACACAAGCTCATGTGGATGCCTTCAGCTTCCAGTCCTTGCTCTCTCCTCTGACAGACCACATCTCCCCTTCTTCCCCTGCCCCTAGGCACTAGCTCACGCAGATCTTCTCTTTCAGCTGTGAGAGGTCCTTTAGAGGACTTGAACTGACTTCCAAGTCCTCAATCTGCTGTGGATTTATTTCTGAATGCAGAGATGAGCAGTACTGCACACTTTTGTAATGACACTGCTCAGCTGTATCTGAATGTTCAACAGCTTAACTAAAATTGTCCTTAAGGGGGGCGTGGGGGGAGGGAAAATAGTGGTAGAGATGGTCAGCAACAGCTTCTTACTCATTCTCCTCTTCTTGGGGGCATGTCCATGCAGAGTCCTGCAGCTACATCCAGTTTCCATAGCGATTCTAATATCCTTCAGGAGGCTCTTTTTTAATGATGAAATATTCCTCCCACTGCTTAACAGTATCTTCCAGCAATTAGTAGGCTTCTGAGATCCTATTTCATCTCAAGAAACAGAACTGCTCCATAAAGCACAATGCTTGTGTTACTGTGCCTGATCTGACTGATGAATCCTTATATACAACTTGGAGTTATTTCTGTTTATATTAACATAATTGGGTTCAGTTTAACTCTTATCCTAGGTACAAAGCTGCTTACCTAATTGGAAATTCTGGTCATACGCTCAGAATTAAGCTAATAGAAACTTACAGCAAAGGAGGGTTTCTCTGTTATTCCATGAACCTTAGTGCTACACTAACAACGTGAGTGACTTTCATAAGGATTATAACTGAGTGTATTATGATTTAAATCTTCTATGAATTTCACAGCATTGAAGGTAGCATGAGTGCTAAATAGGATTACTTCTTTAATTGTTTATCTGTGAAAGTATAAACCACATTCAAACAGACAACTCTAACACCATTATTAATAAGCCAGTTTATTTCTCTGTTTACAAATCCTTCTTTACAGAAATAGAAATGAAAACCTATTTTTTAAGACTCCATAGTGCAAGGATGTGTCAATAACTGACCTCCTGTTAGCTTCACTCAGTGCAACAGTACAAGAATTATCCTACTCCACTGAGAATCTACAATCATCCTCTTAATATAAACATTTCAGAAGGAGAACAATGAATGAGCTTTGCAACAGAAAATACTTCAACATAAGTACGATCTTCTTTTACAACAGAAGATGTGCATGGAAAAACTGACCACACAGAGATGTGGAAACCTCACCCTGTGCACTAGGAGATACCTGAGGTGAACATGGAACACAAAATGTCAATATATTACTCTGATGCAGTGTAGCCTCTCAGTTTGTTTCCTGGGAGTGCACAGGTAGTATATTTACACTGCACACATCAGAAAAAGGGGCTTCAGGACATGCTAGACAAATTCTAGATTTCTGAGATCCATGTTAGCAGCTCCCACAAGCTACTGCCAGGACAGCATTGTGTATTCCCAGACAATACTTCATTGAAGGACAACAAGTCTGCAAAATGAAAAAGCCTTCTATAGAGAACCACTCAGCCTCAAACACGTGCTGTGCTCTCACTCAGATAAAATGCAGTTCTGTGGGCGAAGTGCTTTTTGGATCCCAGCAGCGAGGTCTTGAGGAGTGGGACTCTCTGCAGTGCAGCTTACTGGGATTCCTGCTGCTTCCATGGCTTCAGCAGTTGTTGGACCGATAGCAGCAAACTGCAATGACATTGTTTACAGCTGGAATTAGTGTGAGCAGGCACGGGCTCCGCTCTTATTAGTTACTTTCTTGGCTAACGCTGTCAGAAATCAGTTTGTTGTACCACTTTGCACTGAAGACCTTCAGCAGTACAAGTCAGCTACCAGCTGGGCTGTTTAGAAAGTACCTAGGAAAGATTTCTCCCACCCTTATAAACTTTTGAAGCTTTACCTTCCCTGTACCAAAATCAGCCTTTTTCCCTGCTAGACCTCAATTGGAAGACCAACAGCTGCACCAGCTCAGTGAATTTGAATTCAAATAATGAGTTGCAAATCTTAATGTTCTTCTTCCCCATCACAGGGGAAATCATGATTTCTTATGCAAATAGAAGATTCAGAAATCCTCTACAAGACATTTTTATTCCTCTTTATGTTGCAACGAAAAGCATGGTTATATATTCATAATTATGAATGATGTTAGAACCTCCATTATTTGTTTCTCAAATCAAGACTGCAGAACTTTGCAGTGAATACTGCCTAACATATTTTGTTCAGAGAAAGAAGCACAAAGAGCCTGGTATTCTCCACAAGAAAATGAAGGTTTGGAAAGGGTACAACAGCTTTCCTCTTCCTTGGTCTCCCAACCTAGGCTTACTCCCTATTGCATTTCACCATTTTAAAAGAGCAGATACCTTTATTTGGTTGGCAGAATCACCAGAAAGCTTCTGAATGTGCTGGAGGCAAAACTTGACACCAGATGGACTGAAGAACACGATGCTGGCTGGAATTCCCTGTGCGAAAGTAAGCAGAGGTTGGCAGAGCTTTCTCAGTTCCAGCAGTGCATCAGTTCTTTCACAGCAACCCCTTTAAATGTCTCTATATGGACACAAAGTGGGTTTTTTTTAATGAGAAACAGATGCTAAGCCAACAGAGGCTCTCTGTGGTGCAGTCTGCCAAACCTCCACACAACGCGGAAATTCAGGTGTGGCTTTAACCAAACACTTTGTCCCATGCCTACTCGGTGATAAACGTACTGCAATTTTTCTCATTTCCCTGTTTAGCAAGGAAACTCAGCAAGTTATTTCGCTAAATCCATTCCCACCTACGCCTGTTCTGGCCATGTTCAGTTTCCCAGCTCATATGGTTTTAGCCTAAGTTCTGCCTACCCAGAGATGCTGGGACAAAGATGAGGCGATGCCTGACAGCTGCAGATCACAGAGAGGGCTTTCTCTCCCCCAAGAAGGCCTTAAGAGAGCCAAAAGAAAATTCTGCAAGATCCGAACCCAAAGCACGTGCCTTCTTTATCATGATTTTCTGTTTGAGCAGAAAAATACCCTGCATGAGATATACCCAAAGCACATCTGCTGTTGTGTTACTGTGCATGACTTGGAAGCTGCCCTGAGCCCCTGGAAAGCAGAATGATGGTTTAGCACAGCGCTGCTCGCTGTCTCACAGTGTGCTGAAACACTTGTGTTTTTTTGTATCAGCTCTCCATACACAAAATAGATAACCTCAGTCATCAGCTAGGAACAACTAAAAAGCCCACGAGAAACAGATTTAATAGCTTCACACTGAAACCAGTGAATCTAATTGTGGCAAGTAAGGAGTTCCTCAAAAAGAACTCAGAATGTGGATGTATCCTCCCTGGAAGCACTCAAGGCCAGGCTGGATGGGCTGCGAGCAACCTGGGCTAGAGGGAGGTGTCCCTGTCTATAGCAGGGGTTGGAAACACGCCATCTTAAACGTCCTCTGCAGCCCAAGCCATCCTATGATTCTATGAAAATGCCCACTACCATGCCAGAGCCTTTTAGGACCTCCTGAAAATTAATTTTAAAATCAAGGTATAATTTAACAAGGCATTAATGCATAGATTTTAAATAGATGTGCAATATGCTCAGGCAAGCCAAACTATCCCAAGAAAGAAAGGCTACATTTTGAACACAATTAAGCACAGATAGAGTGGAAAATTCAGAAAGTCAACCTGGACAAAATAAAAACAATTACTGCTAGCTTCAGATCTTTCACTATGCACTGCTCCTTGCCTAATAAAGTTTAACAGATACATTTGTTAGATTTTTTTGCCTTTGTGTACCTCAATACATATGTCACTTGGAATTCAAAACACTTAAAATTAGATTTATATTCATAAACTGGATAATCAGAGGAGGAACACTGAGACTACAGAGGGCAGAAAACTACTGGATTCTGATTCATAAGATACAGCAAAGTTGTCCAGAGACATTACAATAACAGCAATAATTAAGAAATAAAGCTGTTTAATAAATATCCTTTGGAAGGGAAGGGAAAGGTGTATTTTGTTAGGTTACATCACAGACCTCAAAAATTCTGAAATTCCAATTTGACCCAATACCTGCTGTGAGAAATAGCTGCTCAGTGACTGCTGGAGATGCTCGTGTTGGGCAGTCTGGTACACAGTCAGGCTCTCCAGCGGTATGCCTGGGATCACAAGAGGCATTCGGAATCAAACAGGATATCATTGATTACTATTATTTCAGGAAAATGTTCTTACTGTACCACTTGCACTTTAAAAGTACTATTTCAGGTTAAAAAGATACTGTGAAAAAGGACATGAGGGATTCATACGTCTTTCTATGCGTATTATACAAGATCTAATAGAACTTTTATAACTGGAGGACCTTGAAGCACACCAGGACAACTGTCATGTCTCACAGCACATCTGTGATTAATTTCTCTTCCTTCTCAAGGATGACAACAAAGGTGATGAACAAAAGCAAGTAACCTTGCTCGAGCTGCACTACACCAAGTCCTGGAGCTGTGAGCAGCATCCCAACCTCAAAGATTGCCCAAGGAGGCTGTGGATGCCCCATCCCTGGAGGCATTCAAGGCCAGGCTGGATGTGGCTCTGGGCAGCCTGCTCTGCTGGTTGGTGACCTGCACATAGCAGAGGGGTTGAAACTGGATAACCTTTGAGGTCCTTTTCAACCCAGGCCATTCTATGATTCTATGAAAGGCTGCACTCCCATCCTCCAATCGACATCACAGAAAATTCCATTCTCATTCAAATTTGGTTCAAAGCGGTTGGGTACAAATTGTCTCCTAACAGACCGAGTGCTATGAGGCTCAAAGAGAAGTTCAACCTTTTTCTTTAAGCGCTGTAGGAAGTACTTCTCTTTTCAGGGCTCCGCAAGGAAAAAGAAGAGATGATGAATGAGGTTTCTCTCCTGTAAATACACAAACAAAAGCTTGTCATTAACTTCTTTTTTAATAAAGATGCATTTAATCCACTTTAAAGGTATCAAATGTTGAACGCTGCTGCAAGTGCTGCATGCTTCTCCCCCAGCACAGCCCTAAGGTAACTGAAAGCACTCACAAGGCAACTGCATCCCCAATTCAGAGGGTAGAGCTACTCAACATGTAAATTAAAAAATATTCCATAACTAATACGAATGCATCGACTAAAAGGATCTCATGAAAGATAAACTGCATTTTTATTCCCCGTGCCGCCCTACAAAGGAAAACAAGGACTGTGCAAGTTCTCTCTTCCTTCTCAGAAACACAATCTTCCTCGATTTTTTATACATAAAACTTCAGGCCCACTCTGTACACAACAGCTCTCTCTAAGGGAAAGAACTTTCAGGCAGACAGAGAAGAGGACAGAAATACTCTGCTGGAAGCTTCAGGCTATCTACAGGTGTGTTTTCTTGCTTGCCCAAGGAAAAATGGTTCCAATTCCAAGGCTGGAAGACTGGAAGTGGGTGTCCACACATCCTCGTTTCCTTTCAAAAGGAACTGGCTTCCAACCTCAGTTGCTGTTACACTGCCTGCATGTGAATGCTCCTTGCCCATCTGGGAAGAAGGACCTTTCTGGTTTGTGACCTCAGCTTTTAAGCAGTACCAAAGGCAACAAACACCATTATCTGTTCTTAGACAACAGCTTTTTGCAGCTACTGCCACTAGTAAAGTCAGATGCTCATATGGTGACTGCTTTAAGTGTATTATCTTAAAGTATTTAATGCTCATTATATTAAGATATTTAATATAAAGGCTGTTCTGATAAGAAACGAATGAAACTGAAAATATACTTCAATGTAAACTGAAACCCATATTATCAGTAATCCTTCATCACTAAATACAGCCAGTTCAGATGTTTTTGGACAGGAACTTAACGGCACACATCTTGTGCAGTTTGCCTTTTCTACAAATAAGGGAAATACAGAGAAAATGTTAAGAACAAAAGAAGAAAAGCAAAGAGAAGAACAGCAAAGACAAAATGGGAAGACCTTACTTGGAGTCAACACATATTAGCAATTGGCACAAATATTACTGCAATAAATCTAAAATTACTTGCCTTGTAAAGAGACTCAATGTGGCTGCTTAATTAGGAGTAAATTCCTTTATTTTTAATTCCACTTAAGGTATTATTAAAGCACCTGAGTAACAAAAGGATTATCACCGCTGCAGATTTTATTTTTATTCTGACAACGAATTCTAGTGATAGAAAAATTTAGAGCTGTTCCTTTCATTTGCCTATCATGTTAAAATAAATAATAAAAAAAAAAAGACAGAGGTTCTTACAAACCACTTGATAAAGGGTGAGAGCATCAACAGGCAGCCTCCAATAAATCACCCAGTATGATTACATCTATCAACAAGCAGTCTCCAATGATTGAAATGTGCTGGATGGTTATTAAAACTGAAGGGTATTCAAAGGCAGTCATTCTCACAAGGATAATGGCAGTGCTACAGCTCTATGTTAATTTAAATAGCCTGCTGGTGTTCTGGTATGAAACTGCCCTCGGTGTAACATATTCTATGGAGAAGGCTGTAAAACATACAATTTTCTTCCCCACTGGTGGCTATAAGAAGCTGCTGCTGCTTCCAAACCATCTCTTTGTGTACAGAAAAACAGAATCCTCTGAAACCACGTGTTGGTGCTGAGGAAAGGAGTTCCCCTTATCCACTCTGAATTATGTGCTGTGAGACATCCCCAGCACCAGCTGCTCTGCCAGGACATCCCATGCTCACTGACAATCTGCACGCTCACAAACAGAACCATCTCCACGTTACGACCGAGCAGCAATTTCAGATCATTACAGCTCTAACCTTTAATTAAGAAAAAACCCAACACCATTTGTCTGCTGGGTCATTTAGTATCCAACTGCAGAGTCTAAGATGTCAGGCGAATTAATACCCTGGATAGGAATTTCAGAATGTTGTTTATGGCCTTTTAGAGCTATTCTGGTATTCCCAGAATCTGAATCCAGAGATATAAGATGACACAGACCACACATACTGCTCTGTTCCAGCATACACTCGACTGTATATACAAGAAATAAGGTACATGAGCTTAATGTAAGTAGAAGATTTCAGATACTTACTTGAACAAATATATTCAGCCAATTTTTCAGCATTTCCACTCTTTTCTCCTTGTGGAGAAAGGCCAATTTCTTCCACTATAAGCAAAGACAGTAAGAAAACTCCACTGAATTCAAGAAGAACAACTCAGAATCACAGAAACATGAGCTGAAATTGGAGTCCCAACTTGATCCATCTTAATCTGCAGCTTACCAAGAGAAGCTGTAGCCTTTCCTACCACGTATGTTGGTTTGGTATTCCACTGTTGTTTAAGAGATTTTGACCATGCTGTAAAACATTAAATTAAGTTTAAGCACGTGGCAACAAAATATGAATGCTAAATGAGTATTTGGACTTCTGTGCAAATCTACGGATACAGCAAATGCCAACAACTAATACACTAACACACATTTCAGCAAATCTGGATTCACAGAACGAATTTTTAATGTATTTTTCATCGTGTAAATAGCAGCCAAAAACATATGTTCAAAAGCTTGATTTGAGTAAATAGATCTCAGCTGCTTTTGTTAAATAGTGTTCTTAATGCATGCTTCACCTTATGTCACATCGTATGCAGCTTGCGTTCATTTCTACGTTGGCATTAATTTAGAAGTTTAAATGGCAGCAAAGCTTCTAGGGAAGAAGAGTACACTGCAAAGATCTCAACACACAAAGTGGGAAATTTCATATAGAGCATTTCAACCAGCAGGATTACAATCAGAGGCTCAGATAAAGAACAAAGAAAATCTGAGATCATCAATAAGGGGGTAAAATCTATTGGTGCTCACTTCAGTACTCTATAAAGAAACTCACATGGGAGAAAAGTAGATCTGACTGTATGTTAAACATACATGCATTAAATAAGTTCTCAGCTCTGAAGAACTCAAGAGCTGTGAGGTGCTGGAGCAGCTGCCCAGAGAGGCTGTGGATGCCCCGTCCATCCCTGGAGGTGTTCAAGGCCAGGTTGGATGGGGCCCTGGGCAGCCTGGTATTAAATGGGGAGGTTGGTGGCCATGCATGCAGCAGGGGGGTTGGAGCTTGATGATGCTTGAGGTCCCCTCCAACCCAATCTATTCTGTGATTCTATGATTCTACTCTATGATTCTTAGCATCAGCAAATGTAACCACAACTGACTGCAGAAAGAAACCCATGCTGATTGGTAATTGGCACCAAGAGCTTCTTCCTTTCATTTCTAAGAACAGCATAAAGCACAGAAAAGCCAGACCCTTGGAAGCTCCATTCAGCACAAGACCTTTATGATGTCAAAAGAGGTAGAATAATTTTTTTTTTTTTTTTAAAGGCATTCTCCAAACACTGCTGATGAGTGAAATAAAAAAAACAAACTTCAGAAAACACCAAAAGAGAAAAACCAAGGAATATGAATGGGCACTTACCTTCATTTTTACTCTTCTCTCTTAAACATATCTTGATGGCTTCTAATGCTCTTGGACTGGTAAAAACGAGGCCCCCGTAACGCTCTGGATGAGAAAGCTGCTTGGAAATAGGAAATGTAGGAAGCACATTAAGAATCGAGCAAATACGTTAAAGAAATAAGTCAGTCAATTCCTTGTAACCTTGTGAACAACAAAACAGCCAACAGATAACAGAAACGGGCAATTATTTACTCCTATCAGCAGCCAGATGGTTTATAAGAGGAATGTATAATAACTACTGGATATTTTCCTGTGTGATATTAATGCTGAAACTCTGCAGGAATAGGTAAGGCTTCCTGTCACTGCCGCGAGCTGAGGGATGGATGAATGACATATGTGATAGTCCATACTCACACAGGAAAAAACAAGTGCCATTTCAAGCAGTAACACAGAGGATTGCTTGCTGCTTGTCCCCTACCTGATCAGAAAACAGGTAGGACCACAAACTTGCTCTAAAAGACTGGTTAAAAAACCCCCCACGAGTGTTCCCACATCAATTGTAAATGCTGTGATACACTGCAAGACCTACTAAAGAGAAATGCTGCTGGAGATGGGCACTCGAGGTAGGCTCCCTCACAAAAGCTTTCCAGCCTTTCCAGCACAGGAGAACTAAATCAACAGCTGAAGAAAGAATGGGAACAGCCATTAAACAACTTGACCCTAAGAGATGAGGTACATGACTTTGGTGCAATGGAAGGGTGAACTTCAGGTAAGCTGTAGCTGGTATAGCTGGTACAACAGTCCTCTTTTCTTTTGCTACAATGCCTGTGACTACTGCTTGTAAGCTTTATTGTCCTGTCTAACCACCCTATGTCTTTAGGGAGTACAGACAGCATCCTTTTCATCGTGTATAACATCACAGGACAGACTTCTGTTTGTGGGAAAACAACACGAGGTTCTAAAAAGGGCAGCAGTATTATTAACTCAGAGTAAGACACCGCACCTTGGCAATCATGGCCTAAACTCTGCTGAAAATAAGGCAACTGGACTCCCTCCAAACTTACCTTTTCAAACAAGTCTTCAAGAGATACAAATTCAAATGACAAAACTGGAATCAAAGTTGCTTCAAATCCACACAATCCTAATTCCTATGGGAAGAAAAAAAATCACAATTCTTGAAATACACTTCCAGCAGTTTTTGTTTCAAAGAAATGACGAGGTCAGTGCAAGTACATTTTTCCTCAGCTAAAATACAAAGGCATCTTAATCATTAGTGAATCTGGTTAGGTTCACCTATCTTGCTGAACAGAACTATACTGTTATTTAATAGCAAAATGACACAACCATTTACTTTTTCAAGTTTACTCACTTTCACATATGGATCTGGTCCCGACTCTTTGTCTTTGGGGTCCTTCAATAACAGAACCTTCATCGTTTATCAAATAATTGCAGAAGAACTCTGAAATACAATAAAAGAATTTATCTAAATTAGATCTAGAAGCCTTTTTGCTGAGCAGTGCCTTTAATGGCTCAGCCCGAGCTGGAGCAGGGCTCCCTGTGCAACGAGCAAGCAGCTAACGCACGTTCTCTGGGAATGAATACCCACCCTGATAAGAGCAGCAAATAACATGCTGGCTTCAGATAATGCTGCTTAAGGGAGAAGCTACAAGGAAAGTCATCAAGGAGAACGCTGCAGAAGGAGGAACAACCCCTACAAAGCAGTCATGTTCAGCAATACAACATGTAATATGCCTCTGGCTGTAACAGCTTTATCCCACTCTGCTCTACCCTGCTCTGGGCCAGGCTCTCACCTGTTGCCCATACACAGAAGGGAAGGTTCTCCATTCCTTAAATGCTGACTGGTGCTGAATTCAATGACTGATTCCAACGCTTGGGCAAATGCAACAAGCAGCAAAGCAAACAAATAGCTGAACACAATCAGAAATCTCTAATTGCACACTGACCCTAATTACTCACGTGTTCCTTTCTGATATTTACACACCAGCCAATTAACTGTAACAAGAACAAAAACGAGTACTCAAATGTATGGAATGCACCAAATGCATTGAAATCCTCAAAGTTTCATTGAAGATCAAAAGACTGTTTGGGCAAATGTTTGTCATCACAACATTTTTAAACGTTTTTCTCCAAAGAGAAAAGGCAGCTTTGGACCAAAGCAGGCCCAGGCACCGGCACCAAGTGTGTTACTGAGGAACACCTACGGCTGTCCAACACAACTCCTTACCAACATCAGCTTCCCCAACGAGCACTTCTACCGAATCATTAATAGAAAGCACACAAGACATGTGGCAGCTTCAGTAACTGATGGGTATTCTGAAGCACTAGCACTATGGGAACATATTTTAGATGTATTTAATCAAGAGAGGAATGCAAAAACTTCTGAAGAACCAGAAGATGTTTCCATATAGTACAGTGAATGGTCTGAGCAGAGTCCAGCGGTGCTCAGTTCACATCTGCAAATGAGACTGTGGAAATGAATAACCTGAATTCAGTTTTACACTGCCAAGTTTATAGGACGATGTTGGCCTCCCACTTTTGGCTCACTAAACAAACACATTGTTTGCATGCATGCCAATAACTGCTCTGTGATGATTGCTCTTCAGCTGTTAAGAGAATACCATTTAGAACCATTAGACTTGCAAACAGCTAATAAGAGGACCACGGATTTTCTGACTTGACTACAAACACACACAGAGATGAAGAAAAACTTGTATGAGCCATTCTGGGCTTTGGGAAGCATCCAATTAGCTCTGATAACAAACCATGGGAGCAAGCAGAACTCCCAAGGCATTCCTTTGTGGCCGAAGATACAAGCAGTTTGGTGCTGTTTCTCTTAGCCCACATTACCTAAGTAAGGAGAGGGAGAACTTTGGGTCACGTTGTGCATTCGGGAAATATTAATGCTTACAGATGTAACTGAAATGCCTTCCATTCACAGCATTAAACAGTGAAATTCACCATCACTGTGCCTTCAATTAAAATAGAAAGCTGATTACAGTGTGTATCTCCAGTCCCCCACTCCCTTCCATTGGAAAAGTTGCCCCCAAACTAATTGTAAACCACTTCTATGATGGAGGATGGCTTCCAGAAAGAAAGAAATGGGTCCTTCTGTTTCAGCTTCTAAGTGACACTGAAAGCTGCAAAATACATCAAACTGTAATATAACTCCAGCCCCTCTTTTATTGCAAGAAAGTGCATGGGTCACACAGCAAGGATTGATTGCCAAGCGTAACAGGAATGTCATAAACTGAAATGGAGATGAATTACAAGACACTACTGACATATGCTAAAAAATATTAAAGAAAAACAACAACTCTGAAAAACCCTGGGCTGGGATTTTTGATGCTATATGTTTCTTACCAATATTCTTTTCTAGCAAATAGCTGGGTTTAATAACCAGAGAAGGAAAGAAAGATTACCTGTGAGGCTGCCATGACTTTCGTTTCAAAAGCCTACCAAACTCACAGATAACATTATATATACACCATTCAACACAAGCAATTTTTCTAAATAATAATTCCTGTTACACAGTTCTTTACATGCCAAAATCCAACTGCAAAACTAGTTCCCTGACCTGGCAGTCCTGTGGAGCTGCAGGACTTGGACCTTCATAGAATCATTCAGGCTGGAAATGACCTCTCAGATCCCCCAGCCCAATTCCAGCCGTCCATCCATCCCACTGTGCCCATTGCCTACATCCCTCAGTGCCACATTCCCATGTTTCCCAAACACCCCCAGGGATGGTGACCCCCACACCCTGGGCTGCCTGTGCCAGTCCCCAACCACTCTTTGAGAGCAGAAATTGTTCCCAATCCCCAATCTGAATGTCTCAACTTAAGGCCATCACCTCTCATCCTACTGCCACCTGGAAGCAGAGGTCAATCTCTACAATATACTGCAGCTATATATGGCACAGAACCCCACAAAGGGGGTTTTATTGCTTCACTGAAGAGCTCTGTCAATGCATCTTGCTCCAATCTCTCCCTAAGCATCAATGTTTATATTTCAGCAGTGCTCCCAGAGCAAATACAGCTCTCGACTTCCAGCAGCCCTAATCCAACCCAACCTGACCCAGTCCAACCCAACCAACCCAATTTGACCCAACCCAACTCGACCCAACCTAACCAGCTCAACCCAACCTGACCCAATCCAACCAAACCAACCAAATATGACCCAACCCCACCTGACCCAACTGAACCAACCCAACTTAATGCAACCTAACCAGCCCAACCCAACCTGACAAACACAACCAATCCAACCTGACCTGACCCAACCCAACTCAACCTAACCAGCCTAACCCAACCTGACTCAGTGCAACCCAACAAACCCAACTTGACTCAACCCAACACAACCAACCTAACCAGCCCACCCCAACCTGACAAACACAACAAACCCAACCTGACCTGACCCAACCAATCCAACTCAACCTAACCTAACCAGCCCAACCCAGCCTGACACAATGCAACCCAACCAACCCAACATGACCTGACCCAACCCAACCTGACCTGACCCAACCTAACCAACCCAACCTGACCCAACCCAACCTGACCCAACCGAACCAACCCAACCTGACCCAACCCAACTCAACCCAACCACCCCAACCCCACACCCGACCCCCCCAATGGCAGACAGCCCCCATCCACATGGCACACGCACACAGCTAAATCACCCCTCCACCCCCCCCCCCATGCCCGTACTGCAGCTTGGCTCAGTCCTCTCCTAACTACTTCATTAGCACTCACTTAACGACACGCAGGGCCTTAAAAGCAACAGAGTGCGCACGTTCAAACATCAGTGTAACCCGCAGTTCCGTGCAGCCTGTGGGAGCGGACGGGAGTCCCAGCTCCCCGCACGGCTCCCCAATGCGGTGCCCGCCCCCCCCACTCACCCGCCCCGCACCGCTCCCGGCCCGGCTCCGCCCCTCCCTCCGCGCGTCCTTCCGGCTCCGCCGCGCATGCGCACAGCAGTAGCAGCATGGCCACGCCGGCTAAGCGCAGAGCGCGGCCTGCAGCTCCGGAGCCGGATTCGGAATCGGATTCGGAGCCGGAATCGGGCGACTCAGAGTCCGAGGAGGACGAGCAGGTCGATGAGGTGAGCGGCGGGTTCCGTTTGGCTGTTAAGAGAAATTTCCCTGCAAAAGTCGGGGTGGGGGAGCAAACCTTCGAGTTTCTTACAGCCTGGCTCTGTTTTACTGCAGCTTCCAGACAGTTACGCTTAACTTTCTGCATTCTGCTTTTTTTGTAGGAAGTGAACGTTGAATTCGAAGCGCATTCGATATCAGACAACGACTACAACGGGATAAAGAAGCTGCTGCAGCAGGTGCTGTGCTTTCCCGTTAGCAGGGCTGATGCTTGGGTTCGTTAATAGGGCTGTACGGAGCCATCAGCTCACACCATCGCACACAACGCCGGGTCTAAAGCATCTGTAACCCCTGCTTTTTATTTTCCAGTTGTTTCTAAAAGCTCCTGTTAACACTGCTGAGTTAACTGATATCTTAATACAACAGAATCACGTTGGAAGTGTCATCAAGGTAAGACAGAAATGGCTTTTGTAAATTAAGCAGTTGAAATGCAGTCAGGTGCTTCTGGAAGCAAATCACAAATCGTAGGGGTTGGAAGGGACCTTCAGAGATCATCGAGTCCAACCCCCTGCCAAAGCAGGTTCCCTACACCAGGTCACACAAATAGGTGTCCAGGCGGGTCTTGAACGTCCCCAGAGAATCTTGTCCTCAGTGTTATTTGTAACTTGCTTGTTTCTTTGTTTGGGGAATAATTCTCTTCTCGGGCCTGATATTTTCCATGCCGGTTTTAAACCAAACAGTCAAGTTGGTTTATTATTTTGGTTGCTTTCTTTTCACGTATGAATCCTCTTCAGTTTTCTTTTTGAACTTTGGACTGGTAGAACAATTATGACGAAAAGTCCATACAGGAGTTTCTCTGTTACTCTCAGTAAGAAGCAGTGCCATATAATTTCCCTGCAATCTCAGGAAATAGATGTAGATGAAAAATACCCCATGTGCAATTTATAGAGTCATAGAACCATAGAATGGTCTGGGTTGAAAAGGACCACAATGCTCATCCAGTTCCAACCCCCTGTATGCAGGGTCACCAACCAGCAGAGCAGGCTGCCCAGAGCCACATCCAGCCTGGCCTTGAATGCCTCCAGGGATGGGGCATCCACAACCTCCAATTTCCTCTTGTGGTTTCCTCAGTACTCTGCAGAGTTCTGTGGGCTTAGGAATGGACCCTGAAATGAGCCCTGAATTTTTCTGCCCGATGTTAATGTGATTCTTAGGAAATAAGTGCATGATAGCCTCTATTCTTTGGCCAGGTGTTTTCTGTGGGCGTTGCTGTGCTTGTTTTTACACTCTATTAAAGCTCTACATTTTTAGACTTTGCAGATATATCTCCCTGCATTAAAAACTGAATAAAATTGGTTTTGCATAATATAGTGCTGTCCTTTGTACCAAGATGCTGCTTATTAAATGTAACATTCAAATGTTAACGCCATTCTAAAGATAGTGCTGTAGAAGGTGCATGACGTGGCTCTGTATACACCTGGTTTTAATGCATCAAGCCATTCAGTGTTTTGGCACGCTCGTAACCATAACCAGAATTTGTAGGTTGTGTGTTGGCACAGGTTGCCTACATAGCTGTCACCTGAAGAGCTTCTGCTGGAAAAAAACAAACAAACAAACAAAAAAAACCCCACAAAATATTTTTGTGCTAGGAGTGGAAATGGAATGTCAGTATGAATTATTTCTCTTTCTTTCATCAAACAGCAAGCAGAAGTCCAAGAAGACAGCAGTGATGATGATGATGTTGATGATGATGAAGTCTTTGGTTTTATAAGCTTCTTAAACTTAACTGAAAGGAAGGTTGGTATTCCTGATTAACTGCTAGGCAGATGTAAGTGTAGCTGTGTTCTGCTTTTCTGCCTGGAACAGCATGCTGAGATAGTTGGATCAGGATTCTGAATTCTGCTGTGGAGGATTATGGTCTTCGAAGTTCTGCATCACTTAATTTTCCTTTGCATCTAGTCCTGCATAACTTGCTGAAGGTCAGAGAATTGAAACAGAGAATTAAGACTGGTCTGACAAGTATTTCCAGGACAGCTGAACTGTCGGCCTCTTACATTTCTGCACTTCCATCTTGAGCAGCTTTTGAATTTTGTTGTTGAATGTCCTGGTGTCATAGCTGCATTCCTGTCAGTTAAGAACTTTTGTTTGCTCTCAGCTTCAGGGCTGGTAAATATCAGAGGAATCGTACAGTGCTTTAGGGACCACTTAAGGAAATTGTCTGTAGGACTGTTGGATTCTCCCTTGAAGTTTGCTTCAAAGATTTTCTTGTGTAAATAATTGTTGTGTAATGTAAAGGAAGTATACCTTCTGATTCTAGGGTACACAGTGTGCTGAACAAATCAAAGAGCTGATTCTGAGTCGGTGTGAGAAGAGCTGTGAACAGTGTGTAGTTGAACAGCTGGATAAGCTCCTGAAAGATGATACTAAGCCTGTGGGTCTGCTTCTGAGTGAAAGATTCATTAATGTGCCACCACAGATTGCTTTGCCCATGCACCAGCAGCTCCAGTAAGTGGTTTTCATTGTGTTTTATTTGATGTTTTATTTCGTGTTTAACATGAAGTTGAACAGTACTTTTTGCTTCATATCTTTTCAGAATTCTTATATAGCACTGTGCTAAGAGAACTGATACGCTAAGAAAGACATAAAAACAAAACGATGATTTTCATCTATAAAGTCTGTGGTTCCTTTATTTTTTTTAAATACCCTTGGGGTTTCAAACGATACTCTTATAAATATGTGCTGTAATACTGTCTTAGGTGATTTTCTCTAAAGAAGTAGCTATATTATAGTGTCTGAACTTTGTATTACAGTCTATTTTCATTTTCACCTAGGAAAAGTTAGAAGAGGTAATTTTTTTTTTTTTATAGCAAGCTTATACTAAGCAACTGGGATATTTCTGCTTATGTGTTAATTAATGTCTGGCTCAGGAATGGAAAACTTGGCTTGAGGGATGGGCTTTTAAAGTGGATGAGTTCTGGCCCATGAAAACCATATGCAGTGTTTTGGTAAGTTCCAGATAAATAAGTGAAGTAGATCAGGGGCTAGCTGATCTCTTCTGAATTCATGGATTTACATCATAGATGGGATGGCAGTAAGTAAATGAATGGATTATATGATGTTATACTAGTTTAGTGCCACACTGGAAACCAGGAGATTGTGCTGGTTACAGAGCTGCAATGATTGGATGGAGATAACTTCTTTCCCTTCAAGTGCTTCAAGGCCTGACTTTGACGTTTAGTGCTAGGAATGCAGCTGTCACAACTCAAATTCAGGTCTCAGCCTCTTTGTCTTAATGTTTTTGGAGCATTGCAGTAGCAACTCATTTAACACAAGAGTGGGCAAATGTATCTTCTGTCTGTTCAGTAATAGCTCCGTGTGAGTGTGATAGTCTGATTTGTTTCCAGGAGAGCTGCACTTTTACAGATTTTTTTTTGTTTGTTTGCCATGAGCAAGATTCTGGAGAAGAGAGTTGGCAGAGGAAAAGGCATCCTTATTTTTACTGTTTAAAAGTGCAAGTAGTGTATTTAAGTACTGGGAATGCGAAATTTATATTTTAAATCACCAGAAAACAAATAGGGTGTAGTACAAATGTGCCCACTAAACTGATATGTTACGAGATTAACACTTGCTGAGGCTTTTAATTGTGTATGTGGACACATGATGATTAAATGGAACACGTTAACGTTTATTTATCTTCAGGAAAGAATTAAAGGAGGCACAGAGAACAAACAAACCTTGTGGAAAGTGTCACTATTACCTTCTTATCAGCAAGACCTTTACAGATGCCACAAAGAATTCTAAGAAGAAGGAAGGGAGAAATCGGCAAAAGGAGGAATTAATGTTTGCAAATGCAGAGGAGGAGTTCTTTTATGAGGTAATATACACAATTATTACTTTAAGGTGTTTGTTTTCATGGCAGCACTCTCAAAAAGGTGTTTCACCTAAACTTCAAGGGGTATTTTTGCAAAGATAGCTGCATATTAATTTACTTTAATACTCTATAATAATACTTTAAGTCCATCTTACAAGCAAGCTTTTTTTAATATTGAACACAACTCCTTTTGTTTTTCGTGAACCATTGAGAGGTTAGATGTAGGAGCAAAATCACTGTGGTTGGAAAAGACCCTTGAGGTCAAGTCCAGCCATTAGTTGGACTTGAGTTAATGCTACCGAGTCCACCACTAAATTGTATCCTTAAGTGCCACATCTGCACAGCTCTTAAACAGCTTCAAGGATGGCAGCTCCACCATCTTCATGGGCAGCCCGTTCCAATGAAAGATATTAGATGAAGTGAGTGTCTGAACTTAATAATGTATACGTCCTAAATAAATTAGTGTTGAAGTCTATGTCCTCCCCAGTCACACGTTAATTAGATTGCCATAAAATGGTATTAAGTGCAATGAGGCAGACACTGAGAGCCAATTCAGATGCTGTTGTGGTTCAGCCCAGTGAGCAGCTCAGTGCCTCAGAGCTGTTTGCTCGCTTTCCTCAGTGCAGTGGGGAAGGGCTGGGAGAACCCCCAGCCTCCTTGCTGGCGTGGTGAGAACCTGAAAAGTTCTAAACTTAGTGTAAGCACTAAGCAAATAAACCATCAGTGTGTTATCAGTGTTGTCACCCAAAACACAGAACCTACCAAGTAGTAGGAAGGAAATAAACTCTTGTCCAGCCAAAGCCAGGGCAGTTACCTTCTTGAACTTGTCAATTGGCTGTGCTTCATTCTGGTCCTTAAAATGTTATTGAGGCAGCTGAATAGAAGTTCTGTTACAACAGACTTGGAGCTGTTTGAAGGTTTAGGGCCTCCATTGCTCAAATTGTGTGTTCTTCAGCAAAGCCACTCAACTAATTTGATGGTTTTTCCAAAATTCAATTTGCAGACTGGAGATGCTGCTAGTAAATAGCAAACCTACAGAGAGACAGGTACTTAACTGTCACTACAAAGGGAAGATGTTATTTTTTATAGTTAAGAGTTCAGCTCACATTTTTTAAACTGGCTCATGTGAGAACTAGAAACATTCCTTAAGCAAATTTCTCCTGTCCCTCAAGCATTTTGTCTAATAAATAGTGACTGTTCTATCTGTATGTAGTGGATGTCAGTGAAAAGATGAATAATAAACATTACAGGCTCCAGCTTAGTTGAAGAAGCACCCAATGGTTTGCTCTTATTCCAGGGTGAAACTTGTGACGTTACTGACTAACACCACTAAGCACAGGAGCCTCTAAAAGTCAGCATTTCTTAATGCAATAACACAAAATGAGGTGCTGTTTCAAAACGAGTCAGAGGGGCACTGGTTTTTCTTTTTTGCTTTTTATTCTGATGCCGTTAAGCTGTAACAATGGCAATCATTTTAGTATTTGATGTGAATTTTACAAATCAGATGAAAAGCAAATAGTTTAAGGAACGTAATAGTTGGTTGTTTTAATAGTAGGTTGTTTTGGTGGGCCTCTGGTATGGAAGAAAATTTTGCCAAGGAGGCTGTGGATGCCCCATCCCTGCAGGCATTCAAAGCCAGGCTGGATGTGGCTCTGGGCAGCCTGGGCTGCTGGTTGGTGACCTGCACACAGCAGGGGGTTGAAACCAGATGATCATTGTGGTCCTTTTCAACCCTGGCCATTCTGTGATTCTATGAAAATAACTTTCTTCCTAATAAGATTCCGTTGTTTTTGTTTTGTTTAGATTATGTATGATCTTTATGCTAATCAAAATGCTTAATCCTCATGCATTTATTTCTGTTGCTTAGAATGCTCTTCTGAAGTTCAGCTACTCTGTGCAAGAGGAAAGTGACAGCTGTTTGGGTGGCAGATGGTCTTTTGATGATGTACCAATGAAACCTTGGCGGACTGTCATGGTAGTTCCAGCTGATGGAATGAATGTAATTATGGATAAACTCAAAGACTATCTCTCATTATGAACTTTTTTCTAAAGCAGACATGCAGTGCCATATATTTTCAGAAGACTACCATGGAGTTAATGGTGTTGTACTGCTCAAAGCTTCCTCTGTACACTTAGAAGACAAGTAGATGACTCAACTAAAAATATCTATCAAATGACTGTTTTAATATATTGTATCTTAGCATTCTTTGGTATCATCGTTAAGCAGTCAATAAAAATCCAGTGTTACAAGAAAACTTGAAGAATTACTCCATATGTTTTTAACTGCATTGAAATCATATGTTGTTACGTTACAAAAAAAAAATGCTTGCAACTTCCTTTATTAATGAAAGTGCTGCTTTTCTGCTTCTTCCAGTAAAAAATATCTATCTGGAAGTTCAAAATAATTACCTGAGTTAAGGTGGGAATGCATACAGCATGTACTGTTTCTATTCGTATTTATCAAATATATGATATTTCAGTCTAAAATCACTGAATAATACATCTCTGCTCAGTGGGAGTTTGGGGGTATTTTTCATTTTCTTTGTTGTCACTGTTAGTTTTCTGTTTCTCCTTGATGGCTGAAACGGGTGACAGGTGATCGATCACTTCCTGCAGAATATCCTTACTTTCACTAGGAGGAAGATTGCTAAAATAATACTGAGGTGCCAGCTCCACGAACCTGTTGAGGAAGTAAGAGAAAACATTATTATGTTTTTAATTGAATTTTGAAATCTTTGTATAGCTTTTATCAGGCTTGTATCAAAAAAAAAGACCAGTGACGTGCAGTGTACAGCTACAAAATGGATATTTCAACTCAAAACCAAAAACTGCCTATAAGATGTAGTAGTGATTTATGTTTTCAGTAGGATTGTTGGACTTGTTGTCCTCTTATTATATTTGGGGTGAACTACTTGTAGTTCAGTTCCCAGTGCTGCAGATTGCATTAAGTAGTAATTTTTCCGGATTTGAACATGTTTTTGGTTTGATATGAGTAGGAAAAAGGCTTTCTTATAACCATTAGAAATAGAATAGGAAGGACAGTGGAATGTATATTGTCAGTACAAATAGGTTTTTGCAGAAGAAAGACTTGTTCTGAATTTGTAAGCACTTAGAATGCAATGATTTGGCTGCCTGGGTGTGTTAACGAGGCAAGAAAAGATTTGCTGGAAAATAGCTTTCAGGGAACAAAACTTCCCAACTAAATTAATCTATGAGTATACCAATGTGTTAACTTCTGCTTGATTTTTTTGCTCTATGCTTTACATTTTAAGAAACTTCTGCATCTTGTATGGTGTTTTTCAATGGATTTATTGATAACAGTTACAGTAGCAGACATTGAGACTCAGTACCTCAACAGATTGGGCTCACTTTAAAACAAAAGGCTGATTAAGAAATGTTTTATTTTGCAGTAATAAGAGTAGTGAGGATGGGGAAGAGTGTAGTTCTTCCTTTTTTTAGTAACTTTGAGTTCTAATGCAGTTAGTGCTCTGAATAAAAGCAAAGGAATGAAGCAATGATAAACAGTGTCAGAAGAATACTGGCAACAAAGAAAGAAGATTTATTCCACTTATATTTACTGGTTTGTATGAAAACAAACACCACTTTCTTCACCATTTCAGTGATGCCAACTCCTCCTGCTTAACTAGGTATGAAGATTGTTCTTCTCTCTTATCCCAATTTAAAATGTTACTTCATTTTTAATACCCTTTCTCAGTGAGAATTAGTTGTGCAAGGAATGATTTCTCAGCAGAACTGGGAGAGAGCTGTTTTTAAAACAAAGGAAGGGGAGAGGAGAAGACACAAGTTGGCTTCTCCAAGTATTGCTCTCAATATGCACGTGCTCCCTTACCCTGTTTCTGACTTAAGTATTGCTTTTCTGGTGGAGAGACAAGTGAAGAAATGGTTACTTAGGTAACTTACAGATGGGGTGATATTTCAGAGACCACTCTGATGGAATTGTCTTCTGAGATACTGAACTCGTGGAATAAAACCCACTCAGGACTCCTCCTGGTGTTATAATATGATGAAAAAGGATGAAGCTGGGCTACTTGTCTGTGTGTTAGCATTAAGTAGTTACCAGAGCCATCTACATCACGAGCAATCTGAAAAGACAAAGGGTTATCCATTACTTAATTGAATGTACAGGATGCATAGAAATTAAGCTTGTACAGATAGTTGCATGGGGAGAACCAAATTTCTGTGGAAAGCCAAGGACTGCTGAGGAAATGTCAGGCTGTGTATTTGAAGGGAAACCATCTGCATCAAATAGTTCTGTGAAATGATTCTACATAAGCTAACAGTTCTGTTACGGGTTAACAATGCAGAAAGATAAAAGCACGGTGTATTTCCTTACCTGCATAAAGTAACCAGATAAGAGAGCTTTCTTAATGCTCAGAATATTTTCTGGTGATCCAAAGTCTGGTTCTGAAATGGGGAGTTCAATGCGCTTCATGATCTCTACTAGTTCAGCTCTGATGATTTCTGCCATCCTCAGTGCAGAACAGCTTAGAAAATAGTTACGGCACCATTTTTCATTACTGCAGTCTGTGGAGGGAAGAACAGTGTTTTGGCTTAAAGCACGGTCCTGATAGGTGCTGCTCACAGAGAGATTGCTCTGTACAGTGCTCATTGACCGGTGCAATAGATTAAAAGCATTTTGGAGTGAGAGGCTCTGTCAGAGCTGCCCAAAATACTGTTATCGAGAGCCATATGGACCACTTAGGCTCATTGCTCTTGTTTGTAAAGTGAGCGGGCAATACATGGTATCCTTACGTAATACCAGATTTTAACTATCTTTCTGAGTCAAGACATAAAGATCCCTTACTTGGTCTGTAAAAAGCAATAGTTTTGCACAGAATGAGTAACAACTGCATTTTCTGTTTTTCTGGTTTCAGGCCAGGACATAGAACTGAAATCAGACTGATAGTGCTGCCCATCATCATATGCTGTTAAAGCACAGTTTCTCTTGGACCTTTCCAGCATTCAGCATTACTGAACACGGAGCAGTCCCATGCCCTGCATCACAAAGGCACTGTGAGCAGAGAAGCTGTACTTCCTTCTTGAAGAGTCCCTGACAACCTTTTCTTTTTTTTTTTTCTTTTTTTTTTTTTAAGCATTTTCTAACATTTGCAGACAGTTAGTTGATAGATGAACTGGCCTGACAGTATGAGTCTCGTTATCTTCAGTTTTTATTTAGTATACACAAATCTACCATTCTAAGTTGAGTGAACCTGACCAAGATGCATGAGCAAAGCTAAACGTTTTGAAGACAACCTGTCTGCTGTACTTGTAATTTCTTCCCTTAAGCCTTTCTTTATTCATGAGGTATAAAGCCTAGTGACTGTTAGGCTGCTGGGAAGTCAAGGCTGTGTTCATGTCATGTCACGCCTTAAACCTGCGTTACATGCACTTGGAGGAGGAAGCATCTATCTGGTTTTGTACAGTGGCACAGAAATGACAAGTGTAGTCAGCTGCTTACATATCCATGTTGGATAAGGTAGGCTGTCCTGAGTTACTTCTAATTATTTAATGAACCTTATTTAATGAACCGGTGTTGTATTTGCAGTGACAGCTACCTTAGGTGACTCTTCTTGCAAATTGACAGTTCTAAAAAGAATCATTCAAAAAGTGCTCATGAATCAAAGGCCAACAATGACTGTTCCATTAAAAAACAAACAAACAAACAAAAAAACGTGTTACCAGTGTACTTTGGTCTGAAATGGGTGTACTTACACTGGCCTGCAGAGTTTGTGCTGGCTTCCCTGAAGGCATTGAAGACGTTGATAAGAGTGAAGTGATCTCCTGCTGGGTGTGAGAATTTTCTCCAGCAGGTAAGAGCAATCTCTCTCTGTTCCAGAAGGTGCGTGCAGGAAGCAATTAGGAGCTTAGGAAAAAAAGCCAACACAGAAGCCAACAGTTATTAAAATTCATGCACCAACAAGGCTCTCTAGCAGTAGCTGCTTTGGTGTTTGTGTTTCTTTTTCTCAGTTTCCTGTGTTGGATTACTGCTGAACTGAATATACTGCATTCATATTTATGTGGCTTTTCCTTCAATCTCTTGTTTAGTAAATCTTCACTATGAGCACCAGAAGTGAGCAGCCTTCTCCCACACTGGAGCCAAAAATGCTTTGTAATGGCCTGGTCCAATCTATCCACATTCCAAGTTTAACTTAGAAAAGAAGTAAATGTACTTACAAAATGCTTGAGTTTACCCTTACATGCTAAAGTTCTACTTCTGTTGTGATACTGTGCTACCTAACTGCATCTTTTGAGATGGTTGAGCTTTTCAAAAACTAAAATGTGCCTATGCTCAGCTGTTGATGTTTGTTTTATTTACTTGAAAATTGTATCATGTTAAGGCCTGCTCACTAAAAATCAAACCATCTGGGGCATAAAAACAGTTTGTGCTGTAAGGAGATCGATTAGTGCAGCTTGGTTTCCTGTACGTTCATGATTTCCTTGCTGCTTAAGGCTTTGCTCCACTTTCTGTGCTAAGGATATTCACTGTGGGCAGAGTCAACAGTTCAATACTGTTTATAATTAGAAAATCCCCCTAATTTACAGCTTCAGTCTGTAACAAACGTGTGTGAATGTAATGAGATAAAGTTTGTTTTTAAGGAACACGTGTATGCTTTCTGGAGCAGGTTGCCCAAGGAGGTTGTGGATGCCCCATCCCTGGATGCATTCAACGCCAGGCTGGATGTGGCTCTGGGCAGCCTGGGCTGCTGGTTGGTGACCTACACACAGCAGGGGGGGGTTGAAACTAGATGAGCATTTTCAACCCGGGCCGTTCTATGATTCTATGTCAAGGTTGGAAGCTAATGGAACATGTGAAGTGTGGAAGTGGAGTGTTACTTGAGAAATCTGTTACTTGTGCTTCATTGCATGCTCAAAGTCTGGACTTAAATAGCCAAAGATACTCATTCAGGTGGATAAGTAGAACATGAATAACTCAAGTTTGCCTTTGGGCTGCCCCTATGAACAGCCTTGGGAAGAGTCTGTGTGGATTTGGAGGTGGCAGAAGCCATGCAGCAAGACATGAGTTGGGAGTACCTGTTACCATGGCTGCGATGGTGAGCATTTCGTCAACGCACTCAAATTCACAAGAAGCCAGAATTGATTTTGACAGCTGCGGATCCAGGGGAAACTCTGACATAATGATTCCAAATTCAGAGAGGTTTCCGTCGTTATCCAGGGCTGCTAGGTAATCAAGGTCCTCTAAAGCTTGCATCAGGCTTTCAGGAGCTAATAAGAAAGGAAAGAGAATTCAAATTCTTGAGAATGGATTAAATATTATTTCAGTTGTGTATTTCTTATGGAAAGCTTTATTTCTCATAATGTTTCAGTTGTATATTTCCTAGAACACAACTTCTATCATTTGATAGTGGGTAATGATTGTAGGGCTGGAAATAGCTTCATCTTTTGTCTATCAGAGCATTTCTTATCAAAAGTCAGTACTGACTACTGACTGATGTTTTGCAAATCGTCCAAAATTGCTCAGAGAAGACACATTTCTTCTGTGCGTGCTGTTTTTAATGGCTGGGCAGAAGTTGCAGATATTTGGAGTATCTGTTTTTTCTGGAGTGGTTAGGGATGAGAAGGTGAGCCTGAGAGCCAAGCAGAAATTGCCAAACCTCCAAAAAGTAATTGCTGGAGCATCAGAGGCTTTGGTGGATATGTGGGCACTTGGGCAGTATGACTCATGGCTCCTAGTTCTTTTCAGAGGTAGATTTCTATTACAGATCTTACAGTAGTAAATTTCAGTATTATTTATGGGTGCTGGTTTGGTTTGATTTTACAGCTCCCCTCTTCTATTGCTGCAGATTCTTTCCCATTGTTCCAGTTGAAGAGCTGTTTGCTGTCTTTTCCTATAGTTTTGTGAAGTTAAACCCCAGTCCCACTGAAGGTTGGTGGCAAAAAAAAATCAGAGTTTGACAGAGGTGATCCCTCACCAAAGCTGGAGCATCCAAGAGGAAAATACTTGAGATGTTTAAAGAAATGAAAAGTTACATCTGATGCACAGTAAGTGGCAGAAAACAGTTATCAGTGACTGAAAATACAGGGAGATTAAAGTCATCATTCAGACATGGAGTAACTACTGGAAAATCATGGGAAACTAATTTCTAGAAGTCAACAAAGCAGTTTGTGCCACAGGTTATGAAGTATACAGTTACACGGTGATCAATTTCGATCCCCTGATAGCATCAGTCATCTGCATTTTTATGCCCAAGAATTAGCTGCCTTGAGATGTGCAAGCACAAATTACTTCCCAATTTTGCTATCAGTGTTTTAAAAAGAAATAATAAAAATAAATAAATAAAGTAACTCCTGGGTTTTATTGTGCTTGGAAGGCCAAGATAATAAAGGTAGATAAAGCAGGTGAAGGAGCAGTAATGAAGCACAGAATGGAGTAGAGCTTAGTCTGCATTTTGAGACACAAGCTCAATCGATTAAAAAATCTTCATAAAGGCAGCAAAAGCTTGCTGAAAGTTCCTCATGCTTTGATGCATGTAGTTTAACAAAATACAAGCTAAATAAATAAAATTAGTACAAACGTTTAAATACGGAGAGTTGTCCTTTAAATAATGGATGCCTGCATTGTCTTTTAATGGCGTTAGAGCAACAAGCATTGTTGTTTTTAGGACTGCTGCTGCCTTTGCTGAGCCAGCACATGAGCAGCTGCCCACCCCTGCAAGAGAGAAAGGTATTTCCTTATCCCATGTTTTCTCTCCCTTGCCTTTGTTCTTTGGCTGCTTGAGGTTGGATTGCTCAGGGCTTGTCTCAAGGAATATGGGCTTGTTTTGTTCGATTATGCACCTGTTCCTCATCATACCTGGACTTTATAAAGCAAATAAGAATTGATAACATTGGAATTGTTCATGCAGGGTTCCAAGCTGACTGTAACCAATGGTCTCAGTGCCTCAGGCTTTTCACAGCTTTAACGTGAGCAGAGTTGTTTCTGAAGGCAGCTGCAGCTTTAGCCTTTGCTGTATCTCATCCTGCAGGTCAGAACCTGAAGGCCTTACTGTGTGATAAAATGAATACAAAAGTATTGCTCTTGATGCAGCAGAAAGTGGCTGATTTAGCAATTTGCCCAAAGTTCTGCAAAGAATGAATCAGTATTTAAGAGGATTTAAAATAGGGTTTTGTAGTGGAAATGCTCAGTCACTGCCTGAAGCACTGATTGAGCACCTGGTGGAGGGCAGGGCCAACCCAGGGGAGCTCAGGTGCATGCAATGACCCTGAGTGATTGGAAGGGCTGGAGCCAGGATCCACCTGTTCCCAGACCTCATTTAAGGGCTGGCAGTGGAGGTGAGGGTATCTCTCTGCAGTTCCCTGTGTATCTGAGGTCTTCTAAAGGTAAGCAGATTTCTTCCTTTGTTTTCAGTGTCTGTGGCTGCTGCGCTGGGGCTTGTTCTCATTTGCTGCAGCCTAGGATTGTGCCACTCTGCTAATATGGCTGTACTTTCCATTGCATTATAGGTTTCTTGATAGACCTTTATTTCCAGAGAAGTAATTGTTAGGAAGTTAAAGCTGAAATGGGTGCCAGGATAACTGGTAGATAGTTGAGCTCAGACAAAGACACTCTTATGCTATCAATTCCATAGCAGTTTTCTTTATAATTGGTCATTAAAATCCCTTTTCCAATCTCATAGCTTGTAGGAATCCCAGTTACCCTTCTGCTCTTTATGTCCCAACACCAAGCTGGCGATGGTCCCTGCGCTGGCTGTCCTGCAGGGACCAACCAGCTTTTCATTATTCAATGTATAATGTTATTTAATCAATTAAATGCAGAAATTAAAGCATGAAAGAATGAAGAACTGAACTGAGGGTATAAATCTGCCACTAAGTGCTCTCCTAACCTTCATGGTTTGTCTTTGAAAACTGTGTTAGGCTTTTTCTAATGAAAACAACACATCTCGTCTCTGAAACGAGATGAAATTAGCCATACTTATACAACACTCAGTATTATGGGTATTCTAGGAATGCCTTCTTGGGGTTATAATAGCACAGCTCTCAAATGTCAAGGCATCCATAGCCATCAAGTATTTTAATGTGAAAGTTTCTGATGATGCTGTGCTAATGTGGAAACTGCGAACTGCTTTCACCTTGGTTTAATAGAATTACCAAGGTTGGAAAAGGCCTCCAAGATCATCCAGTCCAACTATCCACCTACCACCAATACTGCCCCACTGAATCATATCCTTCAGTACCACATCTGAATGTCTCTTGAACACATTTCATATGAAAGTAGCTTAGCCTTTTGATTTTTACATTAATTTCCATAGTTTCAATAAGGTTTTTCCAGTTATGTGGGAAAACATGTAATATGGCAGCCTTCTATAGGAAGAAAGTTATTTTCTCCCATTATACAACACCATAATCAGTTAGATCTGATTAACTAATAAAAACGCACGGGCATCACTATTACAGGCACAGGAACTCATGTAATGCACTTCAGAACTGCACTGCCAGATACATTTTTCGTATGGCTCATGAATCCTAAAAAGGGTAACGAGCCTGCTGCATTTGCTCATCTCGATTATAGCATGAATTAAACGCAGCAGCTGTAAGCCTGACATGTTTGTTGCTCTCATAACGCAGTAATGAGTCAGAGTTAATCCCAGCTTTTATTTTTCCTGGAAGAGCAGGAGAAAAAAAAAATAATCTTGTGCACGTTGCTGTTGAACAGGAATAAAATGTTTTACTGATGTCATTTCTTTGCTTATCTGCTCTGTTCTCTGCTCCACGTGCAGGGAATGGACTGAAGAAGTGTTTGTCTTTAAATTCTTTGTGCATCTTGTTTATTTTTTTATTTTTCATTGTTTTAAAAACTGGATTTCAGTGTATTTTTGATTTTTCTGTTCATGGCTGTACGTTAGTATCTTGCCTCAATGAAAGCATCACTTGGGTGAGGAAAAATTTACCCTGGATTGACAAGATTCCACCTCTCTGCTCCCATCTCCTTTGCAAACAAAACTTGAGTAGGTTAACTGAACAGAAACGGCGCATAGGAAGCACGTCTTTTGTTGATTCTGTGTGTGAGTGAATGGCTGCAATGCATTTGCTCCCTTTCCTCAAAGGTAAATCACATGCATGAAGAAAACTGAGGCTCTGAAGAGCTTTAGAGTAGTCAACTCTGGGACAAACCATGCTGGGGAGCAGTAGGATGGCTAGTCTGTCTTAGTAGCTGTTGCTCTGAACTTGGCTCAGCTGAGACAAATAAGAGTGTGCTGAAATACTGCCCTGTCTTCTTGTTTGTTGTACTTTTCCAGTTGATCTTATGCCATGTTTAGCTGAGGGTGGGCAAGCTAGTAAAATCCATTGGATTCTATGAACCCAAATGATCTGCTGCAGAGATAACAAAGCTTTCTGTGGAAGCTAAAAGCTGTTGCACAAGCAAGCATACTTTCCATGTCTGGTGGCCGTTCCCTTCACCTTTTCTGCAAAAGTCCCTTGCAATTTGTAGACCACAGGTGCATGACATTTACTTGAGTTGTGCCAGCTGATGTCGTCAAACAGCTGAATCTCCTTGCAAGTTTCCTTATGTGCACAGTCCTGTTTCTCTCTCTCAAAAAAAAAAGAAGCTGAATAAAATCTGATTAAGAATTCCACTTACAATGTAGAACTATGCCCAGTGCTGGGAATTAAGCTTTGCTGTGATTAATTAGGGTGCACAACATGTAAAGGACATGCGGCGGTTCTAATTCCACATGTATATAGGAGAACAATTTAGGAATTCCTATTGGCACTAGAAAATCATCATAAATGAAAAAGCGACAGGTCACGTGATCCCCAAATCAGTTATATTAGTAGGTCAGAATGGAGAATACCCTTCTGTGGGAAAAGGGTCCCAAATGTGAAGTCGGTGAAATAAAACAGAAAATCAGCAACAATTTTCCTTGCAGTCTTGCCTCAAAACTGACTGTTTCCTGTCTAGTATTGGAAGTCACTGATAAGATAAACACAAGTAATGTCCTTAAGCAATGGCTCATTGGAAATTTGTGGTGGGGGATGCTGGAGGATAAAGGCTGGTTTCCTCTACGTGCATCCCTGAGGTAGCAGTGGTGGTTTATTTGGGTTGTAAACCCTTGATTAAAGGAATATATTTTGTTTGGTGTCTGTATGATGACTTGCACAAGGGGACACATTTTCTTTGTGGGCTTCAGGAAAATAGCGTGAAACCTAGATGAGAAGGTACTTGGAATATTGATTTTAAAGGAAATAGAAAATTCAAATTCCATTCAGATACATTATGATCTTTTTCAGAGCACATGGTTCATTCTAGGAAGTGTTTTTCAAAGGGCAGCTATTACACTATGAACCATCCCAGCAGTAAGTGGCAGGGATATTGCAAGTACTTCCATAAGAAACGTGCTGTGAATAACAGGGCAAAATTAATCCTGAAATAACCAGAAAGATAACGTAAACAATATGGAAAATCAGTGCATTGTTACCTGGCCTGCTTAGGAATTCACAGTGTCTGAAGCCAGCTATATCCATCCTCTTCAGGAAGAGAACCGTGCTGGTTAGGTTGGATTCCTGTATTTTGGCTGGGAAATCTGGTTTCATTTCTTTGTATGTGAATTCTTCAGGATACAAACAGAAGAGTTTCCCTGGAAAAATTTTTAGGAACGTTACGTTTTTTCATTTCTAGCATTGTCCCATTAATTCTATGAATAGTTTAGGCTGATGGGTTAGAATGTTGAGCTGATAACTGTACCTGATGGAGACATGCTCAGCATTTGTTTGTGCATCTCTGCTTGGGCTTTGCTGATTGGCTCTATTATAACAGAGTCTGCTCTGATTCTAGGATTGTACACCTTTAAATGAAAGAGACAGTGAGCATCACATGAGTGAGGACTACAAATGCATTAATGGTGTGTACTGAATTTTTGTCTAGGTTATTGTGCACAATGAGTAGTAACAGTCCCATTTCTCCTTATAGTGCATATTTCACCAGCATGGAAATAAGAGCAGTCTACACTCTAATAAATTGACAGATGCTGAAGTTTTGCAGTAGCTCTGTGGATGTAATCTTAAGTGTTCTTTCTAAAGAAATGTACCCTACTAAAGCATAAGGCATAGATCTAATGGTATCGCCAAGAAAAGCATCAGAAAAGCTTATTTATTTCTTCCGCTGACAGAATCCCAGCTCTATCTGATAACATTCTGTACCATAATTCTGGAGTTTTGTCTTTATATGAAGCCCAGGACACAGGGACTGTCATCAACACATACAAGGCCCATTCTATTTTTTGCCCTTGTTGCTTTTGTTCTTTTGTTTTGATGCAACCAAGGAACTGATTCCCTCACTTTTCCAGCCACCAGATGATGGCCAGAAGCTTCTATGATGGCTGGATAGGGGAGTTTTCTAATCAAGTCATCTAATTTGATCTTGTCTGCCTTAAGCAGAATTTTAATCAAAAAGAGAAAATGTGTTTCAGTACAAGGGACAAATCTGGGTATATTCATTATATATCCTACCTGCCAGACTTCAGTGGGAATTCCTTCTGCACAAAACCCTGCCTGCACTGAGCTGACTTCCAGCCATGTTGATTTGAATGTATATTTGATTTGCTGAGAAATGAATATTAGAAGACTGAGATTCTGCTGTTATGACAAAGTAATTGAGTCGAAGGGGTAAAAATGGTGTAATTAATAAAGGCGATGTGACAGCCATCAGGGCTGTGCTGAAACTGATTTGTTCCCATCCCAAGCTCTGGATTCTGCTTCAGGCTTCAGACCGAAGTGTAAGTGAGATTAGTTTCAGTCATCACCTGGAACAACAGCTGTAGTTTCAGAAACGACTGTGTTATGCACAACCTAATTGAAAGCTGCATTTCAGCCTTTGTTCCTTTCCTACAGAGGTATGACTATTTTTTTTTTTTCCCTTGACTTAAGGCTGAGTTATTTTGTAACCCCCAAATGAGAAACTTTAAAATGACAGTGTTAGACTTGCTTTTTTTGCAGTGATAATGAGAGGTGGTGTTAGTTCCCATCTTCTGCCTGAACTAACCCTCAAGGCTCATCAGAATTAACAATCCCTGATTGAAAAGGGTAGGAACGCTTAAGTTCAGTTTGGGTGATTCAATAGTGGATTATTTGAAGATACCCTGGTCTTGTTCCTTTGGCCTGTTACTGGGATATCCCTTTTGCCCAGTAGGACATGTTAGTGCAGCTATGAAGCCAAAGTGCAGCTTTCCAACACACGAAGTGATTTATTCCTGCATAGTTGCTCGTTCTTTAGGACTCAATATCAGTTTTTTATAAACGAAATAAATAAACTCCAGTTTTGCAGCTGCACCAGTTCTCAGAATAGGGCAGAAAACAAGAACTGTGGACACAGAAGGAATTCATTCATTCAGTGAATTGCAGCATTTTGAGATACGTGGAGGGAAGCAGATATGCCAAAGGAGCAGAGGCAGCTTTAAAAACACGTGATTCTGTCTGAGCATCCTTCTGTGCTATGTGATCTGTGGCATTCCACTGCTGGCACAGGAATTAATGAAACAAGGAGTGAGGTTAATCTCCTAAACCAACAGGTAGCCAAGAAATGATGATATTTTGCTCCACGTGTAAGATACTGAAGACACACTGATGTCTATCAAAGTTATTTGTGATAATTGAAATATGAAATGAAACACAGAATCTGGCCTAAGAGAGCATGAAAAAATATGTGATTCCTTAGAAGCTATTTGCACCAATCTGTACCTTTCCCTTTGTTACGTTTTGGGCATTCTGGTTTTGCGTAATGTTACCAACCTTTCTTCTTTCCACACCAACATCAATGACAAAGGTTATGTTCTTAATCTGAATCAAAGATTCTCCAAAGCTTGTGGTAAGTAGCACTTTTCTTCTGTATTTCTGGTAGCATTTCTGTTTGTCTTGTTTTGGTTTGGGAATTAAGTCATTTCTTGTGGGGTATAAAGGAACTGGGATGAGCTCTCCGAGGTCAGGGTTTGAAGTAGACTGTTCCTGTCTGATCATTTGGGAGGCTTTCTCAATGTCCTGTAATCAGGAGAAAGATTTAATATTTTACTCATTAGTGTGAAAAAAGAAATATTGTTTAATTATAAAGCACTCATTTCTAAAATAAACTCGAACCACATATCAAACTAACGTTTTAATCTTACAGGAATAGCTATTACTGCATAAAGCCAAAATTGATCATAAATACATGTGGGAATTTGACAGAGCAGGGAATATCTGTGCTTTTTCCTGAGATGTCTCTTCTTCCTGTGCATTTTTCTGAATGCTCATCTCTAGATTTAGTCGTATCCAAACCAACCTCCAGGGGAAGACAGATGTGCATCAGTGTAGTACGGGAACGCTGAGGATGAGAAGTTATGAAATGGCCCCTGAACTTCATGTATATGGGACATGTAGTATGCATCCACATTGACTTAGGTCTAAAGAGAAGGGCAGTTTGCTGAAATAGGCAGGCTTGGGAGTTCTGTAGCAGATACTCCAGTGCCCCGCTGGTGTCCCCTTTCTAGCTGGACCCAATGCTGTGGATGTGGCTGCATCCCCAGAGGTAGCTGCCTCTGGGCACAGTGCTTGGGCAGAGCTCTTACTCGGGTTGCAACAACTTTGTATTTATAGATTATATGAAAACACAGATGAGAATAATTTCTTGATTGAAACCACAAATACTGGAGCCAGTTAATCACTCACTTGCTCGCATGCCAGGAAGATGACGATGTCACCCTTCTCCTTCGTGTGGTGTAGCTCAAAGAGCAGCCTCAGTGCAGACAGAAAATGGTCCTTTGGCATGCTGCAGGTGTATACCACCTCTGCCTGGTGCTCATTTTCCACCCGGATGAGGGGGACACTGCCGCAGAAGTCCTGCAGCTTGCTGGACATGTGGGGGGCGGTGAGTATCACCAGCCTCAGGGCTGGTCTCGCTCTCAAGACATGTTTAAGAACACCAAGCAGCACATCGGTGGGAACAGTTCTTTCATGCACATCATCCAGAATGATAACTCCATAAGAGTTCAGAAGAGGAGCAGACATCATTTCCCTCTGTAGCATATCATCTGTGCAGTATCTGCGCCATACAAATGGAAAACTGCAAAGTTTTATGAAATATTCAGGTTTGACTGTACAAAACTAATTCAGGGTCTTGAGGACAGCTTTGCTCTTTCTGTTCTAACAAGAAAGATTTGATAAGAACAGATACTGTCTGTTTTGTGGACTACCACACTCCTCAACAACCTGAATTCTTTAAGTGTCTGAAAAATCAGTGAAAGTCAGTGATGCAAAGTGGCATTATAGTTGAAAGGACAGGAGACTCAAGGCAAAAGAAGAAATAATTCCCCCCTAAGATCATAACTTCCATTTCTCTTCATCTTCCAAACCTTCTGAGCATATTGCACACTAACAAACCCTCGTGCTGTGAAGTAGTACTTTCAGGTAAGGAAATGAAGTTATGCACATGCACACACAGGGCAGTGCCAGAATGAAGGTGATTCATACCATAATGTCCTCCCCTCTTCTATTCCTAATGACTATTTAGGGAAATGGAACTAGACGAGGGAGGTGGGACTAGCTGACCTTCAGGTCCCTGCCAACCCGTGCCATTCTACGATTCCTGCTACTCAGAGGTTTGTTTGCTTGTTGTCTATTTTTTCAAGGATGTTATTTTTTTTCCTGTGTTGCTCAATAGGACCTTGAATCTTCTTGATCAAGGTTTTGACACGTGGGTGTTGGATGAGAATAGGGCTCATCCTCCTTTTCCATCAGGTGCAGGAGGAGGTGCTGCAGGGTGAGGGTCACTCAGTCTCCGTAAAGAGAAAGGGCACACAAAGGGACAAGTGGCTGAGCTTGATTTTTGGAGGTGGTGAGTGCTGTGCTTTGCACTGGAAATGCTTATGTGGCTGGGAAGTAGCTGGAATCTTGTGAATCGCCCCTGATGAACTTTCAGAGTGGTTCAGAGTCTGAATCCCTGTGCTACTGCTATCATCTGCCTATTTTTAATACATTAAGTACATTTCTTATGTTCTTACATTTTCTTCTAAAAGTCTTCAGTGCATTTTCTCATTACTGAATACACCCTTTTCCTGCCATGATTCTTTTTTTATCCTTTTCAATTAGCCAACACTTTGATTGCTTTTAAATTCCAGCTTTACCTTCTCTTACAACTATCAACACTCCTGTGTTCCTACACTAGAAGACAGAAAGAAAGAGCAGAACGATACGGAGTTTGCTGAGATGGTGAAGCATTGCACAGGCACTTGCATTACCCTGTTAACATCTCTACACCAGGTAACTACAGAACACCTTTTTCAGTCTCCATCACGAGGATTGGAGCTGTGTGGGCCTTGAGGTCCCTTCCAACCCAACCGCTCTGCGGATCTACAGTGAGGGTCTGCATTAGGGGTGAGAAACGCACCAACCTGAGGATGGTTTCTGTAGTACAGCAGCTCTCAAAGGGGACAAAGTACCCCACTTCGTGGCCCACGTTGACGTCCATCTCATCGGCTGCACGCAGGGCCAGCTGCACTGCCAGCTGTCCGTGTGTCTGGGAGCACACAGCTGCACCGTGCCTGCAGCCAGCAGCCAGGCAGTGCTCAGCACACCACTGCGGGACCTGCGGTGGGCAAGGACAGTGCTTAACACCTCTAATGGGGACTGAGACGCAAAAGGAGAAGCGTGGGAGAACAGAGCCCACCTGAGCATCAGGTAAGTATCATTTTAGGTAAAATACTAGGCTTATATGTGTGTTACATCTTCTTAACCTCGTTTTAGGAGAGCTGAAAGAGCTGATACTCGTTAGGAAGTAGTTTGTTGGTTTTATCTAAATTGCAGTCAATTACACAGGACAGAGACTCTTCACTTCAAGAAATATCCCAGGCTTCAGGCACTACATGCATTTTCTATGGCTGTTTTTTGCTTGAAAATTCTTCTCTGCTCTCTGGGGTAGCAGGTTTAGTTGTTATATACAGACCAGGCTTTGGGCAGCCTGGTCTGGTGGTTGGTGACTCTGCACATAGCAGGGGGGTTGAAACTAAATGATCATTGTGGTCCTTTTCAACCCAGGCCATTCTATGATTGTTTGATATATTATTATGGCAGTAGACTTGAATACTCCTACTGGATATTGGCTCCAGTGATGTGTTTTACCATTAGTTCTCTAAATTGTGCATTCTTACGAAAAATATTTGCTCTTCACTGGAGTGAGAGAAGGACCATGGGGCATGGCTCCTCCCTGAGAACTCCACCTTCCCTTATGCCCTTCCTGCAAACCTTCTCTATGTCTTTCCTGATCTACCATTAATCAGAATAAAACCAAAAAACTTGCTTTCCAAGTAAGAATATGCACTGAATCCAGCATAGGTACTACAGAGCTTACAGTTTCTGCTAGGAGTTTGGTGTGCTCATGGACAAAAACAGGATCAAATGGTGAGTTTAGTCAAAGGAGGAAAAAAGTCTCCAGCTGAACAGAATGGCAGCCAGTGTTGAAGGAATGGTTTATTGCTGAGTAGTAAGACCTAAAGAATTTTAGCTTTGGCCTCTCTAAGAGAGTAGAAATGTGCTGTAACTTCAGCACAGGAGGGTTATATCTGATGTGCTCTGTAGCACAGTGAGAGTGCGTAGTTGGTAGGATTTGAAGTTGAGATGTGATGTATTCTGCAAACAAAACAAAATTTTACAGTGCATGTAGTGACAGATATAAGAGTACTTATTTTCTCAAGGTTATTTGTATATTTGGTTCTGAACTTCATATGACAGGATCTTCTACAAGCATGCCTCGGTCGGTGTTTAGAAGGGGCTCAATGTTTTGAAATTTAGTGTTTAGAACATAGAGAGTTGTCACTTGAGATTTCTGTTCATTGTTTACGACACTGCTTTAGGCAGTAACCAGCTGAAATGTGTTGATCTTCATGTCCTGGAGCCTGAAGGATGTTGTGTGAGTAAAACAGGTTGTAAGGGACCAACAGAAGTAAGCATGAATTGCTTGCAAGTGCTCACAAAAAGTTATTTACATGTGCATTTATATATATTTTTGCATCTATATTTGAGTGACTGCATCTTTTGGAATAGCAGTTCACAACTAACCAAAACCAGGCACCAGCATAACATAAATGTGGGTATTGGTGTATCTGATGTAAATGAAGGGCGGTAGCAGTGAGTAGGAAGCTGAACGTGTTTCTTTTTCTGTTTAAAAATCTGTACTAGCACTATTAATCGATTTATTTAATAGTGTTACTACTTAATAGTAACTCTGAGAAGTAGCAATAGTCAATGTTCTAAAGCTAAAAACCCAACAGAGCACTTTCTAATACTCACCTGGGAGCTCTTTCCAGTCTTCGCATCTCCTGACACGATCACAATTTGATGATGAAGCAAACTTTCCATAAAGGCACATCTCACTTTCCATATTGGCAGTTCTTGTCTTTCTTTCATAAGCTTATAGTAACGGGAAGAGTAAGGCAAGCTGTCGAAAGGATTGAGCTCTAAATCTTCTCCGTACATCAGTATCTCCTCTTCCTCACCATCACTGCTGCCAAATAATTCTGAAGTGCAGTGGCTCTCTGGAGAAGTGTTTAAAAACTCCATTTTTCTTACGTGTGCCACTCCCAGCAAAACCACATTAGTAGTGGAGGGGGAACTTTGTACTGATGGGTCACGCGGGCTCTGTAAACCTGGGGAAATCCATTCCTGCTTGCTTTGGGATCAGTGTTTCCCAGCTTTTCAGCTGAAAGGTTCACCTGATGCTCCGTCTTGGGGTCCAGCTTCTCTGTACCACTCCAAACCTCAAGTAAACATATTCAGAATGTACTCCAAGCTTCAAAATAGCGTTGATTGACCCAGCAGATGTCTAGCAGTAGCACTTCTTGTGCTTAAGCAACCACTTAAAGTAGCACGAGCAGCAGGCAGCATCTCTGCTGCTGCAGAATAACTGGAAAGGAACGTGGAACTGACAGGACGTGGTGTTGTCCCCAGGCTGCTCAGTGCTGCTAATCCCAGCACAAAGGCTTCATCCTGCGAGCAGAGCTGGCACTGCACTGCTGGGAACAGCCAGCAGCTCGGGTTTGTTGATTTAGAAAGCAGCAAAGTGTCTTTTCATGCCCTGAGTGTATTAACACTGCTTGGGAGTCCTGTAAGGCTGTAATTAGAAATCTGAACTGTATTTAATCCATTAAAAAAAAAAAAAAAAAAAAACCAGAAAGATGCTGATTCTAACATTTCAAGTATATTGGAAAGATGAGAGAAGCACTGGTAAAGTAACTCTGACTCTTAGGACTCAAAAATAACAAAACAGAGGTTCCTAGTGTTGACTGTCTGCCTCGTAACACAAATATTAAACAATGCTTCTAGTTTGCAGAGGAAAGCCTTTTGTTGAGCGACGTATTGATAATGCCTCGACAAGCATGCTATGAGCACAATGCTTTTCTGCTTTTCCTGTATCAAGGTTTCTCTGTATTAAGTAACATAATAAAAATTATTGCCTTTTCTTACAGATTTTTCTTGTTTCGTTGTTTTGGGATTCGGTGCTGCTAAGGCATCCTTTTACAACAGCAGCATAGAGAACCAACAGAGTAGGAGAAAATGTCTTTGTTCAGCAGCCGGAATATCTCAGTCCAAGTGAGTTGAGTTATGTGCTGCTCCTAGAACAGGCTGTTGTTGGCACTCGGCGTGGCTGGCAGTGAGGGCTGACTGACTGCCCACTGTGGGGGCCAAAGCCAAATGCAAGCCAAATGGAGGAGCAGCCCTGGAAGGCAGAGGGACAGGTGAGTGATCCGTGCTGCACAATGTGCCTCGGGTGAGCCATCCGTGGGGACACTGCTGATGGATGGCCATCCCCATGAAGGTGACAGGAGTCTACATTTCATGCTTGGTGACACCAAGTTACGTTCACGTTCAGCTGGGGATGGAGCTTCTCTTCCTGCTGTGACCTTGGTGGGTCCTTGGGCTCTTGATGACTTTCTGTTACATCCTTCCCTGTTTAATTGCGTGAAATCCTTGTGAGCTTGCTATCGTTGAGATCTCTGCCTCTCTCAAATGTGGTTGAAATCAGTCAATAGCTCACAAATGTTCTGAGGGAACTATCAGAGGGCATTCCTAGAGGTTGTTTCTCCTCATAACCCAGCTTAAATGATATCAATTGAAGAGGTGAATTGCTATTATCCTGCATTTTTTTGCTACTCATTTTTCATATGCAGTAGCAGTATGTTCTCTTTAATTTCTGCAGCTACAGTATGGGTCTGTTGTCCTCAGAACATAAGAGTGCACTGATATTTTTTTGCTCACTGGGGTTGGAGGTGGGTGATCGTTGAAGTCACTTGCAACCCATGCCATTCTTTGCTATAATTCTACAATTGAACAAATTTGAATTTCTGATTCTACCTCAACCTTTGTTTTGTTGTTATTTTTACTTTTTCATACCTGTAATGGAAAGGAAAAACAGGCTACCAACTCAAGAAGAGTTTTTGCTATTTGGAACCCAGATGCAACAAAACCAATGTTCTTCTCATGGTTGCACAGGTTTTAGTAGAACAAGTTGTTAACTGATTTAAATGATTCGTCTGCACTGAAATGGGCTGTGGACAAGCTTTATCCTGATCTGCAGCCAGGTACCAATGGAGCACTTTGAGCCTCTTTATGTAGCACCAGCCCAGCAGCTCTCTGCAGCCAGCATCCCTGGCAATTGAGGAGACCAAAGAACACAGCCAAGGGCTGGGCTGGGAGTGTGATTGAACACTGCCTTTGTGAATTCGGGCGTCCAAGCAGCAGCGCTTTGCTGCTCGATGTGCCTCATTGCTGAGACTCAGCCATTTTAATCCAGAGCAAGTTTCTGAGCTTGTGTTTCTAGTCCTTAAGTGTCACCTCAGGATGTCTACCTGCTCTGTCTTGCTCCCTGTTGCCCTTCTCATTGAACATCTCCTGTAGGTCCACTTCACGTGTCCTCAGGGCCACTGCGTGTGCTCCTGGCTTTGGCTTTGCTGTTGGGTGAGGTCTCTTCTTCCTCACAGAGTGTTGGACCGTTTTCTGAGAGAGCTTCTTGTTTGTCTCTTCAGATCGCTGCCATTCCGTCTTTATTGGCAGAGGCTGCCAAGGAATGGTGAGGTCACCGTCCTGAAGATGTTCCAGTACAGCAGAGATGTGGCACTGAGGGTTGTGAGCAGTGGGTACGGTGTGGTGGGCTGGGGTTGGGGATCATTGAGAGCTTTTCCAACCTTCGTGATTCTAGCAGGCCCTTTGGGATTTGCCAGATGTACTTTTTAACATAATACAGTGAGATTTAGTTAATTATAATAAATAACAGGAACGCCCACTGCAGATGAGTGCTTGTAGTAAATGGGAGGATAAGCTGCTGTCAAAGATATCAGTGAGAACTTTGCTATTGGTTCAAATTATACGTTGTGTTCAGTGCTTGTGAATATGTGTTGTAGCAAAGCAGTAAATACATGTTACATATTCTCTACCCTTAATAAAGCCTTGCTGATGTAGGCATTCTTCAGAGCTTTCCCATTATATCTTTGAGAGGAGGAGGATTTTCTGTGCATAAATTATATAAATTAGTAGTATCACTGGTAATACAATGCTCTTTCTTTCTTCCATTTTTCTTCCCTGGTTTTGGCAGCAATAGTTTACAACAGTAATGGAAATTTAAGGAGGTGACTCCCAAAAATGTCATTTAAATACGGGGCTTCAGATAAAATTTTAGATGATATTAAATACCCATTTCAGAGCTTTTCCACGATAAAATGGGACAGGACGGGGTGGGTGTCCTTGTATCTAACACATGTGGAACCTGTATGCACAAACCCTCTGGATTTGATTGCAGGGGGAGCAGTGCCAAGCACTCGTAGATCCTGGAATTGAGGACATCACCATGATTTATGGAGTCTTATTACTAAAAACGACACTTTAATAGTCTCTGCAGGGATATTTTTTTGGTTGCTTTTTATACTCATATGAATATGAAAGTTTGGTGCCTGGCCAACAGACAGCAAGCAAATGTGGAAAAAGATCCCTCTCATTGGAAGAGTGTGTTAGCATTTCTGTTGGCCTACTGGCAGCAACGCTTAACCTTGCTTATGCTGTAATGTATTACTGTTTATTGAGTACACTGTAAAACTAAAATAGAGCATTTCCCTCCTATCCAATAGTTCTGAGTCACTCTTTTATTGTGTTTTAATTTCCACTTACGATTTTGTTGGCTGGTAAAATATTATTTGTTTTGTGTTTTTTGTTCCTGAAACATTGACAGATTGATTCAGAACAAAGTGTTTCAAGTCAGCAACCGAAAAGCCAACCTTTAACTCACTGGTTGCCCAGTTTTGAATGAGAACATTATGTTTTCTGAGCTGAAACTTTGCCATTTACGTGCACAAGCGGTATACTTGCTTGATTCTGAGTCTTCCTTTGCACATTTATTGGGGTAAAACTATGAAAGACACTTGTTATTTTTTTCTTGTTTGCTGATTGTGGATTGAGATGGGAATTCAATTAAAAATCACAACATAGTTGTTTTACATAGTAACTTTGTTTAAAAATAATAATAATAAGCAGAAAAATCTTTTGAACTTTCTATCAAACTTATTAAAATCAGAAAGCGTGATCATGGTGTTGTTGCCCTGAGTGGAGGATGTTTCTGGATTAGCATAATCCTACAAGATTTAAAAGATGTTGTGATTTAAATTCTGCCTATGTTTTCTTCACTTGACTTCCCCGTACAAGTTACTGTTGTTATTTTTCTCTTCCCCACGTCAAATGAGTTAATTGTTGACTTGCATTAGATTCAAACCAAGAAAACATTCTCTTTTCACATGTAGCCTTTAATGGCCAGAGGCTGCTTTGTCATTCCAGTAGACTCTGGTACAATGCAGTGACTTTGCTGAGCTCAGCAGTGGGAATAAATGCTGATTTCTGCCAATGGGTCGTAGTGAGTTCAGGTCTTAATACAGGTTATTTTGAGATGCATTTGAAGTACGTTTTGTTTTTAAAAAGAGAAGTTATACAGATTCAGTAGTTTATTAAACATTTATTTTGCTCCTCATCCCTAATTAGCAACATGGGCAATTTTAATTGGAGAAAACCAACATGCTTTTGTAGATCTTGTCCCACGAGACCAGTGTATGGAACTAGGCTTCTTCCTGTGCCTGGGAGTCAGGAAAAGGAGAAGATAAGAAAGGTTGGAAACAACTGCCAGAACCACCCATCCCCGTGTCATCTCCAAGATGGGACCACGACAACTCAATGCCACAAAATTTTGGAACGAGAAAGTTCCTAACGTTCTTGTGTGCTACCATAGGTATTACCGATGTGTGCTTAGTGAAACCATTGGCTATCTCATTACTTGCAGTATGGTTGTGTTAGGACATTATCCCCAGAGCTAGCCATCAGAGCAGTTTGCTTGCTCTTTGTTTGACTGTTGGCATAAGATGTAAGCTGGTGGCTATGCTGATCTTTTGCAAGAACTTTTTTATCCCAAGTTGTTTTAGAGAATGGCTGTAAATGTTGTTTAAACACCAGGGCATCTTAAGAAGACAGATGATAGGAGGTCTAAATGGAATTTTATTCTAATTTATCAATGTTTTTCTATGTAATCGGATATCTTCATCTGCTTTCTATTCTCTTTATGTTGTAGAAAAAGCAAGGCCAGCATTTTCTTTTCAAGCTGTTAGCATAACAGCCAGGCATTCTGTAGGCTTCATGCTTTCCAGAGCTGGAACAGCAGGAGGAGGAGGAGGAAGAAATAGAGATAATTCATCAGGAAAAGAATAAAGGGTATTTTGCACTTGGAACTGAATTGAGATGAGGAGTCAGCGAGGCAGTGTTAGCACGGTTTGTTCCAAATGACAACAGAGAAGCCTGGGCAGGGGCCAGGCCATCTGATGGTGGTGACAAACCTGGTGGGGCTGGAGGAATGCTGGGCTGGTTGTTGGGGCTTCAGCTCTGTGCACCACTGGGAAATGCTCCCTGGAAAGTCTCTCAGAGTGAGCTGGGAACTGGTTGTGAACATTGTAGTGGCAGGGTTGTGTTTTCCTTTCAATGCGAGGGTTGAAATACGTTCATGGTCTGGAACATGAACTTTAGGGAGATAAACTGGAACATATGGAGGGGATGTGGAGCAAGTGAGAGGGGAAGGTGTGAAATGCAGTGAAACACAAATTCAGCAAGGCACCTGCGTTTATGGATCGTGGTAAATAGCAGCAGTGATGGGCTTATGGGCAGAGGAGAAGGGACCACATGGTGGGCAGAATTCCATCAGGCTGGGGCAAAGGAGCCATCATTTCACCCAAAAGCCTGAGGAGGAGCTGCAGAGGTTTCCCTGGCTGCCTAATTCAAACCTAACAATGCTTTGGGCTGCAGAAGAAAGTCTTGCAGAGAGGAGCAGAGCATCAGGGCTGGCATTTGCTTGCAGACTGGCTTCAGTTTTCTTTACAACTTTTGGCAGCAGACAGGAATCTTTCAGAGTGGTCATTGCTGTTGTGGTGGCTGATAGACAGCGAAGACTCTTCAGAATTAATTTTCTGTGTTTTAAGATATTCCAGCCTCTTTAGGATGCGATCAAAGGGGTTTGTTTTTATATTTCCCCACAGGTGTTCATCTTTTTCTATGCAGAGGTTTATTCATTACTCTGTGGTTATGGATTGCTCAAGTCTTAGATCAAGCAGAGTGGAAGAAGTATGTATAATCTAATTTACTACTTGATATAAAAAGTATTTCATGTCTGCTTTTTTTTTTTTGTAAGAACAAATTTGATTGATTTTCTTCACGAGAACTCTGAAAATGTTCGTTCATTTGTACTTGCATACCTTTCAAAAGCTTTGAACTTACAGCTTAATAACCTGGTGAACACAGCATGAGAGGTGAAAATGTTGTGTGTTGAAGATGCTTTCTGGTAAATGCATACTGCAATACCACCAAACACGATGCTGCCAATGAAAAAAGTGAGGCCTAGCGATGGGAATGCAGCTCGTGTGCTGAGCCTGGGCTTTGTCTGGACTGCTGTTGACGTGGCTCTTTTCCTCTGCTCAGACAGACGCTGTCACGGGGAGCTGGCAGGGGTCCGTGTGCTCTGAAAAGAGAAATTTGTTTTGTTTTGGCATTAGGAGGCCGCACTCATGTGACACCGCTTTGGCTCAGCGCCTCTGGGCTGCGTTTGGTCACTGTCGCGGCCGTGCTTTGTTACAGGGCTGTTGTAATGCTGTGGTCATCTGCTGAGACCCAGGAAATCCCATTTCTCTTCTCTGGCCGCCATTTTGCCCAAGCTGCTGCAAGTTTTGTACCCTAATCAGGTCAATGGGAGTTTTGTTACAAACTTAAACGGGGTCAGGCTTCGTTCTTTGGCTTTTGCCTGGCAGTAGCTATTGGAGCCAAAACATTAGGGAAGGCCATGTGGGTTGGTGTGACTATGGTCTGCCAAATCAAGGCTCCTTGTTACTGCACATATAGATAATATTTAGTGTGAATGTCAGCTTCGTTACAGATGCAGAACTAAATGCTTGGCCTTTGAATTTAATGGGAGTTTTGCCATTGATATCAAGCAAGCCAAATTTTCTTCCAGAAAATGTTGATAATATATCTGTGAGACATCTGTGGTTGAAAGAATTATGGAAATAGCTTGTTTTCCAAAAGCAGAGTAAGCCCTCCTGTGGGGTCAGACCTGCTTACGGTTTCCAGAGGCAAGCAGAAGAGTAAATGTTAGATAATGAGTGATCTCTTGATCCTGAATTTGTTTGCCTCTGTTGAAGAAAGCAAATACAATCTTACATGTTGATTAAGAGAAATAACTGCTTTATTACTTTTCCTATGTTCTCATTAACTGTTGCTCCAACTGAGATAAGTTCACATCTTTTATTTCACCTTAATTTTGAAAGTTTCCAGAAGGATAACTTTATGCTCTTTCCTTTGATAGTGGTGGAGCAGACTGCAGCTTTTGGAACCATTTTGCAGTGTGTTAGGAAGGACGGTATGGTCGTGACAAATGAAATCCAGTATCTATTATTATGAAGTAATTACTTCAATTAAATTTTTTAGAACCTCTGAAACAAGAGGTGAACTTAGTATGTTTGCACTGTACGTGCATAAAAGGTAATATCTTGCTTTAGACTTCAGAAAAACATTGCATGGGCTAAACTGTTGCTTATTTTTACAACTTACACACACTCAAAGAACTACTGAATATCTGTTTTACCTAATTGTTATTTCTACGCTCCTTTCAGTTACTTTCAGTTGTCCTTTATTGAGTAAGTCATGAAGAAGAATTATACAAGCAGGGCAACAGTTCCAGCCCTTGCAGTGTACGATGGCTGGTAGGGATCTGCTGCAGCCCACCTATATGGGGTGAGAATCACTCATGTGCTATTGTGCTGCACGCAATCTCTAGTTGTAAAACCATGCTCATTGACATCTGAGTGTGAGTGGGGAATACAGAGACCAGATTCTGTTCTGTTTTGGGATAAAACCAAACCAGATACTCATCCTTCAACCTCCCCTAATGTACAAGTTCAGCACTGTGTCCATTCTGCTTCAGTTTGGAAAACTGGGCCGAAGTTTTAATTGTGCTTGCAGAGGCTGAGGGGAGAGTGCCCAGAATGGGGGATAAAGGTCTGAAAGAGGAGGAATAGCTGAGTAACAGGTCAAAAATTGGCTTCTTTCTCCTACACATCTTATTGTTCAGTGGGTTTAGAGTCCAGCAAACTGTTGGGAGACTTTAATTGTCTGTGGAAAATGTGATTTCCTTGGTCGAAATGGCAAGAATTTTTCTAATGCTTTACAGATTTTAATAATGCTTCATAATTAAAATTAAAATTGTCTTACATGTAGCACAGCACTACTTACAGGGTAGTATTTGCTACCGTTAAAGCATATCCAGTGATAGAGATCAAGCTAAATAATACCAACCAGTCTTGTTTTCTCTCCACTTATAGAAAATGAGATTGAAATAAGAGCAAATCACTAAATGGAAAAGGTAAAGGTATGTATATGGTAACAAAAACACAATAGATGTGGGTATGATCTGTTCCTTTATACACAAGAAAACGTAGCTTCTGTTTCCTTTTGGACTAAATACAAAATGGTGTTGTTTGCAGTGGTAAAGGAAAAAAAAGAAAATATCTGAATCGGGATGAGGGATTTAGATATCAGTGCTTCAATATTCCCCCTATTTTCAACAGGAATAGAGAGGAGCTGAAGCCTGTGGCATTGTATAGCTGACTGGTGCTTTCTGCCCGTTGAAGTGTTCTTCCCATGCATGCTGCACTGGCTTTTGAGAATTTGTGGGGGAATTTGTCACTAGGTGGCAGAATTAGACTGTATTAGTACTGCCATTTTTTATGATTTGTCCGCTTGGCTTCTTTATAGTCCATAAATGCCTCTATGACTATATCAAGCATTCAAAAATATTTCGATTTTAAAACAATTTCTAATAAACACAGCTCTTTCAGAGGAGCGATTTTGTGGAATAGCAGGTATAGCCTGTTGGATATATTTTTATAGAAGTGTGAGTAATGTTTCACTTTGAATTTGTGATTACTCTGCTCTTTGCTCCTGCATTTTATAAGTATGTTAGTGCTCAGATTTGCAGATGACCTCTAAATTGAGAAATGTTTGTTCTTTGGTATTTTCTGAAGATGCGTAATATTCAACTTTTGCTTTGACAACATGTACAGAGGTATTCATATGCACAAGTGTCTCTCCCTGTCTCTAAGTGCCATTTTTCATGCAAAAATGTCTAATACATAGGAAAGTTGAGGTTACTCATTTGTACCAGTGTGACCTCTGGTATAGTCGCTGCTGCTCTGGTGTAAGAATGGCTTCTGCCTCGTTAACTGAACCCTTCTATGAGGGACGTTGAGCAGGCATGAACGTGCCCTGCTGACTGGGGTGGTGGCAACGGTAGTATGCATGTTCTGATTTTGATTTGTGACTTAGCTTCTATTGAGAAAAATCATTGTGTTGCCACATAGGTTTGGCAGATGTGTCAGTATGGGAATGGTGCTGCAGAACTGGAGGGCATGTGATTTGGAAGGAAAAGGGTTAAGTTTTGAAAGCTTTGTAGAAATATTTCTGATGCCTCGCTATGCACTGAAATGTTTGGGATGTTTGATGTTCATATGAGATGTTCTTTTCTGCTTTAGAGGATATCTATGTGTCATGTAGTAGGTGGCTGTGAACCAAGAACGTCCTATAGAGTTAGTTTTAAGGTCAGTAAAGGAGCTCCTATTATATATGTATTCCCTACTAGTAAATACTACAGATCTTAATTTATAAGAACATCCTTACCTCAAGGATTCCTTGGACAGATTTAAGAAATAGGAAGGCTCAAATAATTTAATGTTTTCCAAGCAGATGTAATGGAAATCACATAATTTAATACTCAGATTAGCTAATATGGGCTATAATTATTATGTAGATTACAGTAGTCTCCAAAGGTCTCTAGCACAGTTTTAAAGGTGAAAAATATAATGTTACTTGATTGTGTTTCTACTTCTCCCTTCCCTTCTATTTCTTCCTGATATTTTTGGTATGTTGGAAGTTTGAGGATGTGGGTACAAAGAAAGCTCTGAACTTTTCATGCAGCCATTTTAGGTGTTTTGGAAGAAGAATGTAATAATGATAGCAGAATCCTTTCTATCAGATACAGACATGCATGTCCTTTCCTGGGGCTTTTTAGAAAGCATTTCTATCACTTTTCAAGTGTCTAAGACACCGGTTGATGAAAACCTTGCCTCAAACATGTACTGCATTAAAAATGCAGCTGAAGAGGTGCTCAGTGGGAAGGCACCAGCTAGAGAAGCAATGTTAAACAAATAGAAGCAGGAGAACTTCTGCAACTGGCAGATGTTCAGCTATCAGGAGAATAATATTAAATTCATTAGTGATGAAAATAATAAATAGTTTTCTTTTCTAATTAACGCTCTGAGGCTTGAGTGATGTCTGCTTAGAATCAGGCAACTCATTTTCAAGTTTTCCAGAAGTTCTAATTCTGAATATTGTCAAGAAACCAGAGCTTGCTTAAAAATAAAAAATACTTATAAAGTATTACAGCATAAGTTGTAGCCCTTGTCCAGATAATAACAAGCAACATCTAATCCCTGGCATCATCTAAGCAACAGATTTTGTTTACAAATTCTTGCTTGTGGCTGGGCTGGAATAACTATGGAGAAGCCACTACACTGCTAGGTAAATTGTTGCAGAGATTAATTACTCTAGTTAAAACATACGCCTTATTTCTGGTGCATAGTTCATTATCTTCTGTCTCCAACCTATGCCTTTGTCTTCTGCATTGAAGAGCTGAGATCTCATCATGAGTACAGTCCTAGAGTGACAGAATCATTTGAGTTGGAAGGGAGCTTTGAAGGCCATCTGGTCCGATTCCCCTGCAAGGAATGAGGCCATCTACAGCTCTTGTTTAGTCTCTGTTTAGATTCTTTCTAACTATATTTAAATTTCTTTGAAGTGCAAAGCAAAAATCTCTTTAAGTAGTTTTGCTGTAGGTTGATTGCATCTCAGGTTGCATCCATGCGAGTTGATAGCAATTCTCTGCTTGGTTTAACTTCCAGAAAGTCTTCATGTAACATGTCATTTTCCACTAATATCTACAGACTGCCTATATATGTGTATGTGTGTTTGTATGTGTTTTTGTGTGTGTATATATATACATCTATATTCGTGTAAACTAAATAGCACAGGAAGTATAATTCAAGCCTGAAATAATTTGTTGCTCCAACTGTTGGATTTTTTTGTTTCTGACTGACATTCAAAATATTTCAGTTCTGTTTTTTAAAATACCGTCCACATATTATACACAATAAAACGGTAGGTTTCTAGATTGTATTCAGCTAGATAGAGGTTCAATAAATCAGAAAACAACTGCTCCGTTTGAAGGAAGTTTTCTTTTCCTCTTTGGTAAAGTACAAGAGAATTCTGTTTAAATGAAGCATGCAATTTTAATCAGTTGTACCCTAAAAAAAAATAAGACAAACAGCTGCTGCTTGTTAATTACTGAGTGTCTTCACCAATGGACTCATCATTTATTTGCTGCTTTCAGTGCAGCCTTAAATTCTGTAAATAAAGGTGCTATTGCCATGCTGTGTGACTGCTTGTACATTTGCAACAAAGCAGCTCGGATAATACATGGAGAATTTATTTCAAAAGACAGTTACGTGACCTTCACCCTCACAGATTCGTTGTTTTCATCTAATGATCACGTTTCCTGTGAGAGGTCAGGTTTTATGAAACCAAGAGAAAAGCATATTTAATATCCCTAGCTGAAAGCTGAATTTCTTGATAATAATTATACCAAGCTGTGAAGATTTCTCACTCTGCTGAAAACTTCTCGTGTAGAACCATGGGCCCATGTGGATTGGAAAGGACCTCCAGGTCACCCAGCCCGGCCTTCTGCTCAGAGCACATCCAGGTTGCTCAAGGTTGTTCACTTGATCTCTGAAGCTCTCTGGAGATGGAGATGCCACAGATTACTGCCTCTGCCCACAGGAAGCCCAGGTTCTAACTGCTCTAGCTCTTGGCAAGCGTGGTGAAATCTACAGGGCTCACTGCAGCATGTGAAGGTACTTCTAATTAATTTATTTTCTTAGCCCTGACGTCTTTAATCACTAGTTTTGTATCCATCCCTTACTTTGGGTTTTGAAATGAATTGGCTCTATGAATCCACACTGATGGCTCCTTGGGTGGCCTTTATAAGGAAATTTTTCAGAGATGTTTCAAGGAAAATATTAGACTTGAAAGCCATTTTTAAGCTCAGGTAATATTGATATTAATAGGAAAATCACAATAGCGAGCAGAAGTAGGTAGCAATCATTGCAAATTATTGTCCAGTTAGGCTGTATCAGTGATTTGAGACTGGAAAATGCAATTTGTTTGGTTCAACTTGTTCATCTACTAACTTGGTATGCTACTGGCCACCTTTCATATTAGAAATCAAGAAGGAAAAGGGATCTAAGTGTTCTGTACCTGTAATTTGTCTGACCCTGTCTTCACCTTCAAATCTATTGTTTGTGTCCCATTCAATCAGCACATGCCTTTTCCATCTTTAGCCTTGTCTCCTTTTTTTTTTTTCTCCATAGCTCTTCATTTCATGATGTTTATTTCCTACAAGTTGTCTGTTACTTTCATTGACAGCTCCTCTTTTAGGCTGAGATATTGTCCTGCTGCCCCTTTCTGACCACTGGGTGTTGAGGGCTACCCAGGAGCTCTCCCTTGGCCTCGAATGGACACGTCTAAACATGAAATAGAAGAGTTCAAGATGTTTGGTGCTTAAAGTTTAAAAAAAAAAAAAAAAAAAAAATCAAAAAACAAACAACAAAAAACCACAGTTTATCCTTGTGACACATTCTTAGGGGAAGTATAGCCCAGTTCAAACAAAGCTTCGATTCAACTGTGCAAAACTTTGTTCCTTCCTTTTCTTTTCTGTCTTCCTCCCTTTTCTCTTGCTCCCCATCACAAGTAATTTTAGCACTAAGCAGTACCTCCACTCTCTGTTGTTGCATTCTTATTTTTAGTTCGCCCTTGCCTCTAGGTTTCTTCTTCAGATTTTGGATTTGCAGCTGTTATTTGTCTTTTTATTGTCTTTATTTGTCCTCTTCAAGCAAGGAGAGGCAGCTGTGTGCCTCTCCAGGTGACTCTGGGACTGTACCAGTGTTGGGTATTTACCTGAAAGGTACCAGCTTTGGGTTGCCTAGCTGGTAAACACTGATAACTATAAAATGAAAAATCCAAACGTAAGGTCTAGTTTAGTGCAATAAAGCAAAGTTACAATTAATTGTCAATTTCCAGGATGCAAGCACTTTATTTGATCATCTGTTGTCTTTTTAGAGCATTCTTAAAAGTTGCTGAAGCCATTTCAAAGTCACTGTAGAAGATCACACGTGAAGTATTTTCTCATGTTTATAATACAAGCCCTGAGCAAAAATTGGAATGCTGTATGACATGAAGGACTGCTGACTGATCACTGTGATATAGGTCCTGTTGTTTGGGTAAGCAAGCTGGAAACCACAAAATATTAGAATATTGTATTGTGAAATATGAAGACTGACATGCTACCAAAGGTAGGTTATTGCTGTGCTACTGAAATGAATTTGCCCAACAGTATTTTTTGGGGAAAAAAAAAACATTTGTTCTGTATTTTCTATAGGAGATCCAATGAATAGAGAACAGCTGCTTCAGCTGTTGGTGTGAATGATGAGTTGGGAACCTGCAATGCTTTGCAGAAGGGACAGGAAATGCCCAGGTCTAATGTAGCAGGTGTTAAATAAAATAAATAGTGTTAATTTAGGTTATTTTCATTACAAATAATATTACAATGGTAATATTTATATAATATCTCTATATGTTATTTACATTATAATTGCCACAATAATGTTATCATACTATAAATGACATGTTATTGTGCTCGTTCAAATTTCATTTATCAGTATATTCTGAGACTGTGTATTCTTTTCTCTTTAGCTGTTAACAGTTAACTTATCTGAAACATACTCTGTAACCATTTTCTCTTCCCACTGACTAAAATTAACAGATGAGCATTTTAAATCTCTACACAATAGGTTTTCTCTGCAGGTATTTTCCTGTTAATTCTCTTTTTTCTTTTTTTCTTTTTTTTTTTGAATGCACGTGAAGGTACACATCCTGATAAATGTTTTACTCCTCTGGTGGCTGTTTCTCAGGAAGGACACAATAAGTGGTTCTCCTTTTTGTTATCTTATCCAATGGGATTTAACTTCCATTGTTTTGCCCTTGTACTTAGATTAAAAATATAGATCAAGGTACAGTGGGAAAAATACGTACTCTATATACGTCTAATATAGCTATTTGGTTATTAAATGTTACATTCACAACAATCTTTTTACTTTTTAAAAAGAATTCCCTAAGTGACATGGCTTCTAAACCTTCTAAAAAGTTATCAAGGCATGATGAATGCGCATCCATAATAGCCTTTTCAACATCTGTTTTACTGAAAAAGTCACATAGAAAGAGGGAATTTTTTTAATGAGTTTTATCATCAACTTGTGAAAACATTGAAGGAAAAGCAAACAGGCGAGTGACCATCAGAGGAATGAAAGTGAAAAGGTGTATCGTATTTATAATACCTGTGTGATGCATAGAGACTATACAACACATAAATATTGCCATAAATATATAGAATTACATTAAAAGCTGTATTAAAATATATATTTCTGTTACTTCAGGTCTTCTAGTTTTCCTCCAACCTGACTGGAGCTGCCTGAACTGACGGTGAAGTTGGTTGGCGTTGGCTTGTAGGCTGTTGGGAGAGGATGGTGATTTCCAGGCAGACAAGAGGTAATGAGTAGAGGAGAAATGAAAACATACATCAGGAAACTGTGTGCCTGAGCTTCGTGTCTCTATTGTGGAGGAAACTGGGATTTTGTAACAAAGTCCCCGGTTTCTGGGCTATTACCAAAGGCCATCACCATCCCGTACATAAAATGGCATCGGTGTGCTGGTCCTATGCTTTTACCTGCAGACTCAGCTTCTGGCGTTTGCGGTTGTCTCTTACTCTATAAAGCCAAAGAGATACTGATTGCTGCATTGTTTGACACCTATTCAACCCTAATGGTTGGCAATCGCAGAACTGATGACTGTGGGGAGCCTGACAAACCTGACAGCCTCGGCAAGCCTGTATTTTAATCCTGTATTCCTTCTGATTACTTTTTTACTATTTTGTCTTTTTTTTTTTTTTTTTTTTCTTTCCTTGGGGCTCTGCTCATCCATACCAGTCATTTGTCCTTTGTGCAGCTTGGTGCTCCTCTGTAACACGTGCTCATGTCCTTGTGCTGTCCTCATCTCTCCTTATCTGGTGGGACTGCTGCTCAGCTTCTGTAGGGCTTTCCACTGGAGAATGCATCTTTTGACTGACTTGCTGTTGATTTGTCCAGTATTTTTGTAAACACTGTGGTTTTACTGTGCAGTTTCATGCCCCACAAGTTCCTGTGCTGTCCTGTGTGTTGTTTTGAAAAATGGAGTAGGAGGGAACACTGCTTTAAGATTTCTTTCATGCCCATCATTCTTGGACTGCTTACAGTGTTCCAGCAACAGGCAGGGCTCACCATAAATGCTTTCTTACATAAATTACCCTAAAGCTTATAAGCTTTCTAAGTGCGTTGTAGAACAGGACAGCTACTTTTGCTGCCTAAAGTACACTTCTTAAACTGTGCGTTTGATTTCTGACTAGTTTACCCATCCAGCCAGGATGGATGAGCAGAATGCATGGCGAGCCTTCCACACCACTCCACCACTTCCCATTCCCCCGTGGTGTCAGCAGGACCAGCTACCTGGGGAGGATGGGCAGCACTCACACTTACAGCTGAATTTCCCTTATTTATTTTCTTTACTGCCTATTTAGTAAATTGTATCAATGGCAGGCTAAGCTGGTGTAATATTATATTTTGAGTCGCATTGTGCTTTGGTATATCCAAGACAAGAAGCCTTTTTATGGGATTTTAACTGTAATGTAGCTGACACTTTGCATATTCATTTCCATGGCAGTTGGTCTGCTTCCTGGTGGGATAAATACGCCCTTGCACCGGGAAAAGCGCTGTGATAAATACAAATTATTTCTCGTTTGAAAAGTAAACAGAAAACTACAACTATTGGTAACTGGTGCTTGGTTTTGAAGTGATTGACACAGGAATTTTATTTGTCCAAGCAGTGCATTGAAGATTCATTAGTTGAGAGAGTCCTACAATTTTGTTAATTGTAACCTCTGAGAGATGACAGCAGATCATTAAGCACCAATCAGATTTGGGACTAATATACAGAACCAGAAAAGATACGTGTCTCAGGAAAAAAGAAAAAGGGTTTCTACATCAACACGGTGAGGTTTTTGGAACATCTGTTCAGCTAGCAGGGGAAAAATTCTGATTACATTGAGGACTGTGTGCTAGAAGGGCATCAAGTTGTTGCCTGCAATAGCAGGAGATGGGATGTGATGACCTTAAAGTTTTCTGTAAGTCCAGAATTGTTTAATTTTTAGTATACATGTGTGTATGTATATATGTACATATATGTATATATCAACATATAGTATCATGTGAAAAGTGCAGTGGGATAAAGGGTGGTAGCAGCAAAGTTAACGCAATCATCTGATGTTTTCATAATTGAGAAAGTAAGGAATATAATAATCTCAGTTCTTCAGCATTATTATTAATATATTATGCAATCTCATACAATATTAATATTAGTATTATACCAATATATTAAAACTATTAATATTGTATTATATATTAAAACCTTAATGTTAATACTATTAATGTATATTACATTGTACGTAATACATGCATTCTAAAGTACATACAATATTTTACATGAATATTATATGGTTCTCTTGCACAGTATTTTTATTACTCCAATCAAAAATTATTTTGCCTATTTCCATTTCCTGACATGGATTTGATTAAAGTTTTAAGAACAAGAATGATTTCAGACTAAATTAAGAAGTGGGAGATGCAAGGAGCACCGGTGTGACTGGTGGAGCTAATGGTGTTGTTTAGGGCCCCTGAAGCACACTAAAAAGATGATAATGAAAATGCAAGATAGTCTGCTGCTTTATAGAATCACCAAGACTGGAAAAAAAACTCTGTGATCATCCAGTCCAGCTGCTCACCTATCATTCACCTATCACCAATATTTCCCACTAAGGCATGTCCCATAATATAACATCTAAATGTTTCTTGAGCACCTCCAGGGTTGCTGCTTCGAGGCAACAGGTAGGAATGGAAGGAGGAGTGGTGGAATCTGGGGCTGAGGAGAAGCTCTGTGCTGTGACGTGGCCGAGTGGAGGGACAGGCAGCCTAGGGGGACTGTGGCCCATCTCCATCCTTGGAGGTGTCAAAGGCCAAATGAGGCACACCCCTGAGAAACGTGGTCTGACTGCAGGGTTAATGCTGCACTGAGCAGGAGCTGGGCTCAGGACTCCTTGGGTCCCTGCCAGTTTTGATGCCCCTATGATTTGGCACTTCTAGATGTTCACTGAAGAAACAGCGCAGAGTTTAAGACCTTACTCTTTGTGCTCAAGATAATGCTTGACTGGAGAGCTGTTGGAGACACTGAACAGCTGGTGAGAGCTGTTCCACATGCACACTCTTGACTATATTGAGGCAAATCAAAGAACTATCACAGAATCCCATCTGCTGGTTTTATTTTAGTGCCACTAACCTCCAGCAATAGGCGGTACAGAGATGCAGGAACAAGCCTCTGGAGAACAAAAGCATCTTAAATACGTTTGCTATTGAAGTATGTAAAGGGTGTTCTAAGAATGTACCCAAATAGAAAGAAACCTATTTTCAGAGCCGCAGTTGTCTCTTTTGAGATAGAGATCTAACTGCATGTCCTTAAGTTTTCGATAGTTTCCAGCTGACATCTGGAGACATAAAGATAAGGTCCTTGCACCAGATCAGGAGATGAGAATTCAGTAGGAAGAAGGCTGGTGTCTGGTGTAAATTTGGGTGTTGTAATGACATTCCCGTTTGGAACCACTGGGTAGTTAAGGCAGTGGGAGAGTCAAGAGCTGAGCATGGATCTCTTGGCACTTGTTTTTGTGCTCTTATCACTCATCTTTCTGTCCTTTGAAGTGAGGTGACCCTCCGAGGGATTTCAGAAAGCTACGAGCAGTACATCAAGCTTTTGAAATATGTTCACAGTGTTATTCCCTGTCTTTTCAATGTCAGGTATTTTCACATCCCTCGTATGCTGCCATCAGGCTACCACGGGTACATTTTTACTCTTACTTGTCAGAAGTTTACACGGTAGTGAATACGTTTAAAATTTTCTGAGCGGTGACAACGATGTCCTGGGTTTGCAGCAGAGTTGTTTTTTTTTTCCTGTGTTTTTGATGTTCAGCCTCGTAGTACCCGAGTCCCTGAGATCACAAGGTTCTTCCTGGGAAGCTGGAGGTCTGCACGTCCTGTAGCTCCTACTGGCTGCAGGTAGAGGACATTGTCTCGTTACTGAATGGGTAATTAATGGTGGCTGTAAGGTAGGCGTCATCTACACATTTTGCATTATCCTGAATGCAAAGAGTTTAGTCTCTTACATTTGCGTTAGAATCATAGAATGGCCTGGGTTGAAAAGGACCTCAAAGGTCATCTAGTTTCAACCCCCTGCTACAGGCAGGGTCACCAGCCACCAGCCTTGAGTCTCTTGCAGTGGGACATTTCTGAATCCTCTGGATGAAGTAGTGTTGCTGCTTATTGGACTCTTACTTGCTTGAAAAGACAGTGGAAGTGATGTGGTTTCAGAAAACTAAAGAACAGTGAAAATGTTTAAAAAATGGTGATGTGTATGAAACCTGGTAATATTATAGGAACAATCAGAATAACCTCTACGACAGTGATGCCCTTCACTGCAGTGGTTCTGTAATTAGATCTCTCCTTTTTAGCTGTATTTCATTAGTGGGAAAATAATAGTTCTTTAATAGGGAATGGGGGATAAGGGAATTTGTCGTATTAATAGCTGATAAAGGATTTGAGAGGGGGCCTAAAACTGGAGCTTTGATATTTTCTTTTACCTGTGGTCGTCTATGAAACAAGAGACAGGCAGAATTGTCTTGTTTTGGTTTCGCATCAGAGACACAAACATGCGTAAGTGAGCAAAATTGGGCATACTTAGTAATGGCTCAATAAATATTAGCAAACGGGTGGCACAATTTAATCAGCACGGTTGCAGTTGATCAGGTGCTGAAAAGCTCTGATTGAGACTGCTGGGAGGCTAAATGAAAAGCTGAAGATTCGGAGATAAGGATTCATGGACATAATGCTATTATAATTGGGGATAGTAGAGAACGTAAAGCACTGAGGAATTAAATTGATGACCTGTAAAACAAGCTTAGATGAAGAAAAAATCAGACTGATAGAAGCTTCTGAAGGAGTGCAGGCAGAGCACGGGGCAAGAGAAGACAGTCTGTTGGATAAGCTTGTCCCTCTAGTAAACTAAAAGTCAGTATTTCTTATCCAACATGGTGTTAATGCTCATCTTCAGATTTTTCAGGGAGATGTTTCTTCGGCTCAAATCATGATCACGATTCTGGTGAAGCAGAGTGTTCTGCTTTAGGAGCAAAGGATATCCAAGGTATCAGGGCATTGAGTATTCCTTCAGAAAAGCATAGTAGACTTCTATTAACTTGATTTATCTTTGGGGGAAAAAATATGTGTTCATCTTTTTGGCTTTTAGAGTGGGAAAAGTCATTTGCAACTCTACCAGAAAAACAATTGGATATAAATTACCTGGGGTCATTCAAGACAAAATTTTACTTAGCTCTGTCTGACTGTGACACTGATGGGGAGGTGAAATGAGTTCCTTCTATTGAATTCTACACAGAAAAAGGCACTGTTCATTTTAAAGTAAAAACATTGTTTCTTTTCTTTTAGCTTAGCCTAGTATTAAATAATATCTTAATTTACTTTAAAATATTGAACTGTTTTATGTAGAATATTTTCCTGTGCCACGCACTCATTCTAACTCATAATGCAACACATTAAATAGAGGAAATAATGTTTTTATGTCGAGGGAATCTTAATAGCAGGCCATATTGATTGCATGGAAATGGAGAAATGGTGAATAGCTGTTACAGATGAAGAGTAGTTGTGTCGTTATTAAATTTGCAGAGTGGAAAGGCAGCTTAGAAGGTCGTAGGACAGGAAGCTTTGGGAATGGGATGTCTAAATGTTGAGTTGGCTCATCTAATGCACCACCATGTATTTGATGATTTCCTTTATGCTATAGCAGAAAATAATGCTTAATGCTCTGCGTTGCCCCAACATGTTCTTTATTTGCTCTCAGCTCTGCCTGTGTTTGCAGTTTGAGGACAGTCAGTGTAGCCAATGGCTTTTTTCTCAGTGAGGTGTTTGCATTGGTTTAGTTGATTTTACCCTTAGCACATCCCACATCCCATACTTTTTCAGTTCTGTTCAACAGAAGGAAAATGCTTTCGCAATATCTGCATATACAAACAGCTGCGATGTGCCAGTGTAAGGTAGTGTAAGCAAAGACCTGTTGGATACTCTTGTTTTTCCTTGATGTGTGAACTTAAAGCAGTAAGACCTTACACAAAAAAGGATGCCCTTTTCTCTTAGCATGTTGTATTCTTGTTGAGAAAACTCTTGCATTTTCTTAACCGTATGGTTAATTACATAGGCAAAACACCAAATATAATTAAGAATGTGCTTCTGGAGAGAGAATACTTAATAACAAGCAGGCAGCTCAGCTATTGAATTCTCAGATTGTGTTCGCTTGAAGGAACTTCAACTGGAAGATCCCACAAGGAATGTGTACCTTAGTTAAAATACGCAACATTGGTGAAAAACAGAGCAAAGATGGTGAGAAGCCAACTAAGGTTGGCTGAAGGGTTTGTTGTAAACGAATGGCTCGTACAAGCAGCATGCTGGCGTTCCTGCAGAGCCACGCAGTCTGCCATGGCATATTGAGCATTAAAGTTATTTGCAGTTCTTACAACTGCACCTTTTCGAACTAAAGGATGCTTTGTGTTTTTCAGACAAACTCTTTTGCAAATAGAATGGTATTCTGACTTCAGGTGTATTTAATTACCTATTTATTTTTTCTTTTAAAGGGGAGGAAAAAGAGAAAATGCTGGAAATGAACCAAATCTTTGTTGCGATGATGCCATTGGGAATTCTACTTCTGATCCAACTAAATTCAAGGAGCTCAAAACTTACGTCAACACGCTTTCTTTATGTTAATACTTCTCTCTGGAGGGAATCTGTTGAAAGGGGCAGCTGCCTGTGATGCATGGGACAGCTTACATCTCTGCATAGGGGGTGGTACACTTATCTGGAAGGATGGGCTGTGTTAGTGTTCCTGAGTTTGAAAAACTGCATTTCAGAAAATGCCTCCGGGATAAAGAATGAATTCCTTTAATGATGCAAGGTAAGTTGTTGTTAAATTAAAGAGCTGTTATTTGATTGGACGTTATTCAAAGGTGATTAATACTGTATACACAAATGATCAGAAAAAAATCAAAATTGAAACTAAGCAAAAAGCCACATTTCTGTTTGGAAAAGCTCTTAAAATATACTGTGGAATTGGAAAAAATCATGCTACTGTGATAATTGATAGCATTAAAAAAATCTGTGAATACTAAAACTGAGAGATTTGATGGGGAGGAAGAGGGTAAACATGCAATTTTCTTCTTGTTTGCTGCGTCTTTATTCATTTTTCTGTTGTGGTGTTTTGTACTTACTGTTCTATTGATTAGCATAATGGCAGCATTGTTGTGTGCTGCTTTAGGGACAGCACATTGTGTTCTCTGGAACAGGGACTGTCTGGATCAGGAGTGCTGTGTCTCCTGCTGGACATGGAGGAGGCTGAAATATGCCTATGGGTGAGGAGACATCGGCACGTTCTGTTCAGCTCTTGCCCAAGAGGAGAAATGGATCACCTCAAAAACCTGAGGACTTGGAGGATGTTGTCGTTCTTGAAGGTAATAGAAAAAAATGGTAGACCTTTACTGAGCACAGAGATAGATGAATGCATTACAACAGGGCTTAAAGCCTGTGCTGACAGTGCTAAAAACCAGATGCCATGGGTCCACGCATTGAGCGGCCATCACAGAGCAGCAAATGTTGAATTGCACAGTGGTTTATCTGTGGTGATTTGTTTGCTTGCACTGCCTGTAAGAATGTGAAACCATTCATCTGGTTTTCACAACAGAATTTTCCATCTGCATGTCTTATCAGGAAGACACTAATTTAATATGAAAAGATGCCAGTCAGCTCCTGCTCACATCCTATGGGAAAATCTACACCTAACAAAGGAGGCGTTTTGATAGCTTGGTTTTGCTTGCTTTCTTTTTGGCCTTTAGTATTTTGTGCTCGAATATGTGTAAAGATAATTGCATATCTCTATTTGCAAGGATTCCAGATTGTACTGCTACTTTATATACTTCCCTCTCCTCACTTTTACTCTAAAAAATCACCTTGCAGTGTGTCAGTAAGTACCTGTTGTTGGTTCCAGGGCACGGTGGTTATTTTTACAGGATGTTTGGTTTTGTTTGTGTTTCAAACAGAAAATTGGGATATCCCAAAAATCAGAACTCCCAAGTGTTGACCACGTATATCACAAGACAGTAATTCCTTTAGAGATAATATGTACCTGTCATCAGCTTATTTTAGAAAAGCGTTAACAGTTAAAAAAAAACAGGACAGATATTTTCTAGGTGGTGATCAGCCTTCAGTAGCTAATTTGCAGCATGTTTAAATGCATCTACTTTTTTGGATTGCCCCTTCTTTGAGAAAGATCAAGTATTAAAGAAAGCAGGGAGCATTTTGGTTATCGATGCTTGGTCGCCCCTGGGGAGTTCTGCTCCCACCCAACCCATGGCCAATGGATGGCCTTTGCCATCTCCTTCCAGCAGCAGAGGTGGTACTGGGCATGGTGTCTTCTGCTCTCCATTGACTCAGGAATGCAGCACAGGTATGGGACACAAATCAATGAGAACATCCAGGCATTTTAATCAGGCATTTTAAAACCACACTGCTGCTGGTAGTGGGGCCACCTAGCAGTGTTTTCTGTATCTATCGTCTTCTGTCTTTCTCCATATGTGGAAAAGTTTGTTGTTTCTTTAGTGGGGAAGAGACTCTCCAACATCGAACTTGTTTGCAGCATCCCCAGAGAAACGTGTGAGCTGTGCTGTGTGTTGGATTCAGAGATGGGATGACTGATTGTGATTATAGATGCATGTATGGACATTTCCAATTCTGCACCTTTAGGACTACACAGGAGTTTAAAACTTAAGTTTCAGGTTGGCTTTAAAGCTTTCAGACATTTAAATTTTTTTATTTTTAAATCTTCTGTATGGTTCAGTAATGAGATCAACAAAAGCTGGTTTCCCCCATACGCTGAAGTTGGAGGTATGTAATGTGTCAGTCTGTGTTTTAAAGTGGAAAACATTTTTTATATGAGACTGCTGGAATATTGCTTTTCAACAGGCTTTTCTTAGAAATCAAATGATTTCTATTCAGCTCATTTCCTTTTTTTTTTTTTTTTTAAATCCAGTGTGGTACTTAAATAACGTGCCTGACAATACACACTGCAATGGGAAATAATATAAAAACAAAAGCGTATTTATGCAAGTCATGCTAGGCTTCCTCTAGAAAAATATTACTTGAATGCTCTTCTATAACATCTCAGTTGCAGCACAGTGACATATACCTTTCTTTGTAAAATCAGTTTCTTCTGCTGCATCAGGAAATAATATTGCTATTGCAAATACAAAACATATTCTAATTTTAGTAAAATCTTGCAACCACTTCTCTGCATATGCTTTATTTTTTTTCTTTACAATGCCACAGGTTTCACTTCTCAGATTTCTAATTATTACTCCAATGTATACATGCTAAGTGGTGCCATTAAACATTCGAATTCCTGGTGCAAATAGCTACGAGGTAATTTTCAGTCATTTAATTAAGTCATTACCTTTGACTATTTACAATTTCACCTTTTCAGTGGTTATCAGAAAGTCTTTGATGCAGCATGATCACTTGCTATTCTAAAAATGGAGCGTTTGAACAAGGGAATTCAGGTCATACTCTGCTGCGTGCAGCGGTGTCCCTTCTCCCTTCCCATTTAATGCACATGTTACTGTTGCTGGGAATGAGTTGAAGCGTTTTAAATACAAAATATCTCAACTACTAAAAAATCTTCACCTAAAAGTTCTCAATATTACCTGGAAATCTTGTTTTCAACCTCATTTCCAAGCCTAGGATCAGCTGACATCTTCCTGTTGTAGCAGTTCTCCGTATACAGATCACCTGTGGCAATAGTGTGGCTACTTGTTCTCTTGTGCTTTATTTTGCTATCCATCAACAAATTAACTATGGTTTATTTAAGTTTATTTAGTTTATCTGTAAGCACGAGTGCTATGTTGCTAAAATGGGGAATAAGTGGGAAAATTAAATACAATTACTGAAATGATATTCAAGTTCCTATTAATGCTTTTATTTTTGCTTAAAAAAAAAAAAAAAAACCACAAAACTACAGGCATTGAAGAAACTAGCCTATGTAAGGTAAGAGCTTCTTCCTCCTCTGTTCCAACTGGTATTTGAAAGTTGTTTCTATTACAGCATATGTGAAACAGTGGTGTTCAGCAGTGCTACTGAGAAGGTACCAAAGAGATCAGACGTAGCGTTGGCACATACCAAAGAGATGAAGTTCTGTCTTCATGTCTTAAGCTAACTAAAGGTGATGTTCTAAAATACGTATTTTTGATTTCAAAACTAAGAAACCCAGAGCAACATTTTAGAAGTTAAATACATAACAGTAGTAAATACGGAAAATACAGTTGATAAGCAGAGCAATGAGGCAAGAGAAAGTAAGTATAATAGTTGATTATTTTTTTTTTTAAATGTTAATTCTTTGTCATGCTTGGCTTCCCCCCACCCCTTACATGTAGTGTGTCTTCAGTCTAAGCAGTACAGGTACGCAACATAGTGAGATGGTACTACCTCACATGGCATAAGTCGAGTTAACTAATCACAAAGGCAATGACACTGGAAGGCCTGATATCTGCAGCAGTATGTGCTAGCCACGTTGTCTGAGGAAAACGAGGTCAAAAATACAGTTTTGAGATACATACAGTACTTCTTCACGAAGAGAACTTGTCCAAAAGAAAGACATCCTCTTTTAGCACAGATTTCTCGACGATTTCAAACAGTAATGTGAAAACTGGAATTACAGTACAACTGCTGACGCTGAGAGATACTTTGGTAAATACCACTGGGTGCAGATATCAGGCATTTCACCATGTTCCAGATGGTTTCCCCTGACATACGTAGTCAAGAGTTTGCTATGAACTACAGAGATTGAATTTTCTACGCATTTGATTTATCCATGAGAATCAGCGCTCCTTATAGATCAAAACTAAACACCCTATATAGGACCAAGAGAGCAGAGTTATTCAAGTTCACTGAAATATTACAAAAAAAGGCTTCCTTTTTAGGAAAACTCAGCTATGGTAAAAATATCTACTACAGTGCACTGCACTGTAATAAATATTCAACATAAATTAATAATTTACAAGTACCTGAGCAAGTATACAGAGCACCATAGCACAGCACAGCACCAAAGGCAGTAGCTCAGAACTCTTAAAAAATAATGCTGTTTTAAACATTAAAAAGTCTAAGTATTGTCATAAAAATGAACTCCGGCTGGAGTTGAAAGATAGTGCAAACTTCTGTCTTCACTTTTTAAAATAAAGGTGTCCAATTTCCTCATCATTTCACATCATCAGCAGCATTGCTGGACCTGGGTACCGGCGGTGGATGCTTGGGAGCAGGTCTGTTGGAAAGAGAACAAGTTGTTACTTCATCTTTTGTTAGGTCTCCGTGCCAGCACTGTGCTCGAGTCACGAAGAACAATGGTAGCACTTCGTGGTGAGGGCTATCCAAGCTGACTTTGGGCAATGCTGTGGGGCTGAGGCAGTCACCCTATGTACCTCCACGCGTCCTACAGGCATGTGCATCATGACACACAAGTGGCACAGCAGCCTCCTCCTCTGAGCTCAGGTGTTAATTGCTGCCTGGCCAGGGGATAAGCTCAGTGTTTCAGGTATTGTCCTTTGTTTCTTCAGTGCTCATCAATTCAGCATCCCTTCAAAAATGCTACTCTGCATCCCAGAGTTTGAAACAATGGAAGCAGTCAGCTGGACATGCTATTACTTTCAGATTACCCTACTAGAAGACTCGGCCTGGAGCTTAATCAAAGCACCCTCTTAAATCCTTTTGCTGGAAGCATTAGAAAACTAACTTGACTCTATTTTCTGAGCAATGTTAAATGCCTCAGTAGAGGAATTCCTATGGCTTAAAATGCTACTTTTATCTTCCCTACAGGTCACAGAATCATAGGGTTGGAAGGGACTTCTGGAGATCATCCAGTCCAACCACAAGTATGTGTAGGAAGATGAAGAATTTTGAGTAAGAAAGTAACAATTACTTTTATTTTAACAATTATTTTTATTTATTTTTTTATTTTTTCCTAAGGCAAGATGATGCTCAGATAATGTGGTAATTCTGTCTTCCTCATAGTGCAATACTGTGGCACAATACCATTGTATGATGTTTTTGGACAGCTGGGAATAGAAAAGCATACTCTAGGAGAAATAGGATGGGGTTGTTAAAGCTTTCTGTGCTGCTCAGACCTATGGTTTGATTTACTGCAGTTTGCCTGCAACTAAGCTGCCTCTTGCACGTATTTCTTTAGGGGCTATGCATGGATTAAAAATAATCATGACATGTAGTTTTATCAGGCAAAGAGTCTAAACTGCACTGCCTGCCAGCATTCTTTTGTCTAGGAGTTAAAATTTGACTTTTTATAAGTAAAAAAAAAAAAGCAGCAGCCAGAAAGTTTTCATTTTTTCCTCTGTGATAAAGTACAGTTGAAAATCTTTGCTGCAACTCTTCCCCCTTTTTTTTTCTTTAGCTTCCTATCCATTTTTTACTTACTACGTCTTCTTTTATTTACATGTATACTTATATAATTGTAAATATACCAATAGGCTCTTTTCTGTATAATAGAACTCCTGCATTTCTCATCCTTTCATCTTGAGTGATACTGTACTTCATTACAATTATGGGATGGATTACCTTCTGATAGCTGTGAAATATAAAATAACGACAAAACCTCTTTACAAGCAGTGCCTGCCTGTAAAATATTTTTGATTTAGTGAAATAATCCATACACAAAACCTGCAAACTTGCATGCAACGTTAAGCCTTTAAATCTTGATTACGCTTTTTTCCTCTGCAGCTCTGGTAGGGATAATCATTTCACTTCTAGATCGATTTTTATTTTTTTAAACATCAGCTTTCAGATGCACTTGATGCTTTTGGTGAATATTTGAGGTATTATTTTTGGACGATATAATGTCCTGCTGTGGAACGTGCAAACAAAACTGCTTTTATTGGTGTCCGACTTTAAGAGCAACGTTCAGTTCTCAGCCTAATTCTGTAGGTGGGATGGCTGAATAGGGCTTTTCTGCAAGAGGTTCTTTCTTTTAGAAATTGATAATTATTGACTACTTTCTCTTACAAGGAGCAGCAAGCAGTAATTGGGCAGTCAGACCTCCATATGTATCATAAATGCTCTTAGTCCCATGGAGGTCAGTGCAACTGTGCCAATAGACTCTTGGTGGGAATCCCTGGCTTCCTGATGAGCAAATAGAAAATGTTTTTGTGTATCACTCAGCAACAGTTACAGCTCCTCAGAGCACAGAGGCTCTGCTCTAAGATATCTCAGACCTGTCAGTGCTGTGCTACAAGTCAAGCCGTGTCGAGGAGGAGAACCAACCTTACAGGAGCAATGTGAGGCAGCGCTTTCGTGTGTCCAAGCCCTGGGGTGCACGCGCTGTTATAACGAGCTTTGTTCAGAGGATCTGCTGGTAGAGGCTTCCGAGGAGGGTTTGGCTTGTGGTTTTCCTACAATAAAATAGAAATTCATCATATTAGTCTTTAAAGCTGGATTTATCATACCTTTGCTCTAGCTCCGTGCTTGCCAGGTTCACATAGTTGTAGATATATTTAGGTAAGCATATTGTAATGTGTTTCTAATAAGTAGGCACCTATGTTTTAAAGAAAGCTTTATACTTTTGGGATTTGGGTTTTTTTTTTTTTTTTTAATTCTTTATTTTAGAGATAGTGTGTGCATTGAGATTGAAATTTCAGATTATTTGGTGGTAAAGGAAGAACAACACAGAATGAATACATACCGTTGTAAAAGATGTAGAGAAAAGTGCCAGAACTAGCAATGACATTAAAATACAGACTTAGATGAGCATAGAAGCAAACTGCTCAATTCCAGTTTGAACTGGGAACGTCTGTGATTTTTTTTTTTTGTTGTTGCTGTTGTTTAGAGATGCTGTTGTGCTTTCATTAGTGGAATTACATGATTCATTAATATTGAACAGAAGTCATCTGCTGGCAGACATGAGCTCATGTCTCTTCTGTGTGGTCCCTGAAGCCCTGCAAACAGGGCAGGGTGTCTACTTGTGGTCTTCATTAAGAAGAACTGGGACAGATTAATTCTCCAACGTACCCCAAATCTCCAGATCCATCTGCTATGGATCTCACCACGCTTTCTCTAAAAACATTGCACAGAGTAATTTTACTCTTCACTGTTAGTTTGCTGTAACTGGTGAGGTTGACCAAGAAGAAACAAGAGCTTACAGGCATAGTTTAAAGATCCCTTGAAAAATGTAATCAAAACAGACCCCTAGAGGCATGAGTTACTCATGAATAAAACACCAGTTTTCACCATTCGTTTTGAGCATCCCTTTGTTTTCTTCCTTTTTGTGACAGATGCTTTACTCTTTCAGAAAGGAAACACAGGGTGACTATCAGTAGGCATTCTAAGAATGGATTTAAACAAAAGAAAGTAGGGAATGAAAGACTTTCTGAGCAGCACAGAGCAGCCAAGGACTAATGAGGCTCTATCATAGAATCATTAAGGTTGGAAAAGACCACAAGGATCATCTAGTCCAACTACTGACCCTTCACTACCCTATCCACTAAACCAGGCTCCTTAGTGCCACATCGGTCGCTTTTGTTTTTTTTCCAACCATTTTATTTGGAAGAAAGTTGGCTGGAATGGCTAACTCTTGTATGCTGAGTCTGGACAGCCCACTGTCTGGACTTGGCCGTGGAGTGAGCATCTTCTGTGGCTGAGCATAAAGGTAACCTAGAATGCCTTACCCAAGTGAATTCTTTTGGTTCCCTTAGCTCCTCACATGAACGTTTATTCTGAAGATGCTGACCCATCAGTCCTACTACAAAAGTAATTTTGGTGGGTACCAGCTGAACACCTGATTTCATTTCCTGACCAACCTAATGGGGCTGGGAGATTAATACTGAGAGTGAATCTGGCCCCTTGATTAAGTATGTTTGTATTGTGAAAGCACCTGAAAGTAGAAGCTGTTTATTAGTTTAGTTAAATATTAAATATTGTTAAATATTAAACTTGGCAACAGTTCGTGTGCTGCTGCTGCTTTCGTTTGTCTTATTATTATTATTTTTTTAAACTATTTTAATTAAATCTTAAAGGGAAATTTACTATGAAGTAATCATTCATTCATTGCCATCTCAATGGCCACTAGAGGGGAAGAGACTTGTCTTACAGCTCACCTTGTATGTTGTGTCTTATTTACCCACTGCTCTCAGCCAGAGGCAGCAGGAAAGGAGCTCATGTGCAAACACCTTTCAAAGGAGAGAAGCTGAAGAAGGGGATAGAAGCAACAGAAACAGTGAATGGTTTGGGGTACTCTTCTTCAGCAGTGTACTGCAACACTGAGCACCTGGGTGATTGGTATAAATGGTGTAGCAATGATTTTTAAAGTGCTTTCTCTTGCCCTCTTGGATGCAGTTGCAAGCAATTGGTGCAGATGCAATACTTCAGGTAGCATGTACGTAAATTAGACCCAAACTATTCTAAAGCTAATTTACGTCCTCTAAACGCTGAGGGGGTAAATAACTAACTAAGAAAAATGTTTTCTTCCCATGCAGTCATTTCCGCATCCCTAGAGTATAAAAAGTAGTTATTTATTTTTGACAATCTTGAATTATGATTTTTGAAAGAATGTACTCTCGCTTGTTCTCTAAGTTGCCTTGTGTTGTTTCCATGTTTGTCTTGCTTCTGTTTCATACAGCAACTGAAAATTGAAAAAAAACTGTTATTTTGCTTGATGGAGTTGCAATTAATTTCATCTGCTAAGCTGAAAAGCTGCTTTTGCAGTTTCAGCTCTGTCAGACTTGGGTAATGATGGTGCTAGAGAGCTAGTATTCTGCTTTGTGGGATTTGAAGAAGTAGGCATGTATGTAGGGAGAAGAATTGTAGTGATTGCATTTGGTCACTTGCATTTGCTGTGGCTGGCTGGGGCAGATGTCCTGTCACATTGAGAAACAAACAGTTCCTTTTCCGTGGAAAGCCCTTTCTCCTACTTCCCTGTGCTAGTGAAGGCTGGCTTGTATAGTGCTAAATGAACTCTTTTTAGTGAGCTGTTTGATTAAGGAATACAACAGCACTTAAAATACTAATTTTGACCAATGTGAAATACGCGGTTTTAAGAAATGCAAGGAAACAGAAAGTGAAACCATCAGAGCTAAAGACAACACCAACCAGTACCGGTCCAGATCTCCCATAAAGCCTATTTTTGAACAATCAATATTTCCCATTCCCTTGAACGGGAAAATAAATGACTAGCAGGATGGAAGAAGAAATAACTTGAATACTTTGAAAAAGATTAATAAACTGTCTCTACTTTTAAAAGTTGATCGAACCCAAGTGATTCAGTGTTCAGACATCCAAATTAAAACCTTCTATACCCTCTCTACTGCCACGATATCTAAACACAGTGGCACTGTCTTGTCCCTTTTTACTTCTTTGCTCATTTTGCATCCATCTTCCAAAGCACTTCCAAATCCACCAGCTAACCCCTGAGAAAGTGCCTCGGGACCAACTCACAAGGTTGCTGCATGAAGAAAGCACTCTCCTTGGCCATCACAGCCAGCTTTCTAGTAGGCACAGTCCCTCGAGCCACAGCTGTTTGAGTGCAGATTTGAGGTAAGTAGCTGCACAAAGACCAACATGCTGCTCATTTAAGACAGCTTGGTGGTAATGACATGCACTTCATTTTAATCTTGTAGTTTATCTTAAATAGCAAAACGTCTATAAAACCAACCTAGCTGGATGACTGACTCCTTTCCTAAGACTCAATCATGTAACAAATGTGACCAAAAGAGAGAAGTTAGTGACAAGAAAAGGGCAATGTGATATAGACAAGTGCACAGACAGCTCCCTCTACCCTGAACACTGCCTTGAGGTGGATCTCATAAACCAGCTCTACTTACACAGTGGAAGGAGAGGTAGGTGTACATGAAATAAGTGTGGACAAGCAGAAGTCTTTCTTCTGAGATCTGTGCTCGGTACTAAGCCAACAAATCACATGCCCTTTAGAAGAACTGAACTACACGCCAATATACATTTTGTTTCTGAGCAAGATATTTGTAATTTGACTTCTTCAACTATATTATTACATTTGTCACCTTCCTAACAGCCCCTGTAGCTTCCCCTCTGGCTAGACAGGACAAGTCCGGGTCTGGCCATGACATGGAACTTGTGTTGCCGTGTCTTCTGAGTGGTGGAACATTGGGATTGGTGCCTCCATTGGCAAAAACCAATACTGCCTTCCTGAGTACAATGGGATCTTAAAGCATTGCTATTATCTACACCCTATTCCTACAGTGCAAAAAGTACAAAGACCAGACTGTGGCTAAAGACAAAGGGGAAAGACAAGAAAACCTCTTCATTCCTATATGTTATTGGTGGATATTCACACACTCAATGTCAGACAGGAGTTGAAAGGAACTCCGCGGTTACCTGGGAGAGCCTGAGCGTGGGGTTGGCAGGAAGGGGCCTTTCAGGCCCCGCTTGGTGGCAGGGTGGCTGGGGAAGGGGCGGTAGGACACGCTGAGGGGTCTTCAGCTGTGGCACATGGTGCGTCTTCACCGGGTCACTGATGTCAACGATCTGGTAGGGCAGCGGGCGCCTTGGGCCATCTCTCTGCAGAAACCAACAGTTGTAAACTTCAGGAGCTGATACAAGAGCTACAGCTCTAAAAATCTGTGCTAATATACTATCATACGTTACTCAAAAGTCATGAATCTCATTTAACCACGTACTTAAAGACTTACTTTTTGCAAGTTTGTATTTTGTGGCTTCATGATGAGATTTTTACTGAGAGACGTGGTACGAATGTGATTGGGCTTAGATGATCTAGAAGCTCTCGCTGGGCTCACAGACCTGCAATATGAGCGTATACATAGTGAACACAACGGTCTGCTTCATGGCATTTTTTTTTAAACAGTAATCTCTTTTCAGAATGAGATTTCACAAGGACTTGCTGACTTTTTACAGCAAACAAGGAAAGTAAAGATTCTCTAGTGCTCCTGCAAGAATAAAAGTAAATATTGATTTTTTTTTTGAAACCAGTGGTCTGTTAAATTAGCTCCTGCAATCTGTGGCAATACAACTTTGCAACGCCCAAGAGACACTTCTAATGAATCTAGCATTTAAACAGTAATGACCTCAAATCTGAAAGTATCAGCTCACTCGACTGAGTGTAGATAAAAGGCCATGCAATGTAATGAAACTGTTTGATGCAAACGAAAATAAAAGTAAGACTTCCTTCAGTTCCAAATTTTTCTTATTGCAAACGAAGAGGTATGCAGTCAACCAAACCTCACATTATTACTGACAATCAGCGACGTTTAACTGAATCAGAAAAACACTGCTGATAACACTGGGTGAATATTTCTAAGGCTGGATCTGTGTAAAGCATTGCCAGACCATTCTGAGATAAACGCTGAGATGAGATTTGCTGTGTTCACAGTTATTTGCTACTCATATCTTTAAAGATAATAATAATAGGGAGCATAATTACAGAAACCAATCATACCTTAATTTCTCTATTGTCGTCTTCTTACTTGTAAACAGCAATCTCATGAGAGTCTTCCTTTTCAGATACATGATTGACCCAGCAAAGGTAAGGCACAGAATGGTGATCAACACTCCTACGGTTAAACTCTTATTATCTGCAACAAAACACAGCCAGTTAACTTCTACCAAGAGCCATCTGTATTGAAGCTTGCCCTGTACTGCTGCGGCCCAGCCCCAGTAGTGCTTTGAGCTGTGAAGTGCATTGCTGGGACCTAAGTGAGGCTCAGCAGAGATGCAAGCCCTGGCTGGATGACTTCCAGCTGGAAGCAAACCTTATTTTTAGAAAGAGGTAAGCAGCAGCTCTGATACTGATGGCTATGTGATGTGATCATTGCCCGGAGGAGGGGATGTTGTGGTTCTGCAGGACTGCTGACCTAAGAGTGCACCCTCCCACAGCAAGAGATGCATATTTAAACTTTGCTCTGGTAACCTATCATCACTGTCTCAGCCTTATCCTGGTGGAATTTCAGCCAGCTGGCTCTCACCCTGTACCAGGGCAGGGGAACACGGTCAGCAGCAACGTGGGACCTGATGGTGTGAAGTGCTGCAGAACAATGCATCCCCCCCATTTCTAGAAGATGAATAAAATTATTACATTTTGATCATGCAATTTAAATTAACTAACTTCTCTACTTAGCAATTAAGTATTTAAGACTTCTTAAGAAAAATACATGGTCAAACACCTGGGTTTACTCTGAGTCAGCTGGGAGAAATCAGTTACTAAATGCTAATGAGTCCACGTGCATTGTTTGATGAAGATAAATGCATTTTATTGAGCTAATTCTTCAGTAATCTGATTTAGAGATGTGCTAACTACTCAGATCATCCCAACCACCCTGTCAAGAGCTCATATTGAAATCCAAACGTCAAGGATAGAGAATTAGGTTCTCTAGCAATTTCCATATTTGTTTATTCCCGTGTTATTAAATGCAACACTGTCTTTAGAGAAAAATGGTCAAAATAGCACACTGAAAGCAATTTTCTGTTAAACTGAAGCATTAGCTTCTGAAACACAAACTGCAAGAATTACAGAAGATAACCTGTATTTGTCTTCAGTTAGCATTGCCTATGCAACACGTTATTGTAATATATTTGTAGCTCCCTAGATACTTCGATACAAGATAAGCAGAAAAGGGAATACAATGCTTTAGAGCAAATCTGAGCAGAAGAACATTTAACACACAGGTAGTCACACTTGTTCAGTGCCTCAGCACTGCTCCTTTGCTATCTTACCAGCTGGTAGGTATTAAAAAAAAAAAACACCAAACCATTCAGCAGAGGAATCACAATGTGCTGCTTTGTCATGGAAATGACAGTGATGTCATAAATCCAACACTGCGATTCACTGCAGGATCTGGCGTGGAGAGAATACAATCCATTTTGGTTCTGGATGGCATTATTCATGTGAAAATGGGCAGATCACTTTCCAGCAAGTTTGAGGTTATATATGGATATATGAGCAGACTGCTGGCCCAGTCACTTGCTCAGACATAAATCAGAAATATCTCTATGGAAGTCACTAAAGTTACAGTACTGTGGAGAAGAATTGGCGAGTGATGATTATCAAATCCTATAAAATTGCACTACGTGTAGAAATAATTCCTTCTGAGGCTGGCCAGAGATGGAGGGAGATACTAATGCCAATGTTCTGCAGACTGAACAAGGGGAAGCTGAAATACAAATTACAGAAAATCACTCATCCTACTGCTATCATATGGGAAGGGAATTTCTGCTTAACTTGCAGAAGCTTTCTACAAAATATAGCTAAAATCCGATACAATCAGAAATCACCTTTGTTCCACAAAGCAGAAATATAAAACAATAATGAAATCCTTCTAGAAACACAGTATCAGATAGACTTCTGATTTTTCCAGGCACAGAAATGCTGCAACGTCTCATCTTTACAGCTTCCTGCCTGCAACTTAGGCCAGTACCACATTACACACAATTTTGGGGAGCTACTAAGGCATGGAATCATAGGAACGCTTTGGTTGGAGGGGATATTAAAGCCATGCATGCCTCTCTGGGCAGCCTGTGCCCTCTGAGTAAAGAATTTCTTCCTCACATCTAACTCAACTTGATCATATATCTTGAAAAAAAAAAAAAAAAAAAAAAGAAATGAGAGGAGACTCACCAGGACTACTGTGCCTTTAGTTAAGCAAGAAGAGCAATGCACTCAGCTGGCTTTGCTTCACCAGATTTGCAAGTTGGTACCAATGCATTTAGAATAAGCTGCTTTCCTGACTTCCTGCAGTCTTGCAAGCTCATTGCTCGCAAGGTGATATTTTCCATTTCAGTTCTTTATCATGGAAGCAAGAGCTAAAGCACGAATTATTACCCACCTGCTTGTCTGATGGGCCCGCTGTCCACGCTGCCACCAAAGCCTGGCTTGTCGCAGTATGGAGGAGCCCAGTCAGCCTCACAGTGACAGTTCTTTTTGTTGTTGCAAACCTTCAAAAGAAAAGACAGACGGCCTAACATGAAAAGGATTCTGCTGTATAACTGGGAACAGCACCGGCCAACAGTGCCTCTTCATCAGCTGGTGACACAGCTGAGCGAAATAAAGCTCATGTCACAAAAGAGATGTACTGAGATTTGCTCCTTGTCACAGCTAGGATGGCACAAAGCAACTCCAAATACAAGGGGAAGAAAAAGAAAAGCATTATTATTTATGTAAGGTATGCAGGTAATAGTTTGAATTGCATCAGCTGACAGCTTCAATAACCACAGTAAGGATAATCAGACACCTCTTAAGTCTTGTTCTCTCTTTGCTTCCAGCAGCAACATTATCTGCTTTCTAACTTCTGTTCCTTTTGCCTTCACAGAGCTGCTCCATGTTGTTAACACCACAAAGCTTTGTCAGCTCACTTGATCTCTCCTATCCATCAAGGTCTCATGTCAGACCACATGCTGACTGCTACACTGCTCAGACCCCCAGCTCTGAGATGCAGCAGTTGCTGGAAGAACGTGTGAAACTGGCTGCAGGGCAGATGAAACCCTCCCTCTAGTATCATATTTGCATGACCCATACAGAAACATAGAATCACAGCATGATTGGAGTTGGAAGGGACTCCAGCTAAAGGCCTGCAGTTAATGGGGAAACCCACAGCTCCATCAGAGCCCATCCCCTGACCTTGGGTGTCTGCAGGGATGGGCACCTCCACCTCTCTGTGCAGTGCCTCACTACCATTACTGCACAAAACTTCTTCCTTATATCCAATCTAAATCTCCTCTTCTTTAGTTTGAAACCATTTCTCCTTGTCTTTTCACAACAGACCCTACTACAGAGTCTGTCCCCTTCTTTCTTTATGGCTCTTATGATCTGCCACCACCACGGGGAAAACACAACAGATCAACAGACAGATTTATAAGACACCAGTTAGTTCATGGGAGTTCACAGATACTCATTTTCTGGCAAGGTCAGCTGGCAGGCTGTCAGAAAGACCATACTGGCTGCGTCTGCAGAGTATTAAAACATCATGCACATAGCTTAGCTTTGCTATGGTCGTGTAAAATGCAAAAAGAAATGATTTACTTTTCAAAAACAGCAAGATAGTTGAAAATACCATTTGTTTTTTGTTTTTTTTTTTAATTACAGATCTACAGGAGTTCCCCTCCACAGTTCCATAAGGTCCTCTCTGGCTCCTTGGGAGTCCCTGTAGGCTCTCCATAATGCAGACATAAAGATGCCCCCCTGAGCTGACAGTTACCCCAGCACAATGGTAAGATGCAGCACCATCATCACTGCAGTTTTATGAATTCAAAATGATAAGTTACAGTAAATTAAAATCCCTTCACAGGAGAGGACAGAGAATTGTCAGAGCTTTTTGCAGAAACAAACAGATCATTAGAAAATCAAGGTTAATAAGGCATATCTTGACACGAATAGCATTTTCATAATATAAAACTAGCTTTCAGAAGACTTTGCTCTTACTGGTTGATTTTTCATTCTGTGTCACCATACCATTCAACTCATCAGTATGTTTTTACTTCATTACTTTTGGAAATCCTTTTTTCAAATATCTTAATTCAAATGCATATTTTAGCTTTGCTGGGCCCACATAGAAACTGTCTTTTTTGAAATGTTAATGGAAACTCTTCATGAAGGAAGGTTAGACAAAATTTCTTTGAAGATGACAAAATTCCTTTTTATCACAGACTGTTAATTAAGAGCAAGATAATTACTAACTGATAAATATTCCTTTGTTAAATAAAAATAATTTCACTTCCATTAGTTCATATAAGGGACATTGAAAATTGAAATACATAAGAAAAAAGTACTGCAATGACTTTGATGTATTATTATTCCCTGGAGACTTTCAAGGCAAGGCTGGATCAGGCCTGGGCATCCTGATCTAGCTGTGGGCGTCTCTGTTCATTGCAGGGGAGCTGGACAAGATGACCTTTAAAGGTTCCTTCCAACTCTAAGGACTCTGTGATTCTATTCTATAATTACAAAGAATCATAGATCTCAAAGGCATTACATAAAATCACTTCTCGTCCAGTGTTCATCGACTCAAAAAAAAAAAAGTTCCTATAAAATGCTTACTCCACGTCCATGGCACTTTGTTGCACACTTATGCACACCAAACACACTTGTATTCTGGCACCGGCGATTAAGGCAAATCTGCAAAATAAGAAAAGTGGAATTTTAATAGGAGCAGACCTGCTAGTGATCATCACAGAAACCTTAAGGCTGGAAAATACCAGTAGGATCCCCAAATCACCAGCCCACCTCACCATGCCCACGTCCCTCAGTATCACATCTCCACAGCTCTGGAGCACCTCCAGAAATGGTGACCACACCACCCCATGGGCAGCTGTGTCAGTGCCAGACCACTCTTTCTGAGAAGAAATTTTTCCTAATATCCGACCTGAACTGTGCACTGCGTCCCTCTCCAGCACTATATATCTGTTCATCTGCCAACGGCTGTTTCAGCACTTACAAAGGTCTCCCAACACAGTGCTGTACTGACAGCATTCCATCGATGGAAAAATAAAGACATCAACCTTAGGTATTTTCTTCTCTATAAGCCCTACTAAGCCAACCAGGTCAAAATCTCTGAAATCTGTATATTCCTCTTGGTTAGCAGCTTGGCCAATACAATAATTTTGACATCGTAGCTCACATTTGGTTTTCTTTCAACACTAATTCAAAACTTCCAGCTTTTTGCATTTTTTTTTTTTTTTTTTTTTTTTTTCCAGGACTACGAATGTGAATGCATTAAGTTAGGATTTGATTCAGGTCCCCTTTTAAAATTGCATAGCTCTGTTTATACCAATGGCACAGTACTCATATATACTAGTGCAGAATGTAGACACAGGACTGCCTGAATATCCACCTGCCCTCATTGATACATAGGGGCTCATTATTGTTCTTCAGCAGAACTGAGACCTTTCTGATAGTTTTCCCAAGCTAAACAAACTTTGGTGTCAAATATAAAACAGCCATACATAAAACATAATAACAACCTTCTAGGAAATGGAAGTAAACAAACAGTGCGTGTAAAGTATTCAGATGCACAGTTTTTTTTTTGTTTCCCAATCTGGAAAATGTTACTCTGTCAATATAGATGAAAACTGGGGCAAAGCAAGATTAGCATCACCAAATAACACCATTGAGCAGTCAGATGACTGATGAGGATGTCAGTAATGAGAAGTTATCCTACTCAAAACTGTAAACAAAGAATAAATTAGGACTGGAATGACTGTTACTATCCCCTATCGATTAAAAGTAAAAGACTAAAATAAAATAAAAATCACTTCACAATTTTGTTCCTCTTTAACTGCAGCTCAGTTCAGTAGTACTAAAAGTCAGTCAAAATAATTAGCATTAAGCAGGGAAAAGTGTTGAAGGAGACGACAGGGATGCTTAATCAGGGCACTTATCCCCTGAGGAGGAGGAAAAATGGAAAAGAAATTAGAGTGAATTGGCATCAACACGCAGGCATGTAGAGAATATGGTCTGATTACAGCAGTATTCACCATTCAAGTATTCAGAGTGCAGCAGCATACAGAATTCTGATCACATTAAAATGGCTGCATTGCAAATGGTGTATCTTCAGCTTAGAAAGCTCAAGAATATTAAATTCATATTCTTAATCCATAATACAAGTGCACTAATGTCCTCAGAGTAAAACATACAATTTCATAAGTATTAGCCTGTGCATTCTATGGTGTGTATGTGTATGATTAGATAGATTAGAAAGATTAAATACTCATTAGTAAAACATAATGGGGTGCTTTCCCAGCATTGAATTTTCTTCAAAAAAAAGTTCTGTAACAGACTAACTTAGAAATGTTGTGTAAGTGTTGTTTTCCTGCAGCAGAACTAGAGTTGCATGAGGGATGTGCTCTCGAAGCAGTGTGATGCTCCAACGTTATTCAGAAGCATTCAGAAATTCAGTGGCTTGTTTCAATCTACCACAGATTATCAAAGCTCTTTTTTTCCTCTTTGCCACTGGGGGTAAAGAGACATTCTCCATTTCAGAGGCTCCTGGACTCTTTTCCATTTCTCTCCCTGTTAAATGTCTGCCTCCCACCCTTCATTCAATCATAGAATGGTTTGGGCTGGTTCTCTGTTCCTTGTCTCTACAAGTAAATCCTTTGAATGTGCCGTATGAAATTTGGCCTGCGTTCACACCAGGTAACTCACAATGTTTGCAGAATATGATTGCAAAAATCAGTTTTGAAGTCTGAATATTAACATGGATTAATATTTTTAAAATAGAGTGTAGAGAAACAGATTTTCATCCAAAAAGGGGTGGAGGCGGGGGGGGGAGGCTAATCAGCAGAGTTAAAGTCTAAAGTGACATAACAATTCTGCAATGCCACGGAATAAAGTTAGCATCACTGGTAGAAAAAAAATCATCAAAATATAGTAGCTTAACTGCAATACTTCCAAGGTGAATACCATGAGCTCCTCAGAATTTCATAATGTATTTTGCAAGGAACTTTAACCTAACTGGACAGATACTCAGGACTGTCCTAAAGAAAAAGGGCTATGAACTTAAGCAACTAGCCAAATGCATCTGTACATCTGTAATCCAGAAGAGCAGTCAGAAGAAGAGTGTAAGCATCTAACGCAGTGAGAGCAGGAGAAACAATAAGCGCCCACCAATTCTCTTGTGAAGAATTAAAATGAAGATCCAAAGCAAACCCCAACCAATTTGGTACAGAATAGTTTGTGTCGTGAGGGCAGTGATGTTCTCCTTGTCCAAGAGTATTTCAAGTCCTTACTTTTCCATCTTCACACTTGGTTCCTGACAGCACGAGACCAGGGTCAGGCATATCATCCCCTAGATACACGTGGGTGCCACGACACAGGATCTTGCCACCTTCCTGAAGTGGGATATTGGTTTCTATGGAAACAGCATTGGTACCAATTACAGGTCGATTGGCTCCTCCTTGACACTGAATTTTTCCACATTTAGCATCTCTGAAGGAAACAGACAAAGCCAAACATAGTTAAGTAACTGTAGATGGCACGAACCCATTCCCACCACCATCACAGCAGCTCCTGTGCTGCCGAGGAGAGGCCCTACCTGGGCTCACACTTGGCGAAGGAGCTCTTGGAGTCTTTGCCACAGTTGCCGTATGGATCGCCTGCAGAATTGACTCTCTCAAAGCAGATCCCAGGAGCGGGTTTGGCACCTGAAACAAAACCTAATCAGAACTTTCATCTCATACGAGGTGTCTTTAATAATTTTCTTTGAGCTCCACCGACGTTTTAGGGGAAGGCGGGACGTGATCTGCACGCTGATGAAGAGCAGCAGAGCCCTTGTGCTGGATCAGCATGCTAATGGAAGGGCCCAGACACACGTCTTTTCCACAGTTCTTTGTCTCCCTTGGCAGTGCTGAGCAGCAGACAATGCAGGACTCACTCTCTTCCCGAGTTTCTAGATGATGGCCCTCTAGTGAATCCTCCTAGGACACAAAAACTTTCAGCAAATACCAAATCTAATGAAGAAAGACACAGGCCAGCTGGTAAGTGAACTCCCTCTGTTTTACAGGAGTCCGTGTGATTCAAGTAACGGCCCAGGATCTGAAGCCAATGGAAATAGTTGTCAAGAAAAGCCTTTTTAACCGCAGCTCAGAACAACAAGAAATCAGAAAAAAAATCTAGTTGCTAACAAGAGTGCTATATGGGCTGTATGGCCATAAAAGCATGACACTTGACATGCCAGCTCAAGCTGACGTGCTGGGAGGAGGAAGGAATCCATGCCTGAGAGGAAAGACTGACCTGAAGGGAGGATCCTTTCTGCCACGGTGGTGGAACTAGGAATCTGAGAAGACAGGCAGCATCTGGTTCTTATCTACCGCAGCCTTTTGCAATGGAGACATATCCAAGCAGCAAAGGAACTTCCCTGATGGGAGTAGTACTGGAAATGTTTGTCCAGACAGATTACTCATCCCTACATTTCAGAAGTCAAAAGGTGCCTATTAGAACACGTATTCTAATCTGTTAAGCAGAGATTCTCCTGTCCATCTTTTTTGTTGTTGTTGTTTTGTTTTGTTTTCCCCAGATTATCACCGACTATAGGATATCTTCTTGGGTAGCATCCATACACGTATCTCATGTTTAAAAGGTGGAGGATCTATATTCATGCTTTGTGCAATGTTTAATCAGCCCCTGCATTAGAATTTCATTCCTTTATTTTTAATGTGAATGGTAGCTTTTATTTCCAGCAAATAATTGCTGCTCTTTGATAGATTAAAGGCCCTTTGCTAGGGCTCTTTACTACCGCATATTTTCTATCCATGAAATAATTCATAGCACAATTGGGTCATTGCCAACATTTGCCAACATTTCATCCACTCCAATGCACAGACTTCCTCTGAGGAGACAAAGTGGCAAGGATGTATATATATTTGCTAAAAATCTTAGCATTTGTCTCTGGATACATTTTGTACTTTTGATAGATCAGCCAAACTGAAACAAGAACAGGCAGCAAATTCTGTGATAGCCTAAAGGCTGAGAGTTTGCCATTTCCACAGTGTTCCCCAATCTTTAACAGAGGCAGAATTAATGTTCCATTTTTCAGATGTTCTGAGCCACTTGCAAGTGTGTGTATGCCTATAACTGGGGATGCAATATATAATCCATTTAAAGTGTCCTGAAGATTTCATTATAAACGTTCAAAGAAGAAGGAGGCTTAATAAAAAAAAAGGGGGTCCAATTCCTGAAGAACATACAAATATGATTGTAAAACTCCCAGTTAGTGCGGCTCTTTTCACTAATAACTTGCAGATTAAAGCCTCAATTAATTATCTGCATTTCACAGTCAGAAGCTTGACTAATACTCCATACTGCCAAGCAGCAATCTAATGCTATTAAGGACAAAAAATTAAAACGTGGAGAGGCTTAAGATGGCACCCTCTTTTCAGTCTGAGATTTGTACATACTGAAACTGGAAAACCCCAAAAGCAGGGCAAAGAAGGAACAGAATGTGAGCTGCTGGTTCCCTGGAGAGAAGGACAAGAGCCTGAAATTCCTCGGAAGATTATTATCAAGCTTGCTGAGTACAGACTTTTTCTCAAATCTGGAACTGTTAAAGGGACTCACCCAGGATTCTTTCACTTCTTTTCATTTAGACCACAAGCAGTAATCAAAAAAATCAACAAAAGCATCCAGACAAGGCACTGCGCAAAAAGCAACAGTGAAATTTACATTTTCAGCATATAGATCCCTCCTCATCTTTCCAGGCCAGGCACATTAACTATTCAGCATGATGCAAACATTAACATGTGCATACACTACTCCAGCTTCAGAATGCAAAGGGAAGGAAGGAAAGAAAAACATGCTGTAAGTGAAAGCCCAAGTAAAACAAATTGCTTTTTTCTCCAATATCTGCAATGATTGACCTCCTTCAGACCCACCTCACCTCACCAAAGGAGTAAACACCCATCTACCATGAGTGCTACGGGTCTCCTTTTTCCTGCTGCCAAAAGCAAAATGCATGCCTCACATCCTGCCTTTTGACCAATAAAATACTTATTAAAAACGAAAATCTGAAATATCGAGATTTTAAGGTATTTGCTTTCTCTTTCACCTGGTGAAACATTTTATTTTTTGACTGTACAAATCAAGCACGTTACATGTGACAGAACATAGCCCACAGGAAGAACACATCTGCAGCATCCTTGCAGGGCTCAGCAAGCGAGCTTTAACTCCAACCAATATTACTTGACAAGGAAATGGGCTTCATGGAGCACAAAGAAATGCTCCCCTGCCAGGCTGAGAGCAGTCTGGGTATGAAACACCTGGTACCCAACGATCAGCTGGGGCCTGGAAACAGAAGTCTAGCTTCAATTCAATTTCATCTCTATCAAACCAAAACACATGGTAGATTGGGATTCAGATGGCTTTTCCTTCTCCTGACTGGTTTCTCACAATATTTGGACATTTTTATAAATGAAAACATAGACTATAAGAAACCGAACAGATGGAGCGACCAAGTTAAAAGAGAATTTCAGAGGATGCTTAAGGACAAAAACTGTAATGTTGTGTTTCTGGAGGAAACCCATTTATCATGATTGCAGCACATAAACTGCAGCAGAAAGTCGTGTCTTTCTCTATTTCACTGCCTCTATGGGCAAAGACAAAATGGTTTGTGAAAGATTTCCAGTGGATATTAAGTGCCTTGAACTTGATGAGCAGAGCTTATTTCACTTTGCAGTTGATAATTACAGTATCGTCACTCAGTAATTAAGGTTCTGCCGGCCTTTGCACACTGAGCCTTATTCAGGGGATTAAATCAGCCATTTGAAACTGCAGCAGGTCAGAGCTCAGCACCTCAACTGTCATCCTAGAGACTATTTTCTTCCTCCAAATGTGTGCATTGATGAGTGCACTCCTTCCACCATCAGATTTCATAAACAGAGATGTTCTGTTCTCTCGGAAGCAGTGCAGAAATGCTGTGTCATTTCAGATCAGTGCAAGACCTGCTGCAAGGAGCCAACATCATCTCCCAGAAGAGAAGAGAGAAATTCCTGCGGTGCTGATTGCAAGAATGAAGAAACACCATTTACCAGGCTGTAAGTGAAAACTGAGATGTAGACTCGGGTGCCAACATTGTCTTATTAAAAAACAAATTATACGGTGCGCATAGGTGAGGAGGGAAAGAAAACCTCACTCAGATGGGAGTTTTGTTACTCACAAGCACTGCGACCAACTGTATAAATAAATATAAGCATAAAAACACAGCTCTGTGTGTCATGCGGTTTGCACCTGGATTCTATATCTCATTAAGTCTGTTTTACTGCTCTGATGACGCAAAGCAAACTTCCTCAAGCCCCCCTCGGCCTTTCTCTTCATCTTGGTGATCCCTGCTGTTAAATCTGCAAAGAGAGAGATGGGGCTGAGCTGGTATTTTTGCATTTAAGGAGGATGCGAGCTCTCACTAGCTCTGAGAATATGATTTAATGGCTTTCCCACCCCTACAAGCAAGCAAAGGCATTGCCATAAGACTATGATGATCCAAACAGTTTGATTTCGCTGGTTATACTAAAACCAGAATCTCGTTAAGCGAATTTGCATTCTTGCAAAAAAAAAAAACAGCCACAGGTTGGTCAGTTAAGTGGGGTGGGGAACCCATCTGTTCTGCTTATAGGGCTGTACTTGGAAAAAAATGCATCATTGACAGGCCTTTGTAATAAATATTGACAACAAAATTAAGATTGTTTCCGCCTAAACAAATGGCCATGTCTACACAACAAATTTAAACATGTTCTAATTATTAAGTCGATGTCTGCCATTGGCTGCCCCAAATCATTGCTTTTTTGCCTTGTGTGAAAAAGCAGGAAAACACACTGACAAAGCTGCCCTTGCCTTTCCTCAAGAATCACTTTCTTGCCCATGGAGAAAACTCCAAGAGTTTAACGCTGATAATCTCCTACTGCTCGATCATCGATAATTTCTCTCTCTTAAACAGCTTCATCTGCATTGCCATTTGCTCCCCCAAAATGCCAGTGGACTAGCAGGCATTACAGAACTGCATTCCTGTTGATGCACTGCTCAGTTACGCTGCTACCAACAGGTCAGATCAGTGCAATGCCAACATTTTGAACGGGAAACAGGAAAGGTTACAAGTTTTTAGGGATTTCTGAGCTCTCTGGCCTATTGCAGATAGGGAACAGCAAGAAGTATTCCTCCATTTGAACTGAAATTATCTGCTGAAAGTAACAAAGAAACCCAATGAAATGCAAGCACTCCACTCTGGAAACAGATCCCCGCTGCTCAGCCTAACGTGCGAGCTTCAACAAAGCTCATTATTTTTCTTCGGTGCTAAAAATATTAAGGTTGACATGTATCATTGGGCATCTGTAAGGCTATGAATGAAGAAAGATAAATAAGAGAACACACTGATAAGGAATTCAATATGCTGAATATAGTTTTAAGAAAAGTTATTGTATTTTGTCCTGCATGGCTTTCTCCTGCTGAGAAGAAGAAAAACAGAATTAATGTAACGGAATTAGGGTGTGTTTTCTCTTTATGGTATAAAATTTTCATTTAAGAACACACAACTGCTCCTTTGTCCAACCTCCAACACACAGTTGTTAAAAACAAATTTTAAGCAACTATAGGAATCTAGTAAAAGGTTCAAATAGAACTTTTTCATACAATGCCCAAAGACAACATCTCAGTCCATCAAGTCTCTTCTTCAGCAAGCGAGCTGGAAGGAAAACACTTTTCTTATCTGACCCTCAGGCAGGTGAGATTTGGAATCTCTGTTTTCCAGCCACATGGCCCATGCAGCCCATCTCCCCCTCTTCTCACTCTTTATCAGCTAGTCCATGTTTCAGCTAGCCAGAAGTGTGAGCAGATGGGGATATTTACAGATATTCAGACCACAGGCCGTGTTTTTTCATGCGTAATCTAGTTTGCTTGAAGTTGGAAGGTTTACTGACATGACATCTAATTCATACCTGCACCACTGAGGTCAGATATAAGACTTTTAGTTTAGGTTCTGGCATTCTGGTTAAAGACTGTTGAGACCATTTGAGCTCTGCTCGTAATAAAGTTATTTTTCTCATAAGGAGACCCCCACAGCCGTGTCTGCTGAGGCTCCAGGCACAGCAGTGCCTGCTCAGTAGTCCAGAGAAGAAAGACAAGAAAGATGTGGGGGAGCTCGGGGGTGCTGGAAGACGTGCTTTGTTCGGAAACAGACCTAGCAAGGGAGCTGCAGTAATTCAGCTTCTGACCTTTAGCTGGATTTTTCTCAGCGGCTGAAATTACTAACAGTCCAACTGAAGAACTTTCCATGGCATGGGAAACTGGTTCACAAGGAGGGTTTTGCTTTATACGAGAGAAAACGTCTCTGTATCCAGGGGATTACAAATCCCAGCATGACTCAGGCTGGAGGCTATAACTGTACATGCTTGTATCAGCTCTTATTACCTCTATGACATGAGAGGGATTTGGAGCAGTGCATCAGAGGCACTGTTTGCTCCATGTGGGCAGTTTAGTTATGAGCAAGAACTCTTGCTGGCATGCTTGTATGGGTACAAGAGTGCATTGTATCTCTTCTGCTTTCCTTATCTATGCATTATCTCCCGAGATACTGTAGCACCCTTTTACAAGTTTGCAAATTGTCTGAGCTCTTACACAGATAGCAGATAAATCCTTAGTGGACTTCTGATGGGGGCTCTGACCGAGGGAAACATCTGTGTGTCATTAATTAGACTGACACTTGAGTTTTGAAATAGAGCAAAAGGCAGTGAGATACTAAATTGAAAGAGGTTAAAAGGAGCAGAAAACATTAACATAGAAGAATCTAGCACTGAATAGCATTCTTCTTTAGGGAAGTTTGAAGAGCTTCTTCCATTTCAGAGAGGGGCTCAGTGAGAAGCTGAAGATGGGACTTGTCCCCAGCGAAGCAGCAGCAAAGTGCAGAGTTAATATTGGTGTGTCAGGACAGAACAAGGAGGTGAACAGCTTTCCTGGTTACTTGCTCAGGATAACCCAAGGGCTCACTGAATGAGGTTTGTGCAAAAAGTGAGTGAAATCCCGCGGGAGATAAGACCTCCTGCTTCAGAGCATCCTCTGCTAAGAGAGCTGTTGGGGGGTAGGTTTGTAGGGTGACATCAATAGACATTGTGCACTCAGTGCTACAAGAATCTCGTGTTAATGTTAAGTGCTGAACTCTATTTTAGGAGGTCGACAGACACATGTTCTACGGATAGAGCAATTCAGAGCACAGGTAGAAGCTTACCTGCTGGTCTGAGAAGGGATGTGGTTTCCACCTGTGTCAGGAGCATTCAGCACTTCAGAAGGTAAGACAAGGGCATGTCAAAGTCAGTACTGAATGATTTGCCTCAGCTCACCTGGCCACGCATGCCGGTGCTGCAGAATGAACCTATTTACTGCTGCTTTCTACCTCCTGCTGCAAAGAATGAACACGACTGCAAATCAAGGGGAAAATGAATCACAAACTGATTCCCTCATTGTTCGGTTCTCTGTTTCAGAGAAGAATAGGCGCAGATTGGTTCTGTATCAAATTCCCCCAAATCCATCCATAATCACACACAACTTTTCCTCGAGTCTGCCTGATGAACAGCACTCCTGGTGCTCAGACTCACCCTGGCCCCAGAGGGTGATGCACTGCTGCTCGTGGGTCTGGCAGATGCCATTGTAGCAGTAGCCATCCACCCCGTGGCACGCATGCCCATCGTGCAGGTACACATTAGCTGGGCAATGAGGGCTGGCTCCTGTGCAGAACTCTGGCAGGTCACAGGAATTGCTCGACTCTCTGCAAGAAATCCCCGCTGGTTTTAACTGCAAAACAAAGATAGCCTTGGCTGATGTCATGTCAATTAATAGGAGCCATGTGGTGGTGTAACCCACGTAGCCACTGGCTCTGCATCAACTGAATGCAGTGGATGGCGTAAAGATTACTGGCCAGGTTGCCCAAACAAGTTGTGTGCCCCGTCCCTGGAGGTGCCCAAGGCCAGGTTAGAGCCAGATATTTAAGGTCACTTCCAACATAAGCCATTCTGTGATTCCCCATCCATACAGCTCCACTGAACCTCTCCAGTATCCAACTCATGGGGACCAACACCCATGTAAGCATGAAAAACATTCAAGTATAGAAGTTCATGAAAAAGAAGTGGCCACAAATAGCACAGGCCTCCTTAGAGAAGTCTGTTGCTCTGCCTCTTCAATAACTTTAAGAGTTTGATTTTTTTTTTTAAAACTGCTCACAAGAAATGCAAATGTCTTAATGGTTAATGGCATAATTTGTTGGTTCTGCACCCTTGCTCACTAGTCTGCAGTTAGGAAAATTATGATATTTTGCCTGCCCCACACCAGTGACCATTTCCATCAGCTCACCTTGCAGTCTTCGCAGCAAAGCCCATGTGCACAGACTGCTCCTGGCTTCAGAGTGCAGGTGGTTGCATTGCAGCACCGGTTTGTACATTCCTGGATGGGGATAAATTGAAAGCAGACAACTTTCAGTTGCAATGAGCTGTAAATCAAGAGAGGCTGCTTATCTCTGAGAGGTGCTATAGCCCTGCCAAGAAAAGTTAGCCATGAATTCATGAATTATGCATAAAATTCTATAACCTGATCCAAGCAGCCTTGTCTGTCTTTAGATCCTACAACTGCAGTAATTGTAATAAAGCCAGAGAAGCCATTGAGGAAGGCTGGTTTATCCTAGCTATGAATCTAGTCTCAAATATCATGAACAACACAAGTATGCTGCTACCAATTCCCACACAATAATATAGCATTTTATTCCCAGGAAACCAGTGGAATGAATTCATTGCTTTCAGTGGGGCTCACCCTAGCTGAGGATCCCAAGCTGCAGTTACTGAGCATCACCACTGCAGCTCTCTGCTCTGTGCTATTTGCTCAGCACATTTCTTGTCTTGCGTGGAAGCTGATGCCTGCCACAAAGAAAGACAATGACACCACTCCACGTAATCTTCTCTTGGGGTATTCCAGTAACAGAGCTTAGAGAAAAATATGAATTCCATTATTATTTTTACATCCCAATTTCACACTTACGGATTAGACAGTTGCACGTGGGCTTTTACGAACCTTTTTCTCTGTAGAACGACCTAATAAGAAGTTTCAGAAAATAATGGAGCTGCTTTTCCAAGCTGATACTCACAAGCTGCAAGTTACATCAGCTGTGCGAGAATGTCAGCTCTCTAACAAAAATAGCAGCAGCTAAAATTGCTCTTCAGTTGTGTTAAGACGATTTGACTTCACAAGGGATCACTAACAATACAGGGAACGCAAGAAAAATAAGTGGGTGAGAATGATGTTCACAGCTCAAGTATTTTCTTGACTTTTGTAAAGCTTTCTAACTGGAAGACAGGTCTACTGCTGTACTCCCAAATAACCAGTGAAATAATTCTCAGCCTTTCCCTGTTTTCTGCCTGAATATACAAAGATATCTGTGCTGCTCTGAAGCAGCAGAACAACTTCCTGCACCTATTTTTGATCATGCTGGAAGGCAGCAGGCAACACAAATATTTCTGTGCAGCTGCTGTATTTAAGAAGGAATGTTCCTCTGCACAGAAGCACATCTTATAAATTCATCTCAACGGCAATCTGAGAAAGCCAGAGTGGAGCAAAGCAATGTCAATCCAATTAAAGTGCTTCTGAAAGAGTCAGCTCCTGCACCCCATCATCAGGCCGTCCACAGAGCAGCCCAAGGAAAGCAATTGGTATTCCACAGACAGCGTGGGATAAAGACACAGTTTCTTTGAACGATGTTACTGCAGCCTTTCACATTTCCAATTGCTCTCTCACTTATTACTCATTGCAGGGGATGAGCTTGGTAAATAGTTTTTGTGCCTAGGCTATTAAATTGTCAGGGATGGTTTTAACATAAACAGGCGAGCAAACAGAAAGGGTTCAGGAGGTTTTTGGAGGCCGGAAGAGAAATGGGAGGCCACCATCTGAAAGTATTGCTCTCAAGTAGTGCATTATCATCAGTCATTGTTAGTAACAACAGTAGTGAGAGGAGGTGGGTTTCTTGGTGTAGGTCCCCTGGGCTCATCAGAGCACCTCAAACAGGCAAAACCAACAATATTCTAGCATCCTCTACAATGGCTTTGGACAGGATATCTTGGTTTCACCCTCATTTTTCTAAGAACACAAAGTAGACGACCTTAGGTCAGACGTTGTCATCCCCTGACAACAGCCAGCAGAAAATGCTTACAGACAACAATATAAACACAGATGTGTGATACCTCCCCCATCTCCTGGGTTCGCCTGGATCCCCACACATTTTTTAGCACCTGCAACATTTGGTGGAAAGGAACTCGCAAGTAGGTGAGCAGTCCCAGGAGCAGCTCCTCCTGCTTGTTTGCAACCTGCCATTTGCTAACTTCATTTGCACAGTTGTTGCCAGAGGCAATTGCTCTCTATTCACTCCTTCCAATTCACTCATGATTTTATCAGCTTCTGTCAAATATTGTTTTATTTTCTACCTTTCCAGCCAGAGTTTTCCTCCAAAAATTTAAACATCTCTGTTGCTTTTTCTTTCAGACTTTTCATTCTGCTTTATCCTTCTTGAAAGCAGGGAGAGGTAGGAAATCTGTACACGCAGTTTCAGCCACAACATGCTGCAGATTTATAGCAGCCTACCAGTGCTTTGTTTTGTTTTCCCATTTCTTCCCTAGTAATTTCTAACAGCCTATTTACCCTTCAGACTGCTCGTGAGCACTGAGCTGACATTTTCATGAGACTATTTATTGCAATAAGAAGTCTTGTTCCTCTATGGTCAGAGTCAGTTCAGAGTCCATCATCCTATATGTGATGTTTGGATTACGCATCACTCTGCACTGAATCCCATTTGTCACCATAATGCCCAGTCAAGCTGTCTCAGAAGGTTCTCCTGCAGTTCTTCACAGCCAGCTCTCAGCTGTACCATCCTTGCTAATCATCAGCATGTTCAAGGCCATTCCTCTTCCCAAGCTGTTTACCAATATGCTGAATTGTATAGTTTTCCAGGACACATTCATGGACACATCACTGTAGATCTCCTTCAACTGCCGAAATTGATTATTTATGCGTGCCTGATATTTCCTTTCTTTTAACCCATTTTTGTCCAAATCCTACAGATGCTTAGGTTTCCAACGAAGCCTTGGTCTAAAGCCCCTTTGAAGTCCCAGCAGGCTGTAGTAGCTGGATCTTCCCTTCCCACCCACTCGTTAAGTTATTCAGAGCACTGTGATAAGTTTGTAAGGCAGGACACCCTGGCACAAAAGCTCTGTTGACTCTTCCCTGGCACGTCACAGCTACTCAGAACAGCAGCTCTTTATTACATTTGCCAGTAATTTGTTTGGAACTGACTTCTCATTTACTGACTTGAGGTTTTCTGATGTCCCTTGCAGCTTATTATAAAATTAGCCACATTTGTCACTTTTCATTTCTCAGGGACCAAGGATATAGATATATTTAAAGATAGATAGATACATATATTTGCCTTCCTCTGTCTTTGCAGTCATAGTCCACATTAATCATCCTTCCAGAGACACTCTAGCACACTGGATGTTTTCGGTAACATAATCCAAAGCTAGGTTGGCAACATCATCCCTTGGTCAAGACTCTTGGCCTGATGGCAGGCACGCCAACACCCATTATATTCAACAAGATGACTGTTGAGTATAATCAGTTCCATCAGCACCTGATGCATGAGGCCACAGTATGGGCAGAGGTGGCCAGACAATCTCTACGGCATTTCCAGGGTTGTCCAAAGGGTGGGAGGTGTGCTATGATCATGGCTCTCTGCCCTTATGAGTACACTGCTGTCCTGCTGAGGAATCTCAACACAGGGCTGATGTTTTGCCTGGGGAATATAGCAAAGCTGTTGTTTGCTTGGCAAGTAATACACTTCAGCACCTCACCAAAATCCTGAGAGTAAAACATTCTTTGGGAAATATCCTTACCAACAACCTATATCTGCATATTCAGATGCACTTAATTCTGAACAATGAGAAAACAGCTACCACATGTCATTGTACAGCTTTCCACAACATAAAATACTGCACCACTGTTGACAAAACTCAGCTGATATAAATGACTGGATAGTGAATTATTAAACGCTCTGGTGGTTTTTTGGCACAACTCAATTTACAGCAAAATCCAAATTAATTTAATTGGGCTCAAGGTGCAGTTTTCCAATATAACTAAGAAAGAAAATCACAGAAAGAAGAGGCAAATCAAGTCAGTGCTTGCTGACATTAACTGACTTTGACTTGGAAAGGTATCGCTATCATTCAAAACTGAAAATGAGAAAGATAACTGGGTTAGAAAGACATTTGCAAGCTGCTTGCACTCTATTGACTTTAAACTAGAAGATAAGCCTGTTTCTTCCAACCTTGTTACCCTGAAGAATGAGTGAACTGTCAGGAAATCCTTATGGCTTGTGTAAATCCAATACACTGTATAGACAGGATACAGCAATATCTCGCTGTTTTAACTGCCCCAATCTATTTTGTCTGCAGAGCAATATTTATCACAGGAAACAAATCCCTCATCTACTGATGTACTTAACTCAGATAATCTGGGAAAAGTTCAACACAGCCAATGAATGTGTGAAACCAAAGGGATATGAATGCGTGCTTATATATTATTTGACCTCCAGATTTTGCCCATCTCCTCCTGATCTGAGCAGTTGTCTGACACACTCGCTAAACTAAATAAAATGATCTTTGAAGTAGTAGCAATTTTTCTGGGAGACAGTAAAGGCTATTTTGTTACTGGGGTAATTGGCTAGCAGCAAAGAAAAATCTCATAGCAGAAGAAGGAACGGTATCGTACCTAAAACCTGAAGCTGACTTGAACAAAAGAACACCTAAGCAATGTTAATTAAGTGGTCCTGCACTTATAGAAGCAAAACTTCTACTAATGTTCAGTATCCTGAGAAATCTAAGCAATGTTAACAAATTTATTTTGGATTTATCTTATCTTAGCTAGTATGTAATGGCATTTCTGTTGTTAGGAACATGACAGTTGGCCGTTGCTGGTCTGCTGGACAGACCATAAAGACTTTGTTCCCCAACGGCAAATGGAGCATATGCTTAAATTAACGCCTTGCCTGACCTTCAGCAAGAAGACGACAAGCAGAAACTCCCTGCATTTCTGAGGCTTAAGCTGATAAATAAGATAGAAAGCAGAGAAGGGGAAGTTCTGCTTTACACCAAATGGTCTTAAACACATCAAACCAACTCTGGAACTTCTCCACTGTTAAAGCCCCAGAGACAAGAGATGAGTAATAATTTTCAGTGTCTTACATCAGGCTCCCCACAGTCACACTCCTCTCCATCTTCCACGTAGCCATTCCCACACTTCTGTCCACCAAAGGACTCCTTGACTTCAGGCAAGTTAAACAGACACATCCCCACTCCTTTCTCCAGGCTGTTTTCCAGGTCCTTTCTACTGCAGCTGCTGAACACCATGGGAAATGGATAGCTGGAAGAAAAATACGTGAAAAGAATTATAAAAAAGAAGTACTATCAGATGAAAACATCTCTTCTCAAACCAGTGGCCTTTCAGCACACCTGTGCACAAACAAGAAGATGGCATTCAAATTTTTAACACTTTAGCATCGCACTGAGAAATAGCATTGCACTGCACGTCAACAGCAATTTCTGACTGTAAGGCAGTGGCTGATAAGGATTGGGAGCTTTCATACTTGGGATTCTTCTCCCACTTCTGCACGTGTAGTTACAGAGCAAATTCTGATCAAGATCCTAAAGGAATGCTGGGTTTGCAAAGGGGATTCTAGCATTTGAAGGACTGCAAAACATCCTAAGCTTTCTTGGAAAATTTAACATCAGATGGTGTATTCATTCACCTCTCTTGGCAGCATGGCAAACTTCCTGTGCTTTACCAGGAAAAAGAAAAAGAAAGAGGAAAAACAATGTTATTTGATAAGAACCTGCTTCTGTAAATCAAAGTCCAGCTTAGACACCACGTCATTAAAGCAAGTGCAGTTCTTATTTTAAATCTGGATGACTCTAAAGACTACTGAAAATACTCATGTTTTGAATTCACATTGCTGGGAGCAGAATTTGGCCCTGCTGTCCAGGCACATAGAGCCTGTGCTTTATTTTGGAAATCACATGGACCATTTGCAAAATGATTCAGCGTAGTACAAATGTCTCCAAATATTCTGCATTGTTCTGCTAGAGAACTTTACTCCATTCTCATTCATGAATGTTTGCAGTTGGACTCAAGGAAACGAGACAAGTAGCACCTGGGTCCAGCCATCAACATCATATCCTAAAGAAATCTGCCATGCCCTCTCTGCACTGAGCTGTGCACACAATTACATCGAATCTGGATCACTACCAGCAGAAAAACAGCTTTCAAGCTGCCTTATCTCCCTTAAGACCCGAGACCTTCCTCACTGCTGCTCCAGAGCCAAGCAGTAATTTAACATTACAGCAGCACAGGGAGACAACCTGCTAATGACTGGACTTTATTCACTAAACGCTTTGTATCAATCATGTATTATTAAGGACGGGGCATAAGCCTTGCCAACAAGCCAGATAACAGATGGAAGTTCTGCACAGCTGAACTTCAGACTTCAATGAATCAACTGTTATTTCTAATATTCCGAGATGAAATGCTTGCTTTGTGGATGGTGATGCTGATAGCTATTTAAAAGGGGATAATTCCTATTACAAAAAGAAATGCTTGATAATTTCAGGTGTGATATAGCTTCCGATGCCTGGGATTAACAACAAATAAACAAACTCCAGAATAGCACAAGGTAAGAAGCAGGCTGCTAGCTGCAGCTCCAGCCCCAAGGGAAACGAGAAGGTACAAAGAGGAGCGAAACTTTCTATCCACCTTTTCTATACTGCACAATTGGAGGTGATGTTAGCTGGACACCAGGACCTCCTCCCCCACTCTTAGTTCACTTGGAAAAAAGGCACACAGTTCTGCATGCATCACTATGAACACCTAGATGGATGCGCACTATCAAACACCAACAAAAACTCAGGAACCACCGACAGGCCTAAGTGATTAATCCTGAACAAAGTATACAAGTGCTTGATCAGACATGATCCTCATATCAAAGTGCAAACAAATGAATATTGCATCATCCAGACAACTTCCTTCACCTCAGCAGCACAGATTTACTTTGATATCCAGAGATGAACGCAGAGAGACATACAGACTTTAGACTGTCTGAAGTCAATTCAGGAATACAAATAATGCATTTTGCCCTGTGCCAGATGTCTGAGCCACATGCAGTTCACGAGAACAGCTTGCCGGTCAAAACCATCAATATTTTAGGGCTGCTCCTTTGTATCCACGAATGTTCAGGGTCATTTGCGTGAATGTGAGATGTGTCTGTCCATCAGGAGGGGAACAGAATCCCTACTCTTAACCAGAGGTGAAATAATGTCATTGTTAATGAATGAGGTTTCTGTTTCCCCTCAAAGGAACTTCAAGCTGTTTCCTATTTTGAACTAAGAGATCCATTCATCTTCTGGCTTTTCCTGCTCTTGACACTGATTTCCTCAGCTGACATCAGTGCAGCACATGTTATTTGATGAAATTTTCTGAGTATCTTCTCTTTACTGAGTAAGCTCAAAACAAAAATGTAAAAGAGAGGAACCAACAAGTGGAAACAGAGTCACTGAAGGGTAAATACAAGTGCAAGACAAGATATCACATCAACTGATTCCGGTTGGTATTTCACTGGAAACATAACTGGTATTTAATACCATGATATTATGGCACACAACTATTCTTTTTTTTTTTTTTTGACAAAATAATCCCACGTAACAGCCACAGCATTTGATCACTGTGATTTTAAGCTACATTTTATTTGCCTTTGCAATTTTTAAGCTGGTTCATCAGCTTGCAAATTCTGGCAGATGGGAAGGGTTATCAGATGTTGGTAGCATTAAGCATGCCATTTAAGTGAATCTAGAGCTTATGAAAAATGATGAATAATCACGTGAAGGATACTCTAAAAAGTGCAACAGGTTTCCCCACACAACCCTATGAATAAGCTTCAGACCTCATCTGGAAGGACTGTCTTTGGGTGGGAAAAGGCAGCGGAGCATCCAAAGCAAAGTCACTCCTTCACCTGTCTCTGTGATTTCAGTGACAGAACATAAATATCCTCATTTGGCCATATGTGGTACTCCATGCATTACTTCTTTTGGAAGTATCTCAGATAGCAACTTGTACTGGCCACCGAAGGACCTTCCAGATGTAAAAAAAAAAAAAACAAACAAAAACATTAGCAATCACTATACGCCAGTATCACAACACTTCCTTTTACAGACCCGTATTACTGCTCTGAACAGAAATTAAATACAATTTAGTCCAACTATTCCCACTCTGACATCCTGAATAGCCCACACACTGGCTACATCATTTGAATCTGTACATCTAATACAAAATGGATCATTCGGTTGAACAGTTCTGGCTGCAGGTACAACTCTGCAGAACTCAGATTGTGCCTGGCACTATTTCAGTCTTTTCGGTGGATTTACAGTAAGAAAAATCATTATAGAGTTCTTCTACCCCACTTGAACCTGCAGCATTCCTCAGTGTCTCCTCAGTGCTTAAAAGATGCATATCATATCAAGCAGTGTCTGTCCCAGTTCCCAGCAAAAATAGCCCTGACTGATCCTGCAAATGAAAGATTCACAGTAGTAAAATGATGGCTGGTAATTGATTCCTTTATAAACAGTCTGGTCTTGTCCCACTCATTTATATTTTGAGCACTCAAGCCATTCAAATGCCAGTTTCCTCTATCTACTTTTGCATTTAACCTGTATTAGATGGCTCCTTTCATTAACTAAGTGAAGCAACATCATCACGGGAAGCGTCAAGTCCCTTTTAAGAAAAGAGAATTCTTTGTACTAGCACTACATTGCTCAGCACAGTTTCTTTTTTTGCATGAACTCTAAAAGTTCATCTCCATCATCTCCTTTCAGAGGCATTCCCCCTCCTAATGGACTGAAGAACAAGAGAGTACAAGCACAGAAAAAGACAGAATCACTGCCCTAGAAAATTACAGTTTTCAGAGATAAGATAGCCAAAGCATTCAGGAGGAAGACAGTGGCTGCTGATTGATGCACGGTAGCACAGTAGGTCAGCTACAGCCCTAGCACAGGTCCTGCTGAGGAATAGTGTTTGCCATTGCTGTCAGTGTCATTCCTATCTCTAGCTTGAACACAACAGGAATGGCACTGAGTCAGGCTGCAGGAGATCCCTGCTCCAAGCAAAAAATCCCACCAGAGGATTGCAGAAAAACCTTGGGAAAGCCATCAGAAGTGGAACTCCATTTGCTCTGCCAAACTTCTAGTTGTCCACCTACACTTACTGGTGCCTGAACATTTAGCACCTCGGGTCTGCCTCCTCCATGTTCCTCTACCATCAAACAAAAGATTTCCTTTGAGACACATTTTGCTGTTTCTCAAGAACCACTGAAGCAGCATCTCCATCAACACTTCTGGCAATTCTCTGTGTATGGCACAGCTCACTACGTCTTGGAAATGAACATTGTGATTACTATGAATATTGTTATCCTATCCAATCTCAGATGATTTTCTTACTCAAAAACAGTAGGGCATTTATAAAGTAACTGACTTGTTCTCCCTGAAATGTTGGTATATATACATACACGCATACATTATACAAATGCATACATTATATATCTATTTATAGGGTTCATTTATTCCAGTTCATATCACAATCTGATTATTCAGCATTATAGCAATGTTTATACAGAGCCTTTCACCTACAGCCCTGAAGTGTTTTACAATTATTCACTCAATTAAAATGCACAACAGCCCCAAAGAGCTCTATTAAGTACCACAGGGCCTTCTTCCCTGAGGTAATACAATAATTGGAGATTATATTAATTTTAAAAGGGCATTTTGATTTTCCTGTACATGCCTCTTGAAATCACTGTTGACTCACTAATTACCAAAGGTGCAGAAAATGGGATCTGGATTTGTCTGGAATGCTAGAAAAATCATGCCTGAGAGGCTCTACATGGAACAGCTCAGGCACCAGCAATGTTTTTGTGAGCATGAAGGTGCTCAAAGACAAGAGCAGGGCTCATCTCCAGCTCTCAGTCAGAAATTTCACTAGTCAAGCATCTGAATTTCCAACACCTTTCATGATAACTCCATGTCTTAACTGAACACCTCTCTATCTCCCATCAGCCCCAGGATTCCTCGAGATACACAGCTGCAATGACCCTGTTTTTTCTCTTAAGGAAGGGTCCACACCAACAGCAGTGTTCAGTCAAGCAGGGAGAGGCTTTCACCTTCCTATTGAATACAAATCTCTGGGTGGAACAGAAGACAAAAAAAGAAGGATATGTATTTTTTATTTGTCAGAGTAGCCTATGTATAAAGACACTTTCTTGGAAGAAAAGATTAGGGTGTTAGTGCTGCACTCCAAATTGCATTTTAATTTTATCCAGTGAATTTTTAATGTAAAAAGTTGCCAATGGTAACAGGAGTTTGCTCTTTAGAACGTGTTCTTAAGCAAACCACACAATCAGAGAACTGCAGGATGTCTTGGGTAGCCTTATATGTTTTTACTTACTCTCTTTAGTCTGCAAAACTGTCGATTTTTGGCTGCAGAGTGGCTCACTTTGAGCTGGAGAGGAGAAGAGCAACTCAGGTCCTACTTTTGAATGTAGAAGATGAAAGTTTGAGCTCCCTCTTGTTCATGCTCCACAGAACGAGTTAAGAACCAACATGTCAGTTTCCTATTGCAAATCCCAGCCTTACCTATGAACCTAAACCCAACTTTTTAAACTTAAAATATAGAGATAGTTTTGCTTCTGTTAATTCACATACAAGTGATTTTTTTGTACTGGCACACTGTCAGCGGTAGAGAGAGTAAAACAAAAGTAACACTTTAGGAAGGCAGAAACTCAAGAGAAATCAGTGGTTTCAGACCCACTGAGGTGTTGATTTCAAGGAGCCATGACAATTTGCCAGCCTCCTCTATCTCCCGATCTAATTGACATAATTGTTTCTCACATAAAGGCATCCTCTTTGTTTTAGCCTTCTAGACATAATTATTGCTCTCCATCTCTTGAAAACAACTTTTCAGGTCTCCTAAGAGATATGAGCCTAGTAGAACAAAACGGAATTTGCTATTAGATGACATTTTTAGACACTTCAGCTGTTCTGTGCAGTGTCTTACGTTAATGAATTAGTAATCATAGAGAACCTCACAGAACAGGGCACTGAGCAAGAGATAAATCCCATTTCCTTTGATATTGAAATAGGTTTTCAAATGCTATAGATCTCTTAATGTATAAAGTTCTGTCATTACCTGTCATTTCATACCCCTCACGTTTCAGCAGCAATTGTTTAAAATTAGGCAAGTGCCACAGAATGGAAGTCGTGTTAATCTATTATTTAAATATATACTTTATACTTTGTTTATAAGTACTTTTGAGGAAGAAAGACACATAGTTTTAAAGTAGACCTCACAAGCATATCGAAGTAAAAGGTAGCTGCAGATTCCTTCCCCAAAAAAATCTTGCAAAAAGCAATTTTGTTTTAATCTACATGAAGTATTGAAGCAGGAAGTTTGCTTCAAAAGCAAACTCATACTTCTTTTTTCCAGCCTATTTTTCACTATATAGCTCCTCTTTTATAGTTTTAATCCCTAAAGCATCAATAAAGTAGAGCACAGAATTGGGCCATGTAGTTATACATGACATCAAAGCTCTTGCTGTCTGAGTTCATGGTCAGTGATTTAAAAGCAAGCCTGGATCTCTCCCACAGCTTTTGTCATGTTCACTCTACGGTAGTTTTTACACTTCCAATAAATAACCATGAACGTCACACCAGTGATTAAATTAATTGATATGTAGTGGCAATTGCCTGTTGTGCTACAGTGAAATTGCCTTGGTTATTGAAATAAAGTCTTTCAACATAAATGTTTAAACTTCACTCACAAATGCTTTTGGCTCATTGTCATTTAGCCTTGGGAATAATGCAGATTTCCAGACTTCATTCAAGCAATATTACTTCAGGTGCCCAGACAGGATTGTCACAGTCCTAGCTGAGATTTGACCTCTCCCATTAATCTGAAGGTGAAAATTTAACTCCCTGAAATACTTGGAAAGGCAGATTTATAGTACTAAATGTTGAACTTCAGGGCAGAAGGCAATGATGAAACAAATGGCTGAATGGTCCAGGAAAAAAAAAAAAAAAACTTTCTGCAAAGGAACAACACTTAATGGTTTTATACAGTATACACTGTCATGGCCTGATATTTCTGCAGCCACAAAACTGCCAAATAAAACATTATTAGCAGTTACTTTTACTTTGATGAATGTACAGTCAGAGAAGTTTTTTCTCGTTGAGAGGCCTGTTGTGACTTTCATTTCTGTTCTGGGGTGAAGCAATACCGAACCGATTTATCAATCTTGACAGTACTCTGACGATACGCCGGAGTTATCTGCATTGCAAAAGCTCTATGGGAATTGAACTCAGACAACTGTTCTTCCTGTTGGAAACCAGGCAGCCAAGGAAAGTAGCTATAATCAGTCTGAATTTGCCTCTGGCTCATCTTTTGCTCTGTTTCCTTTTAGACTGCTACCTCATTAATAAAAATTTGCTGGATTGCTGAGAGTTCGGGTTTCACAATCTACTGCTTAGAATTGGAGGTTAATCCAATGCAACAAATAGCAGAGGGAGGGATAAAAAGGCCAGGTCAGGTCTGGTCCTAGGCTAAAGGAAATCAGGGCAGCAGGCATCCCGTGCCTCCAACCTCTGCCAGCCCTGAAGGAATCCAGAGGTAAGAAGCACCACCAGAATTCCCTGTGTTTGCGTTCGTTGCAGAAAACTCAGCATCCTCAGCATGAAATAAGCAAATAAAGATAAACGGTCCATCTCACTGCTCAAAATACCTTGCTGGAGGTCACCTTGCCACCAATTTTTTGTTGGATAAAAGACACTGCTTGACCCGGCTTGAAATGCTAACGACAGCATCGTGTCCTGGTGACATTTCATATATTCCCAATGTGATTTTATAATCAGCTTTCGTTGTAGGAAGTTATATTCTGATTTTTGTCCTCTGAAAAACCTTGGAATTGTTTTTTTTTTTTTTAAATACGTCAAGAGCAGCTGACAAAAAAAAATTTAAATCTGACATTGGGAACAGAGATTTGAGAGGATCACTTCACAGAGCATATGTTCAGGTGAAGGAGCAGAACAAAATCACTGTTCAAAAAGCAATCCAAACCAAACCAAAGGAAGCAGCAAACCAAAGCGCTAATAGAGGAAAATCAACCCATGATATTTATGCACATTTACCCATTTCACCTTTGCAAGCTCCTGTTCTGCCAACGTGTACCTAACCACAACTCATGATGCATCACACTCAGAAGAACAAAAGAAGCACAGTTATCCTCCCAGGTGGTGCTGAGACAGTCTGACCACCCAAGGAGGTTTTCAAGAACGGAGGTGTAGTCCTGATTGGCATGGTGGGATAGGCTGACAGTTAGACTTGATGATCTCAATGGTCTCTTCCAAATTTAATGATTCCATGATTCTTTGATTTAAAGACCAGCCATACTTTGGTACTTACTTGGCTTCAACAGATGGGTTTGGGCTAGGATAAGCCTGCACATTAGGTGTAGATTCAAACGATAGCAGGTTAAGGGAAGAAGACTCAGAGAAGCACAAAACCCTCTGGAGGAGGAAGCAAGGCCAAGAAGAGGAGATTTGGGAAGCATCTCTGAACAAATCTCACAAGGAAGCAGCTCACTGGGAAAAGCAGCAGCAGAAGCATTAGCAGAAAGAATCTTACAGAAATGACAGCTGGAAAGACAAGAGACAAGGGTCCTAGGGAAAAACGTCTGAGCTTTGCAAAACACTAGAATGAATATATACCTGGGGGACAGACTGGCATTGATTTCACCTAATGGCCTTACTACCCAGTCTCTTAATAAATCAGGACTCCAAGACAGGAGTATCTGACTTGCAAGCACCTTGCCTCAATTTTTTCCTCTTTCAGAAGATCCAGAGGAAAGATAAGTGAGGCATTAACAAGGCCAGGAATCAGGCTGCAATCTCCCAGCATTTCCACCTTCCTAGTGTGCGCTCTGCAAGATAAGAGCTGAGGAAAAAGCAGCTTTTTCCCCACATCACCTGTACCACATCAGGCAAATAGAAGTGAAAATAAGCTAGTTAGTATCAGCACTGCATGTAATCATCATATCAAGCTAACAGAAAAGAACAGATCTATTTGTGATTTGTGCCTCAGGGATCCTTAAGCAAGCCAGTGAAAAAATCTGAAGGGATCCATAGAATCCTGATGAAATCCAGAGCATGCTGAAGTCTATAGAAGCTTTCCTGCCAACTTTGATGCAGCTTGGATTTCACATCTGAAGCCAACCGGCTGCCAGGAGAATGTCAGTGATGAACACAAATTCCACGCTACTTTAGAATAAGCCAGGAAGGCTCCTTAGGAGCCCAAGTTATTTCACATCTCTATTTTCTGTGACTTCCCATTAAAATTGGTGGTTGCTTATCTCCATCCCACCACTGTGACTGCAGCATTCAGTTCTAAAGAGTCATTGTTGGGGGTAAAACAGACATCTTCATTCTCTGAATACTCAACTTTTTGCGCATCTATCCCAGACAAAAAAGGCTCTGTGATTCCCATGACAACTGTGGCAAATGCAGCTGTAGGCATCATTTAATTGCAGTGATTCAGACTTCCAAGTCAACATCAATTCCTTACAATGCTTCAGGGCATACAACACATGTTTTTTTTTTTAAAAAAAAAAAAAAAATCAGCACCAAAAAGCATTCACGTGACCTTAAGAATATGCCCTTTAAGGTATGTTTCCATTTATACTCTGGGAGTTTGGAATTTGTTAACACCAATTATAACTGGACATTGCACACAATTCTCCATGCACTGCACTACTAGTTTATCCCTGCAGTCTGATATGTGGTGTTTTGTTGTTTTTGTTTTTTTTTCTTGAAAGAGAAAGCCAAGATAAAGCAAAATGTCCTTACATGATTTCTTCTTATGGGTCATGGCAACAGCAGTAGTACAGGAGACAAATGTCCCTTACAGAGCTATATTTTGTATGGCTATTACACTGACAAGACAAAATGCAGCTGAACTCTCACATGCCAGCATCCAATCCAGTAAAGCTGTGCCCATTCTGGATACATCTCACGGTAGAAAACATGACTTGTCCTAAAGTATCTGCTATAAATAATCAGACCAGAAGTAAAATGTGTTTTCATTTGAGAAGTAACCTCTCTGCTTGTCAGCTTCACTTACAGAAAATGCGTGCTATAAATCTCTGCGAGTCCTCTTCTAGAATACACCAAAAAAGAAAAATATTTTCATTTCTAACAGCACATCTCCTGAGATGTGGGATACTAACCTAAACTAAAAAGATCCCCCCTTTTTTTTTTTTTTTTTTTTTTTTTTTTAATATAAGGAGCTGCCCTGTAGCTCTGTGTGCTAATTGCTAACAGTGATCTGCTCCTGCAGAGGACTAAGAAACAGGCAAAGAATTTTAACCCATGCTACTAATGCACAGATCTTATTTACTAAAACAATTAAATATATCTGTAATGTATGGAAATTATTAACCAAAAAGGATGCCAAATGGACTGCAGATATAAGGCTACTTGGAGTTAAGAAAAGGAATGACATAAATCTGGTTTGCAATCTCATGGCTGTTTCCTACTAAAGGAAGGACCAGAATGCAATCTGCTAAATTACTCGGGCTCAGCTCAGACCAGTTTGGAAACATAAGCAGCTTTAGAGTTTAATTAGAAACTGTTTATATCTTAAAGATAATTTCATTTTCTTCAACTCGCAACAGAGGTAATTGCAGATAGTTCTGCTGACTCCACAGATTGAAGTCTCCAAGCTGCCAGACTGAAAAATGCAAAGTAAGGTCTGCACAACTGCAAACAAACTGAGAGGGGTCAGGAAATACGGTGCAACTAATGATGGCTTGATTAGCTAATACTAAAGAAGGTACTGCGAGATGCCAAGCAAGGACAAAAGAGCATCAGCCAGTAAACTAAAAAGTCCTTTCCCACACTGTATTTCTGGTCTCCATCCCATTCATCACATGACCGTCTGCCTTCTTTTTTTTTTTTTTTTTTTTAGCACTTCAGCTATGTGTGTATATTGACTCCAACAGACGTGTTGGAGTCGATGCTTTTTGCTTTAAGTTGTGTTTGGCACCAAAGCCAAGATGCTGTATTCATGGCATGCCTGGCTGGCTCCTGAAGCTACTATGGATCTCCAAAGAGTGTACATTTTCATGTACAGCTCTATATACTCCAGAAACTGTATTTCAGCAGTGAAAAACCAAGGGAACCCATTATCCTGCTTTCTTCAGGTGATTTTTTTTGTAAAAGTACAGCGATTGAGACTAATACTGAATGTAGTAGAGTATGAGTATGGTTAGTTCTTTCCTATCTTGTCCTTAGTAAATTTTGACTTCTTGTTTTATATATTTAGCTGCATACTTGTAACATAGTTAAATACATTTTGTTCTATGTTCATTTGAAAACAACAAAGAAAAGCAGATGACAAAATACAAGTTCCCCATAAAAGCCTTTGAGAGTTGAATGTTCTGGGCAGAATGGCTCTCCAAGAGACACCAACCACCTATCTATCATGCAAATATATATATTTATGCATTATAAAACCATCATTACTGTCACTAGCCTTCTTTTGATGTGCAATCTTAAGTCTCATTAATGGCAATGGGTGATACACCAGGGAAGAATAGACCTTCAGCATCATCAAAAGACAGGAACTGCACAACACGCTTTAGAGACAGGGTGCTGATCCCTTGGTGGTGAAGGGGGACAAAGAAGCTGCTGAGCATGTCCTGATCCTGCCCCAATCCTGCTGTTCACAGCTACACCAGGATAACTGCGTGCTTCAGCTACCAAACAGATCACCACGTAATAGCCACCATTCTTCTGCCCTGACATTTAACATGGATGGTTTCCATGACCTGGATAACCACATAGCCCTATAAAGCTCTAGTCCAGTTGATCAGAGGTGGAAATAAACCATCACACAGCAATAAGACAAGTTGGAGCTTAGATCCACAGGGCGTACTGCCTGAAACAATACTTCACTGGTTTGCTGTGGGTATAATCTGACAATCAGAAATAACTACGGGTTATGTACAGAGAACTTGTATGCAGATTCCATAATCCACACACCCACGATCTAAGATTTATTTTAATAGAGGGAACAAACACCCAGTCCCAGCAGCCCAAGCATTGACACTTCAGTGGCTCTGGGAAGCACTTCCAGAGCACCCTTCGACCCTCATGGCTCGGGGAAGAAGATGCAAAGCAATGGCTTGAACTCCTCAAGAGCCAATTACACAGAGAAAATTCTGCCCTTACACAGATGAAAACCACTGGAAAAACCTTGGAGGTCTGAACATGTAAGAATCTGTATCAAAAGTTTATGCACGAAAGTAAAACATCAAATGTTACTGTTAGTTTCTCACTTGCGGGAAAGCTGCCTTTCAAGGATAGCTGCATCTCCTAGATCATACAGAGCTACAGTTTCAAAACAGCTGGGAAACGGCTTAAAGCGTTCATCAAAGAACAAATGCTTCCTAACCTAATTCTTGGGTGCTTAGAGCACTTGCGCAGCAAACCCACAGACCAACTTATCACCAGGGGCAAGCGAGAAAACTTTCGTTTATGACATCTTCCGTGCTACTAAGGGTCTTGCTTGGCATCACCTTTTAGTCAATCATGAAGAGGTAGGCATCTGGTACTATTACTAAGGAAAGAACAGTACATTTTCACTTAAATATTTCATCTAGCCTCGATTATAGCTAATATATTCAGTGTCCAGTGCAGAATACCTAATTGTTCCCCGGGGGAATTAAAATATAGTAGATACTGATGCTCTTTTCCCCAAGTATCTGAAAGAAACTCTCCTGATGGTCTTTCCTATCTTTAACTTTTCTCCATCTCTCCTCAGCAATAGTTCAATTAGTTTAGTTTGGGAACGTCACTCACACAATTCTTAGTAAATCACATTTTGCTCTCAATCCCATTCACAAATCTGTACCTTCTTGCTGGTTTTTATTTTATTTCTAACCATAAAGGTATAAATTTTACCTAAAAACATGCTGGCAACAGTGAGCGCATTTTGGGTTTGTTAAAAGAAAGTCTTCTGCAAATTTCTACAGTAAACAAACCACTGTTTTTCTACCTCCCCAGTTCAACTACTACTATGTTCTCTTGACTGTCCTCCTCCCCAGACTCTGCCTCCGAAGCTTAATAATTAATGTGAAATTGTGCACTGAAAAGCAATTACTCAAAATTAGTTTTTCTTTTCAACTGCAAGCCACAGTTCCACAAAAATCCTCTAAAATTATGACCGATATCTGAGAGGTTTAAGAATTGATTTAAATCACATTTCTCCTTTTCCCTCACTTACGATCACCACACAAAAACTTGGTCCCTGGCTGCAGTAGAGCCCCAAGGCATCCTGCAGCAAAGGCAAAACACGGGCATTTCCACCACAGTCCAAGTCACAGTCCAAGCTCCACTTCCCTGTAACAAATGCAGTCATATTTATCTGAGCAAATTGAATTTAAAGCCTGACCAAATCAGAAAGATATACTGCCTTTAAACTCTAGCTACGAAAATGGAAATGGTAACACAAGATCCGAGATAAGAACTGGAAAAAAGAGCCAGGCATAGAGGGATTCATCTCATTCTTTGATTTTTCTAAAGCAACATCACAGTAAAAGGAACATGACAGAGTGTTGTTGCTGTGCAGAGCAGTTATCATGGAGGAGCTGCTTCCTTGTTTATGTTACTGATGCAGACCTTCCTGCGTGGCACCAAACATCTCCCCCATCCCTATCACTACACACATGTCATCGCTGGGATGCAAACCAGCACATGTCCTGGACAAGGCAATTATCAGAACAGAGGAAAAGCAGAACCGCTGAGGAGCTTAGATTGAAACAAACGTTGATGAAGAGATATTCTTTTATTTAAAAATCTGCCAGGCAAACAGTAATGGCCAAGCCCTCTCTCAACACGTTGGGTTTTGTAATTCCCCAAAAAACCCACAAACTTGAATCCATGTCTTGAAAAAAGTGTTTTAGTAGTACAGTATTTTCATTTTCCTAATGATTTACTCTTTTCAGTTATTTTGCATTTCATCTCTTCATCATGGTCACTGAAGAAAAGCAGCACAGAGCCAAGATAAAAATAAGAATCAGAGTAGACTTACATGACCTGCTGCCAGGCTATGCTTGGTGTGTGGTAGGACCTGGGAGACTGGACACACAGTGCTGTTTCTTGATCCTTGTTTTCAAAGGTACAACATTCCCACAGCGAGACGCAAAGGGGGCTGGAGGGGAGAAGAGCAGCCCTTCTCCAGTCATCTCCTTTTCTGTCTGCATGGTGAGAACCTACTACTGTATGTGGAAGTTCAAAAAGAGATGAAACAAACTGCTCTACCCTAGCAGCCTGCCTGGCATTTCAATTATCTCTGGCCGAGATGAAACAGCAACAATAATTCTCCTGATCCTGATAAGAGCAACACATTTCTGGGAGATGACAAGGAAAGCAGCTTTCCTTGTCACCGGGCTCAGAGAAGGGCTAGAGGCTATAGCAGGTTCAGCATTTGAATGTGCTTGGTAAGATTAGTTACCCGTTGTGGATTCCTGGGCTCTCCTTAACACCTAAGCTGCAGGAGAAACACGGAGAAGCATCAAGGAATACTTTCTGCTAACTGCAATGAAGATCACACTTACAGTACACTCATCTGCCCTGAAGAGCAGTTGGCTGTGCAAGCCCCCCATACATAAATTAGAAGAGCATGGTCTTGGCAAGGACCCAGACATGGGTGAGGCGAAGCATAAACCATTAGGTTTATTGGAGGGAAGATGGATAGCTAGAAACGTTTGGCTCCCCTTAAGGCTAGGCTAGAAGTTTCAAATGTATATGAAGCTTTCAACTAGTTTGGGGAAACTCACCTGGTTTCAACCACTAGGGAGATAACTGTGCATCATTTTGATGAAGCAGCACATAAACAGTACATTTTCAAAATTATTAAAGAATTTATCACAGTTAGTTGGCATAATTTTGCTCCGCAGTTTGTGGTAAATTCTGTTTAGTTGCAGTGATATAAACCTGGAGCAGTGCCTTGGATTTCACTATAACTCTCCTGGTTTTATGTAGCTGTCAGGAAGAATATTTGCATTCCTAAGAGTGAAAAATTTAGGGAGATACTTGGAAAACAAGCAGAATAGTGAGATGGCCTTGCTGACTCAGCGTAGTCCCTTTGTTTACAGATACTGCAATCACAATAAGAACATTTGCAAATCTCTTTAAGACTCCTTATCACCTTCTTTTCACTTGAAACTGTTTATGGTCAAAACAACTAAAAGAAATGAACGAATAACATTAAAACATAGGATAAAAAGAGAACAACGTGATAATACTAAACATTTCCTTGTTGATACTATTTTTGCAGTAAAAACCCACACAGTTCTACAATGGGATTTATGTGGTTTCCAAAGGAGATATTTGAGTCTCAAAAAGATCTGGAATGCCACAAATTCTGGGTTTGGCTTCATACGCTTAATTCTATGCCACACAAAATATATTCTGCTGAAGTACTGGGTCCTTAAGGCTTTTGTTGCTCGCACAACAGAGGTACACATCTTGCTGGTATCTCTTAGGAGTGAAAGCTTTAGGAAGCTCATTAAAGGATAGATCCACTAGAGTTTAAATTCCAGACTGATCCCTGGAGATTTTTTCCACCAAGAAGTAATTTCCAAGATGACTTTTTAGTGCTAACCTCTTCAAAGACTGAAACATAAGAACTGAAAGAAGATGGCAATAATTAATGAAATCATTTTTAAGTAAAAAGTCTTCAAACATTCCCTTTTGCTGCAGAACCACACCAATGACTCTAAAGTCAAGTCTGCAGAGGCATTTTTGTTATAGCCCAGATATTTCCTACCCTTTTTAGAGATTAGATAAGGACTTCTCAGCAGCTCATGCTTTTTACTTCAGCCCAAGGATTTTTTTTTTCCTTTTTCTTTTATGTATTAAATTTAGCTTAAACCAACAGAAATTAGAAAGGCACAGTGCAAGTGCCAGCAAGTACACTGAGAGAACAAACTTCTCTCCAAATGTATTTAGCTTCCTTGACATGTTCTGTGTTTTGATGTTTTTCAAGTAGGGAATATCATAGATTCATAGAAAAATCAGAATGGTTTGGGTGCAGAAGGGACCTTAAAAATCACCTAGTTCCAATCCCCTGAAGTGGACAGGGTTGCCACCCACTAGATTCAGTCACTCAAATCTGGCTTTGATCATATCCAGGGGTGAGGCCTTCCAGAGCATCTCTGGACAACCTCCTCTGGTGCCTCAACACCCTCATCACAAAGATTTGCTTCATTATGCCAAACTTAAATCTATCTTCTTTTAGTTTAAAGCCATTACCTCTTGTCCTGTTACTACATGCCCTTGTAAAATGTCCCTCTCCACCTTTCTTGATGGCCCCTTACAGGTTCTGGAAGGCTTCAGTGAGGCATTCCCAAAGCCTTCTCTTCTCCAGGCTGAACAAGCCCAGTTCCTCCACCTTTCTTCACAAAAGTGCTCCAGCACTCTGATCATCTTCATAGCTTTCCCTGGAATCACCCCTACAGGTTCATATCCTCTTACCCAGATGTAGTTCTCCATCTGGGATCTCACAAGGGGAAAACAGAGGGGGACAATGACCTCTCTTGCCCTGCTGCCACCCCTCTCTTTTGATGCAGCCCACGATACAATTGGATTTCTGGGCTGAAAGTGCTGGTTCACACTGAGCTCTCATCAACCAAAACCCCAAGTTCTCCGCAGGGTCACTCTCATTCCATTTTCTGTCCAGCGTGTTTGTGCTTGAGAATACCCTGACCAAAGTGCAGTACCTTGCAAACTTGGCTTTGTTGAGCTTCAAGAGCTTTGCCCTCACAAGCTCCCCCTGGATGGCATCCCATCCCTCCCGTATGTTGCACGCACCAAACCCTGCAGCTTACTGTCCTCTGCAAACTTGCTGGAGGTGCACTCAATCACACTGGCTGTGTCACTGACAAAAGTGTCTGAATATTAATTTGACCTTCTCTTAACTGACACTTGCAGATTTGAGAACTGTTCGATGTTGCTTGAATAATGGTGCTCAGAGGAATACTACTGTTGGTCAGATGTTGGGTAAATATTGAAAGTGTTAATTTTAAATTGGTAAAATGCAGTTTGGCTTAAGGCATAAAGTATTCTCCTGGAATACTTATTACATATCGACAGCACAGCATGAAGGTAAAGCCTAAGGCTACAAACCCAATGTTAAAATTTCCATTTATAATTCAATAATCACTGCAAACACACCAGTACACTCTTTTCTGTGAATGTCACAACTCTTCCTTGGGCTTAAGTTGTAGATAAAGTTTGGTGAAAATCCAGAGAGCACGATAAAGCTTTGGTGCACCTCATAGTTCCATACCTATGAAGTGCTGGTGTTGGGTATGGCACTGCTAAGGCAGCATTGCTGGTAAGCCACAAGGGTGCTGCTGAAAACCTGGGATAAAGTGAGCTGAGTTGCTTGGAGGAGCACAGTGAGCAGACACAACCTTGCTCTGGCCTTGCCCAGAGCCAAGTGACTGGACTGGCATATCAGAGACACCTTCTGATAAACCCACTGGGCTGCAGTGGAAATAGGTTGCCCAAGGAGCCCGTGGATGCCCCATCCCTGCAGGCATTCAAGGCCAGGCTGGATGTGGCTCTGGGCAGCCTGGGCTGCTGGTTGGAGACCTGCACATAGCAGGGGGTTGGGACTGGATGAGCACTGTGGTCCTTTTCAACCCAGGCCATTCTGTGATTCTATAATTCCGTGGTGCTGAAACCCACAGAAAAGCTAGCTAACCTCACGTTAGAGATATGTCCGCAGGCTGAATTCGGAGAGCATCTAGAAACTTCTGTCCTGGTTGCATCTCCAGTATTTATTCCCCAAAGCAGGGCAACTGGGCGCCCAGCCAGCAGCTCAGCTGAGATGACAAAATCTTGCCTGCCTCATTCTGGAGCTCAGAGCCCAGAGTTGCCCGCCCTCTGCATACCCACCATCATATCACCTCACTTCAGAGCCACCTTCAGTTTGTTTTCACAGTGTGTTTAATAGCCCTGACTTGCTGCAGAACGCAATTCCGTAGGGATATTTACTACCTATTGTTTCAGAAGAGCCAAGCTATTTTTCTCTCCCAAACCACTCTCATTCTCCTCTAAGCACACAACTCTCTTTTTCATTGTTTCTCTCTTAACTTGCTGTGTTTGGCCTCTGGCCAGAATCCCTTTTTCTGCCTTGAAGGAGAGTGACAGCTTGCCTTTGAAGAGGTGCCAAAGCTGTTGTTTGGCTGAGCAGCAGGGAGCAATCCCTGCCCTCTCCCATATCGCCCTCCTTCCTCAGAAACGTGCAGTTTCCAAGCAAGCCGAGCTGATAAAAAAAGAGGTTTTTTAAGCACACACTTATATATATATAAATATAAAAGGTTTAGGCACACGCAGAGAGTGTTGGAGCTGGAAGACACACCAGAAGATCAGACTAGACCATCCACTCGCCCCATGGCAAATCCAGCTGCACCTACCAGATGCTGCTGACATATTTGCCTGACTGGTTCCTACCAGCTTCCAGTCACAGACAGGGACATTTCTGTGGGCTATCCATTCCAGCATGCCACTTTCCAGCAGAAAACTTTGGTAAACCTCATCTTTTTCTTCAATTTTTATGTTACTGGTTCTTGTCTGAATGTGGACATGGAGAACTCATTCATTATATTGCTCATTTTCAAGTCGTATTTTAAAATGCAGAGGAGCAAGCTATAATTAGTTACCTGATTATGGCACCTGTGCTTTTCATGTCTACAAAAACTCCAAACTTCTCTGTCCACAAATCTGCTCATATGTTAACACCACTGCACATCAACAAAGGGTCAAATGCCAAAGTTTGTGCAAAACTAAAAACCTCTTCAGCACAACACAAAGACTTCAGAGAGTCTAATAATAATAATAATAATATATTTCCTGTGTTGCTTTATTTCCTACACAGTCATCTTAGTCCTGGCCTTGGGACATCGTTCATTTCCTATTATGACTATGATAATCTGTTGGCAAGATGAGAGAGGCTGAAATTCTGATTCACCACTTGCAATCCAGTTTGCTTTTAAGAAAAGCTTTTAAGATACAGCATTTCTGTCTCTCACACTGGTAATATGGAAATAGAGAAGTACAAGGGTACATGTCTTGCACTGATAACAAGTATAATTGTTTCAGCTTGAGGAGGATAACTGCAAAGGGATTTGACAGGTCTTGAAGTCTTTCATTTTTCCTTTAAAAATACCTGAGACGCAAAACCAAACTGTTTTCCACTCTAAGTGGAGCACCACACCCTCACACTTACCCTGTAGAAGGATTCATGATGCAACCTCCTTTGTCAGTAGATGCTTTGCAGTTGCAGCCCCTTTCCAACGTATCGTGATTCATCCCAAAATTGTGGCCCAGCTCATGAGCCAGGGTGACTGCTGCACCTAGAGGGTTTTCTGAATGATCCTTAAACAGATAAGAAAAAAAAAATAAATGTAATAGTGGTCAAAGTATGAAAGCAACTAAAAATACACAGTCCCATTCCAAGGTCCTATTGTCTATTCCTCATAATGTGTTATGAACTTACCAGCTATGGCAATACAATTGTTAAATGCACACAGTTTTAAATCCATTCATGAATATCAGAAGCAGATTGGGATTTTCAGAGCAGCCTATCCATCCTGGCCACCCAGCTTTCTCAGCATATCAAATATTCAAGGCCATCACGCAGCTTTGAACATACGGGCCATATCTTTATTGAGGGGTTTACATTTCCCTGCCCAATAACTCCCCAAACTTCCCAAGACATGGCAGTGGCAGAAAACTTAGATGTGGAGCATGGGAAAGGGCAATCATTTATGGGAGAGGATGAGTGTGATGAGGGAAAAACAAAAAGATCCATCCTTTCAGGAGGTAAATTATAAAGGAAGCAAGAGATTTCCCTTGGTCTGTTCTATCTTCATCATACTGTTTCTTTAATGCCAGAAAGTCCAAGAAAAATTTTCAAGCCTTGTAGGAAAGACAAAGGACCCTTAAAATCAGGGTTTCTTTTGTTTTGTTTTTCTTTAATTAAAGAACAAAGCAAGATGAAATCTTCAGTCCCCTCCAGTTAACACCTATGAATATTCAAAATGCTACAAGTGTCAAGATCGAAATATAAACATCATTCCCTGTTGAAATGCTGGATTTTTCGGACAACTACTTCTGAGAAATTCCCTGCACGGTCTGATTAAAGGCTGCTGATCAGACTGATGTTTTGGCTGAACCACAAGAAAGAGACATTTCCACATCGATCACTTTCCTTGAGGGAAAAAATATCCACTATACTCACATAAAATCTTTCCCCAAAGGCATAAACATGTAATATAAATGCATGATCCACTATTTATCAGTCATGGAATTACTGTGTACAGCTGCCTGCTCTAAAAGCATATATGAATATATTCAGTTTAAATAACTCCTGGTATAATCTAAGTCAATCTTCAGACTAAGAAGAAGTGAAAGCTAAAAGTGTCTATGACATCAACTATATATAAATGAAGCTTTTAATATATGACTTGGGGAGGGGTCTGGTGGTTGGCAGCCCTGCCCATGGCAGAGGTTTGGAACTAGATGATCCCCTCCAACTTAAGCCATTCTGTGATTCCATGATTTAAGAGCTTCTCTTTATATCTGGCTGTGCTAATATTTTTAGTAATTGAATCCTTATAAAGAAAACAGATTAAAAAAAAAAAAAAAAGAGAGAGAGAATACAATTGAATTCCAACAACAAGGAACTACTTTTTCAACTGGAATAAACTCAAAACAATTTTATCTTTTAACAAAAGATTTTCCTGCTTTTCCTGAATTAAAAGAAATAGCAGTATCAAAATGTTGTGACTAACATAACAGCCAGTTGCATGCAGTTAACTTTTAAAGTGTTTTTTGAAGAAAGGAGCTACTGTACTACGTGTCCTAGGAAAAGGATCAACATGGAAACGTATGCAGCAAAATAATCTGTAATAATCAGGAAAATATACACTCCTGCACAATCTCTACGTGTGGAAATGTCTTATCTAGATACTGGTCACATACAGATTGTTTTATCTTCGTTCTTACAGTAACTTATGAAATACTCAGGGAATTCTGTTCAATTGAATCTGGTGCCCTAAAAAGAACACAACCCCTCACACAACTGGAAAACAATCCGGGACTGAAGATTAAGAAAACAATTACATAATTCCACATAATTTACTGGCGAAGCAACAGATGGATGCCTTGAAATTATTGCTGTGTTGTCCAGCCTTAGAAATTCCTCTGAGCTGGAAACCAACCATATAGACAACAAACTGAGATCAGCTCCTCATTCTGCTAGGCTCTGTTCTGAGTTCTGCAAAGGGACTCTGCTCATCTGAGCACCTCCAGCACTGGCAATTAAAAATAAAAATAAGAGTTCATCTGGTCTACTTCAGAACTACAGCAATGAATGATCTGAAATGTAATTTGGGACTTGAATAAGCAAACAATTATTACATCCCATGCGGTTCTCATTACTAGCTCAGATCCACTTGGAATGCAACTTTATCAGTTTCTGGAGTGGGTTTTTAAAACAAGGAATGTGATGTCTCAGCAACAGAGGTTATTTGAAGACAGCATAAATGGAGATTATCAAAACAAACAGTAAGATGTCCCCCGTTTGATTCTGAGACCACTAAAGTATTGCAACGACTAAAGAAATGAATAGCAATGTGACTGATTTATTCCACCTACTACTTTTAAAGCTAATTTGAGTAGTAAAAGTCATTACCAAACAGTTTCACAACCATTGTTAAGACATTAAAAGATGTTGCATAAAACAGGCAGCTGCTTTCAGCTGAACTCTGCTTCATTCCAGTGGGATTCAGTTGAAATCTCAGTAATAAAATAACTGTCACCTACAGCTAGAACACTTTCAGGCCCCAATCCCTGTACTTTCCATGCAAGTTCACTCCATTGTAAGAGTGTAAGTTTTCAAAAATATACCTTTAATTTCATTTAAGCCATTCACTACCTCTGTTCCACAGTTGTTTAGTTTAACTGCCTGCTAAGGTCTATAGAAATTGGGTACGGAATTCGAGTGGAATTTAGATCTTATGGTAGACCTGGGTAACTGCAAAAAGAGTCAGGACTATTAGATCATGCATGGCCTGCTCTTCCAAATTTACATTCAAAAACTTCTCATTTGGTTTCTCACGCACTTACTCCATTTTCTCCTCCTTCTGAATTGTTTTCAAAGCTGGGAACTCTCTGAGGTTGGATGTTAGGGGTGGGATGGGTATTATGAAATTATCAGGGCTGTTCAGTGTTGAGATGTGATGACACCATAGCCTCCCACGTTAAAAGCCATTTCGTTTGCACATTTTCCAGACTAAGAGCTTTTTGTCTGCACGTATGTATCAAGACTTTTCAGTGCATACCTGAATCAACCTCTGTTAATCAAGAGGGGTGAGGTTGGAAGCTGCCCACCTGGGTTTTAGGGTGAGAATTTGCTCGGTTTGGATTCGGCTCCTTATTGATGACTTGCTTGAAGAAGAAAAACATCCCTAGCTATGCTGTGCAAGCCTCAGGTTAATTTGCACCTCAAACATTTCAATTCACCAGGGTGGGAGTCTCTGGGAAACAACACGTTCCACTGAAGCTGCAGCCTGGTTACGATTTCCCCACAGACCCTGGGTTTCTCCTGGACATATGAATCAGTCTCTTCTCTGCCAGAGCCCTGGGAACACTTTAAAGAAATACTGGTTCCTCTTTTTCAGTTACTGGAATGAATTTTTTTTTTTTCCTGTTTTGTTTTTGTTTAAACATCAGTTTCCAGAGTGAGGAGGATGGGATTTGCTGTAAAATACTGCAGCGTATTTTAAAGTTTATGCTATAAATTAAAAGAACAAACAGTCATTGTTAAGAGTATGACCAACTGCAGATAAAGCCAAAGCAGTGACTGCTACCCTGAGGGAGGAATGGGGAAAACGGGGCCGGGTGGCTCATGTGTGTCTTTGCCAAGAGCTGGAAGTGCATCTGGAGACTCCTGAAGCTTTCCCCTCCTCTCTGCCTCCTTTTCCTTTCATACCTAGCCTCATGATACACAACAAAAAGCTGTAACAAACACAAACTAGAGACTTGGTTTCTAAAGCCAACAAGAGACTGAAGCCTTTGTATTCTTTGCAATTTTCATGTGATTTTCTCCACCTGATTTGATTTGTTTTCCCCAATCTTTCCTACTCCTCATCTCTCCTGCTTACCTCATAAATCCTCCCAGTCTGGATCATAAATATATCATATTCCATGAATGGCTTCTTGCCTGAATGTCTCAGAGACCACAAAGGAGCCGTACATTATGGGCCAGGCTCAGCCTGGATGCTAGTTAAGAAAAAAAACAAGAGGCTTCAAGAAGCTGTATCTCTGGGGCCACTCTGCTGTGTGGATTGTCCTGAGACAAAAATCTTGGTGTCTTGGACTCCAGGTTGGCCTCACGGTGCTCTGAAGAACTGGGAGGTTTGAGACCATGCAAACTCAGTGCATAGTACATTCCTCAGCTCCCCCTTATTCATACAGGAGACAATGACTGAATCAACTAATGTGAGGGAAGCCTAGACTAAAACACAGAAAAAAACCAAAGGTTTTCAGGCACTTCCAAGCCTGAACTCAAAAATAAAGAATATCTTTGAGGTTTTTAGGGCTTCCTGGCTTTTGGCTCCAGAGTTGAGCTGAGGCTACCAGCAGAGTCTATGAGTGGCCTGCAAGCTTTTGAGTACACATTTTATTTCATTTCAAGTACTTGCACTGAAAAGCCTAGTTAATTCAAAACTGCTTTCCCCTCCCTTGCACAAAACACTGCTCTCAAAATTCAAACCATTCTTTTACACCCCCCAAATAAAACATCCCAGAACTACTGGCAGATATTGGCTAAGATGGTTGCTTGTTTGTTCGTCACATCCAGCACCTAACAACACTACCTGTAATACTCTTTAAGAGAGATTTAGGTGGAATAAATGCTGCTATTGTTTATACTTATCTGGCAACATAACAAAAACACTGTGCTACAAAGATGGAAAGTAATACCTTACATAATGAACTTTGTAAACATAAAATAAAATCAATATAATAAAAGATTCAGGGTAGACCGTTGTTGCCTGTAACACTAGCATACTCAGGTGCATAACAAATAGATTCTCTGGTTCTCTTCCTTCGCAGCACCTCTTCGTCTGACATAACGATGACCAGAAGCAGAGAATTCTTGAAAGAAGGTCATGCTATGTTTTAACGCCATATTTCAGTTTTATGCTTTCCATGATGCAAACTACGAGTTAAAATACACTCAAGCTGCTCGTTGATACGGATATTATTGAGACTGAAAATGTGACTAAAAGGAGCTGACGTTCTGGTACTGAACACAGCACTACAACACTTGAGATCACATTGCAGCAGCTGGGACAGGTTCCAGCTCTGTGCTTTTGCCACTTACCATGACGACCCCTCCAGACTGCTCTGCAGTACACATGCTCATGATGGGAGCCATGCCAATGGTTGTCCCCTGGAAGTACACCCCGCTGCAGGAGGGAGGAAAAGGAAAAGGAGAATTGCACAATCACCACGCAGTGCCAAGATATCACCCTCATTATTTAAAGTCTTGTGTTTCTGCCAGCCTCAAGTATCCCATTTCAAATGTGTCAGCTCCAGACATTCGCAGGTTGAAGACAATGAAATGTGCAGATTAGCTTTGCCAGCTTTCTAAACTGACAGTGACAGAATCCCTACTATGAAAAAGATCCATTTGATCACCATTGTTTAGATTTACTTCTGTAATGTGACCCTTTCCTCTTTTCCTTGATTGAAATTGGGAATAGAAATGCAAACATAAAAGTACTCTCTCTCACCCAAGGAAGGGTTACTTTAATGCCGTGGGAAGTTTATATGCTACTTGCTGTAATACACAGCAAAGAATTTAGTTTTTGCAAGCCAAGTATTAATACACATACAGAGTAATCAAATGATTTGTGGCAGTTTGAATAATGTCAGAATATAGATGCAGTGAGTAAAGAGAACTCCTTTTAACTACTAAGTCTGTTCATAGCAGAGAGGATGATTCATTGGTTGAAATGATACCTGGATCAAGACAGATTCAAGACAGAAGTGTTTCTCTTACTCATGTTTTTGCCTTTTTTTTTCCCTACTCTTGAGCAGCCAGGTAAAAGGTTACTCAAACATTAAGTCATAAGTGGAAATCAGTTACTCTCTCCAGAATGTATTTTGAATTTTTACTGAGGTCATTCCACTAAGGAACAGGATTCAGATGACAGAATAAAATAATGGTTTGGGTTGGAAAGAGCTTTACAGTCATCTGGTAGAGCTCTCCTGCCATGGTCAGGGACACTTCCAGCAGATCAGGTTGCCCAAAGCTCCATTCAACCCAACCCTGAGATGTCTATACCATCTTGACAATAATATCCCCTCAGCTCCGCTGCAGTGGGGAGGGCAGGACTGCCTTCTTCAATAACAGCTTACACTGAGATCGCCTTAAACTGATTGTAAATTCACACCTGAAATATTGGCTTATTACATATCCAGACTGCCACGTGTGTTGTATCCAGGAAAGCTCTAGAAGTAAGAGATACTGCTGAGGAAGCAAGTTTGTCCGGAGCATCTGAAGGGTCCAGCAAAACACTTTCTGATTGCAGAGAGGAAAGACAGCCCTTAAGGAGCACAAGTGACCATCCCAACAGCTGAGACAACCCAATCCAGCCAAAGTTATTCATGGTATAAGCTTTACCTTATTAGCTGTGCATTGTCATGGGGTTTACGAGGTAGTAGTTTTAGCTTTCTCCAGTCCAGAAACTCATGGAGGCTGGTGAAAGGATCTTGAGAAATAGAGCACTTATCCATGTCGTTCCACACTTCCACTCCAACCAGGGCTACTCGGATATTTAGAGGCCTATAGAACTAAAGAGAAAACAGAAACAACAATTGTTGCACTGTTGGATATTGCTATCACAGCATTAAATGCCAGAGTTGCCACAAGGAGGGAGCAGGTGCAGCGTTAGGGATGAGCAGATAAAAATTCTAAAGTAGGAATAAAGTAGAGAAGGACTCAGGAATCGATCAAGTCGAGATTTGGCTGACAATCTGAGAAAAGCATATACTAGATCTTTGTCTTGTTTATATGCATTATAGTCATTTGGATAACTCTGCCATTTTCTGAGCATAAATTAAGCATGAAACATAAATACATCATAACATGCAAAATTAATTTTGAGCAGGTAACATATAAACACCTGTCCTGCAGTAATAAGTCAGCCAGACAATTATGCAAGAGATGGAGGTGTTTTCAGCAGCTTGTTTTTAATCACAAACGCTTCTCCTTGAGTTAGTGTCCTTGAGAACTTGTTCAGTTCTGGTCTAAACTACACTTCCTCTGTCGTTATTTCACTACCAGCACATGGGGAGCATGGGCTGGGGACAACAACCCAACTGTAGGAAAGAAGGGGTAGAAATGTATGACTTCCTCTTAGCTGTAAGTTTTAGCTTTGAGCTCTTTTTCTTTTCGTATAACGTATAAATGTAAATTTTAGAAGCTTAACTTGTACTAATCATAGAGTGGCCTGGGTTGAAAAGGCCCACAATGACCACCTAGTTTCAACCCCCTGCTGTTTGCAGGGTCTCCAACCAACCAGCAGCCCAGGCTGCCCAGAGCCACATCCAGCCTGGCCTTGAATGCCTGCAGGGATGGGGCATCCACAGCCTCCTTGGGCAACCTGTTCCAGTGCCTCACCACCCTCTGTATAAATACAGACAAAGACTTTCCAACAAGTGCTGGAGATGAACTTTTCCTTCAGAAAATGCAATAATTTCTGAAAAAGAGAAATCATTCTCATGTTCTTACCTTATCAACATAGTTTGCAATTTCTATCAGCCTCTGCTTAATTTTTTCCACATCCTTGCCTTGTCTCTGAAACTTGGAACATAAAGGATCAATGTTTTAGCAGCACAAACAGGGTAGTGTTTTCCCACAGCAGCCACTTAGCAATATTTGGTCCTTAGTCACCCTCTGTAATCCCCAACTGCACATTCCTGTTGGCTTCCACGGGACGACCAGGATGTGCTGCATAATAAGCACAGGCTATGGGATGGGATTTTGTTTTTCACATAAGGACTTTAAAATCCCTAAGTCTTATGCTGCAATCTGTCTGGGGCTGATGTTTTGTGAAAATGAAAAGGCTTTCCTGCACATTGCTTTGGCAGCAGAGCGATTGTTACTCCCTAACTAGCTGTGTTCAAGGAGAGTGAGAGACCATCACATTTGCAAACGAAAATCAAATGCAAGTAGCAAAATAATTCAATCCAAGACTTCACATATGTGGTTGCCATTCAACTGACGGGAACATTTCTACAGCCTGTCCTGGCTTCTCGCTCCATAGCTCTGTTTCCAAACTGTCAGGAAGGCTTCATGCAATGTGATGGTAAAACACGACTTCAAAGGGAAATGCAGGATCCCACAGCATCCTCCAAACAGTGACAGTCCTGCCAAGGGCTGTCACAGAATGCAGTGAAGATACAACCAGTTCATGGGCTGTGAATTTTCCTTTGTCACATCCTGAATTACTGACAGATATCCCAATTACCTGTGGGTGTCACATTCCTTATGAAATACTGCAAGAGGGATGTAACAAAAAACTATCAGTGTTACCCTATCATCAAGGGTGTACCGTTGCCTAGCTCTGTAGAAGCATGACATGTGAAAGTCCCAAGTTTTTTTTTTTTTAGCTGAAGCACATTCCTTATAATTCCATAGAAACTGATAAAAGCTACTCATTTCCCACCTGTGTTTCCCATGCCCTTTTAAGTCTCTTACCTCACGATTATCTGCCACAATAACAAGCTCCACATACTTTGTCGTCTTCAGAGTCTCCCTCTTGTACTGTCAAAAAAGATGAAAACAGTGTTCTGTTGGATTTTTGTTTTTATTTTTTTTTTAATAAGCGACCCTTGGAACCAGCTCTTCCCCAGTTCAACACAGTACTTGCAAGAGGAGATGCAAAACATCTCAGATTTCCAGCTTTCCTTTTATCTTCCACAACAGAAATAGTCTATGTGGCGCTCACAGAAAATAAACACAAAACCCAAAACCAAACAACTGAGATTCGATCACAAGGAGAAAAATGATGCAAAGGATTAGTCAACCTTTTGGGTTTCTGCAGTTGCAATGTTTGAGTTATCTTTCCTTACAGGAGAACATCGTCTCCAGTGGAAAGATGTACTTAAAGAAATTATTAATTGATTTTATGTAAGCATTTTGCACAAACATTACTAGGGAAAATGAGCAATGAAGGAATACTGAATCAAGCAAGGAGAGATCAAGTGGTCAACTGAGCAAATATGTAGAAAAAATAAAAATAATTAAAAAAAAAATAAGACCAAAACTGCAGAAAAAAGAATCTACCTAAATGAACTGTCAGTGTCCAGAGTAGAAAACTGTAATGCTTAAAAAAGAAAAAAAAAAAAAGGCTTACTTTTAATTTTGTATCTGCATATTCACATAAAAGAGCTTAGTGACGTTACCAGCAGTTCTAAATGCAGGTTTGAAGTACAATGCTTACCTCAAAAAGATAAAATATTGTAGTATTACTAATCACAGAACTCCTCTGTTACCCTAAAAGCCTGTAAAAGTCCTGTGATTTACGCCAGCTGAGCATCTGTTGCATTATTGCTCCCATGTCTCTGAAATAAGACAGTTAGGAAACAGAGGTTCCAGCAGCACGCCCAAGCTTCGTGCCAGAATTTAAGCAACTTCAGCAGTTGCATGACCTACTAATGACCATGATGCTCTTTAACCTAAAACACAATTGAACTTCTCAAAGCAAATGGTCTTTCAAGGCAAATTGTGCAATCCCTTTTAAAACTGTGTCGATACTGGACATCACCATTCTGCCAAATTTTACAAAGTTTTCTTGACGTGCCCAAAATGTTTCTCCTTGCTATCTGCAGATTGATTTTGAATAGGTATAGGAAAATAAAAGATGTAACTCTCAGGAATTCTAGCATTTTAATGCTAAAACACTCATATTTAATAGTGCTACATAGCCTTCTAACTACAGTAACTGGAAAAGATTAATTTCCATTTAGACTGTTTCTGAACTGAGAAAGCACTAGAAGCTATCATTAATGAACCAAGAATCAGCTGCACTTCATGGGGCTAGACATATTGCAGGCCTGGCAAATGAGTACATGTAGATATTCCTGTAACTTCTCTTGGTACCGGGTTTTCTGCCATCTTCCTTTGTTCTACTGGACACAACTGTCACCATAATGCAGGCATGATGTGTGCATGGACCTGGTGCTTCTTCTGCCACGCAGGTCATCAGGCAGCAGGACAGCCAAGAGCCAGCACATCCCCTCTGCAGCTTCTGTACCAGCAGCAAATGGGGTGTGAAGGGTCTCAGTAGAGCTTGATTCACTTCTCCACTACACATCAGACATGAGGGAGCTGTTATGGAAGGCAAATGACTATGTGGGTTTTGTTTGTGACAGAGCTGGTCCCTCAGACACTGAAAATCTAATATAAACTCAAAATTTATTATGCAGTCCTGATTAGAGACATATCCCTAAGATGCCTCTGGTCTTCTAAAAGAAAAGTGAAAACTGAGATGTCATCCAGGTGCAAAGATATAAGGGTCCTGTTACCAGAGTCAATAAGCCATTCATTTTTCACTAAAAGTAAAATTATTTGGACTGGAGAGAGTTAGCCTAAGAAAAATTGGCTAGCAGGCTATTATCATATGAGCCTCTGATGACTGATTTGCATAACGAATCCATCCCTGCAATTTGCCCAAAGGCTATGTGTATTCCTTGGATATGGTATTTATTTATAAGATGTACCTAATTATTGCTTCTTTCAATCTGCTTTCTGCAGCCAACTGCATCAACACACAATCCATTGCCTGATTTAATCACTCAGAATTAAAATGAAGAGTCAATAATACAGCCATGACAGAAATACACAAGGGGAGATAAGATACTTTTTTCAGCTGATTACTGTCCTGCTCCCCTACTTCTTTAATACCTGATCTTACTGCAAAACTGCTGTCCTATAGCACCATATATTTTCAGTGCTTCCCTGCCTGGGAACTGGCTTAGCTTGGATTCACAACGCAGTGTTACAGCCTTACTCTCTCTATGATCTAATTCCCCAAATCAGCTGATCTGTGATCCACTAGGACCACTGAAATGGTTATTTTGCGTGGCTACAGAGAAAAGCCATAATATAGTGACTATATTACATGCAGGAATTGCTTTCTGTAGGATCCCATACCGATGGAGCTTATCTGGTTGGCACACTCCCTGCTGCAGTTTGAGGGCCCCCTGCATTATGAAATGACTCAAAATTTATATATACACAACCCTAATGGAGAAAAATGTCTGCCCACACCTGCTGTGCCATCTGACTTGATCTATCAAACCTCACATTTGGACCTGGGAAGCTGAGTCTATTGTTTTCTCCATCATTTATTCGTATGTAAATCTAACCCAAAGGCTGGTCTAAATTTGTGCTACATTGATCTAACGTTTCAGCTCTGCTCAATAAACATTTAGTATATGCAGATGGGTGAAAGGTCAGTGAAATAAACTAAAAACTACCTCAAGCCTGTCAAGAAACCTGAAATTTTTATTATGCCCTAAACCTGACGCTGGATTTGTGCTTACTTCCGTGACCCAGTATAATGTGGAGCAGCCTTGTGTCTCAATAATTTGCAATTCATCATTATTCAGTGTATCCTGACAGTCTGCTTAGTTGATGACAACACCAAAATGTGAAAATTCAGTCCACATATTACATTTGACAACTTCCAGAATTCATACATTAAAAGCGTATCCAGCATACTCATTACAAGCATTTTACCCAACTCTGTGATGTGGCTGGTGACAGGTTTCATATTTACGCCCACTGAACCATTGCAACAATATCTTTCAGATATGTAAGGTGAATTCTAACACATAGTTGAAGCCATCAGCAGAATGTGAGAACCACGAGGGTAATGGTGAAATTGTTTTGAATGTACCAGATAGTTATATGGATGCTTTTCATTTCAGTTGCCTGGCGTTACACTGATTGCCTCTGCAAACTTCACTTGCATGTCCCAAACGTTTTGGGGAAACCTTAAAGATGCAAAAAGTACATTTCCACACACATGAAATAATTTGAAAATACAGTTTCTAAGGTGTGAGACACTCAAGCTTAATATAGGAACCTATCTTTGAAACTTCATTTCACTTCACTGTAAGGAAGCCCATTTTGGTAGAGTTGCACTTATAGAAAGGCAGGCTGGAAGGCCATGGCTTTGTTCTGCCATCTTGGGTCTCCCAGAAAGGGCTCATGTCACAGATATATTGATATTAATGAGCATTAATATGGACTATTTAAGCAGAAATCATAAACAAGGCTTATGACAATTATTGTCAACACTTTCAACCTACAGACTTCACACCTTTCCAGAAAAATGCTTAGCCCATAAAGTTGCATCTGTAACAGCTAACCCAATGTATATATATTTTTTTTAACAAAAGGAAATTTGGACAGATAATGCTTGATATTCCTAAAATACAAAATAATTTAATTCCACTACATAACTAAAATCTGGTAATGCCATTTAGGTTGCTTTCCTTCACAATTAACTTGATACATGGGCTTAGTAGCACCTGTAACTATGAAACACAGAATGTGACACTTAATGAATTATGAGGTCAGAATTGTATCACTGTATGATTTCTGGACATCTAAAACAGTCTTTCCTACAATCCACATCCAATATGCACATTAATTTGTTACAACATTTCTTCTTCATGGTTTTCAGTTCATTTTCTACTGTTTCCATTAGCGAGATGCATTTCACATTAAGTGCACTCCTTACATAAAAACAATTACTATAATACATCTGTAAGGTAATACTGTGAGAATTTGTTTTGTCTGCACAGGATACTTTCCTGTAAGAATGTATAGGTTCATTTAGGTTTTAAAACACTATTCTCAAAGCATCACAGCTCTCGTGTTCTTTTCCACCTCGGCTGGCCAAGAACTTTTCCAGACATTGCTCAGTGTTCTTATGGGGTCCTAAATCGTTGCTATAATCATACACGAACCAAAATATATTACCATGGTAGTATGAAACTTTTCTTGTGCTATCTCGTTACCAAAAAGAATGAGAAAAAGCAATAAGGGAGCGAGAAGAAGTAACGAAGCTTAAGCAAATCTTGTAAGCATGTGCTCAGCTTTAGGCACGTTCTTAAGCACGTGCCATCAACAGAAGCTGTGTGGTTTAGCAGTCTACTCAATAGGGATATAGGAAATGAGTCTGGAAAAGAGTTATGGCAGACAGTGTTATGGAGATGCTACCAGGAAGGTACTTAGCAAACCAGAAACACAAAACCACAGTGTGCACCTACCCTGCTGGCTTGAGAGCGGTGCGACGTGTCAGTGGCCCTCATGGCAGAGATGTCCAGCTGGTGGCCACAGGATCCTGGAATTATTTCCAAGTTCTCTGCTGGGTAGATCTTGTGTTCGCTTACAGCACCTTCTAATGGCTCCAGAATGTAGCTTTTGTTTGCAAACACAATAATTCCCCTGTTACAGTAGACAGCAGAGTAAGATGCGCTGCTTTCAAGAACAAACCTATGTTTGTCTTTAACAAGGTTACAACAAGCTTTAATAACATAGGAATATGAAAAAGCAAAATGCTGATTTACAATATCATGGTCGAGTGAAGCAGGAAACATCAAAGCTGTATATTTGTCATTACAGCACGCTACACCTTACAAAAAGCTATGGCTCAAAGAAAATTTTCCTTTTCTGAAGTGTTGTGCTGTAGAACAAAATTACATTTGTGTTTTATGTGTTTTCCATTCTCCCAGTGATGCATTGCCATTGCTGACTAGAGTAATGATGCGAGTGCTTCTGAGGACCCGCTGCAAACAGGAATGAACAAAGTGTGGTGAAATGTTTTTATAAGAGAAGGTAGAGAGCAAAAGAACTTATTATGATCTACAGATACCTTTTAAACCAAACGCTGATGTAAGCATCAAACCTGCCAGATGAAAGAGGTACTAGAGTATGAAAATGGGTTATTAAATACTGCACTGTGGGGCAGCAAAATGAAGTTCAGAAATATTAATTAAAGGATTCCTGTTTAAAATACCTTCCCCAAAATTTAATTTTTGCCACAATACCATCTGTTGTCTGAGGAACCCAAAGGTCTTCTACTGAGAAATTCACTCCTATCACATTACTGTCAGCTGCAGTGTGCAAAGAGGCCATCAGGATGGCATAATACCATAAGAAGGCATAGGTTAGGTTTACAGTCATCTCTACTTGAGTTCTGTCTGCAAGAGGAAAGCATTTAGTATTCAAAGTCTGACTTAGAATTGTCTAACTTGTCCTGAGCACATATTGTCAACTCAAGATGGTCTTAGTTCCTGCATCAAACTGAATATTGAGTTTCCTTGGGCAATTATTTTACCAAAGAAAGGCATCCTTTAAAATCCCTTTTTTTTGTTTGTTTTTATTTGTGTTTACTTGTTTTTACTTTTTTTTGTTTGTTAAATATTGATAAACATTTGCTTATGTGGTAGAGCAAGTACTCATCATTTAGACACTACACTGAACATGCTGTTTCCATATCTTTAAATTATGAATGCATAAATCCCTTAACGCTGGCAGTTTCAGCAGGAATATCAACATCTACCCAAAATCCCTCTGAAAATTTTGATTGGCTAAAGTGTTCTTCCCCAATTCCTCCTCTACATTGCTCTACACTTTCTCTATGTGCTATTAAACCACTATTATTTTTAGATTAAAGCTGGTTATATTAGTTTCTCTTTTTCCTCTATAGGAAGTGCCTGCTCTTCTGTCTGTGCTGCAACAAAGGTGAGATGCTGCAAGTATTTTAAGACCAGTACATGTCTCCATACAGTTCTACAGAAGGTTTAAAAAAGGAAAAAAGTGGTGAAAGGAGCCAGAAGCAGGTTAATGGTATTGTAAAGACTGATATAAAAAATAAAAAACGAAATTATTTAGAAAAAGCTGTCCTAGCTATTCTAATCTTAGAAAGATACAATGAAGAAACTTACAATTATCTGAAACTTTGGTTTCAAGCAGACAGTCCATTTGTTACCAAACACCCTTAGTGTTGGTTCACCCAAACCAACAAATAACCATTTCATGGGAAGTGTAATATCTAGATATCCAAGGTAAAACAAGACTGGTAATCCACGATATTAAAAACGCTGTGCAAAAGCATTCACAGTATCATCTCCAACAAAAGGAGAGTACTGTACTGATTTGACCCAGGAGTCAGGCTCTGGTAATCCATCTGCAGCTTCCTTAGTACCCTTGGTAAATCAGGTAAGATGCATGATTTGCCCATCACACGAGCATGCTGTGTGTGATGGATGAGAACTGGAAAAGCAGGACTGATTTATTACAGCAACCCTTGTAGCAATAGCTAGGATACACGATAGCATGAATGACATATAGGGACCTCCAGGCAGGTTGCACTGTGATTCAGTATCCTTGCAATCTGCAGTTCTAAGAAATTGTTTTAAGATCTGCCATATTCCTTGAAGAATTTAGGAAACTAGGACAGCGTATTGTCTTTACTCCAATAATCAGCAACTCCGTAATCAGCATAATCAAGTAAGGGTTGTTGGTTTTCCCTTGTGCAATAAATCATTCAATTCTGGAAGCTTCTGGAACCAACAGTTGAGGCAGAAGTCCATTAGTCACTGTTTGAAATGGGCCAGCCTGACCATCTCCCTTTACTAACAACTCCCAAACAGCATGAAACCATGAAGGTTTTATTTTTAATGTTAAATTTCATTCTTCTAGAACCTTAACTTTAAAAATAATAACAATAAAAAAATATATACACACATGCGTGTAATTTTCTTTAATTATTTAGACTGAAGATGGAGAGACTTAATAGCATCCTTTTTCTGGATAAAGCTTACTCACCCCTTTATTTTCTCCCCTCCCCCCCAACGATTGCTGGGTTTCCAACACATCCTTTGTAAACCCAGGTACTGTCTAAAGTGACTCATAACCTCCTGTTTTCTCTCATTGGAGGGCACACAGACACATGAACAGATACTAGTATGATTAATTGATTTTGTTTTCACCTGAGCAAATAAGTGCTAGGACAGCCTATTCAACTTGCCACCAAAACTCCCATTCCTTTAAGAACGGTGCCACTCTTTGCATATGAAGCAATCCCATGGTAAAAATAATAATAATAATAATAATAATAATAATAAAAAAAAATAAAAAGAAACCTGCAGTTTTGGCATAAAGCAAAGAATAACTTTAATTTAATGCATGTTTTTCTTTCGAGTACTGCCTGCAGGACACCTGCACCCAGCTTGTGACCATCTGTAATATGATAACAAATATCAAATATTAATTCTCTTGGCCAGCTCTGTTTTTTGCTAATTTTCTTTTCTTCTAATCACATTTTCCCCCTTGATTATTGCCAAGCACTTACAACTGTAACTAGTCAAAAAAAAGTTGGTTTATTTCTTTTTTAGTGTGGCAAGATCCGATAAATGATACTTACCAGTCTTTCAGTACTGAGAATAAGATGCCAATTGAATTAATCTGTAATTACTTTTTCCCTTATATTTTTCTGTTTCAAAGAAGCCTCTGTTTTGGTGGTTCTCCTATGCTCCCGAGTCAGCTCATGCTCCCCAGTGACCAAGGTGGGACAACTTCTTCTCAGGAGACATTAACGTTAAATAACACAATGCTTCTCAAAAAATGGAAACGCAGTATATTCAAATAGAAAATCTTGGTCAAAAACAACATGAGGAACCCCAAAGGCATTCCAGCAACTCCATGTATGCTTGAGAAGCAGCTGTGAGCAGACAAAAGACCAATTCCTACAGAAATCTATGAGATTTCTACTGCTACCTCAACAAAAGATTACCCAAATTTCCAGACTGATAAATATTGGGGAAAAATGCAGTATAAAACATAATTTTTTTTGCCTCCAGTTATCTAACCCACGGTACATGTGTTTGCTTCAATCTCACACGACAGTGATACTCAAAACTCTACAAAAACAGTTGAGCAGGAAAGATGAGTCAATTCAGTTCTCATCTAAAACAATCAGGCTCTCCATCACCAGTAGCAGAGAGGGGAAAAAATAAAATCTACATTGTGCAGCGTGTCCAGACATCAGTTCATGGGCTTCAAGCCAACTGGAAGCAGATTCAGTGCAATCTTGAGCCCAAGCTGGTATTTCACTCTGCCTCTGAGCAGGGTTTGAGCTCTGCTCATGTCTGGGGCTCAGCAACAAACCAACCACATCCTCACTGCTGCAAATCAGCTCAAATTGTGAACTACTCATTGGTACCTGCCCAATGCATGCCATTATACGACAAAGATGGGGATGGGTTATGATGGGAGCTCTCATTCTGTCTCAAGGCAAAAGAAATTAAAACATTAGTAACTAATTCAATAACTAATTTGTTATTAAGTGCTGCTTACCTTGCAAAGAATATCTCGTTTAGGGAAATGTAATTTGATGGAATAAATCCTCTACTTAACTCAGCAATAAAAGCAAATGGGATATTTTTTCCCCTCTTAAAAAGCAGGAAAAAAAAAACCAACAAAACAAAACCTAATGCAAGGCCAGTCGTATTTCATAAATCAACAGGCTTTAGGAAATCTCAAAATATAAATGGGATTTTTCTTTTCCAACTTGTCAGCAGAAGCAAAGGCCCAGCCAACATAAACCATCAATACATACTTGTCTGAGAAATTGTGATGCTGAAGTAAAACTTGGCTAGGACAGCATTACATGAAACCGTGATAGATTATTCTGCTGCAGTGTTAGGAGAAAGTTAAGTAAATCAATAAATCTGATATCCATGAATGCAATTAAACATTTGGTTTTAATGAAGCTCAGAGTTATACTCATTGCTAAACAATAATAAAAAGCCCTATTACCACTGGAATGTAGATGTTTTCAGCCTGTAAGAAATTAATTAGACTGGAGGGCTGTCGTGCTCCACACCACACACTGACATTGAGTCTTCCTCTGTCCACAGTGATAGACTATGCAGAATTCATGAGCCATTCAAAAACCTACAGGTCCTTTACTTCATAATTAATACTGCAGCTTCAAAAGTAAAGGGTCAGATCCCACTGCTGTGCCAGAGTTCAATGAGTTTTAGCCACACAGATAACAGAAGCGGAGCCTTCTTGCCCTGGAATACCATGCTGATACCTGAGATGGAAGTGTGGCAAAGAGTAACTGCTGCATTCCTCAACATGTGTGATACCAGAAAGCCATCTGTGAAGGGATGGGGCATTTTTATTTGTTTTTCCTGTAAATCCTACATTCCCAGGACTTCGTCTAATGAGTTCCCAGGCACATAAGCAGGCAAACAAACAAAAGGGGGAAGAAAAACGCAGTAGTGAATAAAAGCTTTCACTTTTAGTCTGCTGTAATTAGTTGCAGATGAGCACAATTGGGATAACCGAATGAAGTAGACTGCTCTTCTAATGGGTTAAGTAGTCTTTAGATATAATCCAAAAGGCTTGGCCATTTTTTAGCTTTAAAAGACTGGGATATACAGAGAATGGGAGCTGGACTCCAGAGACAGAAGACAAATACTTCTGTATCCACCAGCGCTCTGCAGGCAGCCTTGGCCAGGCAATTCACTTCTTTCTGTGCAGCAACCCAGCTGCAAACAGGGTAAATTTTAGTAACCACACACAGTAATGATCCGCTGAGGAAAGGCATCACATGAGACTCCAGTAATACTGTTATACCGCACATCAGAATTCTATTAAAATAGCAGGCCTGACCCACATCAACAAAGGCCAGCATTTCAAAGGGAGGTCACAGCAGTAGAATTACTGCTTTACATACTGCAGCAGTAGCAGAGGTTCCCCTGCTCAGACACGCTGTTAGTCAAATACATGTTTTATTCCAGCCAATGCCTTTCATTAACCTGAAAATATATTCTAGAGCACAGTGTCAAAAATGTAGTCATACCCAGAGAATACTGTAGCATGCACTTAATGCTTCCTCCACACAAGATAAACATGCCCAGAGTGAATGTATATTTGTCTGCAACTCTGATGCCTGGAATTTAAGCAAGGAGATACTTGAATCAAAAGTGATAATGCAATTCCACGTCCAACATTTGGGTGGCGAGAAACAGTAATTGTGTTATCAGAAGCGTCACTCGTGTGCTTAATGGGGAGTGTGACCAGGCTGACCAGTGAAAGCGGAGAAAGGTGAAGGAGTAAAGAGAAGTTGGCATCGGTGCCTATTTAATGAACACATTCAAGAGTACTGTGCAGCAAATGGTATAGCAAAAAAAGAAAGCGTGATTGAAAGCTGCACATCACATTAAGGTTTGTAAAATATTTCTTCGAGTCACACAATGTATTACATTTCATTTTTAATAGATGCTTTTAGACGTGACAGGAGGGAGAAGGATTAGGCTCAGCCTATTGGTAGGGATCATCTCTTATGGTTGTGCCAGTGATGCCTGGGGACATTAACATGTCCCAGGGACAACAGGCACACAACTGTGTCCCCTTCAGCTAACAGTGTGGGGGATGCAGTGAGGTTGGCCAGCTCATCTGACGCATGAATGAGCTTATTACCTGGCAATTCGGGAGATCCTCAGGATTTTCAAGAGTATCTTAGTGTTTTAGAACAGAAAGGCTTCCCATGAGATTTGCATCCCTGAAGTACTAAGGCATTTGTGAAAGCCTCCCATCATTGAGGTCACAGCAGATGCTCCAGATCCTGCAGGTCTCCCTGCCACCTCCTGCACTTCAGTGCAGACCATAGAAGCTGTGCTCACCTTCAGGCTGCATTTTTGTGTATATACCAGCCTCTGCACTTGCAGAGAAAGTAACAGGGGAAAAAAATAAGAAGAAATCACTCAAATGTATACAGTTTTATCAGAGAAGAGTTGTGTGGTGGCTGCAGGCCAAAATTATTTGCTAAAACCTTGAGGAGCCTCTGAGCTAGATAAACAGAAGGATATTTCCACAGGAGAGGAAGGAAACGACTGTGTTTGGTCAGATGTTCACCTGCCCAGAAGCTCTGACAATCTAATTGGCTTCCTCATCGAGACAGAGGCACTGGAAATCCTGATTGCCCATTGTTCCCATTCAGCACACACATCTCCTTTCCAGCACTCAGCTCCTCCTCTGGAGGACCCAGCAGGACACAGGTTGCAGCATAGCCACACTCTCCTCTAATCTGCATTTTGGGCTGCTGTCGGTGTCAATTCAACTATTTACCCCATGGTAATCTTATGTAAAATGTTATGTCTGAGAGGATGTAACATAGCTGCAGTATAGAAGTGTCTGTGATATAAGAACCTTGTCTGCCTCTCAGTTATCTTTATATCACTCTCCTCTACCTCCCTGAAAAATGCAAACTAGTCAAACGTGTCTTAGCCTGCAGATTTCACACTTCATTCTTTCTGTATCTGACGACTGGCAGATTAATCACAGCATATTTATAAGCTAACAATGCTTCTCAAATGTGCAGCCATACCCATCAGCACTTAGTGGTCATATTAGATCTAAAGCAAGGTTCCTCCAGACCGGCACTCTGACCCAGGCTCTGGCCAACAGCAGATGCTTAGGGGTAAGATAGAAGAGCATAAAAAGAACTTGACTGTTGTCCCAGCTCTGGCAGCGTAACTGTATGGGATGTCTCAGGGTTTGACAGGCTTGGAGAGGCTCCCTCTGCTCCCCTCCCTGCGTTGTCTCATCATGCTTTGAATCTGACACTTTTGCCACTTGATGCCACCTGTGATCATGAGTTTCAAAGATTCACGATGTGGTGAATAAAAAAGTGCTTTCCTTTACTCTAAGATTTCGTTTGATGACTTCTAATTTTAAGGTTTCAGAGAATATTCAGTAATTGTCCCCTCTCCAGCATGACATTCAGCCTAACTTCATCATACCCCTTTTCTCCGTCATCTCCTTTCAAAACTGACAAATCCTGGTCTGTCTTTTGAATAAAAGCTGTTCCATACCTTTAATCATCATTTTTGCCCCTCTCTATATATCTTCTGGATATAATCCTTCCTTTTCTGACATGGGGGTAGGGAGGTAGGAACAAGAACTGCATGCAGAATTCAAGAAGTAGGTGCACTACAGATTTATAAAACTGGTAACAAAGGGTTTCGTTCTATTCCCTATTTCTGCCTTGTTAACTCCTGTGATCCTGTTTTGCTTCTCTGACTACCACAAAACACTCTGGTTTCATGCTATAATCTATCTGAAATCTCTCCTTTATGATTAGCTTCACGTCTTTTAATGAACTTGGAGGAAAAAGACACTGCTCCTACTCCTCCATGCCTGGAACACTGCCCAAGGTGTCTGTCCAGTGGGTGTGGAGGGATTTGGGTGCGTGGAGACGTCGGTGAGCCAACGGCTCACGCTTCCTTTCACTAGATGCGTTTCAGGCACTCCGGCCACAGCCGTGTGAGGTAGGTAAGAATCATTAAATGAATTTCACAGATGGAGAGAACGAGACAGAGAGATACGTCCAATTCAGCCAGGAGCTGTCACAAAGCCAGAAACAGCCTCTCGGAGTAGAGCAGCATTTCCTGCCAACGCCGCTGCCGGTGGAAGGGCTGCCCCAGGGATGGCCCTCACGTGGCCTGAGCAACGGAGCAGTTCTCAACTCTTCTATTTCCCCTGATGTTATTTTAGACTGGATCACACGCAGTAAAACTATCCACCCACGTTCTTGAGGGACACAGCGCTACTGCAATGTTTTGGTGAGGGAGGTATATTATAACCTGCAGGCCTGGTTCTGAAAGATGCTCGGTGCTCCCGGAGCCTCAGCGCGACCACTTGGGCTCTTTGTTTCCAACCAGTTTTAATGAGGGCCTGGATGTTTCAAGAAGCTGGCAGTGCATTATGAAGCCTTACAACGAGATGCCCCTGGCTGAAATCAAGCATAGATGATGACTAGAAGTTAATACTGTTGGCTACGGGCTGCAAAACGAGTTCTGTGGAATAACTCCACAGGCGCCCTTATCACATGCTGTCGTCACTCATGGACACTGTCTTCAACAACCTCAGCAGTGAATGCAGCAGTTACATGGGCATACATGGCAAGATACAGCCACGGTTCTGCTAGAGCAAAACTTTTGCCTGAAAAAAAAGCTGCTGCCCATTTCCCATGGGGAATTGAGCCTAATAAAGACTTGCACTTTGAGGGTTAATCTGCAGTAGTGCCAGATGAGAGAAAAATGTCACTGCTAGCATCTTGCCATTTCTGACTACCTAAAACTGGGAAAGCATTCAGCATGCTCAACATTTTTAAGAGGATGAGCAAATTAGAGAAGAAATAAAATGCATTTAGTATGGGGAAATCTCCTTTATCCTGAATAGGCTTTTTTTTCCTAGACAGCTCTAGAACAAGACAACAGTGCAGACCCTTTCCTGCAGAATACACATGTTCCCTGTGGACCTTGCAGCAACCCAATCCACTTAGTGATGCAGTGCCTCACGCACAGAGAACTCTGTGCTGTATTTTTGCAGACCACGAGAACAACTGCTGAACATAAGCTATCATGGTTCACACAAAGGCTTTGTTAAAGCAAACCTGTGGAAGATGCCAGATATATACTGAAGCACCCTGAAAAATCCCTATGTGGGAATGAGCCACGGGAAGCCAACACACTGCACAGAACAACAGGGAGAGCTGTCCTGGTGGCAAACTGTGCTCTGATCCTCTCCGTTCCAGAGTTCCAGTATAATAGCTGTGCTAATACTACTGTTGCACAAAATGCAAAGGGAAAAGAAAGATTCCAGCTACTCCTGCTGTTTGTAGATAAATGAAACAAACCCAGAAAAAGGTTGAGACAGCTGGAAACCTGACAGGAAAACTAGGTTTTCCAGGGAGAACACTAGAGCCAATTTACAGTTAATTACAGTGATTTGGAACAGCTCTGTAAGTAAATACCAGCCTCTGATTGTCCAAGTAAGGAAGATAATTGTTTCCTGAACTGTGTTCATTTGTGTATTTAAAATGTTGTCAGCTTGTTCCTTTCTCCAAATCAGAAGAGATTTTCTTTTCAGCAAGACCGATCTGCTACTTTTTTGTTAGCGAGTAGCTACAATCTGAACAGTGAGCATCATACCTGCCATCATCAAGGTTTATTGAGTTCCACAGCCACTTCTACAAACTCTCCTAGCAACTAAACTGCTGCCCAATGCACCAGTCGCAAAGCAGTCCTGCATTGCCGGTGAAATAGCTCTCACCAGCAGGGCTGGAGGGCCCTGGGGCACTGCCAGTCACAGAACACGCCAAGCACTTCACTGCTGCAAGACCCTCCATGGACATCCCCAGCATTGCATTTTGTATTTCATTTTTCTTCGGAGTGACAAGGTAAATGAGTTTACCCAAATCATAGAACCATTTGAAAAGCAGGTATTGGTAAACCAGAACTTAGTGAGTAGAAAGATGACTTATTAAAGAGCTGAAGCGTTACTAAAACATTGGCTCACCTGAGTCCAGAGCAGGTACTGAGACTGACTGACGAACTGGGGTACCCTTGTACATTTCCATGGTAATAGCAGTGACCCTGATTGCAAGAAAAGAGAAAATATTTCAGCACTCTTAAAAAAAAATCTTATATTCTCAGAGTTTCCCACCTCCTTTGTATCAAAGCTATTTTCAGTTTCAGACTACAGCATTCAGAAGCCCACTGACAGACCTTTCCTTCTCCACTAAATATTCACAGCATTGACTTAACGCTCCAAGGTGTTCCTCAGTTGAAACCTTGACTGTATTTAGATGATAGAGGACTGGGGTTATTTTTGTTTTTAAAGAAGACCAGCAGAGTTTAAATTTGCATGACTCGATAATCTTTTCTTCTGATATTTAATATAAAGCTATAGTACAGAATACCTTACAAAGTTACTGACATACTTTCCTACTTGCTTTAAACCCACATAGTTGTCTTCAAGATCTTCTACGTCCATTTGTATGACTACAGGAGATACTTATGTACAAAGGCAGGTATAAAAAAGAATCCCAAACAGAGTTTGGGAACAACAACAAAAAAAACAGTAAGCGAAGGGGAAGGGAAGGAGTTTGGAAAGGAAACCTTTTATTGAATTACCCAACTGACTGGCTGCACATTATTAAGAGCAACCACGACTAAGAGGTCTTCTATTTTGAGAGGCAACAATCCAATTTCATTTTGCAGCTAGGTTATTGTATTTCCTTAATAATTCACTGCTTGCAAAGAGCACCCACAGCAGAGATACTTTCTCAGCATAGACGTATCTGTCTGGAATCAAGGTTAATTTTATTGTTGACTAAAGGTTATATTACACTGCCAATTATGTGACTGACTGGAAAGCAACAGTTGTGTCACGTCCAGCATTTCTTTTCTCATGGCTCCTTTGAATGCCACTTGGAAACTGAAAATACCGTTGTAAAAGGTTTCTTCCTTATTAGTGCAAGGGAAAGTTACCACTCATGCTCCAACTTGACAGTCATCTCACTGTGCCTTTTATTGCTTGGTTCATCCACATCTATCTGGCTGCATCAATTAACCTTTTCAGCATTGGGGCATGGCTTTTACTTACAAAGCTTCACATAGACTTCTAAAGAACATCTTGATTTTGTTATAGAAAGCGCTGTTATAGAAAACATTGGGCAAAAGGGAACGATTCAGACAAAGTTTTTTCTGCAAATAGGGATATACCGTGAAAAATATTTGTTTAGAGCATTTGTGTTTCCAACATGAGCAACAGAACACAGCACAACATCATGAGGCTTGTATTTAGAAAGTCAGGATAGCTTTTATCCGTGATCAAAATGACAGTAGCAGAATAATGGTATTTTACTCTCCAATATTTTTTTATCATCGGTACTCATAAAGAGCTGGTAGCTTGTTAGCAAGGATAAAGCCACAATAAAAAGGAGGAAGTCATAGACTGAATTTTTGGGGCACGATTGCTTCAGTAACAATTGCTGTGGACATCAAGACTTTCAGCATGAGTAATTTATATCACTATTTCAATATTAGACTCATCTAGCTGATAAGAGTGAGGAAATAGGAGCCTCCAGACAAATACTGACTCGTGCAGTATCCCTGACGTGTGTAAAACCAAACACAAAGTCTCTTTACTCGTGTCACTTAAACCAAGCCTGAGGCAGAGCTCTTAGGAAACCAGCCACTGCCATCAAGCAAAGCACTCAGCAAAATAGGAAGGCTGAGCTGATATCTCGACCCATGCAGACTATGGCTGCAGTGCAGATAGTTGTCTTTATCAAAGAGTGAATTAGGGCAAAATTCCTGATTTTTTACCTCTCTGCACACAACCTGCTATTTTATTGAATTTGAGTTTCTTGTTGTGGCCCATTTCACAGCTTCTCCAAGAGCTCAAAGTTCCTTTAAGTTCCATACTGAAAATGTAAACTTACCAGAGCATGTCCTGCAATTGGACTGGTAGAAAATTGATTTCTAGTTCAGTAACTCCGCCAAAGTGCAAGAGGTTGGTTTTTTCTCCACTCCTGCCAAAAGCCCTTTATTCCTGTACCCTAGTATATGAAATGGATGACTCTCTAAAAACAAATAATAACCACAGCTGATTTGTTACACTTGAATCAGTATTCTATCTTTGCTTAACATCACTTCATAGTGACCAGTTTTTTCCCCAAGTGCTATGCAGCAGAACAAGCTGGGCTCTAGTACGTGTGCTAGAGAAATCCCCAGGCTGTCTTGGTTTAGCCTTCCAGCACAATCTGACTAAGCAACTTCCATTAGGAAATCATATTTGGTTTCAACTACAGATTATCATAGAATCACAGAATGGCCTGGGTTGAAAAGGACCACAATGATCATCTGGTTCCAACCCCCTGCTATGTGCAGGGTCACCAACCACCAGACCAGTGCCACATCCAGCCTGGCCTTGAATGTCTCCAGGGATGGGGCATCCACAACCTCCTTGGGCAGACTATATTGATATATATATACACACATATATATCAGTATGTGTATGCATATACTGCATCTACCCACAACAATAAAATCTGAGGCTTATCTTTTTTAAACCATATTGCAGTATTGAATGGAAAATGAATTCTCTATTCCTCTTGGAAAACAAAACAAAACAAAAAAAACCATCTTTTGGCAGCAAAAAGAAACACTAGTGTTATTCATTACTTACTGCCATTTCCAAAACATAAGGTTTTTAGGTTGATTTGTTTGTTTGTTTTTTGGAAGAGAAAGCCTAGCTATCATTAGCTACGCTCATGTTCATGTTAATGTTTGCTACTCCGATCATGTGCTGTGTGCTTTTTACTTCCTTAGAGTCTGCAGCTTTTCTCTTCCTAACACAAATGATTTTTCTGCTGAGCAGATCTGGAAGATGATACGAGCATCCAGCAAACAGGAAAGCACGGAAAGCTTTCACAGTGATTGCTTTACTTGGGAGGTCTGGGGCAGTAGGAAGATGCTTCTTCAGAAGTAAAATGTAACGCACAGAAATAACGCCTTTCACTGACACCAGCAAAGCCCATTATGGATGGGAACAGAAAGCACAGTGCTTCTTCCAGCAATGTCAACAAATAAATAACGTCACATAAAAAATACTTCACAGGAGTTGGGATTACTCAGGCAGATAAAAGATAAACTTCGTAATTAAAATCACTTGCTGCATTGTTTCTAATCAAGGCGTTGATATTGCTTAGAGGACAAAAACTTCACTGTCTTAAAGCGCCTTGTATTTATTAAAAAAAAGCAGTTTAAATTATCCATGATAAAAAGCATTTTGTGCTGACTTTAACCAGGAGCAGATTAGCCATATACACACACACACACACACAGATATAAGTATATCCACAACAGCTGCGTGATCTGGATTAAGAAACAAACACAAACAACTCACCCCCTCAACCCCATACCCCCAAACCCAGCCCTGGATTCCAGTGCAGAAACCCAACCTGGCCTTTGAGCCCATTGGTGGTAGCTTCTGCATGATGGCAATCATACAGCGCATCCTCCCTTCCAGAACCCAAGGCCTTTTCTCCTTAACACCACAGCAATGGCTGCCTTATTACAAAGTCTTAATGGCTGTATCTCCAAGAAGCTGAGTAAATCTTACAGGTGGGAGGGGGGGAAATAAAAATAAAATTAAAAAAACCAATAATAATAATAAAAAAAAAAATCACATGGTTAAAACCCCACAGTTTCCCTTTAAAGTCACACTCTGAAAATTCGTGCGTAGGATCACAGCAGTCAAAAAGGTACTGAAGGCAACAACAAGAAAAGATCACTCATGTTGCTGTTTCATCCTGCAGCTCAGATCCCAGCAGAGAGCACTTTGAGCTTTAACGATGAAGCATCATCCAGCCACCCAGCACAGCCTTACCGTGTAATTGCGTGCGAGAACCACATCAGTACCATCCTTCAAATAATGTGTTTCTGTGAAGCTGCTGGCTAACAGGCCCCTGGAAAAAAAAAGACAACAGAGCACACCGGTCACATTAAGGCCACATCACCTTGACTCTGTCCTTTAGTGGTTCCATTGGAGAAAGCAATCAAAGGCGAACATTAATGATGTGGTGACTACCAGGGTATGCGTGCAATAGGAGAAAATATAGCTCTGTACTGAAAGCTGCAGTGCACGAGCACTTCCTTTGTTAATTGTGGAAAGCATACAGGTTTCCAAGCTGCCTTCTCCTCCAAATGAGGTCTGTGTGCAGCGCATCTTGGTATTGCATCATTCATATGATTTTTACCATATTTCAGTTTAAATCTGTAATCTAGAGATGGGAGTATTGTTAAGTATTGGTAGGTTTTGGAAAAAGAAAATGTTTTCCTACATTACTACACTACATAAAGTAATCATTCATTACTGCAACCCAAAGACTAGGTTAGCACTCTGTAAATGAAACAAGCTTCCATTGACACTCAGGGAAGAACGCTACAGAAGTCAGAGCACTGGATTTATTGTCATCATCTGAAAAGGATATTCGTGAATGGAAATCTAACAACTTGAAATAATGTCTCAGGAGATGGTGAAAGATCACATCTGTGATGAGACATTTTGTTCTCATTCACTCCATGCTTCCCCTCCTGCCTTTGACAATGCTATCAAGAATATTGACTTGCAGCGACTGTTTTTCAGAAACACCCAGAAAGGAGCATACATGTGACAACTATGGAAAGATCCTTTTTGTAATAAACACATGGAACAGGGAAAGCAGCCTCTGCCTTTGCAACAGTCCTGCTATTGATCTGTTTTTCAACTCTTTACCTAAAGAGCATTTCTAATAAGGCCAGAAGGAAGAATATGTATGCATGTTGACTCTCAGGAGAGGCCTTAGGCCATGACACTCCAGTTTTGACAAACATTCTATTCAAATGCAAAAGCACAATATAGAAGAAACCAAAACTAAGTGTCCTGAGAGACACCCAAGGTCAGAGATGGATGGGGCTGCGAGCACCTGATGGAGCTGTAGGAGTCCCTGATCGCTGCAAGGGTGTTGGACCAGATGGCCTTTAAGGTCCCTTTCAACTCAAATAGTTCTATGATTCTAAATGCCACCACCACCTGTAAAGGATTCAAGAGTTTTGCCAAAGATTTTCAGTAGTCTGAAAAAAAAGCCTGAAAGGTAGTCCAAAAAGTTCTGTTCCATTCCAAATACGCATTTCTCCTTTGCAATGGTTATTCGAACAAATGAGACCCTTTAAAGTTGAAACCCGGTTGCACACATTTATCTGTATTTTGTAAACTCATGCACTGTGTTGCTGCATATTTCTTGTATTATGTATAAACATTACAACTAGAACATGAATATTTAATTTTCATTTTTCTAACGACTTATCTGCATTATGTTAATATCCAACAGCTCAGTCAAAATCAGGACCTTCAGGATCTGGTTTTGCTAGGAACTGTATTAGAACTTATTAGAGAACTAACTGTTTTAAAAGCTCATATCTTAAGGTATGAGGGAAAAAAAGGTGAATTAAACATGATGAAGAGAGAAATAAATATCAGCATAAAAGCATGAAGATAGGAAAGCTTAACACACACAGTAAGCATTCAAGCACAGATTCTCTATTCAAACTTTTCAGCTTGTGGGAAACATCAGAATATTAATGCGTAATGAATGTTACAACACCGCAGTGTTAGGTGGGCTGTACAGGAACTGCTCTGGATCGCAGCCAACCCCAGCACCCACAGCAGGATTTGGTTGCCTAACTGAGCACCTAGCACCACTTTAGATGCTCTATACATTTCACCAAGTAGTCCAGGACACTTCAGCCAAGCTGTTCCAGATGGCACTTGGCACCCATGCTTATCTCAGCCCTCGTGCCTGCTGCCTCTGGATGGCCTGCCTGAAATGAAGTGTGCTCTATCTACATTTTCTACCACCGTTCTCATTATCGTAAAGAGCAGCTGCTTTCTTAATTATCGTTATAACACCACTACAGGTTTTTTGCTTAGAGGGCATTCATAAATTTTGTAAAGGCAAAAGGTAAGATCCCATTCCTGCTGAAGCCAAGTTGCGCACTTGTTGGAAATGGGATTTCACATTGGGCACTGGAGCAATTTTTATTTAGTGGGACAAAATGCAGGCAAGGAATAGGATAACAGATGTGGCATAAGGGCAGAGATTGAGCAATAAGCTCACCTTGTGCTCTGCTATTTCCAAAGTGTTTGACAGCAGCAATGATAAAGACGACCTTTCTGCTTCTGCTTGCTTTACCGTCGGGTAGAGGCTTAGAAAATATTTCATAGAGTCATAGATTTTAATACCAAAAGGGAGCGTTGTGATCAGCAAGCCGACCTGTCACATTGCATAGCTCATTTGACATGACTTAGCCTTCTGATACAGTAACTGCGATGGAACCATACTGTTCACTCCTTTACTGCGTACATCTCCCACAATGAAGAAGCTATGACGAGGCTGTTAAGTTTCTAACTGTTAATTACACTCAGAGTAAAAAGCAGCACACTTTGCACCTCCTCGCTTGGCTTTGTCTATGTTCAGTTTCCAACCACTGGATCTCACTCCTTTGCATCAGCGCTGTCTGCGAGCCTCTTGTAAACACTTCTCCTTGCTAAAGTGAGGAACTTGCAGCAGGTGAACAAACTTCTGATCTCCCTGTCATCAGTTTCCCTGTCAGATGTCTTTCATCAGGATGAGATCCCAATTAAGACCAATGGAAATGCCGATTGAACATTAAGAATTCCCTGTGTGAGCAGTTAAAGGCTGGCAGGAACAGCAAGATGATAGAGTCCCACTGTTGGGCTAACCAAATAAAAACTGAAGTATGTCTTCATGTAGCCAGCCAAAGAAGGAATTCATATCACGGAAATTTCAAGTACAGCTGAAAAGCCTTTTAAAGAAAATGAGGAAGTTTTTCTGGAGACTGCATTAACACACTTAGTTTAGTAACTAAGAAATCATTACTAAGACATCTGTCTTCCTGCCATGCAAATTGCTAGCACAGGCTTGAGAGCAAGCCAGGGGAAAGGTATCTCTGCATTAAAGATGCTGGGGACTTATAGAAGACACATCACCAGGGAGCCCAACAATTTCTGGTAGGGGAGGAAGCTGTAACCCCCCCTTCCAGAAATGCCTAATATCCTAAAAGCTCTGCCACAGAATAAGCACACAGCAGTAGTGTCCAGGGACAGCAAGTCGTGTACTGACATTTCTTGAAAGCTTATCAAAACTAAGTGTAACAAGCACTCCAATCCCACTACTGAATGTGCACCACTTCACTCTGCAATTATGGCAATAGTGTTTAACACACTGAACAACAAATTCAACATGTGTATCTACTCAGTAATTTAATTACCTCCCTCAAAAAAGATATGCAACGTAACAGATTGATTTACATTTCTGTTTCTGACCCACAGTAAAGGAGATTAATGGAGTAAAATAAATTAATTTAGATGGCAAGCTACTTAACCTAATTGGATCAATGTAATTCGGAAAGAGCAGGGATCAAAATAACATTAATATATCATAGTACAATTCATCACCATGTCTGAAGTCTCAAATGTTGCCAGCTACAATGCTCAACAGTACCAGACAATTACCAGTTTTTTGTACTGCATGAAGAGGCAGAAACAATTGTTATCAAGAATAGCACCAACTGCTGGATACAATTAAAAAAAAAAACTCAATTAAAGGAGCACCACAACTTTCTAATTAATTCTAAAAAAAGAAGCAAAAGTATGACTCTCGAGTTAAATAACTTATGCATTTAGTCAATGTGTCTGTCAGTATTTTGGATATTTTCGTGTCCCCCCAGAGCTGGATTAACAAATAGAAGCTTTGATGGACCAGAAGAGCTGGTTCTATCTCTCCTGATCTATGACAGACACAGCACAGCCTTCCTCAACCTTTGTAATCAGCATTAATGTTACTCGCTGTGTTTACCAAAATGCTTTCGGGTGCCAAGCAGCTTTGCTAACCTGAGCCTTAGGGAACACGATGAAGAATGCTTAAACTTCTAACCCTCACCTTTTCCACTCCCAACCCAAGCAGAGTCTCAGGTGGTTCGTTTGAGATGGGGAGAAAATGTCCTATTTTAAACACAGGAAACTCTTGACTCAATCCATTTAATAACAGGCACAGTAATTTAACACATTGACTTTCACTTGTAAATGAGAAAAATCACCTCTGCTCTCCAGGCACCGATATATTATTTCAAAAGGTTATAATGATATTTCATCACCCAAGGATAGTCAGAAAGATGGAGTTGCCAAAGTTAGAGATGGAAAAAACCTACTGGATCACACAGACGGCTTCTCTGGAAGCCAAGTGCTTCATAGACCAAACTAGGTTCTGTCTCACTGAGCTTCCAATGTCAGAAGCAATGCTGATCCCACCATTTTCAAAGGGAGATTACTCTGCGTTCCAACAGATGTTACTGTCACAATGCATTTCCTGATGTTCAGTCTTTCCTAGTTTTTCCTAGTTACACTTCTCCTACTCTCTGAAACAACTGCTTTTTCTTCTTGGTACATACATCATCCAGATAGGTACAGATTATTATCACATTCCCCCTTAGCCATCCACATGCCAAGCAAAGCATGACAGACTATAAAAAAGGACAAGTAGTGTGTACTTCTCATACTAGTGCTACTCAGGAAAAACCTCAGCTTTATCACAGCAGGAGCAGACACCAGGCTTTCCCTTGGTGATACAGAAGAAATAAGTAGACAAAACTCTAAAGAATAAATCTCTTTCCAGAAGCACCAAAGAACACAATTATTCCTCAAACTATCTCCTAGGATGAAACTTCTTTGGTTGCCCACTCTGTACCAGGACGTCCCTGGTGATACAGACATACCAATGTAATTTCCCTGCAAAACACATCTATGGGCAGCAGGCTCTGTCTCTCAAAGCTGCTTTATGAGACTGAGCTAATTCAACAGCACTGTTTTACAGCCAGACGTGAGGTCTGGATGCTCTGGTAGGTCTTTCCTCAAAGTGCTGTGTGTCACTGTTGCATATTTTAGAAGGAACATGACTTGTTCTGGCATGGTATAGAACATAAAGCTTGGATTCTGCTTTAGAGTGGAATCAGGGTCAGAGGACGAACTTCATGTGTTGTGAATCTATTGAATTTCAGAAAGGAAGGCGTGCTTTTACACTTCTGATGTTCATGCTCTTAGTTTTGCTTTTCTGCTTAACTTTTGTTTTGACTAACACCCCAGTGCAGTAGTTCTACACCAAGAACTGGTGTTTTAGGAAAACCTTCAAGTATTCCTATGACTTAAATGGAGAGTCAGCTGCTACTCTGTGGAAGCATTGATCATATTAAGTCATGGGTAGCACAAGGCTGCCTCAAACCCAGTGCTTCCCTTCTCATTGACATGCTGCCTGCAGCCCACACACCTGACCTTTACTTATACTTGTTACTATCTCTTCCTTCTGAATGATGAAATGCCTGTTTTCTTCCCCATCCAAGTACTGCCTCACTCTGTCATACAAATTCTTATTAGAAGCCCTCCTGCATTTTAAACCTTGCCTACAAATGCAGGAGGTGAGGAGAGGGAAATAGATGAAACATAGGAAAAAAAAAAACAAAAACAAAACTAGTATTCTACTTCTCTGCTTACTGACACCAGCACACTCCATTAATTCTTCTTCATCTCAATTCAGGTCATTTTGACCTTCATACTGGAATTAGTTGTTATTTATTCAATTGTTATATTTCTTCAAAGGAATAAACACGTTTGTTAAGCCTGCTGCTTCTGCAGTGGTTATCTCAGTACAAGTGCCTCCTGATATTCACTACGGCGAGCTCAGCAGTGGCATTTTTCAATTCTTCTTTCTCATTACAGCATAACGAATGAGTGAAGCATGGGTAATGAGCTCCCCATGCATAAGCACCTAACATCATCCTATTCGTAAAACCACCACACATTCTTTAAACGTGTCACATTCCTTCTCCTTGTTTAATTATCTTAAGTGACTTGAAATGCTTTTGGACATTTTCCCACTGAATGTCTCCACTTCATGATATCCTATCTGCTACACTTCAGTGTGCTGCCACGGAGGGACTGCAGTGTCATAATTGAAGAACCTGAGAGATTAAAATTCACAGAGCTTAATTAGCACAACAATTCTGAAGAAAAGAGGGGAGCAAAATAAAACTATAATAGCCAGGGAATCGACCAAGCAGCCAAAATTTCAATATTAAGTCTATGGCAGTAGACTCTGGCCTATTTGACTTCAGCTTTGGATAGACAATTTCAGTTGGTTATATGCTACATTTGAAAAATAAGTCTTTGTACCTCTACAGAGTTCTTCTGATGCAGAAATTCATATAATCCTGTGCCTACCAGAGTCCACATTAAAATCCCACTTGACCAACTCCAATACACCAGAGCAACATTTGACAGTTTCCAGCATCTCTCCCACAGATTTATCCTATGAGAACTCCTTCTGAGGAATATTTCATATTACCTCCTTAAGCCTCCCTGTGCACCAGCAGAATAGAAATCATGTTATCAGCTCAGCTGGGCAGCATGCCATGGAGAGCAAACCCCTTCAGCAAAGGCTCCAGAATACCACTGGCCACAAATTGCTGTCAGCTAAGGAGAGATGACAGGGCTTATTGGCTAACCGATTTTTGATGGAAAAACACAACTTGGTACATTTAGGGAAACAATGTAGTTTGGCTGCTTTAGAGATATTTTACCATTAGCTGTACTGAGTACCTTTAATTTAGAGTAATGGCAGTGCCTGCGAAGCCCTGAAGCAACACGCCAGAAGTTAAAGAATTATTCTGGAAGTCACTACTAAACTACTACATCTCTGAACTATCTGTGGCAAAGATCAAAAGTAACGTGCACTGCTGTGCTGCAGGTTGAACCCAAGCAGATTTACACAGCTCTGAGCACTCTGAATTGGCTTTGGCTAGACTAAAGACTAACAAAGCTCTGAGATTCTGGCTCCCGTTCTACCGATCTAGTTCTCAGATGACAGTGTTGTGGTTTCTTATGAAATGCATACTTCCTATTATTATACTTCCACTAAAACTTGTACTAGATAACGTAGGGGCCTTTTTAACATGCTAATCTTGCACACAGAATACACCACTTGAGTTACAGATCCAGGCAACACCAGAAAAAACTGTGGCTCAAGAAGATTCACTAGAAAATATTGAGACATATATATAGTGAATCTTCTATATCTACATAACAAGTGGCAGATATATTTTAATGCATTCTTTTCCAACATCAGTGTTGTCTTTCACAGAAAAGCTTCTTTGCAGTCCCCATGACACTTGTAGGATGGCATTTTCGTTAAATACTAAGTTTGGAGATGCTGGGCTGGAAGGCTGTCAAAGTTGATTTGAAACATTTCATTCAATTAAATGTCACTGGTAGCCAAGTAAGATTATGCTGCTAAACAGATGTCATCAGGCAAATTGTTTAAATATGCTTTCATCTGAGTTTTTCCAGAAAAGCAGAGACATCTGCTTAAAGCATCCAGAAAAAGTAGACAATGTGGAAATTTTTGTAAACATGGAAAATTAAGAAACACCAATAAAAAAAAATAAATCAGAATGTATTCAAAACTCACTAACAAGATGGAAATAGCATCACGGGATTAATAAGGGTTCTATGCAAGTATCTACAATGCTATTGGAAAGCCTGGCTCTATCGTTAGTGAAAAGTCACGGAGCCCAGGTTTGTTACTACACTCACTAAAAAACACAACAATCTTGGAATTATTTCCTCACTTTTGAGTGCTTGCCTGCAGGCTTGCATTTGCATTTTTAATTTAAATTTCTGCCAGCTTGCTGAAACTGGAAATAGTAGTTTCATTTTACTCAACCCTCATTTTTTCCTTGCCACAAGAAAGAGCCATTTGCCCTGAGTAGGCTTTGCTCAGATTTCAGTTGCCCAGCACCATTAACTTTTACAGATACACATTCATCTCGCCCTGTGCATCACTGCCTCTCACTAACTTCTTAAAACTCAGGATGAAGGAGGCAGAGGTGTGCAAGAAAACCTTTGTGTAAAACCTGTATTTTGGTCTCAATTTTACAGTATGGTACACAGACTCACTTAAATGTAAGTAGGTGTAAAAGAAGAAAGATTACTGTGGATTGCCAGAGTATAATCCTTTACTTCACCTCCAACAGAGGCCAGTACTATAGAAGCAACATGTGAAAAGGGCAAGCATGCTGAGTCCCCCACATGCAGAATGAGATCATGGCCACCAGCTGACACTCCTCCAGCCCAACTAACTCCTCCTGGCTTCAACATTTCTTGCACAGTGGTGTAACTTCAATTTTTATGAAGCACACCTTCCATCACCAGCCTCGAGGACTGGGGGCTGCCCCTGCCCTTACTGCCCCATCCCCAGCCCCATCAGCAGCTGGCATACGCATTGCAAGTGACCTGGGAAAGCCCAGAGTGATCTTTAAAGCACCATTAAGTTATACTCTCATAGGATGATGGCTCCTTTCCAACTACTTCTGCTACAACACGTGACTTGGAATTGAGATGAGGTAATTTGGGTGTTTGCAGAACCAAAGCATGGGCCAGAATAATCAAGCTACCAGAAAGTTTATAGGGGGGAGGCTTATGAGAAAAAGAATGGGAGTTGGAATATTTCTCTTCTCTTTCCTCTTCCTTATTCATTTTAATTACTTTTCCTACAGTCCTTGTATTTCACCTCAGCCATTCTTCACCGCCTTTCCATTCCCCCCTGCTGTCCCCCACATTATTTCTCCCCAGTCCTTTCATCTCCTCTTGCATACCACATTTGTTATTACACTGTTAATCAAGTAAGCAAGACACATGTAAAAATCAACACAACCAATCACTATTTTTCATTATGCAAACCTCAAACCCAGGGCTACTTTGCTTCAGGCTCAACATTCATGTTTTTTTGAACATTAGAGAAATAATTGTGAGCAAAATCAGGACACAAGGGTAAGAGAACACTAGTTTTTAAGTTTATAGCTTCCTTTCTTTTCCCCCCAGCCACTCTACTGAGTGCCTATTGCATCTAATTTCTTAACTCTGCTATATATCAGGTAAGCATCAGCTTTATGCCTGTGGCTTAGCAAGGCAAGTTGCTCACCAGGACTATAGCAGAGAGACACAGGAACATCCCTCCTTCCCATTCCAGCAGCAAGTCTACAACCAGAAACATGGAGAAGCAGCAAACAAACAAAAAACCCACACCATCAGCTGTTTCCACTTCTACTTATTCAAGAAGAGATTAACATGTGTATCAAATAATGACTTTTTGCTACAAAGGTTGATGGCTTATAGTTGTCGCTGGCCCAGTTTGCTGCCGGCTCATATTGAGGGCATCTCACTGCAACAGTTACTGAAGTTGCCAGCAGTGAGCTTGGGCAAAAGAAGGATCAGACACTATCTGTCAGCAGTTAACACAAAATTCTAATTTTCTTTTCAATTCAAGGAAGTAATTAGTTTACGATAACATTTAACATTTAGTTGCTGACAGAGATATGACACTTATCTTACATAAGTCATTTTAATTATTTCTACTAACCAAGACCTCAAAAAATATTGTGTAGTTTAAGCTAACAATGCCTTCCTAGATATTTTTGGTTCTACTGTCATTTGAAAAATTGATGCCTAGAGCATCAGCATTTATCCAGCTCATTATAGATTTCATCCAAATGACTACAGATAATTAAAAGTATGCTTCAATTTTATTGTAATGTTTTCCTCTCTAACACTGCAAAGCAATTCTCTTGTTGCTTGGGGTTTTAGGAATTAATGTAGATTCATCCCCATAAAATAAAGATTCAAAGGATTAGATACAAACTATTCCTATATAGAGACGTAAGAGTCACACATGCAGAAATACTAAATGAATGTAGACATGCACAGAGAAATATTTTGGGGCACTGCGTGGGGCATTCATAGAATCACAAAACGCCTGGGTTGGAAGGGACCTCAAGGATCACGAAGCTCCAACCCCCTGCCACATGCAGGGCCACCAACCTCCATATCTTATACCAGCCCAGGCTGCCCAGGGCCCCATCCAACCTGGCCTTGAACACCTCCAGGGATGGACGGGGCATCCACAGCCTCTCTGGGCAGCTGTTCCAGCACCTCACCACTCTCTCTGTAAAGAACTTCCTTCCATACTAAATGTTGGATTGCTGTGTAGATGTAAGCCATACATCTCCACACAGCCCTGAGTTAGCATTAATTCAGACGTTTTGTTCTACTATTCACCCCTGGCAATGTCTGCCATGCCTAGAACTGCTACGAGAACTGAATGTTCACATAAAGCATAGATGTGAAAAAAATTGACCATTTATCAGTTTGCAATAATTAATATGGCACTGACTTTAACAGACATGGGTACGAGGAGCTGCACATAGAAACCTGCTTCATTCCAGGATCCTTAGCAGTACTTCAGTTAAACAGTGTCAGGTATGATGAATTTTCCTTGGCACGCCTTTATCATCAAATAGTTTATGTTTTACAGGATTTTCAGGTTACTTTGAAACTAAAATTACCCATGAATAGCAATGACATTAAAAAGCAATTACAGATACATGCCTTTTAATGCCTCTGTTATAATGCATATTCCGTTAAATCAGAGAGAGTCTATTTAAGAACACGGGCACAGAAAAAAACTGTAATTTAGCATTAACATCCACACAAATCAGTGCTAACAAGGGCTTGGTGAGGTACTTTCAGACTAAAGTAAGCAAAAGAAAAAAACCCATAATTAGTAGAATATGATGTAAATATTAGGAGATGGATCCATATTTTATAAAGGCCACTTTACTCACGACAGCTTAGGTTTCCTCCCACTCACAGAAAGAATCTGCAGCAAACAAGCCCTTGACTCACGAGGATATTTCATATGCAGATTTGGATTTTATGTAAATTATTTAAGCATGCTTTAGAAAGTCCAGGCAGCAATGCGAAAGCATTCCCCTGCCTATGTGCATCAGTCAAAGAAACAGCACTCATCACCAAGCAACTCCTATGGGTAGGAGTTCTGCCAACAGCCTTAAGATTAAGCTGTTGCATTTGCAGCTCACAGTTGGAAAAGGCAAGATCCTGTTATTATGCCCCTTATATTTGCTTCCTCCTGACCACAGGAGAAGCGCCTTGGACCAGGCCATGCTAGTGGTACCCAAAGCACTGCCCACAGCAGCAAACTGGGAGCGTGGAGCCGTATATCAATGCCTGTCTATAGCCAAACAGAAACACGTTCAACCTTAACACTTGCAGGATCAAAATAAAGATTAAAAGAGCACATGAGATTTTTTTGCTTTATCTTGTTATCTTGTTATTTCCAAACCATTCACAACTATCTTTATTGTATGTATTAGATTCAAGCAAGCACGCATTACTCCATGTTTTAGCGCTGGATAGTATCAGATAAAGCAGGAAACCACTCTTGACAACAGAGAGGCAAAGAGGCAAAAACCCAAGGGTAAGCCCCTCTGAGAGAGGTCTCTGAAGGAGAACTGCCAAGTCACAGCAAGAGGGTCAAGGTAATCAATGCATCATTGTCTACTGTGTTGTAGAAACACACAGAATTATGTTTGCTCTTCCTGTAGATTACTGAATTTTGACACTATCTAGTTTGATGAGAGACGTTAGGTCATGTTCCACTGCATCAATTTGCAGTAACGCTTCCAATAGCAAAACGCAAGAGATAAAATTTTATCAGTACCATGCCAGCTGCCCAAACAACAAAGCACACACTGAAGGTGTGAGGCTTTCTACTGCTTCTGTGTGTGTCTGCTACCCAAAGCCAGACAAGTCTACAACAACATTGTTGGCAAAGGTTAAAGAGGAAGCCAGCACTACAGAGAGGATGCTAGGCTGTCAGGGAGAGCCAGATAACGAACACAAAAAGCTTGAACCCAGCTCCCTTAGGTGAGGGAACAGAAGACAACCAGGCCTACTAACAAAATAGCAGGGAATTTAAGTTCGGGAAACATGTAACAGTATATTGAGCATTTCCCCTCTAGACTTCTGGCTTTAATTAGATCCTTGTCTGAAATAATGGAAAGCTTTTTAACAACTGATGGCTGATGTGTAGATTGCAAGAAAAAAAAAAAAAAAAAAAAAAAAAAGAAAAAAAAAAAAGAGCTGGTTGCAGATTAGACAGTGATATCATAGCACAATGCACTCAATCTAGCCACATTCCCCCTTCCTCCCTCAGTTCTGCCAACTGTCAGCCTGCCATTTTGTTATCAGTCTGAGCAGGAAGGAGATACTGAACAAATTCCCAGCTATTCCCACGGTATCAGGAGAAAAGAGGCAGGGCAGGATTGAGGTAGCAGAGGTGGGCAGAATATAGACGGGTGCAAGAATGTTGGCTTCTACAGTCTGCGAGCCAACCTCAACAGTTCCAGGGTTGGTAGGTCAGCATTTCAGACAGCTAACTAATGCAATAAAAGAAACAAAAGAAGAATAAACACCCAAGAAAGTCAAAGCAACAACAACCAAAGAAGAACGCCAAATTTCTCTTTACCACTTGTGATTATCTTCTAGGTGTCACTAATATTTTGAAATATTTTTTCTACCGCCCAAAATGTTCTTTTTCACTGCTTTTTGCCTATTTCTTATAAGATGTTTTGTTTTTACTTAATTGAATTTTCACTGCATTCATGTTTTGACCTAATTTTCCACATGGGACACAGGCCCTGCATTTCAGTAATAAACCACATGTACTCTGCCATGGCTTTTAGGTAAGACAGGAGCTTTTATGAGAGCTGCTGTTATCATAACCCCACCATTTTCAGACACCGTTAATGAAATACCTCTACTTGATTCTGCACTTTAAGGCCAAGCTGCTTGGTCCTGGATTTCCCCTTGATCTACTCCAGTTTGCCATATTCCAGAGAGGATGGATGCTCCAGACATACTTGGGAAAGCTCAACAGCTTGTGATTTGCACGACCTTCTGGGACATGCTGTTTCCCCATACTGTAACAAGGCTTATCTTTTTTGGCCTGGTGTGCAGCCCAAGATACTTCTTTTCTCAGCACTGAGAGCTGTGAGGAAGTTTTCCTTGGAAGACAGTCCTCAAATTTCTTTACCTTGAGCCGAAAGATCTCTTCGCTCTTAAAAGAGTGCACCAACTGATGAATGCAGATCCTTAGGTTCATAAGCATGCTTTTTGACACACCCAGAAAGTGCACAGGAAGCAATATTTCATAAATATTAGTGCAAATCAGCAGAACCTCACTTGTACTGAGCTATGGTGATTCATATCAGCCTAAATAAATTTGGCAGCAACAAAAAAATAAAATGCAGAGAAGACTGAATCCTTGGATTAAAATCAGACAGCAAACGAAGCTGAGCTTTGAACTCAAAGCAAGACAGTTATTGTAGTATTTCAAAGAAGAAAAAACATCACAGCACATTGGAATTCCAGAAATCTGCTCTCCTAAGAGGAATTTTTTCTTATCCTTTCTGATAGATGAGAGTCTCAAAGTGCAATGTCACTGAAACAGGAGAGAAAGAGCAGCTATAGAGACCCAAATCTGCCGAGATACAGGGAGAGCTGCCAAAAAGGCATTTAAAACTTTAACAAGACCTGACCAGAAAGTCTTTGGCTCATCTCAGCTTCCTGATGGTTAAAAGCTGGAAAGGCTGCAGAACCTCAGTAAGAATACCTTGAATGTCTAGGTGGCAGAAGAATAAAGAGCAGTGTGTCTGGAAGGGAGAGGACACAGGCACATACATCAGTTTTCCATGAGGTTGTGCCACTGGAAAGCAAAAACTTTCACATAAAAAACAGAGTGGCTTTGGCTGTGATGCTGCACTACATAAATAGAAGGATCCCTTTGCATCTCACTGAGGGATTTTTTGTTTATATTTCTATATTTTTATTTTGATGGTCTAGAAAAAAAAGTCTTGCAATTTTTGAGATGCAAATGGTCCCAGTATGAAAGTAATGTCCAAACATGCTACATCAGCAAGGAAATGGTGACGTTTTGTATGTTTATTTCTATTTGAAGAATTCCCATTGCCAACTACAGTTGGCTGCTGTCAGAGAGCATTACCTCTAACAAGATCTCTAGAAACACACAATGAACATGATCTTAAAGTTTCCACTACTCCAGATCAGTAGAAGGGTTGGGGACAGTGATACCACGCTGCCAACAGCTGTCATAAGTAGTATGGTTTCATCCCGTCACTGGCCTAACAACTGTCTTTTTCTTTTTTGTTTCATGCTTCAGCATATCTTCAGCTGTCATAACAGATACGTCAAGCAATATTACCCTCCCAACAATATCAGTTCAAATTACTTCTCAGATTATTCCTCTTCTGGCGTCTTGAAGACACGAATCTATTTTCTCAACTCCAGTCAGTGCAATTCTAAAGCTAATTCACTCTACATCAGCGTATCTTGTCCATAAAGTGCCAAATTCAAGATGTCAAAGATGAACTTCAAATGCAAATTCACGTAAAATTGCTAAATCATAGCACTTATTGGCTGAGTTTCTATGGAAAACTTCCTAGCTACAGGAAGAAAACCTTCAACTTTTGCCATCCATACCAACGTAACAGGAAGACACACTCTGCAATCCATACTGATCGACCACCTGTGCATTTTTGCCCACCAGCAAAATTAAGATTGTGCCATGCTCCTTTCAAGCTCCACTTCTTTCCAGTAATTACCTGCTTCTAGATTCATAGATGTGAAGAACATAATGGTTTATAGAGAAATCCTCAAGAAAGCAATGCCTTGACAGCAGTAGAGATTTAAAACCATCTACAAATAAGACCATCCACACTGGAAGAGGAAAGAAATCTATCATTCTAAAGGCATTAAAATCAGAGAAAGCTCCAACGCGTAATAAATTCATCACAGGTCAGCCTGCATTCTGATGGTTTCTGTCCCTGTGCAAAACATCAATGCCTCAGAATCCTGTTCCTTCACAAAGACACAGCTCTTGCTGTAACAGAGCCTTGATCCCATCACATATTTACTGGAAGGTGTCAGCTGGGGGTGGCGGTGAAGAAGAAAGGCTGACAAATCCTCTTCCTTCCTGCATGCCTCTATGTTAAAAAGCAGGTGTGCCACAGTGTGAATGTTTTATTTCCACAGAGAAATTATTTCCCTCATTATAACATGCTAACTGCTCTGTGCGGCTGATTTCACACTTGGTTGCTGCAGATGATGCTACAGGTTGTGCAGTCGCTTCCTGACACTCGAGATAAAAACCTGTCTGCTGGAGTCAAAACCCAAGCTGTCTTCAACAGGGTCAGTATTTCACTCAAAGCATTACAGCAAGTCTGGCATATCTGTAGGCAGTAGTAGAAAGGGGTACGCCAGACAGGGCTGAATTTAAGATGGATATCCAGGAACACATCATAACAGATAATACATAGGAGAGCTAACCTGCCTCTGTACTGAGGTGGGAATTCATCAAATATCCCAACAGTGAACTGAAGCCAAGAAAATGAAGTCTAGTCAATTTGAATTGCAGGGAAGAGTATTTTCATTTTTTTCCCCTCTTTTCCCTTTATTCTCCTGCCAAATGTGTGTATGGGGGTACAATTTCATTTTCCTGTTTTGAAAAACATCTCCTCCTCTTCCCAATGGGTAAAGCCTAACAAAACTAAATGAGAAACTGCAGAATCATGGCTAGTATCCAACTGAGACTTCAGCACCCGTTTAAGCAGAAACACGTGCTCATTTCCAGCTTTCTTCTCAGAAGGCATTAAGGACATGGCTGAAGCTTTTAAAGTGGCTCACAACAGTGGCCCTTTTAACAAAGAAAGAAATCATCCTTCAGACACAGAGTATGACTTTTCAGTGCATTTATGAGATGTAAGAGCATTACTTGGACTGCAGCAGCTGCTGCATCCACACATCAGAGAAACTAGAAAAGCTCTGAATCCTCCAAGCACGAAAGCAAAAGAAACATGAGGAGAAGAGAGTGTGACAAGTGCCACTCAAGCTATGATGAAGGAAACGTGGTCAAGTTAACCAATCTGCAAGCACAGGCAAGAAAAAAAAAAAAAAAAGAAGTGTTGTTCATTTAAAAACAAAACAAAAACGGTCTGGCTTCTCAATTCTTACAATTTTACCTATTCTCTCCATAAAACCATCCTCAGGCATCTAGCAGTGGGTCCAAGTGGATGAGGAACAGTGTCCTATGACTGCTTGTCTCCTGCCTCCCATACACCAGGCAGGCCCTGAGCTGCTGAATGCCAGAGCGATGGGTCAACAGGATAAAAAGCACCATGGAAATTGGTGGGCTGCTTCCACAGTCCCTTAATTTTCTATTTTTTCCAGGTTAACCCCACACGCTGCCTAACTCAGCAGTCTGTGGTGGCAGTGATCTCCGTAACATTCAGATTCTCCAGTTCTCCATTCTCTTCAGCCAGTGCAGAGCACTGACAGGAATTGTGGTACTGTACAAGAGAGGATCATTATCCTATGTAAGTGGTCCAAATGCTTCTCTGAGGAGTGAGTGGTTACACAGTTTCCAGATTACAAGCATCTTTTCCATGTGGTCTCCCGAAGGTTCGTAGCCAGTTCAAGCCAACCACTATGACTTATTAAACATGCAACCACAGCTAGTTCCCTTTTTCTTACTGCTTTGTGCTGTAAAGTTAGTATCCCAAGCTTCAACAACATTTGGCACAGTATTCAGACTATGTGTTTGTGAAGTGCTAAGTCACTCCAAATGGATTTAAAACATCATTTGATAATAGAATTTTCAACACAGGCATGAGAAAAAGAAATAATAAAATTGTCAAGAAAGGCCTTCAGTCTAACTGCTATGGACTGAGGTGGCTGTTCATGCTCAGTGAAGGCTTTTGTACAGGTACCAATCCATCACTGTGAAATGGAAGGGTTAACGCATGAAGAGCTACCAGCAGACTTTCATTTATGGGACTGTCTGTGCTATGGTAGTATTCACTGTGTGAAGGTGAATGAGTTTTGCCGTTTTACCTGAAGATTGCAAAGGAGATTGAAGAGTACATCTTTTGGCATAACACTCTGTCCTTGCTGAGGTTTAGATATGCAAGGAACTGCTATGGTAGACTTAACCTTTCTATCCCTTACAAGAGTAGCTATTTATCCTCCATCTTTGAAACGTGCACTGAAGTTTCCCTACAACAAAGGAATGAAAGAAATAGTACATGTGATATTTAAAGGTCAACTAGAAGAGAAACAGCTGAAATAATACTTGAGAATAGTCAGTAATGAAGCAGACAAGAGGGAAAAATAAGCAGATAAGAACACTGGACCTACTCTGACACCTTTATCTTTGGAAGCTTTCTTCATACGTCCTATTCCTCAGGTTTTTTTAGTCTGTGAAATGGACTTATGCTCTCACATCCCAGTGCTGCAGGTGACACACTGGTACCATTTACATCACATAGCCTTGTAGAGTCTGCTGCCACAAAACAAAGTTTCCTGCTACACAACGCGAAGAGTTTCATAACCAGATTCATCAGATCTCTAAGGCAAGATCTTAAAGACAAATAAAACTTCTAATTAAGAACTAAGGATCATCCGGACATAACTTCAAGAGAGGAAAAGAAGAAAAAAAATATGAAAAAGGTAAAAGTGTTAGGGGAAAAAGATAGAAGCAAGAACCTTATGTGGTCAGATGAGGAAGCCTGCACAACAAGTCTAAGAGAGCACAGGGAAATGGAATGAGCTGAACTGTAGTACCAGGTAAGAGAAAAGACAGTTACAGAAAGTAAATAAAAACACTTTAATAAATGCAACTGCAAATGACCTAATTGATGAACAGGAATTGAGCATGTATTTAAGGCTATATAAAAATACACATCTTTCTACTGTTGATTCATTTAAGATCGCATCAATGCCTCTGTCTTTACCTTTCCAATGAAACTCCAATGTAAACTTTCAGACATTTGCCTTCCAGCTAACGCGTTTCTGCTGTAAGGTATTCATGCTGCAGCACCAGCAGACAACCTTCAACATCTACAATATTCTATTAAAATACTTAGCAATCATTACCTTCAAAACATATCATTTGGGCTATAAATAAGAAGAACCAGAAGCAAATGGCTTCTGTTTTGTTCTTAGTCACCATAAAATTCCAAATGCTCAACAACAAAGACTATTATTACATGTTCATTCTTATCCAGAACCCTGGTCCCAGTCCCACTTAATGGAAAGACAAAGGTCAGATTCACAGGATGAGTTACAAGCGAATAACTACCATTTCTACTTTCTGTATAAAGTATTTTTTGAAAGGGGATTCTTTCAAACCATTTATTTTTCAGAGAAGATTCTCAAATTACTTCTAAGTTTTAAAATTTATTCAAAGGTTGAATGAGAAATTTCTGCATTACCAGATAAAATACATTAAACTTCTCTTGCCTACCTCAGCATTGCAATGCATGTTTTTAACATATGTTAAGAAAATTGTACTCTGTTCTTTGGAGGACTTTCAAGTCGTTTGTTAAGGCGCAGACATTCAATACATTCAATACAAAGGCAAAGCAGACAGACCTTGATTCTGACATTCTTTAATGGCTATGTCTCTGGTTCCAAATTTTGCAATGATTCTACAAAAAGACACTTTGTCTCTTCTTATACTTAAAGACTTTGTGATCTTATCATCACGGGTGTATCTTGCCGAAGAGACTTCTTCAACTTCCTATTGTACTCTGTCTCATACCTTCAGCACTTTATTCTTCTCTACTGTATTCCAGCCTTTCTTCTGCACACGTATTTGCTATTGTGTCTATCTGAATGGTACCCATTTGCTTCCTATATTAAGGAACCGAGATTTTAAAAGGGAACCTGTGATGAAAGCTCTGTCACTGATACCAAGGGGCTCAGAGTTGGACCAACTGCTGAATACAACTTAAAACCCTAAAGTAAGCCAGTCAGGCCTTGTTCAACAGGTTAAAAGTTACAGGTAATAGCGCGACTGTATTTCAGAACAAAATAAGAAAGCAATTAATGAGTCTGATTCAACTGGCAAGAGCAATTTTGATAGGCCTATATTAAATCCAGACTGTTTAATATCTAAGCCTTCAATAATTTAAGAAATTATCTGCAAAGATACGATCTTAAAGTAGCATCACAGAGGCTTCCATCTGCTTTATTCTTGTACCAGGGCATACTTCACATCCAATTGCCCTTCCCTTCTTTTCTCCATTATCAAATGGCTGCAGAAGGCATTGAACTAAGCATGACTTCTAGCTCACCTACCCCCCTTTACAAAGCAATATAATAGCATTATGCCTGCAGGGCTTTCACTGTGAGCTGTTCTCCCTATCAGGAATGTGAGAGCTTAACCTGGATCCAGGCAGAATGCCACCAAACTAGCATTTCAAAAACTCTGAGACCCATAAAACAATTATAAGGAAAAGGACATTTTGTAACCGAATCTGTCAGCATTGTTTGAGGGAAACAGGTCATGCTGAACAGACCTGATTTCATTCTTCAATATGATTACATGTTTGTTTTTATAAAGATGATTACATGGTTTAAACTGTTGTAAAGCATTTGACCTAGTACTGTACAGTGCACTGATTAGAGATCTATGTTCCACACAATCAGCGAAGCAGAAGAACTCAAATAATTACTGCCATTAAAGAATGCTCTTCTTAAGGTCTGAATTAGGTCACCTGGAAAGTCAGGGAGCACTGCAGCAGCTGGGGCTGATTGGCACTGCCAAGCCAAAAGCATGCCTCAGGGAGGGGGGGGTCTCAGCTAGCCACCCCAGCACTACCACAACTGAGCATCATCCATGGAACAAATAAAAGGTCAGATGGGAAAATGGCTGCATTGGACATCATGTTCTATATGCACCTGTGTGTAAATATCCAACAGAGATGCAGAAGGATACGCTCTTAGAGAAACTCTTGGAACTAAGAATGAAGAGAGCAGATGTGATAACAGTGCAAGGAGAAAAAGTTTGTTGGAAACGCATGTCCCAGCTGAGTTAGGAGCCACGGATGCAGTATGCTCTGGCCCTTGTTACTGCACCCGTGGAGGGGATGGGCAGCAGTGTATTTAGGGGCTTTGTAGAGCACTTACAACTCTACAGAGTGACCAAATTTTTATTTTTAAGTTCTTAAGAGTAAGAGCTCAACTTCTGTGTCATAACAGACCTTCTGAAGGCTATGAATTTCTTAATCAGAAGACACATAAATGAGGAGCGCTGCTTGCAATAAGTCTGGTGAATCCTACTCAGGAGTCTCCTGCCTCTGTGGGTAACCCCTCTCAATTGCTGTTGTGCCCACTGCCTGCAATTGCTAAACAGCCATTAGGTTTTCATGATGCAAATTAAAATATGCAAAGGAAAATGCACACACATATAGGTATGAAAATAAATATTTCTTTAAATTAAACTACGGTCTGAAAATTTATTTAGTCAGCTTCATTAAACACTTCAGCTCAGAATTAACGCAAAATTCTCCACAAACACCATTCTTTGTTTGGATAAACAAATTGGACACTGCTTTTCAAACGAACAAGTAGCAGATAACAGTCATCAGAGTGCACACTGACTATGCAGGAACGCAAGGTATTCTGGTTTAACGAGATAGTGCAGACCATGAGACGTGGTGCTCAAATAAAATCACATTTCTCTGACATAAGACTTACCAGATTAAATATATGGAAGAGCTACAATTTACGCAAACAAAATCTAACCAGCCTGTTTCTTTAAACTGGCTGTATCTACTTTCTATCTAGCCTATAATCCAAAAATATCAAAACCAGCAGATTTTCCAAGGGTTAGCCACCATTGCTTATACTGAAAATTGGGATGGTGCTTTTCAGGAAAATACGTATTTTCAATTATGCCTAGATTGGCAGTGAACTTCTTGAATGGGTTTTGAAATATTTTAAAACCACTGATCCCTGTTGCAGCACCTCTCCACTGCAAAATTCACTAAGGAGCAAGTGCAATGCTGTAGCACAATGGAAAACACAGCAATGATAGCTGAGAAGCAAAGTCCTAGACTGCAGAAAGTGAGGATATGCTCAAATACAACAGCTGTGGATGCAAAAACAAATGGAAAAAAACTCAATCTGCTCACCCTTAAAAGGCCTCAGGTATGCAGGTACCTCCAGCAAGATTCCCTCGCCTCCACTGCCAGCCTTTAAATGAGGTCTGGGAAGGGGTGGATCCTGGCTCCAGCCCTTCTGGTCACTCAATGCAGTGCACCTGAGCTCCCCTGGGTTGGCCCTGCCTTCCACCAGGTGCTCAATCACTGCTTCAGGCTGTGCCTTAGCATTTTTGCTCTCAGCAAGTGAAGAAAAAAAATATATATATATTAAACATCTATGTGCCATTCAAGTAAGATGAAATCACCGGTTCTTACTAAATACAATCCAACTCATCAATTTCATGTACTGTCTTAGTATTTTACCTTCACCCTTCCAGAATTCACCCTTTCCAAAAGTCTCCTCTTTACCACTGATGTGGACCATAAACTCTTGTACCATTCCAAGTTCTATCATAATTCAACATGTATTTTAAAACATACCTACTCCTCCTACAAGTGCTCATTGAAGACATGACTTATTACCTCACTTTTTATTTCGTCAGCTAATAATCAAATTCTTAATACCATAATATTAAAGCCAAATAGATTTCACAGGAACAAAGATCAAAACAACTTCCATATGCTTCATTATTCCTGTTTCTTGACCCTTGCCAGCTGACAGAATGCATTAAAACTCTAAAAATCAGAACATACAACACTCCTTCCAAAAGCTTTCAGTGACTTTCAGATGTAAAGTACAAAAAATCTAATAAATAAGCTGAAGGATTTTTTTTTTTCTGGATACATTAAATATGAAGAAAGAATGTTTAAAAGTGGTTATATATTAAACAACTCTTTATAATATAACTCTGCCTTGAAACCACAGATGACAGCCATGGAAATGAACAGATTTCTATCTATGTAAGTGAAAAGTTTCATAGAATCATAGAATGGCCTGGGTTGAAAAAGACTACAATGATCATCTGTTTTCAACCCCCTGCTATGTGCAGGGTCGCCAACCAGCAGACTAGGCTGCCCAGAGCCACAACCAGCCTGGCCTTCAATGCCTCCTCAAATGCTGGCCAAAGACATTTTTGTTCACTGCTGGAAGATGACACATGAAATACAGTGTCAATAAACACATTTAATGCCCTGTGATCCATCACAGTTAGTAAGAGCTCTCTGTAGGCTGGCCCAAGGAAGTGGCAGAATGCAAAAGGGGAAATCTAGCTAAAAAGTATCTAATAGAAGACCCAAAACTTAATATAATTCCCCATTTACTGTGGAAAGAAATCTGAGGTGGGCAGATGCAGACACTGCTCTCCCTGGCCCTTTCACTGAGACATTTGCCATCTGGTTCGTTGAAGTAAAGTGAGTTGAGAGAAAAAGCCAAGACCTCTATTTGAATGTTAAATGAGTTGTTTCTGTCGGAGAGTAGATATTAAACTTAAACTGCCTTCGTAGAAGGTTCTTTCTCTTCCTTTAAACTACCATTCAATTGTTAAAACGCTATTCAATTACAAGTAATGCAGTGTATATGAGAAAATCCAATGATACCATAACGCTTATAAGTTAAAAGCAAAGGCATCATATTCTGGCAATGAATCTCAATTTTTATTGCAAGGTATGTATGCTTCCTCTTTTCCAATGTTCACTTTCAATTCTGTAAACTATTTTTTCACTTTTCATGTATATTTATGAATATACTATTACTGCCAAATTCCCAGCTTAGCTATCCTTGCGGAGCTTAATACATATTCAAAAGTCACAGCTGTGACTAGGAGGAGATGAATATTTTTGTGGAAACCAATTTTTCTCACATATCAAAATGTATTTCTTTAATTTATTGTCACATGCTTGTTAAACCATATTTTAGATTCTTTCCCTAATCCATACTTATGCAGAATACGTATTGCAGTTTAGAAGGCTCCTACAATTGCAGTCCTCACTTGCTTAAAGAAAGATTTCCTTCAATTATGAAATACTGTGGGCAAAACACCGGCGCATAGCAGGAACACTTGGAAAACTAACAAAACTCTAAAACTGCACTAATACGCAGAGTATTAATGACCCTCCTATAATATCTGTGACAGTTATTATGGCTGCTCTCAGAAATTACTAATTGAGTAACTCGGTAATAAGTATAAAGGATGACAACTGAAACAGATTTAACTCGTGATAAAAATCCCTCTGTACGGTACAAAATTTACTTGTGCTTTATAAATTTTGGGGAAGGCTGTCTCCAGAAGAGAAGAATGGGAAATTTACTGCTTATCATTCAGTCTTAACCGAACAAATGATTTTTTAAATCTCGATTTCACTGAAAAATGTTACTGTTGGGAAAGCTGTAAATGCCTGATATGCGACGCTACTCATAGGAAGAGTGAAACGGTATTATTCCCTTTGGCAATGATCCCATATAAAGGGAAGATATAAAGAAGGCTCCAAAGGATTGAGTAGTTCTGGGGAATATGGATACTAATCTTATCTAAAATCACACCTAAATCTTTAAAATAAAACGATACAAATTTCAGTAAAATCTAGGCTTGGGTCTATAACAAAATGGGAATTTTTCAGTGCCCTTTGCTATCACTATCACTGACAAACTTTCATTGAGGTAAATGTTGCAGCAGGGACCAACAGGACTAGTGAAGCCAGCAGAAGCTTAACTAATTAGTACCTATGTCTTTCTATCCATGGTTGTCCCCGAAAGCTCGATTACTGCAGTGCTACCAGTACCATGCTTTAAGCACTAGTATGGGCCAAAAAGTAAAATAAAAAATAAAAAAGAGTGTTATTTAGGCAATATGAATGACCAGGAGATAGCTGGCAGACAGATCAACCAGATAAAACCCCTTCTGTCTACATCAGATGAGCCCTCAGCTAGGACATCTAAAATATACATTTCTTTTCCTAGCCTGGACAAACTCAAAATACAGTAATTGCTAAGTTACAAGAAGATGTGCAAAGAATAAAGCATCTGGCATTAAAATACACTCTGTTCTGAAAAACAGTATATATGTAATGTTTCTGCATACTTTGCACGTTTATAATGAAATGGCACTATCTCTAGAGTAAGGATTTTCCCAACATCATTTTCATCTGGTGAGCGAGCCAGAGTTTGTTAACCATCTGCATATGTGCAGTATAGATTTTAAAAGTAATTATTTTTATGGCATTCCAAATTGCTCTTGCATAAAATAGCATATATTTTTCAGCTAAACAGCCGGAGGTTACGTAAGTCATAAAATACCATTTTGTATTCGTTTTCAGTTTAGCTGTTGTGCAACTGTACGTATGTTTTGTCTCAGAGAAATGCAAACACTTGGATCGAAGCTTCCTCCCTGGTGACAACAACTGAAGGAAGAGTACTTGGTGATTAACTGTCATGCTTTTGGAGATGCACGTGGGATGATGTCCACTGCAACCAAAGTCTACAAAGATTTAATTCAGATGGAAGTTATTCAGGTGGGGTTCTGTGGGACGAGAAGCTTTAGATATGACTCTTTTCTCTCTTTCTACTTGTTCCTACTGAATGAACACCACTGAAAACTGTACTCATTTACAAAGGCAAAATGTAATGTTTGCAGCACCCTTCTAATGCTAACCATGGGCTGCAGGTTTGTTGTTTGCTTTATTGATTGGGAATGCTTGTGTTTTGTGTGGGAGAGGAGGATTTGGCCTAAAACCTTCTGCTGTGTAATTTGGGAATTAGCTAAATTAGAAATACTCTCAGCTTCTGAAATATTTACAAATCCAAATAAAACACAGCAGAATTGCAACCAAGTAAAAAAGACTTGACTTCAAATGGCAACTTTCAGCAGGCAGATTCACGAAGGCAATATAATTAGAGCCACAGTTAAATCTTCGTAACAAAACCTCCACTGAGTTCAGTCTAACGTGCATTTAAAATTTTCATGTACCAAAGACAGAGCCATTTCTCTTCTGGACAGCCCCATCAAACCAAAGCAGCTGCTCAGTGCACTCCCAGGCTGGCTGAGCTGCACAGCCACGAGGACGAGCTCCTCTTGAAAAGATCTCTGCAAATATTTGAAAGGTCAGAACGAGAGTGCTTACCTCAAAAATCACTGAAAAGAAGGCAAGTTTTACCAAAGGCTCTTATTTTATTTTTACTTTGTTTTCTTTTGGAGAAGAGCATGGCTGGCAGTCAAATCCACAGGATCCAGACAAGGTTAGTGTAGGCTTCTGATAAGCGAGTCTTGCAAAATGCTACACTTTTTTAGCCTTAGGCAAACAAGTTTTTTTTCTGGTGGGTAAACAATATCATCCTACTAACATGTGTAAATTCTGTTTCTTCATGCACAAATTCCATAATTATTTTTCAGGCTTAGATAAATAGCATGAACTCTATATTATGCATGGGCCTCCCCTGTAATGAATAAATTTGCTTTAAAAAGTCTGCAGCCCTAATGTTGTAAAAAGGAAGGAGACAAGGAAAGCAGAAAGAGCAACTGCTTCAACATGGTGATTGTAAATAAGGATTAGAAAGAAAAAAAGCAAAAAAAAACTCCGACATGTATTCAAAGTTTGATAATGGCATCCAAATGAAACTGTTCTAAATATAACACCTTCAGACAGCTGTAAATTTGATCTACAGCAGTAACAACTGCAGCAGCGATTTCTAATCAGGAATTACTAGCCCTATCATGTCTGGTACAATTTTAGTTTTATGTTTTTCTTTTATCGTTCATTTAAAGGTTGTTTTTTTTTTTGTTTGTTTGTTTTTTTTTTTGTTTTTTTAAATAAAATGAGTACTGTGGCTCAGTCAATTTAAAGCAAATACAGAAATTAATATTTTCACTCTGGAAATGCTGCTGAAGCAGAAGCCCATTTCTCTAACAAAATTTTTCCCTCTGAACGAAGTTTTAAGATTTTAGATCCATTTCTATTACAGATGCATTCAAATGCCTCCATTTCCATGGCCTCACCCCATGCACCTGGGGATCAGCCCTGAACTTTGGGCTCAAAGTTCAAAAAGCTCAAAAAACTTTTGAGCCCTCAACACGGTGAGATTACAAGGAGTGAAAAACTGCTCTGAATCAGACTGCAAATTAGGAATCTGAATTAAGAATTACGTAACATGAGATGCATTGAACGTATAGATAAGCACAACCTAAGCTCCTCTGAGCTCAGTGGGTTCTATGTGCTCATGACAACAACCAATTTGGTAATGGAAAAGTGGCACACATGAAGTAATTTTCTCCTAGATGCTACAGAAACTTAAACTAAGAATCCTAAAAATCTCAGTCAACGGGCCTGAGCGTTTTCTCTTTATCCTTGAAATCTCCCATAAGAATGTTGGTAAAATACAGGCACTCAAGAGAACTTGCACAGTATAAGACATACGTCAAAAATCAAATTACTTAATTCCTTAAGAACTGTTTTGTTTACAAGAACCCTGTTATTCCCACCCACCATCTGGGAAGCCAAGCTGGCTTTATGGACTTGCACCTTACCTCTCGTGAAAGTTTGTAAACATCAATGGTTTCTTCCACTCTGTAAACCAAGTACTTATCTTCAAAACTACATTAAGCTAAGTCCAAGAAATAAAAACAGCTTCACTCCAAAGCTCTGAAAACATTAATTAAGAGGTTGACGCATTTCAATCTGATCGGAATATCTTTTTTTTTTTCTTTTTTAATTAAATCAAAATATCTGTTTTTTATGCAAGAGCTAACTGCTTACACCTATGCAAGCTAAGGTCGCTCTGTAATTTTCCCCTTTTGAAAAAGTAACGCAGAAGCCAAGCCAGGAAATGCTAGTAAAAGAGCTGGTGATTCTTCCCTGATGACTACTTTGAGTGCCACTCCAAAGTGGTGCCACTGCAGTGTTAGGTAGTGTCTCTGCAAATAATATCTTATTAAATCCACATCAAGTTCAGCTCCATCTGTTTTCCATATGATCAGTTCACTTCACTGGAGAGAAAGGATTTCCCTCCTCATGTGCTTAAGACAAAAACTGTGTAATGTGATTATTCAGCAGTGAGAGATGACACACCATTCAACTCTTGCTCAAACAACCCTATAAATCTCTGTTCATATCACCCAGATCAACAAAACACGACTCCTGAAAGCACTGCCCTTAGTTCTGCTTTCTTGGTTTTATTCTCTTTCCTTGGTTTCCTGTTTGTTCTGGGATTTCTCTCTCTCTCTCTCTCTGCATACAGATGTATGTGCATGAGAAAAGGAGAAAGGGCTGGCAAGGGACTCTTACACCAACCCCCACACTGTAGAAAATAAGGTTCAGAAAAGAATTGCCACAATTGCCACCTCTGACCTGCCTGTCTTGCAGGGCATAAAGTTTTGGAGGAGAACTGGAGGAGGTAAGTAAATACTGCAAAGGTTGGCCATATCATACAGCTGCAGCCTTCTGAGCTGGAAAGGACCATGAGGATCTGTGAGTGCAACACACAGGGCAATCTAAGAGTCAAACCATGCATCTCTGAGCAGCGTCCAAACAGTCAACATGCTTGGGGCTACAACCACCTCCCTGAGAAGCTTCTCCCAGTGCCCGACTGCCTTCTCAGTAACATCTCAGTGGTTACATCCCCTCCATGCAGAACGAGATTTCACTTTGAAGCCATAACAGTTTTAAACAAATACATCTCTATTCACCTTTTGACTGCCTGTCTTTTGGGAATGCCCTGAGGGCACTCAAGTGCTGAAAACCTAAACGAAGACATATTTCTAATGACACTTGCAATAAAATTTATAATGACACTGACAACGCTGCCTCAGAGCGGGAAAGAAAACCGAGTGAGTACCGTGCAGAAGAAACATTCATGCTCCATTGGCAAACATCGGGATGGAAATGCTACAGCAACCACCAAATATTCATTGTCTATGATAGCACCAACACCTGCATTTTACAGAATCACAGAATTGTACAGGTCGGAAGAGACCTCCAGAGATCATCATATCCAACCCTCTGCTGAAGCAGGTTCCCTACAGCAGCTTGCATAGGTAGGTGCCCAGATGCAATGGTCCTTTTTATTTCCCACCCCCCCACCACGTGCTTGAGGAAGGTGGAAATGCCGGGTTCTCCATGCTGAGCTCATCTCTCACAACTCAGGATGAAGTTCTTGGAGTAGCTCCAGTGCAAGCGAGTGGCTGCACCCTGAGCACCCTCAGTCCCAGCATCCTGCCCCAAACCAGTTGTTCACCTTCTGAGATCTGGGTGAAAAACCATGGTCATCTGTACGACACAGCACAAAGCTCCTTGTTCCCATCCATCAAAGTATATAAAACAATTACAGATGACATCTACTGATGTCTACGGAAACTACATTTTTCTTCTGTTATCTTTTAGTCTACAAGCCAAAAACAGCTTGTTATTAAGGCCACTTCACATCTGAATGAAACTATCTACGGGAGGCTGGGTGGTGCAATTGGAATGTAGATATTTTCACTTAGCCTGTATTAACTTTGTATTTCTGATTAATTCATCTTATGATCTCCAGCTTCCCTGTGCACAGAGATCCCCAGGGAACTTGCAAGAGACTGTCACCAGTGCTGCTGTAGCAGCTGCTGTCACTGGAGGGCACACTGTTGCTGCTTTCACAGGCTTCTACTAGCTCATCACATTTTTTGGAAAGAAAATATTTTTTTCCTTTGGAAAAATGGTATTTTCTCCCCCCAAATTACCTGAAAGCACAAGTCTTCCTTTTATAGACCTTTGACTACTAAATTGTGCAAGAAAAAGATCCCAAAACGCCAAAAATAAAAAGACGAAAAGAAACAGGGATCTTATTTCCTGTACAGAGTTCCAGACAGTGTAACTATTCATTAACTTTAAAGCATACAGCTTAACATTTTGTTTTTCTTTTAGTCTCAGCTTTATATTCCAGAGTTCATTTACAGCAAAACCAAATCCCTGGCTCTGTCTCTACCTTTAATATTAGGAGAATGGGGCTTGCATCCATTCAGGCTCTTATGCTTACTCAGCATTTTCTTTAGATACTCAAGGAAGAACCTGATCCAGGTAAATCTCCTACTTAAGGGTATGCATTGAACTCAAGAGAAAACCTTTTCTCGTGATGCCTGTGTCCCATGGCAGCACTCTGCTGAGCATCCAGATAGCTGAGCTGTAGTGGAAATTACAAATGAATTCATAGAAAAAAAAGAAAAGAAAAAAAAAGTCCATTTAAATGTTTAGTGTTGACCTGATAGTCAGCAATAGTCAATAGTCCCAGACTATCTGTCTCATGCATTACCCCACTCCAGCATGCAGGGCAGTTTGTAGCAGCCTCACTACGTCTTTCTGCCCAGTTCCTCTGCATTATGCTTTTCTTCCACCAGACCCAAACAGGGAGACCACAGGCACAAGGCAAATGCACAAGCAGATGCTTCTGAACTGAGCCCTCTCTGTGCTTTGTGCCTCCCAGCACAGCCTTCCAGGTGCAAATTTGAGCCACTCAAGGTCAGAAAGAAGGTTTCACAATGTTGACAGGCTCCTCAGTACCTCTGAAATCACACTGCAACACATAGATTGGAATGGTTGGACACAACTACTGGAGTAGCTTTCTGGAAAGCAATTTCATTAGCACACAGTACTGGCCTGACTCTGCCTGAAAAGTCCATGGCAAAACTCAAAGTGATTTTAATGAGAGAAGAAGTAGGTCAGTGCTGGAAAATCTCTTGCACTGCCTTTGTATTCTGTCACTGATTCCTTGAGATCCCCAGAGAAAGAGGAATAATTCTGAATCTCCACAAGGAAGACAGGGAAGCCAGTTTTACTGCCCTCCCTGGGCTTTTAAAGAATCCGTAGAATCTTACAGCATTAGAGCTTGACTGATACTTTCAAATAAACAGCAACTGCATCTCTGCTACTGTTCCAGTCTTTCACATCATCTCACTGTAATGCTTTTCCTTTAAAAAAAATTAAGAGCCCCACATTATGGTGAGAGAGTTTTAGATGAAGGTTTCTGAGCGTGCAGTGCAATGTCTCACATAGGTATAAAAGCTGCTGGAAGAGACATAAGAGCCCCAGCAGTTCGGTGTCAGTCCCTAAAAGGATCAGTTCTTAATTCCCCAACCAAATCAGGTTATAACACAGCCCACACTGCTCAGACTTGGAGTGCTTCTTAGCTCCATTTACAGTCCGAGTTTGTCTTTGCCTAGAATGTGTGTTATTCGATCCTGCATGCCTCTCAGCCAGACCCTGAATGCTTCATTTATTAATCTGATATTATTTCCTCTGTAGGCAAACGAAAGGATTCACAGCTGATGATTCGGACTGCTTGCTAAACAGCTGGGTCTCCTTCCAAGCCTTTTTCACGCTATGCCTTCTCGCATGCTCGAGAGTCCAGCTAACTTATACAAATTCTTCAGCTGAGGGAACAAATTAAGACACTGGAATCCAAACCACTTTAGATTGGCATCCGCATGCAACTGCTGAATCTCCTTAAGCCATAACAAAGCTGTCATGGAGATTAGACACCTATTTTCTAAACCTTTATGGAAGTTGTCCACCCCAGCCCAGCTGGTCATATAGGCAGTAAAGTGTCACTCCCAATGTCCTTTCAATAAAGCCATACACCATGGTCATCACTCTAATTACAGACTTAACCAGCACGAGGATGGCTCTCCAATGCTCTGATTTGCTGAGCATGCTGTGCACTGTAGGCTGCTTTCCCTGCTCTGTCTCCACATAGCCCCTCAGTATGATTTCTCATTCCACCAAGCTTCTGGAGAGGCCACTGGAGAAAAAGCAGGCAGACGTGGACTGCAGGTCTGCCTCGGAGGTCACATAATCCCCTGCTGGATCTGCATTTCCAAGTACCAGCTTCCTACAGATGACAAATAGCACAGCAGAATGCCTGAAATCGAATAAACTTGGCTAATTATCAAGGGAATGATCACTGTGACAGTGAAATATGATGATTTATGAGGTCAAGTGTTTTCTTCAAAGAAACATGTTTGAAAATGATATTAGAAGCTTGACTTAGACAGATTGCAGGGAACTGACCCAACACTATCTTCAAAGATTTTCCCCTGAAGAAATCAGTCACTGTACTACACAAGTCTTGCATGGACACAAATGCAAAAATAATTTAATGCTTATTTTGACTTCTCTTCCTGTACAAACATAATTAGTACTGATCCTCATTGGAATACTAATCAAATCTGTGCACACCTTTTCTTGCAAGTTGAGGTCTGAAATTATAAAAAGTTAAGTTTAAGACAAGTTGAAAAAACAAAACATTAGTGGTAGAAATATTCTACAGCATCACCTCCAGATAATTTGAAATTGATAAACTAATATTTTCTAGTCAGCACGTAAGACTTCCTCATTAAGTATTACAAATAGATTGTAGCCTAGCTTTCAGGGAGCTCAACATATTTATGTGCTTTGACTCCACTCAAATGCAATAGCATGAAGGACTGAGTTACCACTTACTGACCATGCAGCCTGAGACATGCCTCACCAGAGACAACAAAAGTTCACCCAACATCCTGAGTACCTGAGCTAATATTGACATTTTTTTCCTCAAATAAATAAAGTATGCTGTTGCTTCACAAAGAAACATGACACGCTAGATTTTGAAAGAACCACAGTAATGAATGACTGCAAGGAATCATTTGGTAACAAATACTGACTTCAGAAGAGTGCATATAACTTCAGTTCAGTTCCTCTCAGATTGAAAAATTCCCAGAATCTTATAATAAACCAAAAGCCTCCAAACTAGAAGCCCAGAAGTCATAAAACACTCTTGTGCCACAGAACTGCAAGAGGGATCAAAGCTTTGCCACTGCCACCTTAGATCCCTCCATCAGCAGCAAGTTTTCTGGCTGAAAATGACCAGATCTACCTGCAGACATTTGTACTTATCTACCTCTGTGTTATAAAGGAGAACCCGTGTTACTGGCTATCAAAATCAATAGAGCATTATAAGATAATAAAAAATATTATGTTCAAACAATCTAGATAATGGCCTGCTAGATATAATATTCCTCATAAATTAAGTACAGTTCCACCCAGATAAGTGTACAGATGTGTATCATTACCCATGTCCATCCAGATGTTCTGGAAATCGTTCACTATACTTACATTCCATAACTATAGCAATAGTTACATTCTGTAAACAGCCCATAATTTATTGTGTTTTTAATTGCTATAGGAGTGAAACTAGATGTTTAAAACATGTTCTTTCTGGTGATGTCATGATGCAACAATCTTCAAATGTGACCGGAATAACAGCCATAGGCATGAAGAAAGCACTGACACTGCAATTAGTAGGACAGTGCCTATCATGGCTACAGACCATGATATGATGGACATCTTTGGATATCATGATTATAAATTTATTATGCAAAGGTGGGCAATTAATCATTTAGTTAATGTTGAATGCTAGGCAATTATAGCTGTTCACTCTAATATGCTTTCTCTAATATGTGTTGCATGAGATTACCAGCTACTGTAAATCAACATAGCTCAGTTAAAATCAATGGCCCTACACCAAATTATGTCAATGACGGATATTCTCTACTGGCTTCATTGGTCTTATCTTCCAGCTCTGTCCAACTTGTACTACTCACTTTGCCTGCCCCTGCCATGCTGTCTGAGACTGTAATATAGTGTCACTCTGTCAAGCTGAAGCATACCTTATAACTGAGAAGAAATAAGAAGATGGAATTTGTTAAAAAGAGTGATGGCAGCTGCGAGATGTCAGCTGTACTTGTAATAATAAAGCATTCTTCTGGGGAGCACAAAACCAAATTTTTCAGTAATTAATACAAAAACCAAGCTAAGTCAGGAACACAAGCCAAGAGTGATAACATGAGCATTTTTTAGCCGTAGAACATAATCCATGTATTTTTTCTGGCTTACAATATTACTGCTTACATTCTTTCAAGGCATCTGAATTTATATTATGTTCTTAGATACTACTCCACCCTTCAGGCACACAGCTTCTCTGTACGTCTTCAAATGTCTATCTGTTCTTTTGACATATCAAACTTTCACACTGGATAGAGAAGCTGTTTTTTCCAGCTGAATTCTCACCTCAAAAGTGCCCGCTTGAAGAAACCTTTTAAACACATCCAGCACCAAAGCGTGCTACAACAGTGCATTACCCTTCCGAAAGGGTACACTAAAATCCTGCTGAACTGATGACTGAAGATTGCTCCAGGAAAAAAAAAAAGAAAAGAAAAAAAAAAAAAAAGGCTCTTGTAAAAGATAAAGAAAACTGAGATTTCACATTAATATCAGTAGACTTTGATCTGGTAATATATCTACCAAATGTTATTCTGGTATCACATTCTAAATCTTTGTCTCTAAAATGATGTGGATTGTCAGAGCTTCATACATAAATTCATAATAGAACATCTTTAATTTCACGCAAATGACAGTCCTAAATGGCTCTAGTAAAACAGTCACTGTCTCTTTCTATTGTAAATTTCAAAGTCCTTATACTTTTTCATGAACTCTAAGGACGAATGGAATTCCAGCTACTGTCATGGCTCAGTATGATGGGGTTGGCCTTGCGCTGCACCTCCACACCAAAACATTGGGTTTCAGCAAAAAAGGTGATAGAAAGGAAAAGTTTTAGAAGTCCTGGAATAAAATTCTCTATTAAATCATGACACATACTAACTTATTCTAGATGGCCCTCTCATTTCCTCAGTAAAAACGTGTGTCTCATTCCGTTCAAATTCATGATTGTTCTGGAGTCCTGTAAGCTGTACTTTGATTCATTTTTTAGCAAGGATACTGCCAGCTATCCCCTTTTTCTTCTACTAATGACAACTGACTGAATGGCTATGCATTTTGATTTGAAATATTTTCTCTGGAGAAAAATGAAGGCTTTAGGAACTTTTTCCAGAAATGCTTGTAGGATGGAGCAATTGGAAGCCAAGGGATTTCCCAGCTCTGCTCCTGTGACCATGCTGCCATCCTACATATTTAGCTCATTTATCATGTGGCCAGGTTGTAGTGTGAATGTACAGCAACGGACCTCAAAGTGTCCATAATTTGGAATGCTGCTTGCTAAACATCATTAGCATCACAGCAAACCACTTCATGGAGTCACAGTTTCACCAAGGCTGGAAAAGACCTCCAAGACCATCCAGTCCATCCTTCCACTATCACCAGTATACCCCACTAAAAGATGTCCCTCAGTACAATATCTAAACATTTCTTGAACACCTCCAGGGCAGTTTCTCCACCAGTCCCTGGGCAGCCTATTCCATTGCCTGACCACTCTTTTGGAGAAGCTTTTCCTCGCATCCATCCTGAATCTCCCCTGGTGCAACTTGAGGCCATTCACTGCCTACTGTTTTGCATTATCAAGGACAAACACATGCTGCCTGCTGAGCTACAGGGTACTTACAGGATGTGAATCAAATATGACAAGGATGTCACAAGTCTGATCAGTATATAGTAAATGTAACTCTGACATCATTATATGAGCTTTATTGTGGAGTCAGAAATGAACTCACTGCTGCTGACACAGGCGTTCAACTTTCCTTTTTTCCCAATGAAAACCACAGACTCAATTGAAACATTTACAAAAGTGGGCCTTGGAAGACACCACTATATAATTAGGACCTGTAACATACGATAAAATTACTACATTTATAGTTCAGAGTCCACATGAACTCATGCAAGAAAAGACTTTCAGAGATACAGAAATTTAGGAATACAGAGCCAAGAGTGTCTGTGACCATTCTTAAACAGTTATGAGTTATTTTCAAAAGTGTAAGACAAATCAGTGGAAGAAACAAGTGGTGCTATTATGCTTCTCACATGCAACAGAACAGAAACAGAACAAATCAAATTCACCTCTGAGAACATTAAAATGATAAAGAAATCATAGCTACGGGATCAAGGGAAATAAGAGGAAGGGTCAGGCACACTCCTCATTCCTATTGACCCACTGGGAGGATTCAAAAAGGAAACATTTCTTAAGTGTCTCTTGATGCCTTTATTTCAGAATAAGAGCGTTCTGGTCCTTCTGCATTTAGGACAACACTGCTCAAAATATATTTGTGAGCGTGAATGTAAGAATCAGCCCTTAAAAGTTTTCTTTTAGGTTGATGATAGATGTATCACATGAATTAGCTGTGTCCTAGCAACAACATACTCTTGCTAAACTCAGGCAATTGGAAAATCAGTCAAATTCAGAAACAATTAAGATTAAATGTCATAACTGACAAGATATGAAAAATACTAGGCCTTTCTAATTTAACCTTCTTTTATTATTCCCATCTCCATATATTTTGCAGTGATTCATGGAATGACATTAGTAGTACACAGAAATAAATTAGAATTGACTTTTGCTAAAATACCTGAATAGTACATTAGCTCTTCTCAAAGTGTGTCTGAGTGGAGTTCTCATTCTCCTCTGAACCGAATTCATGCAGCTAATACAAAGCATCACCGTACCCAAGCTCCAAATTGGGCTGCTTTAGTGGTTAACATTATGTTGCATCCTAAAATTCTTTCTGAGCTTGAAGGCTTCTAATTTTTCCATGACTGGACTCCTTATCGTTATGTCTTTGTTCAATTGCTAGTTGATGCAAAGGCTCCTATCTATGCTCCATTTGATAGAATCCTGTCCTTCTAATTCTTATGCTTCTAGTCTCTATTTTTACATAGAAAACAGAGTTGCTTCCTCTTCTGTACAAGCTTCAAGAAACTAAACCTGCCAGTCAATCCTGGCTTCAATAAAATTAATTCTTTAAGACCCAAGAGAATTATACATTTCTGCAGAATCAGCATATTTTGAAATCTGTTAAGCTGTTAAGTTCCATTTTATCTTTCTGTTATGACATATTTTCCAGTACTTTTCTCTTTACCATGGATTTCGTAAAGCACAGAATCTATCCTGTGACCAGCCTGTTCTCTCCCATTTTCTACACGTTGCCTACCTTTCTACCTCTTCTCTTTAAAAAACAACTTTTTTTTTACTTTTTTTTTTAATTCAGAAAACTGAAAATAACGATATGGAGAACAGAGAGGAGTTTCCTGTGGCTGATGCTATCACAGTTCTACAAGCTAAAATGACTTTAGATGAGTAATGTGCCCCCATGACCTGATTCTTCCTGTACAATATTAAATTAGGCACTGCCACGTCACGTCGGTTTCCTTATATCTCATTCCTGATACAATTTCCTAACAGGACAGACAGAGTCTCAGCCTCCTCCAATGCCAGCTGAGCTTTCTACATTCTATGTGGTGAAACACTTCTGCTGCTGTGTTGTGCACATTTCACTCCTTTAGTTGTATCATCAATCACATATTTACCATTATTTGTTTGTTTGGGCTGACCTATTATCTTAATTTTTCCTTATCTCTGGATTGCAGCAATCCTTTCTTAATAAATTCAGTTCTTAGAACGCCTCTGGGAGTGAAAATCAAAGCAAATTTCAGCAGTCTGGTTGAGTGCATCCGTGATCTCCTGATTTCCAAGGCTCACATGGTGACACTGCCTTCATCAACAGAACTTCTGAGGTTTAAGATTTATTTCCTTTTTAAGGGAAGGAAGACTTCAGGTTGTAGAATGCAAACTCACTGACCAAAACTCACTGATTTCTCAACAAACAAACAAACAAACAAAAAAACAGGGAGGGAAGGAGGAAAGGAGAGAAGGAGGGAGGAAGGGTGGGAGGGAGGCAGGAAGGCAGTAATGCAAAATTTTAGGGACCTGCAGTTCTTGGAGATTTCCACTATCACTTGCTGAGTTTTCAGAGACATACCTGCCCTTGGATGATCTTCAGGAAATATAGCAGAAGCCATAGAGCTGGGATCAGACCTCGGGATCTGAGTCTCTTGCAAAACATGCAGCTCTGCATGTTGATAACTCTCCCCATAGTCCACCCCGTTTCAAAAATCCATACCTTTTTTAATAAGAGGATTATGGCAAAGCCAACAAAAGAGCGATTTTCTCCTTCAGCTCTATTGCCAAAACTGAGGATGTTTTCCTGCTGAACTGAAACTAGGTAAGGATAAAGCCTCTCTTTTAACTCTCAGAAACTGACAGACTGCTCAAAACCTACCTGTGAAACTATGTGCGAGGGATACTATGACTTCAGCTAACTCTGAGAATGGGTATAAACATGAATAAAGACTGAATAAAATGACTACACCTCCATCTGTCTTACCAAAACATTAGTCTATATCAGGGAAATCTACAAAATTCACTCCAACTGCAAAAAGCCTATATGGAAATCCCACACCGCCAAAAGCCTGGAGATGTGTTTTCAGTACAATGCACTGCATGATACAATTCCTTTACTCCTGAAGTGACTATTACCCTGCTTGAACTTCATTATAAATTGCATAAGGAAGCACAGAAGAATATTTGAGATGAAAAAAGCAGCCACGCTATGATTAAATGTGTGTGGTAGTGGCAGTGCTTGTCAGTATACAAGAAAAGCAGCTTTCCAGTAAGCCAAGACAAGGCATCCACCTCTCTGCAGACTTCTGGTATTCTAAGGACAATTTCCAAGGAGAAAGCTAATATCCCTCCAATACTTCCTGTTTTCAAGTAAAACATCTATGCTTTTGCAGAACAGGATTCAGTTCTGAAGATGTACCAACAAGTAAATTATTCATGACAGAAGAGATAAAAGACAGAACATATCAGACAGAGTAAAATATTTAGGCTCCCCCTGGCTCTGTGAGTGCGATCACACACAAACGCTAACTGGTCATATTGGGAATCAAAATGAGTTAAATTAAATGGTACAAACTATGAATATGAGATACAGAAAGATCATCAAAAATGAGAGCCCGGCTGTACCTACATTCTGCCTTTCATGTTGAAATAGTTCAAACAGAATTAAACAAAGATGCAATTAATCAGTGATCTTAACATTGTGCAACTCATCAATACGTGAGGGTAAAACTTCAATAAATCGGGTTGCTTAAAGGGCTGCTAAACGCATCAATATTCAATTAAATACTGTTAATAAAGCCATTAAAAGAGAATTAACAGGGGTTTACACAAGAAGTGTCTCTGTCTGACATCAGGTGGCTCTTCAAACATTTTCTAAAGAAATACACTAAAGAGCTATTAAAATATTTATGCAGTGTTTGCATTAGTTCTATTTAACAGGCATAACAGAAATAATATCAGCAGTTCGCAATGCTTCGTTTCTCAGCGCCACATCATTATCCACTAGTTACAAGAGATAAAGAAATTCCCAGTTTTAGAACATTAAGGCTTTTTGTTCCAAAGACAAGATCTCTAAATCCTTCATTAAAGCTCCTCGCTCCACCAAAATTGGATGTTGCCAAATATGCGTTGGGAAGCCACTATCAGAGTATGCTGCAGCAGGCACCTGGGCTGAAGCTGGCCACCAGGGCTCCCATCTGCTGCTCCAGGTGGCCCCAAAGGACCCCAAGGCCCAATCTGTGCTTGCTGTGAACTCGGCCCTCCCAGACAAACCCTTCACCAGGAGTTCACAAAGTAAGGAGGATTATTTCATTCAAAGAGATTGTGCTGGTGCAGCAGTTCTGGGCTTCGTGGCTCCTCCCCTATTACCGAGTAACAAAAAGCCCCATAGGACTTGTTAAATTAGTCGAGGTAATGAAGTCCAATTCTGTGTTATTTGCACAGGGACTGGAAAAGATTTCACGTTTCCATGTACATAAACAAAACCTGGCTCAGCACACCAGGGACTTGGGAGGTTTATAAAATATAAAAGACATTCACATTAATCTGTTTAACAATTTATTCTCTACCCTACCCTTTCCTACTCAGTGAATTCATCACTTACTCCATTTATTTACTTGCCGCTGGCCTTACAGCTCCCAGTGCTGGACCCCAAAGCAGATGGGCTCATCAGTGGGGGCAGTTTGCCCCCTCTCAGGACATGGCCAGCTAGGGAAAGTGTGCTGCACACAATCTCCTCTTCTTTTGAGAATCTGAGTCCACAGCAACATCACTCTTTACAGCAGGAAAGCAAGTCTTTGGGACTGCATCACTGATCTGAGTTAAATTACTATGAAACAAATAAATTCACAGCCGGAAAACAAAAAATAAAGCAGTCCCTCTGATGCTGCTCAGGCAATGGAGAGAGTCTGTGTTTTCTTCCCAGGAATTGCTAAACTAGCAGAAAATGTTTTTTTTCTTGCAGAACAGCTCAGGCAAACCTTGTCGAGATAAACTTATCTTTGCATTCAGGCATCTGCGTCCCTCTCTCTCTTTTCTCAAGGAATTGTCACTTTCAATTTTTTAAGACATTGTTCTAAATTTTTTATTAAAAAAGTATTTTCTTTTGAAAATAACAGGGCCTATTATTTAAAGAAGATCAAAAAGGAGCAACTAGATAAAAATCTCTTACAAAGAACTATTTTCTACAATAAGACTGTCACACCAAATCACCACACCTCTGAGTTCAAAAAAGTCAACTGCATGTTGTACTTGAGCAGCATTCCTGCAAACAGTTTAGAAAGACATTGATTTGCTGCAATTTACATTCACTAAATAAAGCAATGAGGATTTTAAAAGATGCTGCAACTCCTGTATGAACAGAGACGACACTTCAATTTAAACCAAAGTAAAATGAAAATAGCAGCTCCACGCTTTTGGCTGCTGTATTTTTTAGTAGGCACTAAGAACTATCAACTTCTTTAACAAAACTAAAAAAAAAACCAAACAAACAAAGAAAAGAAAATTCCTTCCACATTCCCCCTCAAATATTTTGGGAACCATTTCTGAGTGCCATCTCATGCACCCCCAACGCTACCTCATGGCTAATAACATGGCATTATCTACTCTACGTTTTGGGGAAGGAATGGAGTTGTTGCTAATATTGGGATAGGAGATGTGTTCTGCTTCTCACCTCCTGTGTGGCACTTGGAATATCCCTGCTGTTTCCAGCATTGGAATGGGCTTCCCAAGGAGGAGTCCCCATCCCTGGAAGTATGAATGGGGAACTAAGGGACATGGTTTAGTACTGGAATTCAGTAGATCACACTGAAGGATGGAATGGCAATCTTGAAAGTCTTTTCCAACCTAGATGATTCTACGTTAAATTAAATTTTTATTTGTTCATATAAAATTGCATAAGCTACCCAAAGGATTCATGGAACAAGTTCAATTGCTATAGCTTCCACCAATCCAGGCCAATCTCTAAATAGATGAGTTGCAAGTCTAATCAAATTATGATACACCTAACAGGCACCAGCCAGTCTATAATGGGAGATGTGCCCACGCTCCAGACAAATGCAGTGGGTCTGAAGACTCTTACTTTCATTTTGAATCCTCTGCCAAGTTATTGTGCAGTCATCTTTCACCCAGAGATTGTAAGAGTGTCTTTTTTAAGGCCTATATCCAGCCAGGGGACACATCTAACACAGGAAATGGTGTTGCACCGGACTTGACACGTACCGCAAAGAAACAAATGTGTACGTTGAATTTATGAGTCACCCCAATACATTTATTAAGTTGTGCTTTTACAACTGGTCTTCATCAAAGATATTTCATTTGTTAGCCAAAGCGTCATCTTTTCTAATGACTCATAATGAAGACTCATTCCATGTAGCTTGAATTTACTGGCTCATCAGCCTCTTGTTCTCAAGGGGCTAAGCTGTTCTTTTCAGCATGTTCACCCTACATACAAGTGGCCATTAACTATACTTTCTCTTTATGTAAGAATCAGCTAATGAAGACTGACCAAGAAATAACTGATGTGATTAAAGAAAGACATCTGCTTAGAATTATCCAGATCGCTGTTTCAAAACTGATAAGGCATTTGCTGCCTTAGTAGTATATTATAGCAAGAATAAATGATTTTGGGGAGAGGGGTGGGGAGAAATAGAGTTTGCTTTACCAATCTCTTGGAAGAGATAGAGTACAAAGGGCGAGCAAGGACTTGTGCTAAGAAAAGGAAGAACCTGTCAGTAAACCATATATCACAGAGCAAAGCAGAGAAACGTTCTAGACTGTATTTGAGGAGCTGTGTTAAAGCTGTGTTAGAGTGCTGTTACTTCCATTGTTCTCAGAGATGCAGTAAATGCCAAATTGTAAAAATACCTCGACTCCTATTCTCTAATTCCCATTCTGTTTTTGTTTTTATTTTCTACTATCTAAAAGAAAAATAACGCTCATATCTATCAAATCCTTCTCCTAGGTAAATCCAAGCAATCCCCTGAAGTCGGTGGGCTGTATATATGCATTTTTGATTAAGCTGTACAAGGCAGCATGCTTTAACATCTTTATAAATGCCACGTACAACTTTTCTGAAGCCAGAAGTTTACTTATTTTGATCTGAAAGCTGGAGATGCATGCTTCCTCCTTTCCCTCCTCATTACAAAGAAACTGTAATCAGATATGATCATTTCATCACAAGCACTAGAAAAGTGCAGATTCCAGAGCGCTGGTCTGATAAAATACGCACCACGATAGAGACAGCACTGAAACTGACCCTGAAGTAGAGCTGTAACTGAAGATAACTCTTTATTCTTTTCCCTAGGGAAAAGAAGAGCATCAGATAGGAGGAGGGCAGTGTGCTTTTACTGGACTGAACCACACTGAGAGAGTGCAAATATGTGGGTCAGATGGAGGAACAGGCAGGCTCTGCTCTCATCCCCAGAGGACTCGGGAAGTGTGAATTGCCAAGTGCAGTCGCATTTAGGGGGAGAGCTGCAGTGGACTCAAGTTACCTTATTCATGCAAAAAGCACAGTTCTACACACAGCCAGGTATGCAAAATTTTTTCACAGCTCCTTCAACGAGCAAGTAGCAGGTAGTAAGATAAAAGCGCAGAAATAAGTTGGAGCAAATTTTGAAGGAATCTGTCTGGATTATTGAGGCTAGACATCAAAGAGGGAGGGGGGGGAAAAAAGCCTCCTATTGCCAAGCTCATGTTTCCATATATGTATTTCCTCCACAGTATGACTCTTCATATAGGCTCTGCTTTTTGAATCATCCCTCTTGGCCGATACAGCCGTACTCAGTGTTTGCACACCGTTTTTCACCTACAGAATGTGGATGGGTGACCCCTCGCAGCTCAGAGGACGCAACGCAGTGCCAGGGCTGCATGTCCTGCTGCTGCCCACAGCTCTGAGCTGGGCCTGTTCCCCGCCGTGCTTTCGGCCGTCCTCTGCCGCCCCGAGAAACTGCGCTGTCACTTGGACAGGAACTGACATTTTCTGGAAAGAGCCTGGGCTTTCACGTCCAGGAAAGTATCTGCTTCTCTGAATCCAGCCCCATGCAGGAGATTCTTGTCCTTAAATACCTCGCGTCTGGGTTTTTCCTTTCTTTCTCTCCCTTTTCTTCCTCTTTTTTTTTTTTTTTCCCCCTCATTTTTTTTTTTTCTCCAATCTCTCTCTTCTATTTTCACAAAGAGGAAAGCCAGGCGGTGCAGAGGCCCTGCAGACATGCCTGCAGCCTGACTCACCGGCATCGCTCTGAAAGTGCCACAGAACCATGACATCAGTGGGGCTGAGCCAGAGCTGCCCCAGCAAGCATCCCCACAGCACTCTGCTCCTGCCAACGTGGGGCACTCAGTTCTCCTCCCCACCAGCCCTCCTGTTTCCTTGTAGTTGGTGAGAAGTGAGGACTCAAATATCTTTATGGCGAGGCATGTGCCTGCCAGCACCTGCCCCTACACCCTGGGCAGAAAGGGAAAGCTCAGAAAGCTGAATTCTGTCATGTCCTGTTGGTGGAAATTTGGAGTCACCAAAGTCCGGGAGGTGTTCAAGGAACATTCAGACGTTGTGTTGAGGGACATGCTGTAGTGAGAACTATTGGTGATAGGTGGACGGTTGGACTGGATGATCTTGTAGGTCTTTCCAAGCTTGGTGATTCTTTGACTCCATGATATGAGCCTTAATTATCACAAAAAAAGAGGATGCTAAGAAGTCCCTCCAATACTTGCACTTTTTTTACCATGCTGATTTTTTTCCCAGTTTGCACTGAGGTGGACATGCACAGCCAGGACATGGCTCATCCTCTCCTTCTAGCAACTCCATTCTGTCTCCTCCACCAACCAGCTAACACCTGGAGGGCAAACACAGGGATGGGATGGCTGCCTACAAGGACTGCAACACAAACAGGTGAGAAATCAGTGACGGTGATGCAGAGTCTGGAAGGACACGTTCAAGGACTCCTGCAACCACACAGACATGGAGACCAGCTATCAATGCTTCTAGAAACAATCCCTGCAAGTTACCCCACGGGTCTGCAGAGAGTGCTGGGACAGACTGGAGATCAATCGAAGTCCGGGAAGCCCAAATCTGAATTGTTCCCTTTGATCGCTTCATTTCTATATGCAACATGAAATCACCAAGAATCCATCTGAAGTACTGCAGTGTACTCTGTGTTTACTAAACCTCTAAAAATAAATACATGAAACAGGGAACACTTCAAGTGAATTAAGTAGCTGGCACCTTTCCCTATAAAATTTTGCAAAGAAACACTATTTCTTTCTCTCTGCAAAGCCTTCAGGAGAAGCTGAGATCCTAGGAACTGAGTGTGTGCCAGCAAAATGCCACCAGATGCAAAAATAAAACCAATTATTGAGACATTAGACATACTGTCACATACCTGTGCTTATCCAAAGGCATTGGATCCCTGGGACTGAGCATCAAAGTAAAAATGTCTAATAGAAAATTCAACATGAGGAGGTTCAGCCTCAATTTTGACTTGAAAACCCACTTACAGTCATAAAATCATAGACTCATGGCACGGCTTACATTGGAAGGGACCTCAAAGATCACCCACCTCCAACCCCCAGTCCTCCCTGTCTTTCTGAGGCAACATATTTAAAAATGTTTCTGGAAAAAGGGAGAATCGTCTTGGTTTTCACTGCACATGTTGTGTAAAGAAGACCAGACATCCTGGGTACTGATGGGCCATGTGATGCTGCTCAGCAGAATGCAACTATCTGCTCTTCGCGCTATTGACACGTTGCTTACTCTTGTTAGAAACAAATACAGAAACCCAGGAAACAAAAGCGGTGTGAAACCTGCCTGAGCAGCAGATAGTAAAACCGTGTGAGGAACACCAGGAGCTCTGTGAGCAAAGCCTGGATCCAGCTGGACACAGCCCTGTTTTTCCTGCCAGCCGGCAAGGCAACTTGGCATTGGCCATTGCTCCACGGGCAGCAATGGACAAAGTGTGCCACATGGGCTGGCTGATGACCATCAGAGGGAAATGGCAGGCTTTTTAGAAAGCTGCTTTCTCTCGTCTCCTCCCTAATTATTTATTTTGCCGTCACAGATGATTACACTCTGCCTGTGTTCCCAGTACCATTGCAATGGAGCCGCCTCCAGCAGGCAGCACGGGTCCTGCTGCCCTCTGCCCGCCAGCTTTCCACCCCAGCCTCTGTTGAGCAGTGCTGGAACAAAATGCTGAAATCCTCACACGCTCCAGTACATGAGGAGATTAAAACAGTTCTGAAAATATCACATTCTACTGCTGCTATCTAGGGAACGAAATTTAAAACAGGCACTCTTATTAATTTTTTTTGGCACCAGCAAGGGTGTTTTCCTCCCTATTATTGTTATATATTTAATTGGAAGGTGCAGATCTAAGGTTCCTCTGAGTGACAGACACTGAACAAGCAGAACCTTGTGTTAGCGTGATTCAAAGCTGTCAACTGATGCAGCCTTGGAAAACTACCATTGTCAGGAAAGCAAATGTACAGAGGAAGCTGCCCTACTCATCAGACTTGCTTTCTGCATGCTGTCCAAACAAGCTGTGTAATTCTGTGATAAATGTTGAACTTCTTGCACCTCAATTTTCCATCTGAGAAGGAGGGGTGATTCCCACTGCCCACTGTTTTCTGGGATGTGTAGAGAAGCTGGTCATGTCGGAGATGATGACATTCAAACACAACAAAGAATACAAGTTCCATTCTCTCTACTTCCAGCATATTGTATCAGTATATAAACATCTCTTGTTTTCCTTTCTTTTGGTATATTTGTATAAGGAGAGGAAAAACAACTCAAGAAAACAATAATTTCTCCCCTGGTGGTTCTGAACCCTTTCACTGTAACGTACAGCTCAAAAACCATACAAAAGGTCACCCCAACCACACAGTGCTGATTCCCACTGCAGAAACCAGCCTGTGCCACTGCTCAAAACTGAGCAAATCTCAACATTTCAGTGCCATTGTTATGCCGTCCTTACACCACAAAGCTATACCAAATGCCTGTCCCTTAGTGACACAGCTCAATGCCAACGTCACCAGAGCTGCAGTGCCTGAATCTCTGCATTTTGATGTGGAGAAAGCTGTTGCTGGGATGTAAAGGAAAAATTGATACTGCCATTAAAGAAGCATTAATTGACATTTTTGTCAATTAATAAGAATCCTCAACTGTCAGCAGGCACTGAAGTGCTGCAGTACACTGCTGGCCCCATGTCTGCAGATAACACAGTCAGGGGTCAGTGTTTTTTGGCTAAGTTACAGCACGGACAGTACACTGTGAGAGGTCCTACTTCTCTAGTTATGTTTGTTTAGCTTTGTTTCCTCTATCCGTACTTGTAGCCATTGATTGTATATAAGCAAATCAATTCATTAACAGATTTTGTCAGCTATTTTCTTTGGCAATAGAAATGGGTTGTTTTCCAGCTAAATTAATGAAGCTAGAATGTCACTTGCATGCCAGTCAGCGTTCTTATTCAGAAAGGTCAGGCAGGAAGAAAAGAGAGAATATTTTTTCCCCTCTCTTTTTCTTTCTTTTTTAAATCAAAAGGGAATGCAACCATTTCTGAACACGACGGCCTGCTTGGAGACAGCTCATCTTAGCACTGTGAGCAAAAATACCTTGGGTTCCACCTGGGTATTCCCTGGGCTCTGACAGCACCAGCCCAGCCCTCGCCCCACTGCTGCCTCTCACAAGGAGGAACCAGGATGCACTGAAGGATGCACTGCTACAGACATCCCTGAGCCAACCCATCCCACCTCCATACTGCCTCTCACGCACCCTCTGCATATCTCAGCTTTTCCTCCTTGCCCTTCAGGCAAGTCTACGTGGCTCTGGAAGAGCTCACTAACATCTGTTCAAAGTTATATTCCTTTGACATCCATAACTATGACCTTTGTCAGCAAATCATTAAAGCGTGAAATTAATTTTGAAAATCAGTAATTCCGCTGACTTTACCTGGATTACTCATATGTTTAAAGTTAAAAGCACACTTAAGTGCTTTGCTGCAAGCAGACCCACTTCTGACAGTGCAAAACGTTTCCAGTTGCAGAAGAGCAGCCAGCAGTCGCGTGCTGTTCTCCTCTCCAACTCAGATTTAATCTTATGGGGGCTTCGTTTCACTTACACGCTATTAGGACAACTTTCTTCTAAGGCCCATATGCTGCCACTAACCTGAAAGGAATTGCTCTGAGCAGATATCCCCCTGCCCTGCACCACAGAGGCGCGTCGGTATCACGGCTGCTTTGCACACCAATCAGCCAGCTGCTGCTAGGGCTGGTTTGCTTTGCAGCTGATAGATGACTTGCTGATTCTGGAAATCTCTCCATAAGACAAGTGTTTCTAAAACAGTTAAGGTACTACAGAGCTCAAGGTTCTCAAGAGTGCAATTATATTTTGCAAATAAATCATGGTAAGAAATGTGCTTGCAACATAACCTTGCTGGTCGGTTTTCTACGATTGACAAGCTTAATTCAAAGCAAATAATTTAGGTTTTGCAATTACAAATGTGCAGTGCCTGAACATTAATCATTGGATTATTTAATGAATAAATGCAAAAGTAAACTTAACAGCTGGAAAACATTGAGAGGATTTCAAACCTTAAGCTGTGAAGTTAGGCACTAGCAAACCTCCCAGAACAAACTATGAACACATCTTGCTGAGTCTAAAAATCAGAAAAACACCAAATTGACATTAAATATTTCCATAGATAACAGATGGTTTAACACATCAGTCTTCAATTGGGGTTGCCTAATACATCTGAATCATGTTTTGAAATATAACTGAAGGTTTGGAAAATCTCTAAGGTTTTCAATAAATGGATTTTAATGTCAAGGCTACTCAAAGCAGCTGTTTCCACTAAGTATGTAAAATCATATCTAGTTTTTTGTTGTTGTGGGTTTTTTTTTTTGTTGTTGTTTTTGTTTTTGTTTTTTTTTTGCATGATCCAATGCAGAAATAATGTAATTTAGGGGTCTCATCCACCTCCACCCCTACCACCCTCCAAGGAATAACATGCTTTACATGAAACTACAGTAAAACAACAGCACACGCCTCAGAACTTCGTATGCATTGTCATTAACTACTCAAGAAAATATGTTTGCGTTTAGCACACTACTTGCACTTAAAGCAGTGGCTGCTCCAGTGCTCATCATCGTGGCTTTCGAGATATTTGAGCTGCATGGCTCGTGCCAGTGTCAGGAAGTTGGAGCAGGTTGCAGCACAGCAGCTCCTGCCTTGCTTTGCAGTGCTCGGCCCATTATTTGTCTTGAAAACAAGGATTGGTAATACTAACTGAAGAAAAGGGAATAATGATTCTGCAAAGCCATACCAGCTTCTGTGGTTTGGGATCTGTAAGCTGTCTTGTATGCTGCAAACCCCAAACACAAGCAAGGCTAACTTCAGGGTCTTAAAATAGCATGTTGAACCTCGTGTTGGCATCACCATACAGAGTTCCTTTAGAACACAAGCCTTCTGGGGGGCATCCCATCACAGAGATAGGTAAACTAGAAAATAACCATTGAGAAATATTGTATTTCTTAAGAAGTAGAGCTCAGAAATCTCCAAATCTGATTAGTCTAACAGATGTTTGTAAGAGCTAATTTACAGTCCTGTCATCCTCTACTTTCAAAAGAGATGGAGATTGCATGTTACAATTTTCTAAATCTGATTTATTATAGGTACAAGAGAATTTGGTGTGTTCAGCAAGGCCCATATTAAAAATTTTATGTTCTTTTAATCGCTGACATGGAATGCAAATAGTTTCCTCAATTGCTACATACTTCACATTCCTAAAGGAAGGCACACCCTTTGACAAAGATTAAGAGAATATGAAGTTAAATCCCTGTTTACTAAATGAATTAAATCCTCTTTTAGTTGCTGAAGCAGGGCAATTTATGCATTGGGGATCTACGCTCCCTTCAAGAATAGGAAATGAACAACAAAGAAATATTGAAAATAACGTTCAGAAAGCTCATACTTTGGTCCTAATGTTGAATAATAAAGTGAACTTCATTTTATCCCTGCTGGGTAATCTTAGAGTTTCTCCAAATGTCTGGAAATAAAAAGCATTCTGCATTGTGTCAATACTCTGGAGAGGTGCCCCACCATTTTGCAGTGAGGATGGCAGTCAACAGCCCAAGGCAGTGCATTTACATTTGCTTTCACATGCAAGTTTCCTCCTCCATGACATCTAAAGCTGAGCCTCTTAAATCTTTGGTCTTTCTACTATAGTAAGAAAACACCTCCGCTGCTTTAACATCACCAGGAGGAAAACCTCCTGAACACGTTGATCCTTACTAACATTTTGGGATAAATTTTCCCTACGTCACGAATAATCTTTGATATTTCATTGTTGAGTTGCATGTAGCTCTCCTGATCTGGATTCCCACAACGTACTCTTGAGGGACTGAGATGGTAAACAAAGAGTTCAGTGACTTTAGTTCTGCTTCTCATGTACTTCCAAAGAGAAGTGGCTTCATTTCTGCATGGTTCTGTACCACTAGACCCTCTCTGCAGCATCCCCCAGAATCTACCTCTGAGAGCTTCAAGACACAAGCAGAAGTTGTTAAGAGCACGTGGAAGAAGATGCAGTATTTACAGCCCACCAAGAAGTGTTCAGGCTCAACTGTGATTGTGAGCTTCATGAGCAGTGCAACCATCCCACCACAACCCCTTGCCAACAAATCCAGAGCTCCCACCTAATGGTCCAGCAGAGGTTAAGCCTCATCACTTGGCTCATGCTTCCAAGCAGACAACCATGGTTTTGCATGGAGGTGACCATGGTCACATGAAGCACCAGGAGGGTTGAGTTCTCCAAAACATTCTAAAGGTTGTAGGATTTACATTAATGTAAATAAAATGCCCTACTACTGCAGGAAAGGGGGGCAAATCCAAGCAAAATAAGAACAATGATCAAAAAGAAAACGCAGAGAGGCAGCATTTTGTTTTCAGCCCCACTTAAATGCAATCACACATACCAGTTCATGCTTTCTAAGCAGAATGCAAATGCACACAACCCAAACTGCAAAACATTCAGCTTAGGGACAAGGAACAAACTTGGCTGGGGATTGGTTTTAAAACATCAGTGTAAGCATTGCCTCTCTAGAAATACCAATACAAAATGAACATGCATCAGAAGTACTCACTCGTTCCTCTCCAGGTGGATGACCAGACGTTGCCCTTCAGCTTGTACCACCAACTGCAGCAGGGACGGGTGGTTCTGCAAGAAGAAAACAGAGCTGGCTGAGCCCAAACCCAGATCCCATCTCTATTTCCACAAGCTATCTGATACAGTTGGGAATTCTCTCTTTTTTTCCTCTTCATATAACAGCACACTGAGATTAAATACTGATATAAACTCTTAGTAATGCTCAATCTTTCTGTAACCCTTTGTAAAGTAAGGCAGAGGTGATCAGATTTGCACTTCACCTGCCCATCTCTGGTTTAAGTGACCAGGCTGGGAGCTGGTGGCTCTCACACCTCCTCAGTATGTCACATACTTGTGTGCACAGCCCCACAAGCGACGCAGATCTGAGACCCTCCTGGAAACCAAACAACAAGCACAGTCGTACTGAATTCCTTGCTCCCTGCGAACACCTACATATTTTAATTCGTGTTGCATAACTTTTTCAGAAAGAATAATTCGTATTTTGTAAAAACTAAAAGAATTGGTGTTGGAGCATTCAGAAATATGGCTAAAAGTATTATTCAGGATCACTGTGAGGACAACACACAAGGTAATTGCATGTACACGATATGCAAGGGAATGATCTAAACAAGCCATCAGCAGCAGAGCACATGCAAATCCCAGGGTCAGGACATCTGGATTGCATTTCCAGCCCCAATATGACCATGTGCAGTCTTCATATCACTGCATTCTGACCGTCAAACAAGTTGTTTTTCATCTCCAGTGTCTGAAGGTGGATTCACTTCTTCTGGGACAGAGGGGCCAACCCTCCATGCACCTACATGGGCCCTTCATGCACCAAACAAGAAGGCACAGTTTACCATATGTGTTACCCTTAATCCAAAAGTTTGCACTCCCATACATGTTAAGACTGTTTACACTTAACTTACATTTCATTAAACAAACTTACTAGATTGCAAGACAGTATTTCCTTGGTTTGAAATTCTGCAGTAGCTCAATAAATCAGTTGTTCCTCTGCAAGCTCAGTACGCTTTTCTGAATATTTATGCCAGCCAGTTGCAGAACTAAGACTGTCTAATCTGTAGGGGGATTGTGTTTAGTTGATTTATTGAGAAATAGGTTGGAATCTGCGATTGCTGCAGCGGTGCCGTGATGGAGCCCTGGCTGTGCAGCTGCTGGAGCACCCGCACATGCAGTGCCAGGGTTTGAAAGCGGTTTGAAAAACTGTAAATGTTTATTAAAAAGTGAAATTATGAGGGGACTATCACAGACTAAACAAAATGGTAAATTTTTTTACGATAAAAAATAGCTGACAACTCCCTTGTGCTCTCAAGCGTTATTAGTCATAGAATCACAGAATCATTAAGGTTGGAGGAGACCTCTGAGACCTCCAAGCCCAAGCCCAACCCCAGCCTACCCCCACCATACCCCTCAGTGCCACATCCCCATGGCTCTAGAACACCTCCAGGGACAGTGACCCCACCATCCCTGGGCAGCTGTGCCAATGCCCGACCGCTCCTAAGCGCAGATTGTGACTGAAATACCATCTCTCACACAAAACAGAGACAATACTGAAATTCTGTGTCTCCGTAAACTTTGCAGCAATGAGATCCTACTAGAATGTTAAATAAAAGCTTCAGATGATGCTTGGCATGCAGCGAACGCATGGGAGTCATTAACTGGCATGAATATTTAGAGGCAATGTCGATTAACACTTTAATATTAGTGCATTGGTTCCAAACCTTGTAAGATATACACACTATTGAGTTTTGAGAGAGTAGGATACAATTAATACACAGTAAATAATGAAGATATTGCAGGAGCGCAAGTGGGTTCCTTTCAGTTGAAGGCCCCCTGTTAGCATGTAAACGATAACCATGTTTATTCATGAATTCTCAGTGGTACTCACTGACAGTTGATTGATGTTACCGAGTTGTAAAGTTAGAAAGGAGCTGCAGAATAAGGCAGCCTGTTACAGGACAAAAACTATCTCCTGGAGAATTCCTGAAGCTGACACTTCAGCACAATGCCCCTGGTTGGGATGCTGGACTGCTTTGCGTGAGACCCAGGTTTGGATCCCTTTTTTCTCATAGAAATAATGTTCAAGCAAATGGCTCATTTTCTCTTTTCCCCCCTGGGAAGAGATGAAACTGTATGTTTTCCAATTCTGTCTGGTAGTCATAAGCATAAATGCAGCAAAAAATACAGACGGCTCTGGTGGCATTTGGAAACACAAAAATGGTGTTAAAATGATACATTCCTAATGTGAAAGAAAAATGATCATCCAAGAAAGGGTATTTTTTGCCTTGCTAAGGTATACCTTTGTGAAATGAAATGAATGAATATCTTTGTTTTACCTTTTTCTTTTCAGCATTGGTGAACTACTTGCCCACTTTTGCTGCTGGACCTTAAAAACTCATTTCCAGTCGCATGAGGCATCGTAGTACCCTCTCCTTATAATCAGTATTTTCAAAACCGATGAAATGGGAATTACTGTAAACACTGATATTCAAAAGCTATTTTATATCTTCTGTTTAAAATAATGAATAAAAGCATACTGTGAGCATACACTCTTCGGCTTAGAACCTTTTATCAAGAACCACTTATTATGACTTCCTTGAGAATCACAGAAAACAACTTCTGTGTCGATACCAAAATTTACCCTACATCTGATTGCTCTGAAATCATCCAGTGGGGAAAAAGTGAATTAAAATTAACCTTATTAGACCCTTTACACCCTTACAGTTAACACTGTAAAAAATATCATATTGACATGATAACAGATAGTCAGAAATGTTTTGACCTTTATTTCCCTACAGATTTGTGTTTTCTAGTTCTTTTCTTGCTCCTGCCCCGTTGGTGATACGTATTTGGTGGCATATTTCATCAGTGCACACAAACTGTTCCTTGATATCCTAAGAAGCAGAACTGACTTCAGGATGATCGAAGTAATACTTTTGGTCATTTTCCCCTCTTATTTAGAGCATTTTCTTTCACAGTCCTCACCAAATTTTATCAGTGGAGAAATAAAGGTACTTCCCTGATTAATGTGCTCCTTACTAAGGGACGTTGATTTCAATTGCCATTAAGTGATGTTTACTCAATGTGCTGAAATAAATTAATGATGCAATGTGATGCACTTTTAGCTAACGCCAAGCAAGAGCTCTCTCTGATAAAGCACAAGATAAATGCTTTCTTGGACAACTGAAGTCTGATGAGGCTGTAGCCTGTTTTGAATCAGAGCTGTTTGCTTGTTGTTTCACAACAGAAACAAATCAATACACGCAAGCGAAGGTAGTTTAATTAACACATGCTTTTAAGTACTTTTAAGTGCTCCCACCCCTCTTCAATTCACATCCATCTCTAAATCTTCAATTAGAAAAGGAAGAGAAGGGATGTTCTGGGGACACCTGGTGATGGTGTCCCAATCCAGCTCTACCAGAATGTCCTGCTGGGGCACCTACACTCCACTGTGGGAGCAGCCAACTTCCAGCTGAGTAGAATTGCTGCACCCTGGATTATTTTGCACTTAGCTTACCCTTTCTGCCACTTTCTTCCAACATGCCTCTACAAAATGGACAAGTTTTCACCCTCTTGTCTTTCTCTGCTTACTATGTAAACTGCTGTAGAGCTGGGAGTTGGACTCGGTGATCCCTATGGGTCTCTTCTAATTCAGGATATTCTATTGTTCTATATTTTAAAGGTATGCTGCCTAAACACACTGGTGAGAAGATAAGCACTTTCCCTCTGGTGAGGGCATCACAGCGTTACAGGAACAGTAGCTCAAAAACAGCAATAAAGTTTTTTCCTTAGCTGTTCAGGTTTTATCGCATCAGTATGAATATCAACCCAGAATCTCAGCAGCAGGTCTTGAGCTTTTAATGCTTTCATGGATTTCTAATAATGTTGATATAATAACCACCAAAAAATTTTTCAATTTTTATGCCTGAAAGACCAGTAGCAATGGTCTTGGAGTACATTTGTTCACCTTGGTGGGATGCCCATTCTGGAATTTCAATTCAAAGTAGTTGTCGCTGAGCATATTTTTCTGCACATTAATCTAGGAAAAAGTCTTAATCACTGCTGGATCATCTCTTCCTTTGGGCTGTGGATTTGGCACGCACTGCAATCATGCTGCAGTGCTGTTAGCTTTTCCCTTGACACTGACTGTTGAGATGGAGATAGAATATTTTGAGTCATTTCTCATTACATCTGCAGAGAGAGAAAACTGATGAAGTGGACAATTGTAGTGCATATGATTTTACACCTTCCTCTCTATAATGAGTTTTCACTAGATTAAGATATGCGAGTTCAACTAGTACATACAACACTGAAGAAAAAAATATTCTAGCAACCAAATGATAGAAATAAAAAGAAATACCTAAAGAAAAGACAAAGTATGTAAATGAACTCAAAGTAGAAGCATTAATTCATTTGGAAAGACAGATGCATTTTCAGCTGTCTCAGATGTCCAAATCCAGTATTTGAGAATAGGGATCAGCATAAGAAATAGAACTAAAAGGGATTATTTTGTTTCTCTGGTTTCAAATAAAGCTTTAAATAATGTCTTTACATGGTAGATTGAAACAGGTGGATTTGTTTAATCCAGCAAGGTGGTTTCCACTCCCTCCAGACTGCTGCTTACTATGCTAAAGCCAACCTCACAACAGGGACAACTTTTCATGTGCCATTAAGTTGACCAACATCCATAGCCCGACCCATGTCATGTGTCAGGTGACAGTTTGCATGAACTGTCCCAACTCCTCACTGGTGGGACATTCCTAGACTGAAATGGGTTGAAATGCGCAAGGTTGGAAGGGAATGCCTTCTAACTTTTCACAGAATCACAGGATTGCAGGAGTCGGAAGGGACCTCAAGAAACCATCGAGTCCAATCCCCCTGCCAAAGCAGTTCCCTACGACAGGTCACACAGGCTGCAGAATATTTCCATGGAAAGAGACTCCACAATCTCTCTGAGCAACCTTTTCCAGTGCTCCATCTCCCTTGCCATAAAGAAGTACTTCTGCATGTTAGTACAGAACTTCCTATGTTCCAGTTTTAGGCCATTGCTCCTTGTCCTATAGCCACACACCATTGAGAAGAGCCTGGCTTCATCCATTTGCCTCCCTCCTCTCTTTAGATATTTATAAACATTCATTGGATCCCCTCTCAATCTTCTCCAGGTTGAACCAGGTTACTTGGCCTTTCCTTATACCGGAGATGCTCCAGGCCTTTTAAAGATGCAAGAGGTGAGCATGATTTGTTCTGACCAGCTCCCACCAAAGCAGCCTGGCTGTGCCATGAATGTTGTTATGGATGGTGGTTTAACACAGTGTTACACAAGGCAGCTACCACAGGCAGTTATACAAGGATGCAGAAGTGAAGCAGCATTTGTTTATGAAAACAGATGAATAGTGAAGAGACATCTTCAAAGGGCAGAGAAAAACTGAATGCACTTCTGAGCCTTCAGTATGTATTTAGACTTAAGCTAACTACACTGCTCATTCATGCAGATATTGCCTATTGGCCAAAGATTGCCAGTGGAGACTGTTGCATTTGACACACGTCATGTGAGAGTAGATGATGTGATAGCTCAAGTACTCTACATAGAGAAAAAATGAAGATATTTGTTTAATTCAGAGAGCTTTAACCTGTGCAAAAGGCACCAAGATTTAATACAAGAATACGATCACGTTTATTTTATCCTCTATGTTTCTGAAAAGATAAATTCCAACACATACACACACACAAACAAAAAGTGAGGGTCATAAGTTTATGTTATTTCTTAGGCATACCTCTGGAAATGATGGACATTTGACAGGCATCAGATAGCACACATCTAGATGCCTTTACTTGTATCTGAATAGCTAACATCAGGAATTAGAAATTTCATAACCAAGGAAAGAGTACATTATTTCCAGTAGGGATAAATTCTATACCACTTTGTACTAACTGCATGAAAACATGTTTTTGTCTATTATTTGTCACACACCGATATTCTGCCTTGTGCCTCCACAAGCTGCAAAGTATGCTTATAGGGATGAAATGCTGGAGCTGATATTACTTCTCCACTATCTGTAATATGCAAGGAAGGAAAAGCTGGGAAATCTATAAGAAATAAAGCCACCTGGGGGATCTTACCCTGATAACGGGAATTCAATCCAATAAGCTGCAATGCAAGCTGCCTACAAAGTATATACATTTAAGCTAATTACAAACAGCAAAGAATACAGTAGATTGCACGCACTGGTTTTAAATCAATACAGATTTCTTCCTTTCTTTTGGCTTTTCTTTAGAAGTGAACACAAGAGGCTATGTTTCTTGTAAACACCTCCAAAAGCAAGTGATATTTCACACAGACATGAAAAGTCTAAACATTTCATTCATATTCTTTTGCAGGTTCCTCAGGGCAGTGATCTCAGCTGTGCTTTCCTTACTGTCAAATGACAAGCGTGTATCCCTGTGGCTGTATATAATAAGTAGTAGCACAGAGAGCAGAGGGGTTTGCAGCAGATTATTTTTAACTGAGCAGCAATGAATCACAGCCCCTTAACAAATTGGTTGAGCCACTCCAGTAATGCACAAAACCGAAGAGCTCCAACTTTGTTCCCAACATTAAAATATAGTTACTCTTTGAAAACAGATTGTACTATTCGCTTTCATGCTGGCAATGCAAACAGATGTAAGATCCTTCTATCTGGAAGGCATAATTTCTAAAGAAAACCTTCCCTTCCCCCCCCTCCAATTTATTTATTTTTTTCTTTCTTGCAGAGTAAATCAACCTGTTGCTTGCTGGCAGGCCAACTTTATCATCCCTTCTAGATGGTCTTTGAGGACCATTCCAACCCATTTGTTCTATGATTCGATGACTCCTGTTGCTTCTTGCACTGCCAGCCAGCTCCATGTGCACAGCTGGCCACCAGAAAGCACAGCAAAAGCAATCTCATGTGAAGGCAAGGACAGGATAAGGCCTCATATGCCTATTTCTCTAGGCATTCCTAAGCATTCTCTCAGGCTTCTCTAGAGGATCTCACCACGGAGTTCACTTGATGTGCATAGAACACGAACAGTACTACAACTTTGGGAATGACCCAAAACAAATCAGTTTCTTTTCACAAACAAAAACCAATTAAAATTCAGTTAAAATAGTAATTAAAAAAAAAGTTTAGGTGCACTGCCTCTATAGCACTCACAGTCAGCCTCAAGTTACTTGGCAACATCTGACAAACTTCTTACAAACCTACATGAAGAGCTTTCTAAATTAACAGATTCCTGCTCATTGCTGGTGTCCCAGGATTCCAATGCAGAGTTAAAAATTCAAGCAAATAACACTCAAGAAAAAGGAAACTGAGAAGTTAATTGTGCCAGACCAAAATCAATAAAACAACAGAAGTCTAACACACAGCTTCCTGGTTTCTGTGCAGCAATACAGGGTTAATGACTGCTCTGGGAAAAGGAAAGCTTGCTTAAAGTTTAGCTGCAGTCCTTTTGCGAAGTATTCCTGATTTACATTTTTTAAAATTAAATAATAGACTAACTCAAACACATACAAAATGTCATAACATTACAGATCAAATATTCCAGGAGCAAATCCAAAACAACCAGTTTGAAATCTGCATCTTCTGAGGCTGATTTGTTATGCTATGAATTTATTTGGTGTCAGTAGAAAGCCAAGCGTGAAAGCCGAGTTCAACATTTATACCATATTTTCATTATCAGGCGCAGAAGTTGCACTAAAACATATTTAGGTGCATATAGCCAGTGATGTGGGGATTAGCAGGCACTACACAGCTTTATGTATTAGAAAAAAAAAAGTCAAATGCTTTCTCTCCTTCTACGAAATTACATCTAAGCAAGCAGGGCAAATAGGCCAGCGATGGCTTTTAAAGCAGTTATCCAATTATCTGCTGAAATATATTGGTTAAAAATAGGCCAAAATCGATGCTCTTTTTACAGGGCAAACTTAGAAAGAAAACCTTTCAAAGATTCCTAAAAGCAAAACTCAGAGAACAAACTTCAGTGAATTATGAGAACGGGGCTGGTGTTGCCAATACTTTCAAAGAGCCGATGGGGTGCGAGCTGCGCTATCCTCTGCTCCAGGATGTGGTTTGGGAGCAGGACGCCCGCTGCAGCACAAAGCAGCCAAGGCAAGGGATTGAAGCCCTTCCTGTATCTTTGCAGCAGGATGGATGCAGACCAACACAAGCCAACATGCAGTGTGTATTTACTGCACTTCCCTGCGTGCCTGATGACCTGCAAGGAGTCTGCTCGGCATCTGGGAGCAGGCAATTCGTTGGGCTCGTGATTCACAGAGGAAGGAAGAAAGGAAAAAGGAAACAACATATGTTTTTGACTGAATGGAGATGACTGCACCAAACTGCGAACTCAATTTTGTATTAGGAACAACTAATAAAAACAAAAATAAAAAGCACATCTGCTCTTAGCCAGCCCTCATTTATTGCGTGCATCTCAACCAGACGCCCCTGCAGTGCGGCTTGCCCAGACTCTGAAGAACCATCTCCATAAAGCTATCAGAAGCCACCAAATGTTATCATCCAGGTACTCACCTAGCTTCACTGAGCAGAGGAATTTCTACTCAGAGCATTGGGATGGTGGGTAGACCCACAGGACTTTTATGATAAGGGTGGTGATGCAGTGGCACAAGTTGCCCAGAGGTGGTGGTGCCCCATCCTTGCAGGCACCCGAGGTCAAGCTAGACAGGCCTCTGAGCACCTGACCCAGCTGACCCTGCTGTCACGGCCTTTGGAAGTCCCTTCCAACTCAAACAATGCTACGATTCTCTGGCACTCCATCCTGCTGGTATCCACTGTACTTTTACCTTCAGCCCTGGAAGCAATGGGTTGTTCTGGTAGAGGTAGGCTTAGCACCTGAAAAGATCAGAAGTCTTTCCCTAACTCAAAAAAAGACTAAAGCCTGGCAGAGGAATGAAATAACCTGGACTTTGCTCAAAGTAAACCCATAGTCATTATACAGTATTTACACTGTACGTAGGAATCACAACTGTTCATTTTGCTATCAAACAGATGGGACCAGAAAGTACCTCATTGTTGGAATACATTATGTGCTGCTTAAACAATGCTTTGTGGAAGGCTGTGCAGAGAAAACAAACATGTCTTTTCTATAGTAAACTGTTACAAAACAAAACTTAATGGGGCTGGCAGCTAGAAAGCAATCGCAGTGGGTCTGGGTAGTCCGAGTTACTAAACAGAACATGTTGCAAACAGTCCTTTGCAATTTGGGTAATTATAATGTGAATGAACAGCTGTTGATATTTGCCAATTCTAAATGTAAGTGACCTTCTTTGTGGACTATGCCGTGTGGATTTGGGTTTATTAGGTTGCTCCACTACAGAGTTTTAAAAGTAAAACTTCTCCTCTCTGTAAGAACAAGGGGGATGTGACCTCCTTTTAATAGTTACTTTATAACAACATCAAGGTCTTATAACTTTCTCAAAAAATCAAGGTCAAGTACAGGCTCTGTCAAAGACTATACATCAACTAGCTTCCCACTGTAATCATGTTTTATGCACCTTGCTCCCTTTGTCCTGACATGCTCTCTATGCATATTCCCATCTAGTAGCTCTCCATTTTACCACCCACACCTCCGTGGTGCCCTTACTAGAGCTGGAGCAGAACAGCAAACCTTAAGAACATCTCCTTTCTACATCTACACATGTAATTATTGCAACCTTAGAATCACAGAACCATTACAGTTGGCAAAGACCTCTAGGATCCCCAACTCCAATTGCAACACATGCCCACAATATCCAGTGACCATGACACATCTCCACAGTTCTTGAACACATCCAGGGATGGGGACACTTCCACCTCCCTGGACAGCCTGTCCCAGTGTTTCTGTGCTCTTTCTGAGAAGAAATTTTTATCTCGTTTTTATCTCCCCTGATGCAACTTGAGACTATTACCCCTTGTGGGGAAAAAAATTAACTTGATATTTACTTTTAAGTTTGTGGTGATAAATGATACAAGCTGCAGACTGTTTCTCCATTGTAGGAGCTGTCTGGCACGCTGAGGAGGACAAAAGTAGAGGAGATGCAGTATTACAAATAGGTGCCATAGCCACAATGGATTTGTGGATGTTGCAGAAACAGCAGATCAAGAGAACTCTGTTTCAGTTCATAGAAAATTAAGTCAGCTCAGGTGGCTAAGAAGGCCAATGGTATCCTTGCTTGTATCAGAAATAGCATGGCCAGCAGGAGTGGGGAAGCAATCATCCCTCTGTACTCAACTCTGGTACTGCATTCAGTTTTGGGCTCCTCACTATAAGAAAGGCAGAGGCCCCAGAGTGTGTCCAGAGAAGGATAATGAAGCTGGTGAGGGGTCTGATGCACAAGGTTTCTGAGGAGGAGCTGAGGGAGGTGGGATTGTTCAGTCTGGAAAAGAAGAGGCTCAGGGGAGACATAGCTCTCTACAACTGTCTGAATTGAGACTGTGGTGAGGTGGGGATTGGCCACTTCTCCCATGTAACTCAGGGATAGGGCTAGAGGGAATAGCCTTAAGTTGTGCCAGGGAGGTTCATGTTGGATATTAGGAAAATTCTTTTCTCTGAAAGCAATCAGGCACTGGAACGGGCTGCTCAGGGATGGTGGAGTCCCTATCCCTGGAGATGCTCAAGAAACATTTAAATATTGTACTGAGGGACACGGTTTAGAGGGAAATACTGGGGGTAGGTGCATAGTTGGACTGATGGTCTTGGAGGTCCTTCTCAACCTTGGTGATTCTATGATTCTAAGTCCATTCTGAATCCTGCTCATCATAGATATTATCTGAGCTACCTGACCACTCTTTGCGTCCCTTCCATGTCACCAGCATCCCAACAGCCTGCTGTAGCTTTCTCTTTTTTCATACGAGAGAGATACAACGCCATTGAGGGGTTGGAACAAAGGGCATAGATAGATCCCTCCTTGTATTTCCACAGTTCAGGTAACTCATATGGAAAAAAATAAAACAAAGTACAGTAGTTACCGTGTCCACTGAAAATCGAAGTGCAACGGCCACCCATTTCACTGAACTGAAAGTCAACTCTGAGCGCTCTGAGAAAAACCATAAATTATTCTATCTCTGAAAGAGGGATTCAGATGCTTTTTGTCTCCCGTCAATACAAATCTGGCTGTGCTCAGTGAGTTATATTAAATGCACATGTATCTCCTTCAAGCCACATTTCATGCTCTCCAAACATCTTCCCCTAAATTAGATCCTTTCATATTCCTTGAAATGCTCAGTTCTTAATTAGGAAAGAGGTCTGATTTTCCATTTTCATTAACTTATTTGATTTCAAGATTCTGAAGTAATGGTAAGTAAATGAAACCTACTGAAAGTCAAAAAGATGCAATCTGTTTCAGACAATGAAAACTGTCGTTTATTTAAATGCAAGTACAGGTAGGTGTGTGTATCCTGGCTGAACAGAAGCCTTGACAATGCAGCAATCTCCGGAGAAGCACTGAAACGTATTTTGCTTCTCTGAATGAACTCAAAGGGTTGGCCCCATTAATACTTAAATCACTTAATTACTTGGCTTAATTCACATGCTATTCCTCACTTTTGGATTCCTCCTGCTCCCCTCCAATCAGACTGCACCAGGCCCATGCCAAGGCCCTTAACTCAGGCTTTGCTCTCTCTAAACATCTTTTCATATTGTGTGGCTCAGATTAAATCTTCTCTGCTAATTTGTTATTGCAATCACAGATGTGCTTCTGGATTCGAGTTCCCTTTTGCATCACAGATACTGGAATGTGAACCAGAAGTGAGGGGTTGGTGTCTGATTTCTACTCTTTCAAACAGTAATTTGTCTCTGATGATCTTTTGAAGATGATGAATGAGTTATGTGAGAACAGATCAAATATTAACAATTTTTAAACTAATGGAAGGAGAGATTTCACCCCAATCTCAAGCTACTCAAGATAACTTGACAAACTTCCCAACGCTGTACTTTGAAGGCACATTAATCATTTTTACATCCAGGAACGTGCCCTAAGAGAAAGAAGGATCTGAAGATTTCCTGGTAAAGCACACAATATTGCCAACCTCTGTGCAGCATCTCACATTTTTTCTATGTAATCAGAAAAAAAGTTAACTATCAGATGCCACTTCTATACATATGCATTCTTGCAGAAAATAAAAGGTGTAAAGTAGCAGAGAAAGCTCAGAAAACTATCTATGAAGCACACCCTAGAACAAAAACGTATGTTTTTTCATGAATCTTGTTTGCCCAGAGATTTAAAGTATGGATAAGCAGTGCATTTCTTGCTTCAAAGGCAAAGACAAAAATACTGTTACCATTAATATCCAGATAAAAAACTGCAACCATAATGTTTCTATTAATTATAAAATACATTTCATAAAGTAACTAGGAGGCTATCTAGGATACCTAGGAGGGTGTAGATGGCCAGGATGCAGAACATGCATCTAATTCCTCCTGTAGAGAACATCCTTAAGTATTTTCAATTGCTAAATGATCTTACAGAAAATCTGTTCCGTTCATTACTGTTCATAGGTTCAGAAAGCAAAGCCATAAAAGGATATTTCTAGAGCAAACTCCATTACAATGCATTAGATAAACTTGTGGGTCTAAAAAAATAACCCCTGAATCAAGGTTGTATGCATTGATACAGCAGCTCAGCACAACTCTCCTTTATATAAATCATCTGGAAATAGCACACCCTCTCTCCACTGAAGGACGAGGTAAATAACTGAAGAGGAGGCAAAACCAGATAATCAATGATTTCACTTGGCTTCAGGGTTACTGCCAGAATTTTCAGCCCCTCAGAGAAAAAAAGCAAAAGAAAAAAAAAAAATCAATATAACGCAGCATTTGAAGATAACAAAGAAACGTCTCAAAGGCATTTGCAACATGTGATAAAAGCGTGCAGAGAAGTTTGCTGTCACCTTCAGCTGCTGTGCCATGGGCAAAAAGGCTCCTGCACCCGCTGCACTGACTGCATGGGATGGGAAAGCTAAGAGAAGAGTAAGCTCTGCAGAAGGCTCTCACAGAACACTGCAATTACACGGACCAAAGCAACAAGAGAGAAGAATGGGAACGTTTTTCAGCCTGGTCTGTGGACGCAGGAGCTGAATGCCCATAGGATGCGTGGGGAAGTGGAGCTGAGAGCAGTGCTGAAGTGAGGATGGGAGAAAGCAGCAGTTGTCAATGCAGCTGAAAGCGAGGAGCATGGGCAGCTGTGAGCTGCAAGCTGTTTGGATTCTCCCTGTAACAGGAGCTCAGCTGAAGCTCTGCCTGTGGAAAATCCAGGCCACCGGATCAACCCATCCTGACAGGAGGGTTTCAATTTCCTTCCTGGACAGCTTTCAGTTGCCTCTATGTTAACATATCATTTAAGCACTTTTTTTTTTTTTTTCTTCTAACAATGCTTCTTCTAACTCCATTTTTTTTTTTTAATTTATATCAGTTCTGCTTTGCTTTTGCCAGCCTGCCCCAAAAGTTAGTGAATTAATACAGGTAACAGAATAACAAAGATTATCAGACACCATATACTTTATGTAGTTCTGCTTGTGCAAATGCAACAAAGATCTGGAGCAAACACAACGTACAGCACAAGGCTTAAAGGTGATAGCCTCAAATTCTCTGCTTCCTATCTCCGTTTTGGACATTTTCTTTCCAATATTAGACCCCTACTGAAATTTCAGCGCACCCAGAGCTGGGCCATAATACACAGCATTTTGGTGTTCGTACAAGATGGATCTAATGTTAGTAGATGGATTATTAGATTGATCTAGTATTAAATATGGAGGTTGGTGGACCTAGATGTGTCAGGGGGATTGAAGCTTGATGAACCTTGAGGTCCCTTCCAACCCAAGCCATTCTATGACTCTATGATTAATATGCTACACGATACTGACTTCTCATCAGCACTGTAGACTTTCAGTCTTCTGAAGGAAAATACTTCCATTCAGACACAGAGAGGTCTTCCCATCAGATCTTGAATGGCAAGCCAACCATCTTACGTGGAGAAACAAAAAACAAGGACAGACTAGATTCAAAAATCCTTCAAAATTAAGGGTAGTGAAGCACTGCATGGGCTGCCCAGAGAGGTAGTGGTGTCCATCCCTGCAGGAACACTCCTACTAAAAAAAAACAAACAAACAACAACAACCAAACCCCAAACCCAACACCATGTCTCTGTTCACTGCTAATTAAAATTGAAACAGCTCTGCCACACAACCCATGTGATTTAACAGAAGGGCTTTACACATGTTTTGAGTTATTGAATGCTTATTGTAAACAGTTGAAATTGTCATCTCAGGATTTGGTCTATTTATGATGCACTGCAGTTAAATCCTCTCCTCCCTTCCCCCTTTCTGAAAACCTTTTGAAGTTTTGATGCTTCTCAGAGTAACAGATGATACAGATAGGAGCCTTCTGCTGCCACCCAGCATTGTTTATGGCATTGTACTCCCAGAAAGCCACTGAAGGGTCTCTGGTGAAGCCAGAATATCACTGCATAACACGCTTCGTATAGAATACAGAAAGATATACAAAGGAGACTTCACCCAGCTTTCAAAAGATGAATCTTTCCCTTCCAGTTCTGTTCATGGTATTTTATACCATATGCTTTGGAAAGTGGCAATCAGGACATGCTACTGCAAGACATAGTCAACAGTAGATATGGACGTTGTGTTCTTTTGTAACCTGTCTCAGTATAATGGCTCATCCATCTCTTTCCAGAACCTCTAAAACACCTCAAAGAAAGGATTTCCTTGGGCTGTGTACAACTTTTTTTCTAAGTGTCTTTCTTGTTTATAGCAGCTTCTATCACTGCTGCAAGCGAGCATCTCGCCATGCGTAAGACGGCACCAATTTGCAAGACTGAGATGTAACACCACTTCCATTTTACAGATGATCCACTGCAGCACGGAGAGGCTAATTGCCTTATCCATGATGACAAGGGAGCTTTGAAGCACAACACAAAATGTAACAAGTTCTGCCAGGGCCCTAACTAATTTGTCCCTACATCAAACTCCTCGGGTCATAAATAATCCAACCTCCCTGGCATCCTGACCCGCTTCCGTGATTTGAATGTGCATCCTTGAGCTAATGAAAAATCTTACAAGAACAAAAGGCTCAACTTCTACTGGAACATTCTTTCTTCAACCAGTTCAGACAGCACTGTAATTAATGTTTTAATTGTCTGCATAGTATTTAGAATCCAGTTCTAAGCTGTAGTAAACTAATAATTGGAAGAGAAAGAAAAGCCAACAAAGAAAAGTCAGTGATGTCGACAAAGTTCTCATCTTAAGCAAGAAGTTGAAGTCCTCTCTATGAAGCTTCGTGCATCTAAAAACTAAAAATACCCAAATCTCATTGAAACCTCAAGATGGTGAAAACACACAAGGCAGGTTTTGATAATGGAGAAAGAATGATTTTTGCTTCACACTGAACCATAGAAAATGTGTCTTAAGGGAACTAAGATATTCCTTGCCCTGTGTCAGGACCAACTACACTCCTCTCATTAGCAGCTGTTTTTCTGGTGTTTCTGAAAACCAAGCACAATCTGAGAGACTTCAAAGCTTCCCTTCCTCACTGCATGTACAAACATACTTCCTTTTCTCATTATCTTCATTACTGAGCTCTTACTTGCTGCCTTGTAAGGCCATTCTTCTCGTTGCTGCCAGACAAGGAGCATATCTAACAGTGCCACTGTAACTAATTACTGCCTCTGACTTTCCTGCAGCCTTTTGCATACTTGAAGATTCATCATGTCTTGCCCAGCTCTTCCCATCTACACTGACATCCCATTTCTCTGCTCCTCACCACAGGCCATGCTTTCCAGCCATTCCCTGCACTTCATCCAGCAGTCCCCCAGGTGACCTATCTCATTTGTGAAGAGAACTGCCCCAGACCACACGTAACACAGCAGTAGAAGCTACAGAGACATTAATTTACAGAAGGCTAATGCATATAACCAGTAGCCTTAACTTTCAAAGGAACAACATGACAAACCAGAGTGAGCTCAGTAGCAGCCAACAAGATGCTCCAGAGCTGATGGACCACTTGGTCTTCCCCAGGGAAAGAGAAGCTTGTGGTGGCTGCTGGCAGCCTTACACTCCATAAAACTTTTAAATGCGTTCTTTACTTATTCTCCTTATCACTCCTACTAAAAAAAAAATAGCAAGCTCTCATCAACTGCATTGCACAACATGAAAAAAGGTGATAATGTACCCTTACTGACTGATAACTTGAAGATCATCATTTGTCCTTTTATTTAAGCAAATCCCTTTCACTTTATTGCTCCCTGTGGTCATATATTTTAATAACTCCTCTCCTTCCCAGTAGCTATTCAACAAGGATCTAGTATGAAACACGTACAAGTCTCCAGGGCTGCAATCTCCTGTGAGATTTAAGGGATTCAATGCATTGAAGGTCTCTGAGACACTCACATCCACAGCTTGCCAACTGCACTTACAAGTCCACCAGCCACCAGACTAGTAATGGATAGCACATCCCACCAGCTCCTCTTCAGACACTCAGCACTTTTTCCCCCACAGAAAGCAAGAAGTCCAAACTTTCTCTGAAGTATGCACCTAAATTACTGCTCCATTATATCCCTTAAAAAAAAAAAATCTTAAAAGAGCACTGTTTAAACATAATATATTGCACAAGATCTGGTTTTTGTATTCCCAACTCCTACAAGCAGAAGGCAGAGAGGAGAGATTATGAAAAGGTTCATTAGTGTCTCTATACACAGCAAGCGTTTGCAGATAGGGGTACCTCTGCACTGTATTGCAAAGTGTCAGCAAACAGAGTGTGTCTAGAATGGGACTTTGAGGCACAGGAGCACGACAGAGTCTTCTGGTGAGTTTAAAAATACAGTGCACCTTTTTGGAATGTGCCATGCAGGGTCAGTAATGTGTGAGTTGAAAAGGGCTCAACAGGGTTTCCTCAACAGTGCTGATTCCCTGAGCTGACTGGGGAAGGAGGAATGCCAGGCTGTGTCACGAAGCTTACATGAAAAGAGTCACTTGTCAGTAGACTGATGACTTTCAGAGAGGAGCTCAGATGTGCAACTCATTGGGATGCCCTCGCCTGCCTCCCGCGTCCTGAGCTCCAAAATGAGGGATGCTGCCTCGCTCCCCCACAAAGCATTATTTACTTTTAAAAAGAAACTCTTTAAAGAAGCCCACATTTCACCACAAACTGGATCAAGAAAGTATATCAACTGCCCCCCAAACAACTCAAATTTTGATGTGCAAATCAAAATTCACAGATGGGAATACCTGTACAAACATTACCTTAGACTAAATATATACATACAAACATTTCCTTGGGCTAAATATGTGGGACAAGCTATTACTTTTCTCCATATCAAGGCCGTGACAGTGACATGGCACCAAGAGACAAAATAAAGCTCTCTAAAAATGAAGAATCAAATTTCTGCACGTTCCCAGAGATGCGGGGAAACAGTTTTGTGAGAGATCAGTAAAGATAGAAATAAATGCCATAAGACTTGATTTTGTGCTGAACAAACATCTCACTTACAGTAGACTGGGAGGTGCCAGCCAGCTCACCAATGTAACACAGCACAAGAGATTTCACTATTGCTCCTGAGGAACTTTTGAAACTCTCAGTGTCATGACAAGAAAACGCACATCCAAAATGCAAAAAGTGTGGAATGTACAGATATAAAAGGACATGGTAGCTGCTGAAGTAGCAATAAAAATGTACCATCATGTTTCCAAACCACTTGGCTTGACCGCAATGGCTAATTTAGGAATTCACACAAAACAAAACAACCCCACCCCAACACGGTCATTGAAGGCTGTAAGCAAACTGGACTCCTCCTCTGATTTACAGATATCAGCGACACTTTCAATGATTGAACACTTCATTTTTTTTATAGCATACTATTTTTTTTTTTTTCCACAGCCTGGTCCTAAAATTAGAACAACTTGGTCTACACAGATGAAGCTCATGCCATTGGCAGTGTAACAAGGACACGCTGACAAGAGCTCAGATACTAAATGCAATTCCTGCTCAATAACACGTCCTAGCAAAGTAGAAACACTGACAGGCTTTGCACTCTGTGGTATCTATCTTCTCTGTCAACTACTTGATTTTATACCTTGATTTCAATAATCTTACTGTGAGCCAACTCAGGCACTTATCCCCACATAAAAATTACAAAAAAGACTCAAATTATGATTGGACAGTTGAATTCTGAGACAAGTCTAGATAGAGGTTATCTGTATACATGTATGTATATGAAAATGTATATATCAGTACCAGGAAACACCCACGTGGCTCTGGGCTGGTGCTTGGCAGGGAGGTTGAAGCTGGATGATCATTAAGGCCTGGGTTGAAAAGGACCATTCTATGATTCTATGATATGAAATTCAGTAATGCAGTGAGAAATCCCCTTTAAAGGAACAACCAAATCCATCTGTCATTCCCTCCTATCTCAAATGCACAGGTTTGGAGAAATTGCTAAACACTGGATGTTCAAAGGCAAAGGCTGAAATGGGAGTTGGTGTCAATCATTGAAGTTTCTTTCTAACTTAGCGAGCAAAAGACACACAGAAGTGTATTACAACTAGCAAGTCATGTTTTAAAAATAAATTGATGTTTGATTATTAAATTGTACATTTGAGAGCAGTAAAAACGTGAAAGAAAGATACATAATACTCTAAAAAGCCATTTCTCAAATGTTTCTTAAAATGAAGTGTTTTCTTGTCAGTCTCACTCCTATCAAAGAAAGGTGATCGTGCTAAAGGGGACTTGGACTGATTTATGGGGCTCATCATACACTGTAAAAATTCCAATTAATGTTCTTCAGAGCTCTTACAAGCTGCTCTTAAACTGCTTCCGAGACTATAACACTGAAACCCTTGTACTCAGCATTGCAAACACTCCTCCTCTTTCATTCTTTGAAAAAACAGTCTTGAAAATATTTGTTCCCTTGTCCTGACAACACATGCGTGATTTATCCACACATGCAAGACATTCATCTCTCCCCAGAACAGCAAACCCTTGCTCCCTAAAAGTCATACAGTGTGCAAGTATGAATACAAATATTTTTAATCTGAAAAGGCCATTACTAAAATCAAATTGATGTCCCATGGCTTGGATTAAACTTTATTCCCATTTTATAGATATAAAAGGGCAAGACAATAAAAGAGATGCTTGACTGTACAAAGCAAGCAATTTAGGTTTCCATTCTTAAAAAAAAAAAAATTTTTTTTTTTTTTTAAAGAAAAAGGAAACGTTTTATCCATATCTTGAAGTTGCCCTCTGCAATTCATACTTTTCCCAGGCTCTTGAGGCTTTGTCTCCATCAAGCAGCATTTTCCTTTCCTCTCTCCTCCTATGGGGATCCTGGGAAACAACCACTTGCGCTTGGAGGACTCTCACAGATCAGAGCTTAAACCAGTCCAGCACTACTCCCTTTCTTCCTTTTATAATCAACATACCACGTCTGTAAGCAATTCTGCACTAAAGCTTACAATAAAAATGGAGGTCAGTGTTTTGAAATATCTTTTTCTGTTGCAATTAGGGCCTTTTACAATCAGAAACGTTAAAGTAGTAAAGAGGTACTCAGGAAAGTAAGCAGCAGAACTTTATATTCCATTACAAGCATTTAAATTGATTCAAATTTCTCTCTAAGGGAAGTGCTTTGGTGATTCTGTTTTCTTTCTTATGCATGTCACTCACTTAATTTACAGCAATTTGCAGGCCTTGATGCATCTCAATAACTCTCTCTACCGAACATGACAATGCTTGGCAATAAAAGGTTAAAATTCACTTTGCCCTCTGACTATAGCAGAAATACCTTTGCAAGCTAATGACTGTAACAGGCTGGTCTGTTCCCGAATAAACATTCTAGGGATTTCCTGAGGTGTTTTGTTTTGTCTTTTCTTTCTTTCTTTTTTCTCATCTTTTTAATTGAGAGAATAGGAATTGGAGGGCACAGACAGCTTAGATGCTATTTCAGTCAAAAAAAGAGTGCATGTTGTCTTTCTATATGCCTTTTAAAGTAAGAAAAAAAAAATACATTTACACAGCTTCTGGATATTCATTTTATAGGAAAAAAAAAAATCTTTAAAGCTTATCCAACTCATCTCCTCCTGCCAACTTTCCTTGCCAACTCTTTCTTAGTAATGCCAGTAAATGCCAAAAAAGTCTGGTTTAAACAACGTTTCTGTCTGTTGCAACCAAGAGAAAGGCACTTTCTGTTGGAGATACTCAGTTTAGGAATCCCACTTCTTTTTTCCTGTTGCTGAAAATGTACCCTGACCATGCCAGTGTGGGCTGGAGGGATCGTGCAGTGCTAAAACAGCAATATTCTAGAAGCAACTGAGGACAAAATTACACAGTTCCTCTTATTGGCTTTTCCCGCAACAGATTCATTTCCAGAAACTCCCTTCTCACTTGAAAAAGGCAGATGCAGTATCTGCCAAGGAAACGGCCCTTTTTGGGGCAGGGATACTACGGCTGTTTACATTAACACATCTCTGAGCTTTTGTCTCATCGTCATTTGCCAGGAGTCGAAGCAGACCTCCTTTAGCAGCGTCTCTTTTTCAGTACAAGATGTACTTAATGTGAAAACATCTAGGGAAAGATGATGGAATGGGTGAAACTAAAGTAAATAATGTCATCTGAGAGACACCAGTGTAGGATTTCATCCAAGATTGCTGCCTGAAAGAGCCTGCCATCTCCAACACTCACACAAATGAAGTGTACCGGGAAATAGCATCCACCAGCGTGCAAAGTTAGGCATCTCAATGAAGACCCGATCCTCCCCTAGCTCAACAGCAGCTTTGACATAAAAACGTTTGCTCCTGTGCGCAGCTAAGCAGGCTAAGGTTATGAATATCCTTCTCCTGAATATCAAAATTATATATGGGCTTCGATTTCAAGACACCAGGAGGAGGCTAATCACTCCAGAAGGCGATGGCTGCCAGGAAGGCTTTGGCAGGTTTGGCCCAAAAAAGCCATTTTAGCACTGCGTTGCTCAAGAGCTCCATAAAGGATGTAGTCAATGGGGAGAGCAAAGGGGAAGAAGATGCCTGCCCAGGAACCACCCAGTAGCTTCTAATGGAGGGAGATGGCCAGAGTTGGAGAGGGAATGAGTTTATTCTGCAGAAGGAAAATAACACTGACCCTAAGACAGAAGACAATTCCCTGAGCACGATTCAGACCTCAGAAGAAACAACAGACTTGCAGGTCCCAGGATGGGACCTGAGGCAGTGAACGGAAGGTCCATCACAAATCTGGAGGTGCAGATCTCCTCTGAGCTCAATGTGTTTTGCTTTGCTGTGAAACAAGAGTGGTGACAAGACCTCTCCCCAGACTCAACATCCCCCAGAGTCACTATTGAGCATCTAGATGCTCTACTGGTTGGGCAAACACATGCTCCTGTGCCACCACTATCACCAGCAGACTTGACTTTACACTGACCAGAAATATCACAAGCACATCCTTGTGGGACAGGGATGAATTCAAGACAAGTAACACATCTGCAGACTCTGGTAGCACCCCACATGCATCGTGCAAATAGAAAGGCATCCCACAAACATCAGCACAAGCATTTTGTCTCCTATCTTGCCAAGCTTCATCACTCCACTGTCTACAACACCATAAATTGCAGTTGTTTTCTTAAATTAAGCTTTGAAGGCTCAATGATACTTGGAAACTGTGTCCTTGAGGAAAAAAAGTGCACAAAAGGGACACACAACTTCCTCAGGATAGAAGCAGAATACAAACTTTCTGCTACCATCTCAAAACAATATGGATCATTTTTACCTCATCTATATGAGCTTTTTAAAAATAATTGGCAGGATTTTTGGAAGTCATTCTTTCTCCTGAAAAATGGCAACACTTTAAAATCCTTTTCATTGTCAAGATACTATGACCGCCTTTAAAAAAAGGCTTATTATCAATTCTAATTATATTTTTCTTATCAAGCTTTAAGCTCCACATTACGTCTATGATTTTTTGTTACAACTCTGAAGAATGAGAAATTCCCTATAGAAAAAGTAAATCACCTGGGGCTTGAGATAAATCACATTCAAATAGAATTATAATTCAACAACAAAAGCACCAAGCTTGTAACAATGGGACTTTGCGGATCTACCAGCTACATTTACCTCTTTATCCCTAAAATATACATACATTGAGGACAATTCAATTTACTTCGGCTCCCCAAGATAAGGGTCTTCATCACAGCGTGTGCCAATGGTTCTTACTTTCCATGGCAGTCCCCTTTAGTCCTTAGAAAGACCTCAAAAATCCCAGTGCCACCACCCAGAGGGCCCGCTGCAGGGATTGCACTGCATTCAGCTCTACTCAAGGCAATTGCAGAGAGCACTGAGAACATGGGAGATTCTCCTTTTTCCTGTAAAAGAACGATCACGTGTTCGTAGCTGGAAAGTAGAGCATTGTTTTACTCCAATGCTGAAATTCATACCTTACGCTCACAAGATCTGTTGCAAGAGAGACGAAGTAGCCAAGTAAAAGCTAAATTAATTCAATATGAAAGTGCCTCAGAACAAGCACTTCACAAAACTGGCGTAACGCTGCTTAATTGCAAGGACTTAATTTTTGATTTCAGCACCACTTTAAAGGGTTACTGCACCATTAAGATCAAAACCTTTCTATTAGTTGTCTTCCCCCAAAAAATTCATATGCAAGAACCTCAGCCCCATCACCTTATGGAGGCAGATTCCTCAAGCCCTGATCTGAGACACTACCTCATTGCTGGTGGGCCATGTGCAGCAAGCAAGGAAAACGCTTCTGCAGAGCCCATGGCACACAGTTGCTGGCAGTGGAGCTGGGCTGGTATGGGAGACAGCTCACCCAGGGCCGTTACATCACAGCCATCCTCACTGGCCAAGTATGACAAAATCCCTCCTGACAGCCCGGTGTGATGCAGCCTCATGGAAGGGAATTTCACCCTACAGAAGGCTCCAAAATGCCGAGGGGGTTGGGGTGGGGCAGACGGTTAATAAAAAGCTCCAGGTTTTCTCTGTATTGCAGTCTCCGTCCATGCTATCTGCTATTTATCTTGCGATTGAACTATCCCACAAAACTTCACACACTGTATCACTTAAGCTAAAAATGAAATGGACCGTTTTCTGGGACGAATCCCAATTGCTTAACACGTCCCAGGATGCCCAGGCGTCTCAGGCAGGAAATGAACACTGGTGTATCTCGTTGAAACTAGGGCACTGATTCAGTGCAGACAGAGGAAAGTATTTCCCTTACTCAATCAGCAACACGATGTTCTTATTGGTGGTCCCAGCTCCAGGAATTCACCAGACTCGTGGCTGCACTAGAGATCGAGCAAGTCCCCAGAAACAGGATGCGTCTCCTGGCACCTTGTTTTAATTCCTTAAATGAAATGATCAGAAGGAATGACTGGCTGAAGATGAGAGAGGTCTGGCTAAGAGGATGCGTTTCCCTTTGCAAGAACCCCTCTTGCACAAGGCAAATGGAGAGGGGCATCTCTAAGCTGATTCGATCACTCAGGGTTGGGGGAGAACCTGGGCATTTCCATCCCACACCTTACTCTTGAATTAAGCAAACATGGAGGAGTTATTAAACAAATGGCGCATTTCTGAACTAATTAATCCTCACAGTGGCCCTACAACGCAGGGCTGTACATACAATAAAAAGCCAAAGAAATAACAGATTGTTTACTGGCTGTTGAATTAATGACTGCCAGGTTACTAATTAGAAGCTCAGGGGCAGATCTCCTGGAGAACTTCACCGAGGATCAGTGCAGTGTCTCACACTGCTGTGGCTGGCTGTGCCAAGCTGCATTCCCAGCTGATGACACAGCCCTAGCAGCATGCACAGCACTGCCTCTTGTATTTGGTACTCATGAGTCATAAAATTATGGAGAGCACTATAAATTCTGTTTATGCCTCTCTCTCTTAAGATATGTAAAACAACTATGTAAAAGAGCTCTGAAAGCTGTCCTCTCAGCCTTCAAAGCCTTGTTTAAGCAGCGCTGTATGATTCCCCTTAATACAATTGTCTGGAAGTCTAAACTTTGGTAATTATTTCAAATGAAAAAGAACAGCAGGAGGCTCTGTTGGAGGGAATATAAACAATTATCACTTGCACGAAGGCTATGCCAGTTATGAAATAAACTTGAATGGGTCTGCTCTTGAAAAGCCTGAGTACTACATTTACTGATCCGACATAGCAGGCCTCTCAGCTGTGCTTCATGCATCAAACGTTGTGCCTGAGCCACAGACAAACCCGTGAGATGCAGCAAGAGGGGAAATCCCACTACTCTGGAGTATTCTGCTGGGTAACCTCATAGCAGCACCAGGGAGAGTGTGCACACAGAGCTCAGGGTGATGAGGCTGGTATAGGTTGCCCAAAGGAGCTGGGGATGCACCATCCTTGGAGACGCACAGGCCAGGTTGGGTGGCAAACCTTTCCACAGCAGGGACTTGGAACTGGAGGATCAAGGTCTGTTCTAACCCAAGCCATCCTATAATTCTATGATTGTACCAGCAGACCTGCCTTGTTAGTCTCAAGGCAAACCACAGTCCTGCAAGCACAAAAGGTGGGAACTAATGGGTAAGGCTCATCTTTGCTTGGCAGTTCTCAGTAGACTCTCAAATCTTTAGCACAATTCTCTTGTTTTTTCTCTTTTTTTTTTTTTTTTTTAATTCAAAGTTCCTTCTTGTTCCTTCCAATAATTTTTTGTTTCAATGGCAATAAAACCTTTCAGTAGATGTTGGGTTAGGTCCTTAACATGCAGTCATGAAAAAAAAAAAATTGAAAAGAATCAGTGCAACATCTGATAAATCTGAAGAATCATAAACGTGACTAACAGCTGTCTGAGGACTCAATGCCTTTGAAGCCAGTGGAGACTTTCACATGAGATTCAAGCAAGCAGTGTCCAAAATGACACACCAATAATCAAACTTTTGATGTTTGCTTATGAGAGCAATCCATAGCACAATGCTTCATGAACAAGGCAGGCAGAAAAGCTGCTTCTCTGCAAGCTCAATGGGACACAGTGCATGCTAAGCAGTAAAAATGGTAATATTCTGCCACTTTACATGCAGAATCCTTTGAGCTGTGACAGCAATACAGTTAAAAAACAGAAGAAATATGCTCGAAGTATATATTTATAGATGGCCTTCATCTTTAGCTTTGAATTTCTTTGCTAGAGTTAATATTCAAAGCATAACATAACACAAAGAGCACTGCTACAAAACAAGGATCTCTGCCTTCTCATCTTCCCCATTTTTTTGAAAGCATTTCTTTAAGATTACAATTTGCAAACCTGACTTACAGCAGCCAAAGGAAGGAAACTGAGTCACACTCGGAGTCACACCCACTAATTATTTTTAAGAAGTTACAGAGCAAAATTTGCTCATTTTCCCCTTTGCATGACCCAAGCTTAATGATAAGTGATGCCTTATGCATCATTCAAAAGCAGCCTGGACTGACAAGCTGAGACTCAAAGCAACCTGACGGACTTCAGGGCTTTCAAGTTTTGTATACAGCTTTTCAGAAACCATACACAGCTCCACACTGCATGCCTCTGGGTCCTTCAATACCTGCCCAGGTTCAGCTACACTCAGACTTACACTCAAAACTAAATGAATTGCAATCATAGCCTGATTGGAGCATACACGTGTACTGAGCAGTCTAATATTGCACTCAGGACACGAAGTGCAAAATCACAAAGTTACACGAATGAGCACTGAAAAGACACAGAGCACCACCCAGCAGAGAAGTTGTACCTCACTTTCTCGTAAGCTTTTGGAAACCTCAGAGGACTGAATAATGTAAGATGCTCAGCCTGTGGTCATATTTGAGCCCTTGCAGGTGCTGGTGATGACATTATGGATGCTGCATGGCCACCACCAGACAAAAAACAAAACTGCACTTGAGTGACGGGTGCCACCAGACCGAGGAAAGAAAATCTGTGCTCATTTAGCACGACCTCTACGACTCTACATTTACCTGCATAATTCATCATATCTGCACAAGAAACCTTCAATTTCCCAGAAAATCCATGCATTTTAAGTTCTGGACCAAGCTCCAATTAGAAGAAAAAGCCAAGTTCACTGATGAGATGTCAGTCCATGAAGATGAACACCAGCTCAGGGCAATGTCACACCATGATGCACCCAAGCATTACAACCATCTTACGTCTGCCCTGGAAAGTCAGGTACCCAGCATACAGGGTTTCCCCATCATTCAAACCTTTCAAATGTAGAAGGGGAGCCAAGAACCCCTGAACACCCACCTAACATTTGTGCTTCCACAAGGAATGTGCTCCAAAGACCAGATTAAGGCAGCAGCATTACCTGACCTTCAGCTCCTGTGATGCAGGGATCTGGCACAGATTAATCAGTGTGTGCCCCTAACAGAGTACAAGGATAAAAACTGTAGCCAAACAGGTGGTCCTCTGAAAATCTTCCCTACAGTGTTCTGTGTACTAGAACATCACTTACCCAGGTCTCAAACTTGGCTTGATTTTTAAGTCTCAAGCCAAGTTTGAAGAAAAATATTCAGCAGGGAACAAATGAGGAAAGGAGTCTTTTTCCTGTACTTGAATAATATGCAATTTTTTTAAACATTGTTCCAAACTTGGAAAAAAACTAAGAAAAGTAGAACCCAACTCTTTGGGTTCAGACCAAGCACCGTGAAAAGAGTTGACACCAAATGCAGGAGTATGAACAAATGACAGAAATAAAGAAAAATGGAAAGGGAACTGGAACTAGCCATTAAGTATAATGACCTATCAACACCTTCTATAATGCACACAAAGCCTCAAACAAAGAAATCACATCTGCATACAATATGGGCGTCTATTGTTCGAAAGGACATACAGACCTTGCATTCAGGGTCCCGATTTTGCCGTCAGATAGCCAACAATACAGTCGCTCATCAGTAGTCTCAACTGCAACAACTGGATACTCAAATTAGCAGCCACTAATTTTAGCAGTGTGTGCAGGATTAGCAACAAAATATTATATCCAGTTAATAAAAGAATGTGATCGAGCACCACAAATAGTTCAGCTGAAGAGCATTTTCCAAATTCAGCAGAAGATGCCAAGAGAAGAGTTAAGAATCATCAACTTGATGAATTAAAAAAAAAAAAACACTCATTTCCATAGTTAAGTATACATGTTAAGCATATATCATAGAATCATAGAACGGTCTGGGTTGACCTCGTTCCAACCCCCTGCTATGTGCAGGGTCACCAACCAGCAGACCTGGCTGTCCAGAGCCACATCCAGCCTGGCCTTGAATGCCTCCAGGGATGGGCATCCACAGCCTCCTTGGACAACCTGTTCCAGTGTGCAACATAGACGTTATTTTTTAAGTCCTTGAAAAATTATGCCTTAAGTGTATTAAAATAAAAGGAGGTTACAGCTAAGTAAAATTTTTCCCTTGTCTTTCAGCAGTCCTGGTGAGCAGGACGGTGTGTGTGTGAGCGGTCAGCAGGAGTGCTATCAGCAGAAACACGACTGGGCATTTTGCTTCTGTTCTGCACAGCATACAGAGCCCTCAAGAAGAAAGTCATTAGCTTAATAATAATTCATGACAGGCTCTGAATGAGATATTCCAGCAGATAGCACTGTGACTTCTGGGGTAAATAAAAGGATGTTTTTATCCTCAGGATAGGAATGGAAGGGTACGCCACGTTAAATACCAGCATGGTTTCTGAGGGACTAATTGTTAAGAAAGAGTATTTATGATCAGAGGACTGTAGAATGGGGCTTTCATTGAGAGGCAATTATCCATACACAAATAACTTTAATACTTTGGCATTTTTATAACCACTACATTATTTATTTTCCTATATATTCTATTGAAATACCATTCCCCTGGTTACAAGTACGCAGCACTTGGCACTTTTTTTTTTTTACTGCGTTAAAATTAAAATAAAATAGAAGAACACTTTGAAATAAGCTGAAGAACAATAGGTCCTATTTAACCATCGAACACAACAGTATTTGGCTTTTGATCAATATTTATGTGACAAGCTATTCATTACTCTTCTCCTCTACCAGTTTAATGCTGTTGTTCTTCCCACAGCCTGATCTGCACTTTTATGTATTTAATTTATAACAGTTTCCATGGAAAAGAAGTATTCAAAGAAGAAAAAAAAAGTGCTGATACAGCACGTGGATCTTTCTACCAAACCACAAATCTTTTCTAATGTTCATCTTAAACTGAAGGCAATTCTGGGAAACAAATTAATGATATAAATCATATTATCATTACTCACGTAAAGATACTCTGTTGTAACTCCTTCAGAGAGCTACAGCGAGTCGCTGAAAGAACTCTGTATGGAGAACGCCTGTTCCTAATTAAATGATCTAAAAATAGAGTTGCATACGTCCAGGACCAAGCCATCTGTGTTATCTCTCTAAGATAAGCCATTATACACCCACAATGATATCCCTTTCATCACTGCAGATATGCAGACTGAGGACTGGCCTTTCTCTCCAATTTAGGAGGGGGGAAAGGAGCACGAAAGCAACGTTTTCACCCAGACAGTCTATCTGAATGTCGGGTCTGTTGTTCTGAAATCTCTTCTCATATCTATTTCTGTCAGTCAGCTGCCCGACACAAAGCAGTAGCCAAGGAGGACCTCTCCACCAAGCACCTTCCCAATGCAGTAAAGAAAGGCACTTCTAATGGGTTACTGGGCTGTTTTCATGGTTTCTGTCTCTGTGCTTTAGTATTTCCACAATTAAAAAGTTTAACTTTCTTCTGCTTACAGCGACGATTAAAAGAACAATGTTAAAAAGAATCTGGAACAACACTGTACCTAAAAATCTGGCTTAGAAAGGTCAGGAAAGAGACTCTCATGACATCTTTGGTGATAAGAAAGGCAGCAGCAGCTTGTCTTACAGTCTGGAGCTTTGGAGACAGAAAGCAAGCCTCTTCTCCTCAAAACAGCTTCCCATTTCATCAGCCAATGGCTGAGGAAAAGGAGAAAAGCTTATCAGGGTCTGTCAGTGCTCTGCTGTTGTATGAGGCAATCTGAAGCCATGTATATTAACTTCATTAAAAGCACTGTTGCCCTTCCACTTCTCCCATCAGAAATAAGAATGCTACTTTACAGTAACATCCAATTTCTCAGCTTAGGAAGTAAAAATCATACGCTGCAGACCCTCTACTAAAATATATATATTTACAACAGCTACAATGAAGTAAGTACACACTTCATTTCCCCTCCCAGCTGAACACCTTCGAACAAAATAACAGCCAGACAAAGACTAACCTTGGAATAAGCGCTGTTTGCTGGTCTCCACTGTTCTCCATTCAAAAGGAAGGGAACTGTTATCTCATAGTCTTTGGACTGGTCCTTCAGCATCTGCTGTCTCAAGGACTCCAACTTGCTGTCCACATTCTGACCTAGGAGAGGGAGAAGCACTTCACGTTAGGAGGGAGCAAGGTGTGACAACCTGAACATTGTTACTTAAGGGATCTGGCAGCCCATTTCAAAAGGAGATAATTCAGGAAAAGCATTAGACATTAAAACATGAAAAACATCATGCTTTCATGCAGCTATTGTCCAAACCTACACAGTGTTGTAGGAGAGCTGGGGTTCAGGGAGAGAAGATTGGAGATGGTTTCCATTTTCAATCATACATCCTATGCAAAGAGTGCACAGAAAAGCCATAGAGTAGCTGGTGAGGGAACAGCAAACCAACCCATGCAGCAACTGAAATCTAGCTTTAAAACAATACAGAAGATTTTGGTTCTTATGCCTTGAGATATACAAAAGTTGCTATTATTTATGAAGATGTTCTCATATATTACTTTCTGCTTTAACCAGAACTTCAGTATTGCTGTCAAGGGCCCTGGAAATGGTGATCAGCACTGCACAAAGACAGGAAAGGTAAGGAGTAAAGACAGAGCACAAAGACAAGGAGTGGGACTCAACACCTAACTCAGAAACATAAAGAGGTATTGGCATCAGCTATTTAAAATGTTATATTAATAAACATATTAGGGCTTCACTTTTTTTCACTGAAGGTGACAGCAGGAGGAATGCAATGAAACTGTCATTTCAGTGTCATCACTAAGACGGTAAGGAAGCTGCAGGGATTTAAGGGAGATAAGACTTTATCAGGAATATTTTTTCAGTAATTAAGGTAAGAAATCAACATTACTCATTTCAGTCCCTTGGTTCCTCTTTTCCCCATTCTTCCCAGACACTAGCACCTTGAATCCAATCTACAACAGCAGTGGCTGGAAGGAGGATAGTGTACGTGGGGTGTAACTGGTGACATACTTACTCTAGAATAAACAAACCTGGCTGTGGCACAACACAAGCACCAAAGAACAGATAACAATCCCAGACTTCCCGTGTCTTTCCCATTTCAGTAGAGTTGTCTGGTCTACATGCTTTGCAAGCCTGAGCCACTGAGCACAGAGGGAACAAACCCATTATAAATGCCTGAATGTTCCAGGTTGATTGCACATGACAAATTAACCAGGTTTAATCCTAGGTATTCATATCCCCCAAACACTTCGTGTGCCACCTTACTCCACTAAATGTGGCAAGGTGTGGTTGCACTCCATTTCAACAAGTCTGAGCTGTGTACAGCAAAAGTCTTAAGTATTCACTTGTCTTCATAGCTTCAGTATTTCTATACAGACAGGCAGGAAGTCATGAAATATCAAGAATCCCACAACATCAAGGATGCAGATTCACATTAATAAAAAAATATTCTGGAAGAAAATATAAATTCTCTCTGAAACAGTGCTCTACTTCTACACGTCAGATGACTTCAGCTCATACTATAATACCAAAAGGCTATTTGCATACAATATTTATCAACTGTTTCTCCTCTCACTAAGCATACTAACGTCATCGTGCCTGTCAGAGCAAAGAGGCCTAAAAGAAATAAACCATAATACAGGATCTAGAGATGGTACTGAGAATGAATCTTGAGAAGACGAGGATGGTTTGCAGGCGCCATAAGAAAATTGGAAGGCTGGTGGGGGTAGGGCAAGTGTGACAAACAACAGACTGAGCCCTCTAGAGCACCCTGAGGATGAAGGTTGCCCATGCAGAGAAAGGGTTCTTCCCCTGTTCCAGCAGAGCCCGTTGATAGGCATCTAGCAGGGCACAATGCCAACATGGGAGCGATATCCTCTACCCCTCTGTGGGGTGAACCTAATCTGCAGGGTTTGGGCTATCACCTCACCAGCCCAGGAGGGTCTAATTATTACTAATTAGATCTGGACAGCACAGATCCTCACAGCCCTTTATTCTGATGATCAGCCATGAAGCTCCCTCACAGAGCACAAATTTATGAAGCGTATCTCAGAGAAATGAGAAAAGCTTGGCCCTAGCCCTGATTTCTTTTTTCCTTTCTTGGCTCACTGGAGCAGTCTCAGCTCTATGAATCCAATGACTCAGGCTCTTCCATTATTTTACAGGATTTGCACTCTGCAAGCTCCGTGCAGCTGAGGCTTTAAGAACCCCTATGAGCACAATTCTCCTTCCACAGACACACTGACTGCATCACTTCCACGCAGCCCTATGCCATGGGCTGCAGCTAGATATCAGGAGGCTCCAAAGTTTTCTGCTAGTCCTACACATGCAAGTTGCCTTTCCTATTAACTCTGCAAGTCATTAACATCACAGCACCATCCAAAACAGACGAAAAAAGGGGAGAGGGGAGACAGCATTTGCACACACGCAGATATATTGCTCCCTCCCTACACGGCATGGTCTAACAAGTGTAACTGTGATGAAAATACCATGTGAAAAGTGAATCATGTCTACACAAAGTATGGTTTAGTTTTGCCCCTCCTACTTCTATTATTTGGGAATACTTACACGACAGAGTGATGCTTGCGGCACATGAAGAATAAGGTTACAATGAGCAAATTTAATCTTACACACATGCTTATTTATCTGCACACTGGAAAATGCACGTTGCCTGCAAGTGTTGATAGTCTGGAGACAGACGTCAAGACAGGTTTATGGGCAACAGTAATATCTTTATTGGGAAGGATAATTTATTTGGGGGAAACAGAACAGACATGCTTTAGGGCTTGCAAAATCTTGTGAAGCCATAGATTTATAAAATCCGAGATCAATTTCTGTCTGGATTCTCTCCTTCAGAGAAACGTTTTGCTGCTTATCTGGATGCTGTTTTTGTTTAAATTACTGCAGGTGATAAAAATCACAGCTTTCTGCACAGACAGAGAAAACAGCACAGCCAGGTGATGCGGCCTCTCTCCTAAAAGCACTCCAGCATGTGCCCAGCACTGCACATGTGCTCAGTTCCCAACTGTCCTTAGTGTGACATATCCACATCACAACTTAGTCTGCAAAGAAAACAGCAGTTGGGTTTTCTGTTTGTTTGTCTTTCCCCTATTTCAAGATCACAACACCGATGTGCTGTGTGTATTTCTGACAGACTACAACATCTGTAGAACCGATGGGTAAACTGAGATCAATCTTATCAAATAAAAGCCTGGGGAAGATACAAAGGTAAATCCTTCAGGTCAGATTAGTCAGCCTGGTCGAACAGCTTCAAAGAATGCCTAGCAGAAAACAAGGGCTCACAGCTGATGGTGAGTGACCCCCACACATTCAACTGAGATGGGAAAGATGAGGAGGGCTTTTGAGATGCTGTCAACAACAGGACCTAGACATACAAGTCTTGGATAGAGAAAAACCCAAAAATCAGGCAAAGAGTCCCAACAAGTCAGGCTGGAAATAAAGAAAATAGACATGGATGTGCAGAAAAAAGTAGAACAAACTTAAGTGCAGCCCCAGAGCAGCCCTGAATCTGAGCAGTGGTTTGGGCTTCCGTGCAGGTGCGAGGGCTGCTGGCAGCTCTGCAGGGTTGAAGCAATCAAACAGCCCTTGCCTCAGGCCAAGTGGGAATCACCAGATTTATCCCAGTAAGGGACACATCATCCAGTTTCCTGCACAATGACTGAACAAAATGCTTCCATCGCTCTGCTGCTTGGGCCACTCAGCTCAGAGCACCAGTGCAGCCCCCCCAAAGGGCTTCCCAGGAGAGGAGCCCAGTGCTCCTCTGTGCTAATGGAGGGTTTCCATCACTTTGGTCCCTTCCTACAAACTCCCAGTGCCATACATATTACAGACACGCTGATATTTCCTCTGCCACCCTTTGTCACTTCTATACATTTTCACTATGATTTCTTTGAAGTTGCAGCCATTAGACTTTTGTTTGAGTTACATTAATAATGAGGCCTTCTCTCTACAGGGACTCTTGGTATTACAACAGCATAAGCAGCGTAATAATTGAAATTAGAGAATTTAGATTTCCGTAACATGTCATTAGAGGGGAAGAAAACAAGGCCATCAATTTTGCCAGGCACTTTTATTGGAGACAGGTTTCCTATCTTGTGTGTCACTCTCACCCTCTAACTCAAATACTCATTTTCCACTCCAGTGAAATTCCACACGGCTCCTCTTGATGCATGCTTGTCTCTCTCTTGTTCACATGGAAAACTTCACTGTTGTGTCAATCTGATCCCTATTTTTAGCCTACACTGAAGGTAGTGCTTTTGATCCTGGAGCAGCCCATAAGATTGTGTATTGCCCTTCATTCTTCTTCTCAATAATATAAAAGACAGTATGTACAAATTGCAAGATGAGGAGATGTTATCTGTCAGAGACTTTTGTGCTGCTTACATATTTTTCATCTGCAATGTACATCTACAACTCCTCTTTGCACGTTATCGTGCAAGGACTTGATGGCCAAGCAGTTAAAAGAGTTGTCATCTTTTTCTTTGCATTTCATTTCCCTCAAAATAAACTCCATGCACGTGATGTGACATCTTAGTTTAAGGGCCACTGCCTCCTGAAAAAGCCCAGACACACTTCAGATTCCCCTCTACTTAAAATTAATAAGCTTTTAGTCAGGCCGCACAGTGTATTTCTCCTTATGATAAACAAAGAGACGAGTGCTCCCCAGTGCAGGCAGGACTGGATGAGATGAGCTGATAGAAAGGAGAGAGAGAGTTGCCTGGCAGAGCAGAGAGCCCAGCTCACATTGCTCATGCACAGCACACTGCAATGGCTGAGCCAGTTCATATACATCATCCATCTCTTCACCTATACAGATTTACAAAGCCAAATCGTGGCACTCTGCCTCTTTCCTGTGCAGGCATTGGGAACACCACCTATGCTTCTTATCTCTGTCACTCCCACATAATGCCTTCAAGGTCCCAGGGGCACCCAAGGGACCCCACATCCTCATCACCATCATCACCCACCCCAATGTCATGTGGGGTCCACCTGCAGCCCCACTCTTTCCCACCCCTCATGTTCTCTACCACAAAAATCAAAGTAACAGCCAAAGGGAAAAAAAAAAAAAAAAAAAAAACACACACAACATATTATTGAAGCCAAACATTGTCCAGGCACAGATCACAATTTTTTTGCTTACATCATCCTTAAGAATGGTGGCTGCGCCATTTGAAATGGGAATTATAATAAACAGTTGCTCATTAATATAACAAATAGTCAAATTAGACTAATGTATAATAATAAATATGAGAGTGCTGCAAAATAAAACACGCTGAGAACTCCAGTGCACAAAGGTTAAAGAAAGGAAGACTTGCATGGGGTATGAGAAGGAGCAGTTTGCCTTAAAAGTCAACTGTTTTTCTCAGACTCAACACTAATCACCAGCTGAAAACATGTCCATAAAGACAAGAACCAAAATCAGAAACCCCATCAGACTGATTTCTTCCCATCACACTGCTAACAACGCTTATACAGCTTTAGAAAGGGCTGCACAGTGTGCCACTTTCCACCCTCATCTGTGTGTGAGCACAAAGCATGGGCAAGGGTTGGCTGTGCATAAAATATAAGCCTCATCCCCCACTGTAAAGTCCGTCTTAGTTCAGAGCCACAGATGACTTTCTACCCTAATCTTTGCACATCTAGGCAGTACATCAATTCTCTTCAGAAAATCTGGTAAGATTGCTCCTTTCACAGCCTGCCTTGAAAAAACAGTTATAAATAATAATAAAAAAAAGCCATATAACGATACACAAAGTTTTTCTTGTTTTCTAACTCCACCCTGACTCCCAAACCCAAGACCTCAGGCATGTGAATACGAGGCACTTTCAGCACACATTCCACACACCTCCCTAGGCACGAGTCCTGTCCTCTCCTCCACTTTGCAAAGTTATTCCTTGTGTACCAAATCTTTGGAACATCAGAAGCAAGCAGAGGTCTTTGATGAATTTGAGGACATGCAGCAGCTAGAGGACCTGGGACATTTCTGAATTTAGTGTTCTGTTCAAAGAATCATAGAACCATCAAGGTTAGAGAAGACCTCCAAGATCATCCAGTCCAACCATCCACCTACCACCACTACTTCCCACTAAACCATGTCCCTCAGTACAACACTTACATATTCCTTGAGCACCTCCAGGGTCAGTGATGCCATAACTCCCTGGGCAGCCCATTCCAGTGCCCAATGCCTATTTCAGAGAAGTTTCTCTGAGTGTCCAACCTGAATCACCCCTGGAGCAACCTCTCATCCTATTGCTGGTGTAACGCTATAATGAGATGGAAAGCACAGCAATGACAGTGGGGTAGCAAAGCCCCAGGCTGCAGAAATTGAGGATATACCCAAATGCAGAAGCTGTAGACACAAAAACAAAGGAAAAAAAAAGCTGCTTACCTTTAAAAGATCTCACGTGGGCAGAACCTCCAACTAGATACTCATGCCTCCACTGCCAGCCCTTAAATGAGGTCTGGGAAGAGGTGGACCCTGGCTCCAGCCCTTCTGGTCAATCAGCTGCACCTGAGCTCTCCTGGGTTGGCCCTGCCTTCCACCAGGTGCTCAATCACTGCTTCAGGCTGTGACTCAGCATTTCCACTACAGCTAGATACACAGGAGAAGATGTTGACCCCCACCTCGCTACAACTGCCCTTCAGGAGTTGCACAGAGCAGTAATGCCTGCCCCGAGCCTCCCCTTCTCCAGGCTGAACAATCCCAGCTTCTTCAGCAGCTCCTCATAAGCCTTGTGCTCCAGACTCCTCACCAGCTTCGCTGTCCTTCTCTGGATACACTCCAGGATCTCAATGTCTTTCTTGTAATGAGGGGCCCAAACCTGCATGCAGTGCTGGAGGTGCGGAGCTCTTTCTGTATCTAACACTCACTGTGTCCAGCTGATTGGGTGCAGCTGTGCAGTGCCCATGCTGTGCACACCTGATCCTTCACACCCACAGCTCAGCTGAGAAATAGGAGCTTGAGACACACTGACCCCTCTAACACACAGCACCACAAACGTGCTTTTTCATATTTCAGCTTTATAAATTGAAGAACTGTCTCCCGTCATCGCTTGTTCTTCCAGGAGCTATTCCCTTCCTAAGCCCCCATTCTGCCTGATCTGCAACAGGAAGCAGCCTCCTCCCCCCACGACATCCCATAAACTGGGGAAAGCCATCAGTGCAGTGTTTTAACCTGGACAGAGCAGTGAGCACTTCCAAGAGAAGGACACTTGCTGCTTGGCAGCACGGTCAGCGATGCCGTGCGACCAGCTGAGCAAACCAATGACATGTTTGAAGGCAAAAAAGGGAGAGAGATGGGGAAAATAAAAAAGGAAAAACAAAATGTTCATTGTGGAACATACCCCCTAAGCAGTTGGATCATCTTAATCTTCAAGCTTCTGTAATACAACTGTTGGGAGGCTCTAAGTCTGTGCACAATAAAGTGCTTTATTCGGGGAACCGTATGACTCCATCAGTCATTCCAGCACATGTTTGGCACGAATTGAAAGTGAAAAGCATAGCTAAGTCAAATATTTCAGAACTGAACTTGTCTTTCTAACACACATGGTTTATATATTGGTGTAATATCTATATAACTTTTCAGTTCTCATATACAGCACTGTCATGGCTAAAATACAAAATGATGTCTGCTGCACTCGGCAGCATCGCGCTCCTCTGGAGTTAGCACGTGTCAAAAAGCCATTTGCTGGAAAATTAAAAGGGAACGATCACACTTGACAGTCCTCAAGAAAACCTTAGAAATAGCTTTTGTTCATTCTAATTCTTGAATGTCTGCTCCCCAAATCGGGATGCTGCACCACTCTCAGCTGTAACAAAGCCAGGACAGACAGTTCCTTCCCAGGCGTGCGCCCAATATCACTCTCCTCTGTTTGCAGATGAAACAGTGCTCATCACCCACAGTCACTCCAGCTGATGCAAATGAGATTAAAGCAATCTTGGGAGAGCATAGTGTGATTAAAGCAGAAATAATGTGAGGAGGATTTGGGTTCTCCTTACACAAAATACCTATTGAAATGCGCTCAAGGAGAGAAGCCAGTATATCTCAAAGTCCTCCCTGTTCTCCAAAACAAAACGTGATAAACGGGGTTTTGAGAACAACGTTTGCAATTGACTGCAGGAGGGGGCAGAGAGACTGAAGGGCATTTCAGATGGTGAAAACCAAGCTTCATTGGTACGTGTAGAATATATCCATATACTTTATTTGGGAAACAGCTGTCCAGTCTCATTTGAGATGTTATTTTGTTTCACTGAAGAATTACTATACAGGATCAGTCCAAAGAAAGAGCTGGGTTTTTTTTGTTTGTTTGTTTTTTTCCCCTAGAAGAGAATATTTTGAAATTTGGGAAATATACACCAGAGAATCACTGACCTGGAGGGCATTTTGGCACACCTGGTGATGGGTGGGAACCAGAGATCCCTATGGAAGAGCTCAGCACTGAGTATTTGCAGCAAAGGGCAAATCATAAATGCCAGATTCAGGCCCAAGGCAGCTTTGAAAAGGAAGCAATATAATCTACAATGATTGTATGATGATAATGGCTTTGGAGAACTTCTGTCCTCTTACTGGAAATCCCATCTTAAGTGTGCTTCGTTTCCAAGTCACGATGCACACCATTAAAAATGACCTGGTCATCCTCTCTGATGAAAGCAAACAGGAAAGGACTAACAAGAGGTACAAAATACTAAGGGTTGCACCCTGCCTTTCCAACAGGTATCTCCAGGATGCCACAATGAAGGATGCCATATCTGAACTCAGCATCTTCCTGGCACGGGCACTGCTGGGACACATCATCTTCTTCCCCAAAGGATCCCAGTCCCAGACATTCTCACTCCAGTTACAAACTCAGCCTTACACCATTCAGCATCAGAGAGACGGTGCCTAAAGTATCACTTATTCGGGTAGAGAAATAATAACCTGTGCTTTATGAGAACAGATGCAACCAAGCCACAGAGCTCTGATATCAAAGAAAACATATTCACTTCTCAGTGATGAGTCCACATCATTGCAAGAAAATCCAGATCCAGCATTCCTATCCAGCTGCTCCCTTCCAAAGAAAGGCTGCTTGCCATTGAATTAAGTTCAAAATTACTCCCCAAAATACAATTTCCTCTCAGTCTTTTAGAAGGTACCGGACAATCCTTTCTTTCCAATGATTTAATAGCCTCCCCCACCAAACACAAGGACTCCTTAGTGTAACCGTATTGAGGAGTGTTCTATCCTGCATACAATATACAATCACCAGTGAATAAATTACTGAGTGGGAGTTTCAGTTTTGCCCATCACATGCACACAAATCGCTCATTCAGATGTTCTCTGGGAAATGGCATTGAAAGCAGAGCAAACCCAGCTGAAGCAAATTTCAGTGCTAATTTAGGTAAATGTTCACAGGAAACCATCTGTGGTTCTTTTCTAGTAAAGGGGCTACTGAGCTGGGGAGCTCGTATCCAGCATCATTTTTGTTTGTAAGGGAAATACCAGCTCCTTGCATTATACAATACAGGACAAAGAAAAATGAAATGCACCCATACTAAGCTATCGCTGAATTGTATCATCCACCTTTCAAAAAACTGGAAGAACCATGAGAACTGAGAGTTACTTAATGCTTTTGAGGCCAGCTAACCTCCCAGGTCCACACATGCAGCCTTGTGACAAATGCCATTGGCACTGGATAGGTCCATCACTGACAACTTTGACACCCTTGGGAATAATGAACATTTATTTTTATTGTTTCCTACGGCAAGGAGAACATCCAGGATACCTTCCCATGCCACCAGCACGCCCTCAGATCCTTTCAGGCAGGGTTCACGAATAGCCCCAGAGGTTAAGCTAACACCAGGCTGCACAAAGGAACCAGATCCATGCAGCCCATTTATCTCTGGGCTGAATTACCCTCCTCTGCTGATGGAACTGAGGCTTTCAGCCCATGACAAAATGCATTGGTGCATACAGACAGCACTGCCAGATGCAGATCTGCTGATGTTCAGCTCCACCTGTGGCCATGCCTATGTGCTCACCTCATTTAATGGAGCATTATGATGAAGCTCAGAAGTAATTTTCTTTTTTTATGTGACTACATCAAAACAAAACCCCATAACACTTGAATTTGGAAGTGTTTATATTCTGATGTATTCAGGATATATCTATCATGCATGAAGTCTGTCACTTTCTCCTGATCATCTGTTTTCACAATTAGAAAACATTATGCAGAAGCAAGAAAACAGCCAACTTTCACCTCTGTCAGAAAGTTTTTCAGTTTACTTATCTGACAAATGCTACTGGATTCGTAAGCACCAACACTGCTTCTTTTAACAAAAATTGCAGAATAAACTGGTTAAATCATAGAGTCATTACTTTGGGATGAGAAAGGACATGTTCATCCAGAGGATGACTTTGTGACATCCATCATGTGGCAGATGACCCGCTCCAACCCAACACTTCTCATCTTGTTCACAACAGCAGTGGCATTTATATGCAGCATAAAAAAAACCACAGACATTAATTAAGCAACACGAAGGGATTTAACAGAGGAATAAGCATTTCTGATTAGGTGATGCAGCTGGTCAAGTCACTTTTGAAGCACCAAATGCCAACACAACATTTGGTATCAATGTGTTCTTGAACTCCTGAGTGACACTAAATACCCAATGCCGAGTATATTCTTTTCAGCAAGCAACACTTGGCCTATCCCACTGCTAGTGAAAGGGGAAAAAGATTGTCCAGCAGCAAAAAAGACAGGTAAATATCAGTGCAAGAATGAAAAATCCAAGGAGCCCAAACGCCTGGAGGCACATGTGCCAAGTTAGAGGGTGTTGTGTGTCCGTAGGACTGCTTAAGTCATGCCACTACTGATAGGAGAATGCATGCTGTTCGCAGCTTATACAATAGTCAAATAACCAGATTTTATGTCTTTTCCTTAAGAAAATGCTTTGCGTGTACTTTGGCTGCGTATTGCTAACTCAAACCTTACGTTCACCTCCACTATTTGTGGTGCTGCTGTACTGCTGCCTGGAGCCAGGTGTGGATTCACAGGCATTAAGGTGACTCTGCAGTTTAATATCATAATTAGACGAGGCTTCTCCTGATAATGTTAGCACTCAGCTCAGTAATGGATCTCCTAATAGTAACTTCGCCAGCTGACACACCATAAAAGACAATCACAAGCATAAAAATGCAGGTAAGAAAACAAAATACCAAAAAAAAGGCATAAAGGCATTATTTTGAGATGACGACAGTGATTGAGGTAAGACTGGTCAGAGTTACAAACATCACCAGTCCCTTCTGATGGTCATCAAAATCACCCTGGGAATAAACAAAGTCTCCAGGATCGAGAGTCTACTGAAAAACACCACTTCTGCTCGGTTATTGTGTGATCCTTTTATCAAAGGGCCCAGAAAAATCACAGAAGCCTTTGGGTTGGCAGGAACTCAAGACCATCGGATGGCTTGGGTTGGAAGGAACCTCAAAGATCACCCAATTCCAACCCCCCAGCAACAGGCAGAGTTGCCCCCCAGCAGATCAGGCTGCCCAAGGTCCCATCCAACCTGGCCTTGAACTCCTCCAGGGATGGGGCATCCACAGCTTCTCACCTAGTCCAGTCTGCTGCTGTGTTCTGTTCCTCCAGAAACAACAGGGATTGTCCTCCATACTGTACTATCCCCTCCAGAACTAGCAGCAGCCCTACAGCACACCAATCCAAGCCATGTATTCTTCGCTCAGTTTGCCCTACAGTTGCCCTGGACACTATGCAGGGGTAAGAGCAGCTTCTGCAGGTGTGACTTAGGCCGTGGGCATTGTAAAATGTTGGAGAGGTCATGCACGTGAATACTGACAAAAGGAAGCCCAGCTGGGCTCTGGGAAAGTGCACTGGCAGCATGAGATGTGTTAAGCAGAGTGATAAATCTGTCAGGATTAGGATGTGAGAAGTCTGACCAAGGCTGGTTGGAGGACCAAATCGGCCCTCACATGAATTCAGCTTTTTAAAAACAGAATTTCATGATCAAAAGCATCACTGGCAGCTGACAGTGGAAGCAACAGATAAACATGGAAAGCAGCCCAAAATGGAGCCGTGAGGTTGGGGATGCTCGGATGCGTCTGGATGGCGACCTTCCCAAAAATCTCAAGGAAAGCAAGAGGTGAGAAAACATCAGCAGCAAGCCGGCGGCTCGCCAGGGAGCAGAGAGCTAATGATGCGAACACGATGGGAAGAGCGGGCATAATGTCCTCAGCTGGTGTATTTTGGCAGGGATCTACGGAGCCCTGCGGGCAGGGGCAGCCCGTGCCAGGCTGTCTGCAGGGGAGCAGATAGGGATAATCGTCAGACAAGGAGGTGATTATACACAGACCATAAATATCTGCCGCACACGCTCGGACAGTGTGAAAAAAGACAGTGTTTGAAATGAGCTCCAAGTATGTGGGAGAGATCAGGCCTGAAGTGAGAGACAGGGAAAGATACCTCTGTAATTTGTTCCCGTTACGGTCAATGCGGTTGAGATCAGCAGCAAAAATATAAGAAATCTGGCAGAAAAGTTATTTTAATGGAAGGGAAAGAATTTTGGACTGCAATTTTAGGATTTTCTCTTTTCCCGCTGCTCTGCCAGCTAATACCCAATACCTTAAAGAGATTTAGGAGGTTTCCCAACATGCACTGATGTGGAGTTTGCCTTCATACACCATCACTTCCATTGCCTGCAGATACACAAAGGCCTCAATTCTGCAAAAGCTTACACAGAGATTGAAATTTAGGCATCTGACTAAACCGATGAGATTAGATCTTATCCTTCTAGATATCCTCCATCAAGATAACAAAGCAGAATCAGCTCTGCTGTCTTGCCGAGGCCAACACTGCAGTTAGCTCTCCATGCTGTCCATGAGGACACTCAAGGCAATAACCACAAGCTGGCAATTTTGGCAGCTGGAAAACACAATTGTAAAGCTGGAATATTTGGGAAAGGAATTCACTCTGAAAGGCAAGGCTACTCTAATTTTTCTAGCTCTAACCCAGTAATTTCTGTCCGAGATTGGAACGGCCACCAGGGCAGCCCCACGGGACTTGTGCCTCTTGCTTTTCCAACAATCACATCTGAAAACTGATTTTGGAGGCTTTTCACAATGGAGACGCTTGACTTATCACTATTTGTAAAGGACTTCTTTTGCACCTTTGTCTCCAAGCTCGCTGAGGAGCACTGATGGACAAGTCCTGGTCAAGGGTTGAGAAATCCTTTGTCTAAAGGACACAGATGGACAATCCAGGCAAGTGCTGGTAAAAGCTGGGGAGATCTTTTGTCTGAAGATTTGCAGGTGTAGGCAACGAGAGAGAGAGATAATTAGCAGCTTAACGGCCGGGAAGCAGTCTTTTGTGTGGGCTCATCTCGAGGGAGATAACCATCTCAGGGGTGCTGCATGTGACTCTTAGCAAAGTGCCTAGGAGTGCCAGGTTGGCAGAAGGAGGAGGATAAAAAAGGGATGGGGGATGTCCTGGCAGCACCGCACAGTGCAAACATGGGTTCGGGGCAGCTGAGGCAGATGTGCAGGGCTGCCAGGTGCCCAGTGGGATGTGAGCCAGCACAGCCAAGGGCACTGTTTGTCACCATGCAGCCCTGCTGGGCCCAGCAGATGGCTACTACTTTCAGCACCTCTGCCATCAAGAAAGCAGCAAGACTGAAGCTGTTCTCTACTTCCACAAGGAAAAAAAAAAAAAGAAAGAAAGAAGAAGAGTTATGAAGGGAGAGGGTGGGCTAAATCCAGCTGAGCTGCAACAGTCACTGGACACCACTGCTGCTCAACACCTGCCATCAGGACATGAAACCGACGGATACTTCCCAGAGAGCATCAGTGCAAATGTAACCTTAGAAACTCGTCTCTGCTCTTTAGGAATCCCATAATGCAGGTCATAGGGTTTCCACACCACTCATCATTTCTCTCTCTCATCTCAGTGTTAGATCCAATCTCAGCGTTAGACCCAAGCCACCCACCTCCTGCCCTTTAATTTCGCTGCAGGGTCACCCATTTTGGGGTATGCTCATATCACCATTGCTGTGAGCGCACGAAGCAGCCCACCCCAAAGCTCCCAGACACAGCCAGGTGCACTCTGCAGCAAACTGCTTTGGTGCGAGGTGAGAAATACAAGTGGTGAACAGAAGTTCAGTTCCACACCGAGGCAAAACAAAGCTTCATGTCCTTTTAATCCATAACATAAATCGTAGAATCACATAATCATGAAGATTAGAAAAGACTTCTAGGATCCTCAACCCCACCACTGCCCACATCCCTCAGTGCCACATCTCTGCTCCTGAGCACCTCCAGGGATGATGATCTCGCTGCTCCCCAGGCAGCTGTGCCAGTGCCTCACTGTTCTTTTGGAGTAGAAATTGTTCCTAATACCGGACCTGACACCCTCCCGGAGCAACATCAGGCCATCACCTCTCCTCCTAAGTAATCAGTTAAATGCATTAAATTCCTCTGCCTGCCCTGGGATTTCAGGCTGAAGCATCCCCATATCCTTCCCCTAGCAAACACAGTCCCGGGGAAAGTCACCGTGCATAAACGTGGAGACAACCAAACATTTACAGAGCTTAAAGTTACAAAGAACAAAAGTTTGGAGCAACGCTCAGAGACCCACGCACAGCTGAGCGCTGCTCCGTGCATTTACAACGAGAGGATCTCCCTCCCTTCTCTTCGCCACAAGAAATCTGCACTGTCAGCTGCGGCTGAACGGCAGGAGGAGGACGGGGCTGCGACCCACGCAGGTCTCCCAGCAGCCGCAGCCCCGCTCCCGGCCGTGCTCACACGGGATGAAGCAAAGTCCCACCAAAGTAGGGCAGCTCCTGCCCCGGCGCTGGGCTGGGAAGCACCGAACCCAAACCCGTTCGCTGTTCTGCCTTTCCCCACCCCCTGCCCGGGGCCCGGGGAGCGGAACGCGGAGCGAAGTTGCGGAGGGAACGCGGGAGTTCCGCACGCACAGCGCCCGGCACCGCGGGGCTCCGGGACGGGGAGCGGCGCCTGGAAATGGAGCTGGGGCTGAGAAAGGGCTGCAAACCCTCCCCGCGTCCGCCTGCGGATCTCGGGGACTTACCTCGCGCTCGGGGTGATGCTAGGAGCAGCGCGCTGAGGCTCAGCAGCAGCACGGAGGGGCGCGGAGCGGGGGAGCGCTGCCGCTCCGCACGGAGACGCTTTGACATCTTAGCCCGGACTGAGGGAGACAAACTTTCATCAGCTGGGGCTGGAGAACAGCCCCATCATATACAGTTACAGAGAGGAGCGAGCCGGGACTCAGGATGTGAGAGATTTCCTGCATGCAGTTAACTCCAAACCCCTCCTGCTCCTGCATCAGCCGCTGATGAGTTGGGCTCTGCTTTCTTAGGAAAAAAAAAAAAAAAAAGTTTGGTGCTTTTTTTTTTTTTTTTCCTCCTGTTTAAAGAGTCCCCCCCCCTCTCTCTCTTTTTTTTTTTTTTTTTTTGGCAAGGCTAATTCTGTTGACCAAACGAACCGGCCGGCCGGGCCGGGCCGGGCTGCGCTCCCCGCACCGAACAGCTGAGCCCCGCACGCTGCTGGCACCGCCCCCCGCACCGCACCGCAGCTGCCCGGCTTCCCCCATTCCCGCAGCGCTGTGCTGTAAGTACCCAACAACACGCGTGCAGAGCTGCATTTGTTCAAATCTTCCTCCTTCAAATGATCGTTACCAACTGGGAGCATAACATAACAGGGACCATCGAATCCTCGGTGTGCCACCAAAGCACGCAGAGTGCCCACACACTGCATGCTGCTGCAGAGCAACAGAAAGTTCCCAGTCCTGCAGACCAACACGGAACTTTATAGTGCAGTTTTATTTTTGGGTCAGTTTTCTCGAGGTTTGGGCGCTGATATTGACTTCTGCCTGTCGATCCCATATTCCTTCTACATTAAACAACTGGTACAAAGAGGGGTTCAGGTTGGATATTAAGAACATACTAGGATCAATTTCTTCTCCAAAAGAGCAGCGAGGCACTGACACAGCTGCCTTGAGAATGGGGTGGTCACTGTCCCTGGAGGTGTTCCAGATCCATTGGGATGTGGCATTGAGGGACGTGGGCAATGGGCATGGGAGGTTTAAGTTGGTTATTAAGAGGAAGTTATTCACCCAGAGGGTGGTGAGGCACTGGAACAGGTTGCCCAAGGAGGCTGTGGATGCCCCATCCCTGCAGGCATTCAGGGTCAGGCTGGATGTGGCTCTGGGCAGCCTGGGCTGCTGGTTGGTGACACTGCACACAGCAGGGGGTTGAAACTCAGTGATCATTGTCATCCTTGTCAACCCAGGCCATTCTGTGACTCTATGATTCTGTGATTCTATGATGGCATGGGTTGGGGTTGGAGATCTGAGAGGTCTTTCTAACCCTGATGGCCCTACGGTTCCATGTAGGGACATGGGCAGTGGGCATGGGTTGGACTTGGGGATCTTTTCCAGCTTTAGTGAATCTGTGATTTTATGTACAGCTTTAAGCCCCTAACTGCAAAATGATCCCTGCTTCACCATTATCAATTCCATTTTAGCAGCTAGGCTCAGCAGGGTTTCATCCCTTACAGTAGAAACTAACAATCTCCACTGCCCTTCTTATAAGGAGATGCGTAGTCCACATAGCACAGACTTGCAGAAAAATGGCAGGAAAGCCACCAAGTCATTCTTATGCTTTGACCTTCTTCTCCTCCATTTAAAGAAAAAAAAAAAAAAAAAAAACCAACAAACAATCAGAGAGAACCAAGAGCTTTTAAATGGAGTTTTGGTAATCCCACATGGCTTTTCACTGCAGTGGCAGTATTTTTGAGTACCAATATTCACTAACAGAGAAATGCGGAGCCAATTATATCTTGGTCGTTCACCAGCATGAATGGAGCAGATATTATCCAGTTCCTCCTCCAAATCATAACAAGGAAAGAACCCTTGCTTGCATCCTACTGCACTAATTTGATGGGGTTGGAGTTGATACATTGATAGTTCATCACAAAAGGGCCCCAAATATTTGATGAGCAACAGCCTGAAAGGAACCCAACCGAATTGCGATGGCTCTGGCAAACAACAGTAATGTTCACAGCCTTCTCAGAACCCTTCTGTAAAACACAAAACAAAACCAACCCAACAGGGAAAAGTGAAATTAACCTGCAGTGCCCCTGCTGTACCGCTCTGCACCCAGGAGAAGCTGAGCCTCGACTTTTCCTTTCTCATGTCAAACCACCTCCAACAATTAGTTTTACGAGGCTTGGCTTATCCCCTTCCGAAGAACAAGGGCGAGTTTCCCTGCAGGAAATGAAAATTGCATCCAGGTTGTGGGGCTGCTTCAAAGGGGCACAGCCCCAGCCAGCAGGTCGCTCCCCGCCTCCTGCAGCTTTGTTCTCAGCGTTGCCGGGGGGGCACTGCATCCCAGCTCCTATTTACCTTTGTCTTTTTACTACTTAGACATTTTTCTTCTTTTCTTCATCTTTTTATTTTTTTTCCCCTCCTTGTCTTCCTGACTGTACGTATTTTCCTTTACTGTATTTATTTTTCCTTCACTTCAACCCTGTGTAGCCATTCTTTCCCACATGCACTCCCCTCTGCGCTGGCTTAGGGCTGTCCCGCTGTAGCAGCAGGGTGTGAACAGCTCAGAGATCTTTTCTCTCAGTCTTTACATCCCATCACCAAACTCACGGCCATTTCCCTCTGTTAGGACAAGCAGAGGGTGGCACACCATGCAGCTGTTGCCTCTCAGCCTTAAGGCTTCTACTCCCAGCTGCATCGCTTCCCTTTATTCCTCCCTCACTTCTCCCTGGTTGGATATCGGGAACAATTTTGTCTCTGAAAGGCGCTGGAACAAACTGCCCAGGGAGCATGGGGTCACCATCCCTGGAGGCATTCAGGAACTGTGGAGATGTGGCACTGAGCGACACGATGATGGGCACAGAGGGATGGTTGGGGTTGGACTTGGAGATCTGAGGGAGCCTTTCCCTCCCCACTGCTGCTGTGCCACTTGGAAAGGGCAGCTTGGAGGAGCTTCATGTTCAGCCTACATGTGAAAAATGAATCCATGTAAAACGTCCACATGATTTTTAACAGCTCACATCTGACTGTATCAGGATGCAGGCAGTTAGCTTGGACTCATATTCGTTCATGCAGAAGCTCTTGTTCACATGGCCCTGGAAAAGTCAGTTCAGAAGAGAGATGTATGGAAAAGACAGGTATGGAATAACTTTCCTGGAAACACCATAACATGAGGGTTTGTGCAGACACAAACTGCACTGAAGGAAGCATCAACTCCCCTTGGCAGAAAGAGTTTGGAGAAGGAGTTAGTTGCTGCTGTAGACTCATCTCCCTTTGGATATCCAGGATACCTCGTTGTAACTGCAGCATCGAGTGCTATCCAGAAATGTGAGCCTGTCTGTTCCCATACGTGCCAAAAGGCACGAAGACTTGCCTGGGCTTAGCCACAGGGATCTGCATTTTTGGGGCCTCCAGTCTGAAGTTTTTGCTTCGTATTGTAAACAAAACAAAACAAAACAAAAATTCCTTTTCCCTTTGAAAGCCGCTTGTCCCCCCGCCAGCCGCTGAGACTTTGTGTCTCCAGCCCTCCCTCACTTCATTAACTCTCTGCAGAATCTAGATCCTGCTGAATGGTGACTGCAGGGGCAGATTGCAGCACTCTGTAATTAACAGGCGGAGATGGAGCGTGTTATGGCATGACCCTTCACCACAGAGCTCTG